>NC_137124.1:31572975-32307975 GCF_949319135.1 Squalius cephalus
AATAATCTTTTCACAAAAATGCAATAATTATGTAGGCCTATGTATGTATGTAATTGTGGGTACTGTGAATAACCATCTGCTTTTAATCAAACACATCTGACATTAAAGTCTTGAAACAAACCAAACTGTGGGGATGCAATAAGAACAGCAGTGCAAATGGGCCTTTATGCTGCACATTAAACTAGGCCTATTCCTCACAGAGATCCCCTGCCTCGCTATGCTCACTCTCACTGTCATCACTATCATGATGCTCCACGAGCCCCTCCCACAGAATGTCATCCTCGCTCCCATCAAGGGCATTTGATATGCAGCATTTCTTAAATCCATGAATGATGCCCCTCCTGGCTTATGGCATCCCATGCTTGTAGGATCCAAGTACAGAGCAGATGCACTGCTGGCTTCTTAAGTTTTCCAGTAGGCGTCAGTGAGTGATCGCCTGACAGGAGCCACTCAGTGTACCTCTTGCGCAGATTATCCTTGAATGGCTTGTTGACGACTACATCCAATACCTGTAGCTGGCTTGTCATCCCCCCCCGGTATGATCACTAGATCGCCGTTCATTTTCCGCAACTGAGTTTTGACAGGCTCCGTCAAGTGTCCGCGGAGTGCATCCAAAACGAGCATATTTCTCTTCTTATGAAGCGCACCGTGGCGCCTGCCCCACACTACCTTGAGCCAGTCCACTACCAGGTCAGTGTCCATCCAGCCCTTTTCCTGGGCACGTACGATAATGCCATCTGGCATCGTCTCCTTCGGCATAGTCTTGCGTTTCAAAATCACATATGGGGGGAGTTTGGTCCCGTCAGCGAGACACGCCAACATTACAGTGATTCGGTTTTTTTTTCATTTCCAGTAGATCGCACAATAACTGATTTGTCCCCTTTCTTGGCAACAGTGACAGGTGTTGGCATGTCAAAAAACACTGGTGTTTGGTCAGCGTTCCCTATCTGATCCAGGGGGTATGAGTGAGTTTTCCTCAGTTTAAGCACATATCGCTGAAAAAGACAGCAACTTCTCCTCGAAGTCTGAGGGCAGGCGCTGGTCCAGACTTGTTCTACGACGCAGTGTCAGCCCTTTGCGCCGCATCATTCGTGTACACCACCCAGTGCTAGCTTTGAATTCATTTGTTGGTATGTTCAGCTCCTTGGCTATCTCCAGAGCCCTCAGCCGATGATTTCTCTTGTGATTGGCATCGCATCCCGATGTTTTTCTATCACATATTCATAGATTCTATCATCAAGTTCTGCAAAACTTGCCACTTTGAGGTCCATGGAAAGCTTTCCTTTGGCTGTTGGTATTTTTTAGTCGTTCTTTTTGTGCCCGCCACCTCCGAACGTTGCATTCTGTGACTCCAATTTTTTTGGCAGCTTTGCAATTATTAGATGATTCCACCAAATTCACGACCATAAGTTTAAAATTGGTGTCATAACTGTTTCGAACGTGTTGGTTTATTTGACCAACTTTTGAAGCTCTTTTCTCAAGATGATCTCTTGACTTCTCCATGGCAACACTTTACTGTTTATTTTATTCATAACACTGTCACTAATTACGTAGCCTATCGTGTTGGCGCCCTCTACTGTTTCCCCTGCTTTCTCCCTTTCCACCGTGATTTTGTCTATATCGCAAATATAAGCCGACCCCCCATTTTTCAGCCTATTTTTATGACAAAAACCTTGTCTTATATTCGGGTATATATGGTAATATTTTGCTAATGTTAGACAAACCATGTTCATATTCGCCATATCAGAGTCAAACAGCTGGCTTCTAAAAATCAGCATCCTTAGGAACGCTTTGAACAACTCAGAACGTCAGTGGAGAAAGGCATATAGTTTATCTTAACATTGTAATATACATCACAGCAATATACATAATTCACCCGCTATATTACTAAATGGCTACCCGATTTTTCATATCAACAGAAATATATAGGCTACATGGATAACCTGGCTTTTCTTGAGACTCCCCTGCTTCAGAGCAGTTAATGACATTCTGAAGCCCGCCCGCCCGCACGTTGACGGGATTGATTGCAACATATTTGTGATGTAGAGAGCAGGGGCGATTTCAAACCATGTTTTTGAGACTGTCTTTGGTTCACTGCAGTTTTAAGGAGAAGATACTCATCAATGGTGTTGACTTATGAATTTGCACATGGTTTGTCTTAAAGCATGGGGGGGCTGTTCAATATGCCCCGCCCTGTCTTCCTGTTTCAATGGAAATTGGGTCAACACATTGAATAAGGTACTTCACCTATCTATCTATCTATCTATCTTTTCAAGGTACTTCACCTATCTATCTATCTATCTATCTATCTATATATATATATATATATATATATATATATATATATATATATATATATATAGGTATTCTGTTGGCTTTCTGATAATGGTCATGATCATTTTGGAAAGAGGTTGACTCCCTGACAAGGTGCAAACATTGTGGCTCTGTGCCACTTTTATCTGGTGCTGTGTTGTGAGTTTAGAGTGGAATACCTTTTTTCCCATTTCCATTTGGTCCTGCTAGTGTTACTGAAATTACACACTTCACCTTTTAGCTTTTATGCAATAAGACCATAAAGGATGCTGAGCATGAACTAATGTTCTGCTAATGGAAGGACTAATGGTCCAAGGTCGTATTATCTATTTAATAATCTCTGAGAGTTATTGTTATTCATTTAGACTCTATTACTTTTGTTTCTGATGTAGACTGCTGGACCAGAGTCTCCAGTGTAAATGTATAAGACTCTATAGCTGTGTTTACAATGTTTCTATGTTCTCTAAACTCCATAATCCAGTGGAAATACCAGAATACATTTGCATATCACTTATATATTCCAAATTATAGTTCTTCACATGTGAATGCCACTAATGTCACACTAATTTTTGTCACACTAATGTCAACGTTATGAGAAACTGTCAGCATTGCTGTCAGAAAAAGTGTGTGAGCATGGCTCCACAGTCTGTAATTGTGCATTCCAACATATCTAAAAATATATCAGCTGTTGTTTCTTACTTTTTCACACCTTTTGTCTCTCAACAATCTTTTTATCCTTCAAATGTCAAGAAGACATGTAGTCTCCCTACCGCCCAGTCCTTCACTGCCTTTGCCATGTTTACTGGTGTGATGCAAATGTGAAAACGGCACTGCACAAGGTATTTTTGAATCAGATTTTCAAAGTAGTCTGATTCAAAGGTTTGCATGGCAATTATTTCTCTATTTAATGGTTAATTTTAGATCTGCACCACCTCTTTCAAGAAATTTCATTGAGATTAAGCTCCATCGAATCATTTTTTTCCGTTCCAGTTGAGCTATAAACCAGATTATTAGGATACATGTAAACAGGGGGTAGAAAAATGGCATTTGCCCCATCCCTCTTATGCATATATTAACATGCACAGATTCTACTGATCAGACATGTCTCTTTCTGTGTCTGTACTCTGTCACTAGTGATCTCATAAGTCAGCTCTTTCAGTAAAACTCATTTCTTTTAATGATCTGAGGGGTTCTCAATTAATTGTAATTAAAGTCTGTGTCATTTATCTAGAATGGAGTCTCTGGATATTATTTCCCTGTGCTTATGAAAAATGCACACATGCATACAGACTCTCGCACACACTCTTGACGGATTCATCTACTGTATATCAGCATGAACAGAGAGACCTCTGCAAATGAGCTCCAATATGTGAGCTTTGAAGGAGGCCATGCTTCTTTTAAATATCTTAAAACCTCAGACTTCCATCTACAATGGATTTATGAAGTCTGAACATCAGCCTTGGTGCCTGGAGGCTATGGACACTGTTCTCCAGAATATGGCAAACCCAACATTAAACTTCATCAAAGTTGCCTCTGCAACTTTGACTGAAAATAATTTCTTTTGCTTTTATTTCATCTGTATTCATGTAAAAGCTACCCTCCACACACACACACACACACACACACACACGCACACACACACACGCACACACACACACACACACACACGCACGCACGCACACACACACACACACACACATCATGCCAAAGGGAAGACATGTGGAATACTAATACCATACAAAGGCATCAAGGAACAATCCTCAAGAAATGCTTGTTGCTGCAAAAATGAATAATTCTTTTTAATCTACATTTGCATGAATCAAGCATTTTAAAGCATGTCCTCCTGCATTTCAACTGTTGTCTGCATCAGGATTACACTTTACAGGACTGCTGGCACTAATGAACCCATATACTTTATTATGGAAAACATTATAAGGATTATGAATAATTGACTTATTTAAATGATAGAAAGATATGTGTTAAAATTACCCCACTCACCCCTCAAGATAAGCAACTGCAAAATGAGACTTGATTATCTTCTAGAATACTTAGTATGATAATGAAGTTCTGTTATTTTGTTTATGCAGTGCAAACCAGACTGGCATTAACATCTTCGCCTCATGCATTTGTTCACCCTTAAGACCTCTAAATAATCACACACAGTACTGTTGGGGAAAACATTGTTCTGCATGGCTAATGATAAATATATGCATATTTGCTGGGTAATGAGTCTTTATGTGGGTCACAATGGATCAGATCAACATATTCTTCTTTGAATAATTTTAGCTCACATAATTTGTCTTATATGTTTGGAGACATTCAAAGTCAGACACATTTGCTAATCTGTCCTCTGAGACATGTGGCACAGTGGAAGGTGGGGAGTGATACATCTACAAGAGATAAAAAGAGTAACCAGCTTTATTCGAGTAACCAATACACTTTTCTGTAGACAGTACCTGGATGATGTAGCAGAAAGATATGGAGGAGAATTGAGGGAAATTCAGGGGGGAAATATTGCATTGATAGTAGCTTTACATTGTCATTGTTTTATACTTTCACAGGGACAGATAGCAGAAAAAGAGGGAGACATATGAGTAGTGAATATTTACCAAGTCATTCCCTGTGTGCGTGACAGATGGACAGACTCCTCCCTGGAGACGGGCTGCTTGAGGACAGTCTCATGCCTGCTCACAAACCAACAGATATATAATTCACTCAAACTCAAAGAAAGTTGTTGATAAAGGCATTCTGAGGTCATTTGAAGCATTGAATTTGGACAGGTTTGTGGATATTTTTCCCTGGCTTTAAAACTGCCTTTGAGCAGAATGGGGTTTAAGCCAACAGATCTCATATCTACCAAGCTATAAGCGCCAACAGACTAGTTCATGTTTTAAAAAGCAGCCTTGGGATATTAGAAACAGTGACGGAGGAATTGGTTTTCAGAGTTTAAATGACCTTGGGGTAACAACAAAATGATTATGATTACTTTATCTTAGCAATAAATAGGTATTTCCTGTAATGTCAGATTTATCTAGCGTTCCCCCTACTGATCTGCTAGTTGGTTTTCACATCTGTTGTAGAAAAAAATTCTAATCTGAAATGGTATCCTGAGGTAAAAGTGTATTCAATGGTTTTTAAAGGAGGGTCTGATGTATCGTTGTAGAGTGATTTGAAGTTTGATGGACAGCTGGTTGCCAGAAGTAAAGACACACTTAAGCTCATGCGTGCAAATGTCCCAGTCAATCACAATCAAGAAAAAAGCACTCCCTAATTAAAACAAAACTCATGGATTACTCATTATCAATATTTTGAACTAGTTGTCGTTGTGGTCAGATGCCCCAGATAAATGGGTCTTTTGGTGATGTATTTAATGTGTAATTCAATTCAAGTGCCTTTAGCAAATATGCCAAAACAGATAATAACAAGATGCAAACATTTTTATGTTTTTACATAAACAGTCATGTATGAATTTACATTTATATCCCTGCTTTATTGACAGTGTAATAGGGAAATGAAAATGCAGCTATCAAAACTTTATGGACAAAACCCATACAAAAAAGTAATATATGGCCATATATGTACTTATATTTTAAATAGCATGACATATATCTATACATATATTTGACTTATCTGAGAACACAATATATGCCTGCAACATATATGAACATGTATGTGTCCAAACATGTGAAGAAAATATTTGAGTTCATCCATATATTATACCATATATCTGCATATATTACAGTATAGTATTGGTTTCTCGCATATATGGACAACATTAAGTATAAATATGTGACATTTGTTTTCAACATATTTAAAGGGGGGGTACAATGGTGTTTCATGTATTCAGAGTTGTTTACAGTGTTAAAGAGATAGATTCTCATGCTAAACATGGGCAAAGTTTTAAAAAAATATTTTGGACGAATAACGGAGAATTTCTATGCTGAAAATCTTACTTCCGGGTTGGTACAAGTTTCGGCTGTTTTTTTTTAGATCGTGGATCTAATGACGTAGATAAGAGTGGAACTCCTTATATGAGCATTTCTCTCGGAAAAGCGCGCCCGCGAGCACGTCGACTAGAGGAGAGCGAGACCGCGCACATCAACGCGCTTCAACAGGAAATCATCGGCGCCAGCGCTACATAGGATTTGTTCAAGAATGTCTCCAAAAAAGTGTGTATTTGGATGTGAGGGAAAGCTTACCGTGTTCAGTTTTCCAAAGAACCCAGTGTTACAGGAACAGTGGATGCAGTTTGTTTTTCCGGGGCAGCAACGGAGTGTAGGAAGTGCGGTTGTGTGTTCTGGTCGTTTCAGTGACGAATGTTTTATTAACAAGGCTCAGGTCGACGCTGGATTTGCAAATCGTTTGCTATTAAAACGTGGAGCGGTCCCAGTGATAAAAGACCCCATTCATGTAAGTACAACTGGATCAGATTTCTGTCTTTTGCTGGAAATCAAGTACTACCGCTTGACTCTATAGCTCCGCCTCCAGGACCTCGGCTTTTTCCGGAGAGAATCGGAAAGCTGTAATTTTCTTTTCTAAATATAATAAAACTAAACACTTTTTTGAGATATTAAGGATGCACTACTACTCTATAGGTACTCAAGACTAACATGAGATTAGGTGAAACTGTGCATGTTATGTACCCTTTAATAAATGTATGTAAACTTACACTGTAGCCTAACCCATTACTGTAAATTTACAGCGAATTTCTTACAAAATTATACGGTATTTCCATAATACAATATTAAGCTGTATCTTTTACAGAACAGCTGTAAATATACAGCACATTTCTGTTTTCATCCCGATAAATTCGTAATACAGTATCATACTGACTGTATACAAGGCATTGCATTATGGGATTGATTTCTTTCTTTCGCGCTCAATTCAGTTAAAATGTAACGCGTCCCGCGAGCAGACAGTTGGGCAGCTACTACAGGCAAACTTGTTTTGTCAGCGGGATTCAACTGAACAGAATCATCATTCCTGTTATCAAGATAAACAGTGTCTGCGAATCTGTGAGCAATTTTTAAGCTTTTGTCAGCTTCGGTTCGTGTTTCAAACATTAGTTGCCTTTGACGCAGCAGAAAATGGACGACGTTAACGCGACGGTTGGAAGAATTTGTCATCTGAATAGCAGCTAATCTAACCTGCGCGTGACGATAAGTGGGATTTAGAGTTTGAGAAGATGGAAAATTGTTCAACTGAGTGATATGGTAAGCCAATATATAAGTTATTTTTTGTTTGCGTTCGCATTTCTACATTGTTTCCACGTATTTGGTTTGATTTTGCGAACGCGGTTGGGCGATTCCATGCAAATGTCAACCTTGCCATGAAAAAATAAAGTTATTATCAAAATATCAAAACCCTTTCTAAGTTGTCCATTTGGGTCTGTATTTTATTGTATTGATGTGCTCTCATGTAAATTTTAAGGAAATTTCTGTGTTTATTCACCTCAGATAAGGTGTGTGCACAGATACTAATTGCTTTTTCAAACAAACATATTTCATGCTTTAAAAAGAGGGATCAAAGACTCCTTTTTTTATACTTGATGTTGACAGTAAGCATTTTGCAGAAAGATGGGAGCATGACTGAGATATAAATACACCCACTTTGTTATAACTGCATTGCCCTTTAAATTTATAAAGGCTATATTTAGGAAGTCATGACGCTTCAGTGCTGTGTCACGTCCGTAACGATTTAAACAATAAGTTTATATTGTATGATAATTATTATTACAATTAATTTGAAACTTTATGTACAAAGCCAAAATATGTCCATTCTAGTTATGACTGACAATTCATCTCACTTATTTTGCTCTTAACAATTATGCGTTATGGACGTGACCGTTACGGACGCTTCATATTATTGCTAAATCATGCATGATTTGACGAGCGCATATTTGTTTAATGAATGAATGAATTTATTTCGAGCAATATAATGACACATAACAAAAGGCAATCAAGAAGCATTCTGATTAAATCAATACGAAAAGATAAATTCATCAACTTTACAACATAAATCCATCTATTGCTTGAAACGGAGGAAGAAGTCAAACTTATTTAGGGCCAATCTCATTTCTCTGTCTTACCCCTTCCCCTTCCCCTACCCCTACCCCTTTCCCTACCCCTTTGTCTGCGTCTTCCCCTTGCCCTTCGATACCGAGTGAAGAGGGGTAGGGGGAAGAACGTTTCTCTAAGAAATGAGACACCACTCGATTACCGTTTGCGTCATCTTCCCTTTCCGCTAGCTGGCTGCTACGTCAACAGAGGCGATAGGCCTACGCGTTGACATAAACAAACAAAGATGCCGTCGTCTCGGGTTGTGATATCGATTGCCTGGTCTCTCTTTATCTTTGCACGCTTGTGTGCCATCAGTCAAAGTCATTGTTTCATTGTATTTAACGGCGGCGGCGACACCATAAGCAAAACATTAGCAAACAGCAAATAGCAAATAGCGCATAGCTGCTAGCTAGCAGTTAACTAGTGATTCAAAACAAAAACATTACAATTAAAACCGCTTGAACGTTTTATTAAAGGTATCATAAAACACGAGTGTCATTAAACTGCTGAAAATATAACATTTGTGCGACTCACTTCTGAGAAATTCCTACCCCTCTCTTTCAAGTGTGGTCCTCCGCAGACTTCGTTTCAAGGGCTATGTAGCCCTACGCCTTGGCCCTAGCCCTTAATCAAAATTAGAATTGGGACCACTTCCCCTCACATGAACGCGCAAAACCGAGGGGAAGGGGTAAGAATAAGGGGTAAGACCACTGATCTAATGACTGGATAGCTCATGACGTCATAAACAGTGAAGCCACCGCGCCGCCATATTGGTATTCCCTAGTGAGCTCACGCGTTCTATTAAATCAATAGGAAATTTTATCATTTGACTGAGAAAACATTGCCTAACGAGACACAGTTTTTAAATCTAAAGTCTCCCTGTATATTCTCACAACGCAAACATCAAGCATTTAAATGGGTATTTGTTTAAAGTCGGGACATTTTTCCTGCTTATTAAAAAACGGCAATTTCTTTGCAAAAGGAATAAAAAGCTGTACGAGAACACTAGTCGGCCTTCACTGAAGAGCTATCTTCACAGGTAAGAAAAACAGTTAGATAATATTAATTAAATAGTGAATGCTAAAGACCTATATTTTTATGAATTGGTGAATATTCAGGTGAATATTGTTTCGTGGCCACGAATTAATAATACCTCAGCACGTTATATTGTGGCCACGTTGTAATTCGTTAAAATGAGGGAGGGAGTTCAACGTGTCCACGATTTATTAAAATGAGGGAACAAATAAGTCCTCGTAACAACGAATAATTTAGATCAGTGGACAGGGCGCATAAGAACAAACAGAGAGAGACAGAGAGCCCCGGCCGCGCGCGCGCGCACTCTAACCGCCTTCAAACAGCACGATCGAGCGCTGTATGCTCTCTCTCCCTCGCGCATATCAACATCAAATGACACAATAGTAAAAGCCAGACCGATTGTGTTTTATAGATTAGTAGTTTGTTCATATAAAGTGTTTGATTAGCAAGTAAGTTACATGTTCAGGAAATGCATAATACAAATTGTATTGGTTAATGTAACGGTAAACGGAGTCTGCACGAAGCTCTTTTGAAGCTGTCAAATGGTGTCGCTATTGGACACTTACCGTAATTGTGATTATTGCTGCCCTGAG
Source organism: Squalius cephalus (assembly GCF_949319135.1). NCBI lineage: Eukaryota > Metazoa > Chordata > Actinopteri > Cypriniformes > Leuciscidae > Squalius > Squalius cephalus. The sequence continues at coordinate 31,582,976 of NC_137124.1, forward strand.
GTTTCTTATAGGCTACTGTTGACTGTTTTATCGTTGTTTTTTGAAGAAGCAGCAGTTACTCTTGCCTCGGAGAAAACAACACGGGCATAGCGACAATTTTGCATATAAATTATTACTTATAGGGCTTGAATTACAACCTTTGGGCAGTCTTTCTACATCCTTTAGTGAACGTCGTTTTACACTTGTTTACTGCACAGCGGGTCATCTTAAAAGTGCCATCGGAGCTACCAATCTCTGTATAACGGGCGTTGGAGCCCTCTGCTGGTAGGGAATCGTAAGATGGCCGCTCGAACACTTCCGGTGGCTTCACTGCCTACTGGCAGTTTAGAACGTCATGAGCTATCCAGTCATTATATAGATCAGTGTGGGTAAGACAGAGAAATGAGACGCAGCCTTAAACCCACCCCGGTAGAGTCCTGCACGGGTTCGGGTACCCGTGGGTGACCCGCAAATTTTGCTCAAATGGGTGAAAAATATCCAACTGTGTCAGATACGGGTGCGGGTCGGGTCGGACACGGGGGAAACACGGACACGGGTTTAAAACAATCACATGCAAACGTAAAAATATATGCATATTTTTAGGAACACATCTACAAAAATATGCCTGTATTTCAAGTTGATAAAATAATTTAAAATCCACATCAGTTTATTTGTGCCCATGCGCCACGCCCTCCCAGGAATCTATAACGTTACCTAGGCTACTTTCACTTTTAAAAATTCATCATAACCGCGCGCGCGCGATCTGCTTGCAGTCGTCGAGATGGATGCTGAGGAGTTAAAGAAAATAATAGCTAGTGGAGATTGTAAAGTTGTCGACAATACGTCATCAAAAATCAAGTCCAGTGTGTTGGAGAAATTTGGAGTTATCTGAAGAAAATATTGTGAAGGGCTTTGCTGCATTTTCGTGTTGGATAGCCGCAAATGTGGAACTTCATCGCCGAGAGCATGTGTATTTCCCTCATATTAAATATAAAAACGCATGTGTTGACTGATATTTTTCTAATGTCTGGACTCCTTTATTAAGGTAGTATGGACATATAAACAGACGTTTAAATATATTGATATTAAATGCATTTTCTGAGAATTTATATTTTATGTTTTGACTGCAAATGTCACGTCCATGGAATTGCTCGGTTTACTACCGTGGCCGCGCAAGCAATTCACTGACTCTGTTCACCTGTTTACTAAGTAACTTCGACATTTCACATAATAGGCAACATTTACCATGTTATTTGCATGACGTGCTTTTGATATATATTTTTTTCGTTTCAGGCTTTGTAATCTGATGGCCAGTGTTAATGTAAGTGCTTTTAAGTAGTTTTACAGTTATAGTCTATGTGGTAAAAAAAAAAAAAAAAAAATGCTATAGGCTAATGCTGTCAGTTCTGTGATCGTGCTTTTGAATCGCTCTCAGAATTTTGCTAGCACATGAAAATCCATGTTCCTAATGCTGTTTTCAAATGTAGTGTTCCTGATTGCCATCCCATGGTCCTACAACTACTCCCACAATTCAAAGAAGTTAGACAGTGTTATCCTTCAAGCAGATAAATAGAGATTATTCAGCAAATCTCATTAATCTGTAATATGTTTTATGTTTTGGTTCTGTTGATCATGGTTGTGCTGTCCTTTTTAAAAATTGTTTCAAGAATTTGCAACGCTGATGTCCACCAATCTACATTTGCCAGAGAGTCCACACCTTATTTCCTGGTATGTAAACATTAAAGGGGTAGTTTAAACCTAAAATGAAAAGCCATCATTTACTCACCCCACTGCAGTTTTTCTTAATTAGTGTTTGTATCTTGTTTCCAGTCCAGATATCTAAAATTCTTACATGAAGAAGCATTTAATAGACAAGTAAAAATTGTCTTGTTTTCTGAAAGAATAAGTCAAAATTAAGTGAGTTTATGCTTAAAACAAGCAAAATTATATGCCAGTGCATTTTAGCATTCTAACCCTAACTAATTTAAATTTTTAGTTGAAAATTTTAATTCATAGAACTATGAATAGACAACTACATTGAACCACAGTGGAACCCACAGTAGTTATTTTAATTATTAATATTATTTATTTATTCTTTTTTTATTATTATTCCATTACAGGTCAATCTCTAAGCAACCAGTGCTGGATATTACGTTTGGAAGGTCAAGGTGTGTGTGAAGGATCACAGCCTAACTTCATCACTGGCCTGGCAGCGCTGTTTGCCTCCTCCTTTGAGTTCAGCTTGCAGTACCAGGAAGAGGCAGCACCTTGAGTTTGTTCAGAGGTTAGTCATTAGCATATTTTCCATTCATATATATATTAGACTGAATTGTGTCACTAGCCTTGTCTTGACAGTATTTATTAAGCGGACTATTGGTATGAACAATATGGCCCTGGTTTCCATACAGGGCTTAGCTTAAGCCAGGTCTAGGCCTTAATAAAATTAGCATATTTAAGCAGCTTTTATAAAAATGTATCATAAAAAATAAATAAAAAAAACATTACTGGTGTGCATCTTGAGACAAAACAGGGGCAGTCACATATTTTAAGATATGTCAGTGCAAGTTGTTTTTAGTTAAAAGATTAATGAAAATTCTGTTATTAATTACTCACCCTCATGTCGTTCCAAACCTGTACCCCAAAATAATGACAGTCAAAATGCCGGCGGACACAGCTTCAGTGAGTTGTTCAAAATCTTTCTGTTAAACTCTGTGCACACAAACAATGTTCTCAATGCTGGAGTTCATGTGTAGAACCTCTGGTGATACTTCAAGCACAGTTTCATGTTGTGTCGAGCCTTCTTAGTGTTTTAAAAATAGTGATTTTTGATGCTATCATAGAAGTGCCCCAAGCACTCCCATTCAAAAGGCAATTTGACCAAAAACGAAAATACGGTCAAACTTAAAAGTGGCGTTTCCATCCTAATTATGCTTTTAAACAAAAGTTTGCCTCGGGTAGAAAAAGCCAGTGCAGCGCTTCTGGGTTCTACGTCAGAACGTAGGCTTATTATTGTCCGACTCTGGTCGTGTGTGATGACCCAGGAGCTAGCCAATAGTGAGCCTACGTTCTGATGTAGAACCCATAAGCGCGGCACTGTTTACACTACGTCAACAGTGTAGGAGAATGACGTGGAAAGGAAGAGATTATTCAACAATGTCGTTATTTTGGGGTTATTTTGTGCACAAAAAGTATTCTCGTCACTTCATAATATTTAGGTTGAACCACTGTAGTTATATGTACTATTTACCAATGTTTTTACCACCTTTCTGGGCTTTGACAGTTGCAATGACATTGATATCAATGGAAGGACAGAAACCTATCATATTTCATCAAAAATATCTTCATTTGTGTCCCGAAGATGAACGAAAGTCTTGAGGGTGAGTAATAATGACAGAATTTTCATTTTTGGGTGCAAAAATTCATGTAAGAATTTTCATTTTTGGGTGTAACATTATCATGTAGTCATATATGCAATAAACATTGCAAGGCTTGCAATTAAGTTAAATTATTTCTGTCACAAAGGTTTGGGCTGGATTCTGGCAATGTGTGCTCTACATAAACTGAGAGTCAATGACTGTCTTTCCACTGATACTCTGATGAACCTGATGAGGGGATGATATTGTTAATGAGCTGGGTGATGAGTAGACAAAAGTTGTAGAATAAAACTTTAAATCTGGCAATCCCACTTCCAAAAGTTTAGTTAGTTGACCGTGCACATGTAAACAGACACATTGAGTTGATGTATTTTAACCAGGGCAGAAAAAATATCAGTTATTGATCACAACATCCAACATTGCATTTTTTTTTTTCATGTTGTTCAGTTCTCTTACGAGAGGTCTCTCGTATTGCGTAAGGTTAGCTTACGCATCGGGAAAGTCTTCTTTCTTCGAGATCTGAAGCCAAAAAATTATCCTTAATTTTGTATACATTGTCAACGCAGTGCAGCAGCCGACAGACCTAGGCAGGCTGTATAAGCGTGCTCATTGGCTGCTCGGCGGCAACTGCTTAAGCCTATCGGTGAGCGCTCTGAACGCGGCAACCAATGAGGGCGTTGCGCCCTCCACACCCTTCTAACCGTCAGAATGGGTGTGGCCAGCGTGTATATATTCAGCGCTCATAGGCTAAAATTCTGATTTTCTTGTCTTCAGCGACGCTCTTCGCATCGCTGGATCTTGAGAGCCGCCGCCGTTGAAACCAGCGACCAGCAAGCTTAGGACAGCGCCTGAGGAAGCCGGCCGTCTTCGCCGCCTTCAGCCATCCGTGCCTGCTACGCTATCCGGCGACATATCCTTTACATTATTACTGTTTCTGTGTGTACTCTAAAAGAGCACGAGGCGTTTTTGTAAAAACGCCTCGTTTTTGCGGCTCGTGCCGCGCCCCGCTCAGCAACGGAGACCGCCACCTCTCTGCGCTCTCCGCCTGGGCCGCGGGCACGCCGCCACCGCATTCTCCGAGTGCGAAGAGCTTTCAATGTCGACCCTGCGGGCTCGACTTGAAGCTTTCGACCAAGCTGTCGCTCCGCCTGTCCCTGCCGGGCCGCGCAATAAGAAGCGCCGCTCGCAGCGACCACCGGAGACTGTTGTGACTGAGGAGCTCGCCGGAACCTCTCCCTCGAGCTCTCTCTCGCCCTCTCCCTCCCGGCCGCTCAACCGCCGGCTCTCGCCCGCGCCGCCACCGCGTCAGGAGATGAGGCGAATGTGATAGATACCCGTACTCTCCCTCTGTTCGAGCCGTGCAACTACGCCGCTCACAAGGGATGGCAGAAGCGGACGGTCTCGGAGCGAGTTTCCTCTCCCTCTGTTCGAGCCGCGCAAACTGAGCCGCTCACGTGGGATGGCAGGAGCGGACGGTCTCGGAGCGAGTTTCCTCTCCCTCTGTTCGAGCCGTGCAAACTGCGCCGCTCACAAAGGATGGCAGGAGCGGACGGTCTTGGAGCTCTCTTTACGTTACAAGAAAGCTACTCCGTCCTCGCACGTCACTCACCGGTGAAAGGGGAACAGAGTGTTTTCGTCCCGCCGTGGCCTGGACTATAACCTCCATTTCTCAGTCCCCTCTTAAGTTCAGGCGACTGGAATTGTTACTATTGCAGTATACGAGCCTGTTATAAATACACGCTCGCCTGCAAGCAAACGCCGTCACAAGACATGATGACGCTAACCGAGTACTAATGTATTCTCCCCTGTGGCTCAGTGGCGGAATCCTAGACTGTCAAGCTAGAGACCGGGGTTCGGTCCCCGCTCTCGCGGCAGTTAAAGTTTATGCTGTTCGCTTCTCCGAGCTCGCGGCCAGTTTTTCTTACATACAGAAAACAAGCCCGCTCTCTCCCTCGTTGGGCCGCGCAGATTGCGCCGTTCAAGGGATGACAAAGCGGATGGTCACGAGCAGCGTTCAGCGTGCGCGCCTCACTCACCGGCGAAAAGAGAAGAGAGTGTGTTAGTCTCGCTACGGCTGGACAACCGCCAATCCTCACACATTTCTCAGTCCCCTCTTAAGTTCAGGCGACTGGAAATATTACTATTGCAGTAAACGAGCCTGTTTTAAACACACGCACGCCTGCAAACAAACGCCGACGCGACACATGAGGTCGCTTTTTATATGCTCGCGCTAACTGAAAGCTTATGTGTTTTCCCCTGTGGCTCAGTGGCAGAATCATACGCTTTCATGCGAGAGATCCGCGTTCGATCCCAGCTCTCGGGGAAGATAAAAATTTATGCTGCTTGCTTCTCAGAGCTCGCGGCCAGTCTTTCTTACTTACAGAAAGCGAACCCGCCTCTCGCACCACACCTTCTCAGGGTGCTCGAGTATTTTTGAGCGTCTAAACACGAGAGAAGAAAAGACGGTTAAATCCCGCAGCCCTGCGGCTGGACCACCGTCGAAGCTTAACGCTCTGTCAGTCCCCGTTGCCACGGCTACTGCAGCTGTTTACCCCGCAGTCAACGAGCCGGTATCTACCCGCTCGCCTGCGCGCATCCGCCGTTCTCACGGCAACCCAGAAAAATTTCAAAAGAGCATAATGTCTGGTTGCACGGCTGACGCCGTATGTGTTTCTAGTACAGTGAATGTGCCCACGTTCTGTGCTCACCCCTGTACACAAGCACTATACATCCCGTGTCTCTCACAGAGCCCATCACTCTCATGAAGCAGGCAAAAGCCGCTTTAGTGTTAAAAGTAGGTCACGTGTCCACTTCTCCGTGCCCACACCTACTCACTGCCCGCTCTGTCACACGGCCTCGCACGACCGGTCATGTTTTAAATGTAAGTCCTGTGCCCGCCCTCGAGCGCTCACACATACTAACTAACATTTTCGCCCCGACGCCGACATCGCGCGTCGCGCCTCACACTATATGTTCCCCGTCCAAAGCCACCGGGACACTGTGTGTAAAACGGCCAGCTATCGCTACGTGCGATCCGCCGTATCTAACCACCAAGAGCGCGCGCGCCGCGCCCACCCCTGAATGTAAGTCTTGTGCCCGCCCTCGAGCGCTCACACATACTAACGAACATTTTCGCCCCCGACGCCGCCATCGCGCGTTGCGCCTCACACTTTATGTTCCCCGTCTAAAGCCACCGGGACACTGTGTGTAAAACGGCCAGCTATCGCTGCGTGCGATCCGCCGTATCTAAGCACCAAGAGCGCGCACGCCGCGCCCGCCCCTCCGTTTCGAGCTCTCGAGCCCGCGATGCGCGGCGATCGGAGCCCGGAGGCCATTCTGCCCCTGGCTGCACACGCAAAAGCGTGGGAAGCTATTCCAGGCGCATCAGAACGGGTGCTAAGCACAGTAAAACAGGGCTATACTCTGCAGTTCGCTCGCCGCCCTCCGCGCTTTCAAGCGCGTATCGAGACCAGAGTGAATGGGGAAGTAGCACATCTACTTCGAGCAGAAATAGCTACACTTCTGTGCAAAAGGGCTATAGAACCGGTTTCCCCTTCCATGAGCGAGTCGGGCTTTTACAGCCGTTATTTCCTCGTTCCCAAGAAGGACGGAGCTCTCAGACCAATTTTGGATCTGAGACGTTTGAGCAAGGCTCTTATGAGAAGACCGTTCAAAATGCTCACAACCAGACAAATTCTCGCGCAAATTCGCCCGAGGGACTGGTTTATATCTCTCGATCTAAAAGACGCGTGCTTTTCAGATCCTGATAATACCCCGTCACAGGCCATTCTTGAGATTCGCCTTCGACGGTCAGGTATATCAGTACACGGCCCGCCTGTCGACACAGCGCGCGCGCTGCATTCGACGCCTGGCCGCGTCCCTCCGGCCGGGCAGCACCGTACCTCTCAAAACATTTCAGAGGTTACTGGGTTGTATGGCCTCAGCCGCAGCAGTGCTTCGGCTGGGTCTTTTACGAATGCGCCCGCTACAACGCTGGCTGAATGCCCGAGTGCCTCACAGAGCATGGGCTTCCGGCGGTATCCGCATCGGAGTGACTCGAAGCCCTGGTTAGCGGCCGACTGGTACGAGCGGGGAGTGACAATGGGAGCTATCTCACACCGCAAAGTTATCTCGACGGACGCTTCCACCTCAGGCTGGGGCGCTCTGTTCGAGGGCAAACCGGCTTTTGGCCTGTGGTCAGACCGGGAAAAATGCCTCCACATAAACTGTTTGGAGATGATAGCGGTCGAGAACGCGCTCAGGCGCTTCCTCCCATTCATACGGGATCACCATGTGCTAGTCCGCTCGGACAACACGTCCGTGGTATCCTATGTGAACCGACAGGGCGGTGTCAGATCCAGGAATCTGTGCAGGCTGACAGAACGCCTTCTCGTGTGGGCTTACCGCTTGCTGCGCTCGCTGAGAGCCGCGCACGTGCCGGGCCACCTGAATGTCGGTCCAGACAGACTGTCCAGGGACAACATTCCCCTGGGAGAATGGTCTCTGCACCCCCAGACAGTCCAGTTTCTCTGGCGCCTATTCGGCAGAGCGGAAATCGACCTCTTTGCGTCGAAAGACAATGCTCAATGCCCGAAGTTTTATTCGAAGAGCGAGGACGCGCTGTCCCAGACATGGCCCAGCCTCCCGCTGTATGCTTTTCCTCCGATCTCCCTGTTGCCACAGGTCATTTCGAGGATCAGAGAAACGCACCACTCAGTGCTGCTTATAGCCCCGCGATGGGAAAACCAAACTTGGTACCCAGAGCTAGTGAGGCTGTCGCACTCACCCCCATGGCCGATCCCGGTGAGAAAGGATCTCCTCTCCCAAGCCGGTGGATCGATCTGGCATCCCCATCCAGAGCGCTGGTCGCTGCATGCATGGGTGATCAACGGATACCCGTTGACCTGTCAGAAGGGGTCGTGAACACGATCACACAGTCGAGAGCCCCCTCCACGAGACGGCTCTATGCGTCTAAATGGTCGGTGTTTTCTAAATGGTGCGCTACTAAAAACTTGGATCCGCGCGCATGCGGGGTCCCGCGGGTGCTCTCCTTCTTACAAGAGCTGTTGGAAAAGGGCAGATCCCCTTCCACGCTCAAAGTATATGTGGCCGCTATTGCAGCGTTCGCTGAGACGACGCGCGGCCGGGCAATGGGAAGGAATGAGCTCATTATCCGCTTCCTCAGAGGAGCTAGACGGATGAATCCCCCGCGGCCCCCCTCGGTTCCCTCGTGGGATCTGTCCTTGGTCCTAGCGGCCCTAGAGGCTTTTCCCTTTGAACCGCTTGAATCCGCGGATCTAAAGTATCTGTCGCTTAAAACCGTTTTTCTGATAGCTCTGTCTTCAGTCAAACGAGTGGTGATCTGTTAGCCCTGCATGTCTTGAGTTCGGGCCGAATGACTCGAAAGTCATTCTCAGACCGAGACACGGTTACATCCCCAAAGCGATTGGAACCCCGTTTAGGGCACAAGTTATGTCCCTCTCGGCTCTGCCAGCATCCGACAGTGGGGACAGTGATAACCTCCTATGCCCTGTCCGGGCGCTGAGAGTTTACATCACGCGCTCCGCCGCTTTCAGGCGTTCAGAGCAGCTCTTTGTTTCCTTCGGCGGACGCACCAAGGGTCTTGCCGCCTCGAAACAGAGCTTGTCCAGGTGGATAGTGGACGCGATAGCAGCAGCTTATGCCTCCAGACACCTGCAGTGCCCTCTGGGCATCAGAGCCCACTCCACTAGAGGCATGGCCTCGTCGTGGGCCTGGTCCAGCGGAATTTCTAATCACGGTATTTGTATGGCGGCGGGCTGGGCCTCCCCGTCAACATTCGTGAGGTTTTATAACCTGGAAGTTCCTGCCCTACAGGCAAAAATACTGTCAGCATAAGTGACATGTATGCTCTGCCCATTTCTCGTGTGCAGACTACGTTCATATGCTGGCGCTATTCTGGTACTATACTCAGGGTGAAGTGTTTGACTCAGACCGGCTGATCCGCTCTGTTTCCTATTTCCCGTTATGCGCTGTTGTCGGTGCTGGCCCACGCTGCTGGCCGCCCGTATTATTCTCTGTCGCGCGGGAATTTTTCCCTTCATGTGAGACCGACTATGTCGTTTTTCTCCTACCCTTATGAGTGCTTATGTACTGTATGGGCTCGCTCTGCCGGCCCTACTGTTTGTACTGTTATATGTTTATAGACCGGCCGCGCCGCTCTATTTCATATGCTGCATGAAGTGTCTGTACTGCGCTGGCCCGTCTCTCCGACCGGCCACATTTCCCAGCAGAGTGTTTTCCCCGATTTCCCTGGGATTCATGGGCTGGATGCTCGGCGCACACGGCGTTGACAAAGGGTTCCCGATGCGTAAGCTAACCTTACGCAATGCGAGAGACCTCTCGTAAGAGAACGTACTCGGTTACTAATGTAACCTCGGTTCTCTCTAGAAGAGGGAACGAGTATTGCGTAACCTGCCGTGTCGCGCCACGAGCTTTTGCGCTTCAGACTGCGAAAACCAGAATTTTAGCCTATGAGCGCTGAATATATACACGCTGGCCACACCCATTCTGACGGTTAGAAGGGTGTGGAGGGCGCGAAGCCGCGTTCAGAGCATTGGTTGCCGCGTTCAGAGCGCTCACCGATAGGCTTAAGCAGTTGCCGCCGAGCAGCCAATGAGCACGCTTATACAGCCTGCCTAGGTCTGTCGGCTGCTGCACTGCGTTGACAATGTATACAAAATTAAGGATAATTTTTTGGCTTCAGATCTCGAAGAAAGAAGACTTTCCCGATGCGTAAGCTAACCTTACGCAATACTCGTTCCCTCTTCTAGAGAGAACCGAGGTTACATTAGTAACCGAGTACGTTTTATCCAAACAAACTAGTCGTTAAAACCGATTTCTGGTTTCTTTTTACACATCTTTTGTGCTGTCTCTCTCTGTCAAAATATATACACTCAGTTCATAATATTTAATTGTTTTTTTTCTTGTTTTTTTCTGCCTTTTAGACGCTTTATTGACATCAATCCTGAACGTGGATCAAAAACAAAGAAAGGACAAGTAACTGGCCAAGTTGTGCAAAACAAGAACACCACTGTAAGCCTACAGGTTTCCTCACTTCTGCGAAAACATGCAGACTTTGAATGGGATTTTGTTTGAATGGGACTTTTATGGACTTCAAAACAGAAACAGCACTTCACTGCCATTATAAAGCTTGGAAGAGCCAGGACATTTTTTAATATAACTCCGACTGTATTCGTCTGAAAGAAGAATGTCATATAGACCTAGGATGACTTGAGGGTGAGTAAATCATGGGCTAATTAAAATTTCTGGGTGAACTATTCCTTTAATTAAGTGCTAACTGTTACCTGTTTGTTGTTGAGTGTTAAAATTGCATTTTATGTTTAAAAAATAATTCAGCCAACATGTTCACAGAAGGCAATTTTCTGATCTTTGCTTTTAACCTAAATAAATGTTTTAAAACCCAGAAAATGTTGTTTTCTTTTTCCTAATGTGACTACTCTTATGAAACTTTAAAGTATAATATTTTAATTATGTAATAATAAAAGCAGTATTCCCGGTTAAAATACAATTTATTGCTGTAGACAAGTTTAATATTGTAAAAGTATGTGGTATATACTGTATTTGGTAAAATTACAGTGGAGTACTGTAAATGCTGTTTACTGTACTAGTGCTGTAAAAATACAGTATGTGGATGGCAACCCAGCTGCCAGTATTTTACTGTAAATTTACAGTGAAAAGTTTTACAGTGTACATGCATGTTATACTGATGCATTTTTAAAGCTGTGGCATATGGTTATGGTACTTTGTGGATGTATTTGTCAAAAACACTGCATTATTTTATTAAAATACTATATTTGGTATTCACACAATAGACACAAAATCTCCAACTATAGGCATTTAATTACAAGGCATTCAGATATAAGATTTGTATCCCTAATATGAGTGAAAGTATGTACTATAGAAATAAGTACATATATGCATGTATACATATATGCGTCATATATGCATGTATACATATATGCGTCATGTATGCATGTATACATATGCGTCTTACATATATTTCACATTTATGTGCATATACAGGAAAATATATGGCACTTACATGAAAACGGCCATTTTTGCTATATTTTGAAATATATGTTTCATATGTCTATGTGTTTTACATTATATATTCTCATATACGCAGCAGACATACATGGGCACTGACATTATATATGTAATTTACATATATTGACATATATTACATTTCTGTATGGGAAACAATCCTTCTTTTCCCAAAACAACATTTCATTCAGACAAATATGGCTCCCACTTTGTTGACAATAATATAGCCATGACAGCTGAAACACTCCTGAATTTAATAATGAGATGATTTCCATGGTTCTAATTTGTAAGAATAATTCATGGGTAATGAATTATTGATCAATTATAATTCAAAGGTAAATGACATGGCAATATTTTAATGTATGAGGCGAAACAAAGTGAGTTGAGAATTACAACAGTGTCTTATGAGAATTGTGAAGCCCTGTGTGATACTCTACATAACTCGGCATTGATCCAATCAAATAACATGGTGATTTTTAAATCCTTTTTATTTGCACTGGCAACAGGAATAAAGCAGCAATAGATGTACAGTAGCATAAACAGATGCTCATTTTATGGTAATTTTTTTTTTGAATTTTCTTTTTTAGTCACAACTACGGAGCCCCTGAGGGGACCTGTGGAAAAAAAAAAAAAAAAAAAGGACTTTCGCGTGCGCACAAGAAACTTTCGCGTGCGCACGAGAAACTTTCGCGTGGGCACGAGAAACTTTCGGTTTGCGTTATAGCGTCATTAATACAAATGTGGAAATATGGATGATGTATATAACATTTATGTTGTTGTTTGACATGTTTTGAAGTGTATATTTTAGCAAAAATCTCAAGCAAGGTGCTATTAAAGACAAGACTTAGAGACATATTTTAGTCACAATTCAAATAATTGTATTAACTTTGAATATACTTTGAATAAACTTTGTATTTGTATGTGTATTGATAAAAAATAAACAACAGGCTAATAATCTTCTGCTACTGAGATGAAGGAAACATTTTTTTTTAAAGAAGTAAAGTTCACAAGATTGCTATTTACCTTGATCAAACTGTTCCGTCATCAGCTCTTCCTCACTTCTGCACTGCAGAATAAAATAGTCATCCTCTGCTGCAGTTGTACGGATTCTTAACGCATTTATTGCAACTACATTTCATCTTTTTCTCATCAAACAACCAGATTAACGAATGGTTCGACACAACCCGTACTAGCCTAATAATATAATGCGTGTTTCCCTCTCAACATGACTGAGTGCGCCACGCACAAGCGCGCATCCTTGAGATATAAATTATAGGCCGATAAATTTTAATAAAAAAAGGCTACATCATAAAACTCAGAAGAGTATGTATTTTAATATCTCTGATGTTCTCTGTTCTCTGGTTGTTAGACAGTAAGTCTGAATGACAGTTCATGCATGAACATTAGGACTATACAGTCATTTTTTACCTTTTTGTAGCTTTTGTTTAAAATTTAATTTACAACGAATTATATTGATTTATATCTTAATTTATTATTATTATTATTATTATTATTATTATTATTTAAAACTTACTGGACGAGGGCGACCATGGTAGGCCAACAGTCGTCATTTACCCTGTATACAGTATATCTATACAGAAGAAAGACCTGTCTAGGCTCTTCGGTACGGGTTGTGTCGAACCATTCGTTAATCTGGTTGTTTGATGAGAAAAAGATGAAATTTAGTTGCAATAAATGCGTTAAGAATCCGTACAACTGCAGCAGAGGATGAATATTTTATTCTGCAGTGCAGAACTGAGGAAGAGCTGATGACGGAACAGTTTGATCAAGATAAATAGCAATCTTGTGAACTTTACTTCTTTAAAAAAATGTTTCCTTCATCTCAGTAGCAGAAGATTATTAGCCTGTTGTTTATTTTTTATCAATACACATACAAATACAAAGTTTATTAAAAGTAGGCCTATATTCAAACTTAATACAATTATTTGAATTGTGACTAAAATATGCCTCTAAGTCTTGTCTTTAGTAGCACCTTGCTTGAGATTTTTGCTAAAATATACACTTCAAAACATGTCAAACAACAACATAAATGATATATACATCATCCATATTTCCACATTTGTATTAATGACGCTATAACGCAAACCGAAAGTTTCTCGTGCCCACGCGAAAGTTTCGCGTGCGCACGCGATAGTTTCGCGTGCGCACGCGATAGTTTCTTGTGCCCACGCGAAAGTTTTTCGTGCGCACGCGATAGTTTCTCGTGCCCACGCGAAAGTTTCTCGTGCGCACGCGATAGTTTCTCGTGCGCACGCGAAAGTCCTATATATTTTTTTTTTCACAGGTCCCCTCAGGGGCTCCGTAAGGGGCTCCGTACACATCATTTAAAAAAAAAGTACAAAAAAAAAAAAAGTACAAAAAAAAAAATATATATATATATATATATATATATATAAAACACAAATATATATATATTTGTATATATATTTGTATTATATATATTATATTACATACACTACCAGTCAAAAGTTTTGGATTTGTTATGTGTTTAAAAGAAGTCTAAAAAACTAACAAAAAATATTGTGAAATATTGTTGCAATTTTAAACAGCTGTTTTCTATTTGAATATATAGAATTTGCTCATGCCGCACCCAGAGGTTAAGGATGTCCCCGTCGTCACCCCCGGTCATCAGGAGCCGCCCGTGGAGGAGGGGGTACTGTCACGGAGTCACTCACACCATCCACTCAGCAATCAGCACAAGATCCACCCACTCGTTCATCATCACCAGAATTCTAATCACCTTCACCTGTTCACCCTCATCAGCCTCACTATATCTAGCCTGCCCTCCCTTCAGTTCACTGTCTGGTCTCATCACATGCTACACAGACTCTTCCTGCTCTCACCAGTGTTGCCCAGCTATCCTGTTCCTGATCGTTGTCTTTATCCTCGTCATTATCTTCAAAGTCAGCTGTCTTCGGATCTTCTATGTCTCCCTGTGTATCTGTTCTTCAACCTATATCATCCTAAACCTCATCTTCAGTTGTGTTACAGTCATCTAAGTTCTACGTGTCATTCAGCATACCATCCATCACCTGTTGTGTTTTGTTTTGCTCACGCTCTGTAAATAATCTCTATTTACTTTACTTCCATCGTCTGTTCCCTTCTGTGTCGTGACAGAAGACCAGACCTACCATGCAGAGCACGAGCACGAATCCGTTTGCCGAACTGGTTCGAGCTGCTGCTTCTTCTGCTGCTGCCTCTACCAGTCCCATGGCCCGTCCAGCGACATTCTCCGGCGAGGCGGAGGATTGCAGCGTATTTCTCCCTTAATGTTCACTGTACTACGAAATGCAGCCACATCTCTTCCCCACGGATCGCGCATGGGTGGCCTTCATGATTTCTCTTCTCTCTGGTGGGCACAGTGGGCACAGTCGTTGTGGCAGTCCAACGCTCAAGTAACCACCTTGTTATCCGCCTTCACCAACCACATCAAGGAAGTCTTCGGACAAACAACTTCAACCCTCTCTGTTCACGATCAACTCTTTCGCCTTCACCAAAGTACCGAATCAGTCAGTCAGTATGCCTTAAACGTTTGTACATTGGCAGCTTCTAGCGGATGGAACGAAACCGCTCTTCTGACCGCCTTTTGTCATGGCTTGAATGATGACATTCACCAACTGATGGTTGTTTATGATGATGCCATGGGGATCAGGAATTACATCCAGAAAACCATCCAGGTGTCACAACGACTGTCAGCCTGCTCACAGCATCCATCTCCGCTGCATCCTCCACCCGCTGCAACATCTGTCGGCCTTCCAGCACCTGAACCGATGCAGCTCGATTCCAACCATCTTACTCTTGCGGAGCGTCAGCGGAGTCTATTGTGGAGGAGCAGGACACGTTCTACAGAACTGTCCCATCTGACCACCATGCACAGCGGTGAGTACACTCCATCTTCCACCACAAATTACTCCTCTAACCCATACTACCGTGTATATATATTCTGACCCGTCAAATCTCTGTTTTAACACAAGCCCTCATTTACTCCGGCTCAGCGGGGAACTTCATATCTTTCAACCTCCTCAAAAGGCTCAACATTAAGAGGAAACATAGCCCCCAAACACTAGAGATCCATTCCATCTTGGGGAAACCGCTGGGCTGTGGTCGCATCTGTTATGTCTCCCCTACCCTGACGCTCCGCATAGGATGTCTGCACACAGAGGAAATCTTGTTTATGGTGCTGGAAGGATCTACCACTGACATCATCCTGGGACACCTGTGGATGCAACAACATGAGCCACATGTGAACTGGAGCTCAGTGGGGAGAATCCTGCTTCAAACATTGCCTGACTGCCACCGTCAAGACCTGTTTAATCCCTCGTCAGTCTAGTTCCGATCCAACCATCTCACAATGTTCAACCTCCATCGAAAGCCCAGAGACGGAATGCAAAGTGGAGATCCTCCCTGAGTACTGGGCGTTCCAGGATGTGTTCAGCAAGAGATTGGCAACCCAACTACCACCACATCGGCCATGGGACTGTGCCATCGACCTGCTACCTGGGGTGATCTTACCCAAGGGAAGGGTATATCCCCTGTCCATGCCGGAGCAGAAGGCCATGGAGGAGTACATCAGAGAGGCTCTCCAACAAGTCAAGTCAAGTCATCTTCATTTATATAGCGCTTTTAACAATGTAGATTGTTCCAAAGCGGCTTTACAGAGATACAAGGATAGTTTAAAGTAACAGAGATTGGTTTGGCTTTATAGCAGTTCTTGAATAAAGTTATTTTCCAGCTAAAGTTAATTTGATTGATTCACTTCCGTCGCAACGATCATTAGTTATTAACTTAGGGGCCGCTAACACGACACCATTTTAAAAGGAAACTTTACACAGACTTTAAACGCGAAACCTGTGAGAATGCTGATAGCGTGCACATGCATATTACGAGTTCAGTCTATTCGTATGCGCGTTTGAATATATATGCGCTGGTTTGTAATTCCCTACAAACCAAGCCTTAAAAAACTACTTGACTACAGAATTTTATCACTTCGGGGTAGATACGCAAACCGAATTTTCCCGACAACGCTTTATCTGTAGAGTGGTAAAGGGATCATCCATAAGGAGAAACTAGTTGGCACTTTAGCACCCCGCTATGACATCGGGTCCAGGCGCAGGTCCTTCATCAGATCTGGATACAGCCTGGATCCGGCAGGCTGCGGGAAAACCTCGGGATAAACAAAAACACTAAAATTAGCATAGATGCCATTCTTCTTATGATGTAACAAATACATCAGGATTTATGGGAAGTGTTCCCGGTTCCGGCTGACCTGATCTATGCAGCCTAACATTTAATTATAGAAGTCTATAATGTGTTATGTGTATTCTAGGTCAAAGAGATGGGTTTTTAATCTAGCTTTGAACTGACAGAGTGTGTCTGCTTCCCGGACAATGGTAGGAAGACTGTTCCAAAGTTTTGGTGCTAAATAGGAGAAGGATCTACCGCCAGCAGTCGATTTTGATATTCTAGGTATTATGATTATCAACTGGCCAGAATTTTGAGATCGCAATAGACGTGAAGAACTATAATGTGTTAAGAGCTCGCTCAAGTACTGCGGAGCTAAACCATTTAGTGCTTTGTAAGTAATCAGCAATATTTTTAAATTTATACGATGTTTAATAGGGAGCCAATGCAGTGTTGACAGAACAGGGCTAATATGGTCATACTTCCTGGTTCTGGTAAGAACTCGAGCTGCTGCGTTTTGGACCAGCTCTAGTTTGTTTATTAAGCGTACAGGGCAACCACCCAGTAGAGCATTACAATAATCTAGCCTTGAGGTCATGAACGCATGAACTAATTGTTCCGCATTTGTCAATGAGAGCATATGGCATAATTTAGATATATTTTTAAGATGGAAAAATGCGGTTTTACAAATACTAGACACGTGACTTTCAAATGAAAGATTGGTACAAAAAAGGGCACACCCAGGTTCCTAACCGACGACGAAGACTTAACAGAGCAGCCATCAAGTGTTAGACAGTATTCTAGGTTATTATGTGAAGAAGTTTTTTGTCCAATAATTAGAATCTCTGTTTTTTCAGAATTTAGTAGTAGGAAATTACTAGTCATCCAATTTTTTTTTATATCAGCTATGCATTCCGTTAATTTTGTGAATTGGTAGTTTTCGCTAGGTTGTGAAGAAATATAGAGCTATCATCAGCATAACAGTGAAAGCTAATTCCATGCTTCCTAATGATATCTCCTAATGGTAGCATGTACAGAGTGAACAGCAGTGGTCCTAGTACTGAGCCTTGTGGTACGTCATACTGAACTTGTGATCGATAAGACATCTCTTCATTTACTGCAACAAACTGATAACGGTCAGATAAGTATGATTTAAACCATGCTAATGCAATTCCACTAATGCCAACATAATTTTCAAGTCTATTTAAAAGAATGTTGTGGTCAATAGTGTCAAATGCAGCACTAAGATCGAGTAACACCAATAGAGAGATACAACCACGATCGGATGATAAGAGCAAATCATTTGTGACTCTAATGAGAGCTGTCTCGGTACTATGGTACGGTCTAAATCCTCACTGAAAATCCTCACAGATATAATTTCTTTCTAAAAAGGAACATAGTTGTGAAGATACTGCCTTTTCTAGTATCTTTGACAGAAAGGGTAGATTCGTGATCGGCCTGTAATTGATTAATTTTGTAGGATCAAGTTGCGTTTTTTTAACAAGCGGTTTAATCATAGCTTAAAGGTTTTTGGTACGTATCCTAGAGACAAAGATGAATTAATGATAGTAAGAAGAGGATCTATGACCTCTGGAAGCATCTCTTTCAGTAGCTTAGTCGGTATAGGGTCCAGGGCCTGAAGTTAACTTTGTTGACCACCAGCCACTGTGGCAGGTGGATTTAAAAATCCACCCGCCACAGTGACTTTTTACCAGCCAATTTATTTGATTTTTTTCACCTCATAAAAGGAGAAAAAAAAAAAAAGGATTTGCACAAACATTTGTTCTTTAACTTGTAAGAATACACATTTAAGTGCTGTCAAGTTATTAACGAGATCCATACAAGTAATAATAACTCTTCAGCTCGTATGTAAACAAATCACATGCGGCTGTGTTGATGGCTGGGCAGCTGTTAGTTACAGCGTTCAGGAACTGTTAAGCAGAACTAAATTAATATTGTTATTACTGGTAAAGTTACCGGGTAGGCTACCGGACATTTGGACACAACATCTGTGCAACTGTCATTGTACTGTAGCCTATGTCAGCGTTGCATTATCTCATCTCATCTCACCAACAGTTTAATACAACTCACACATTCAAACGTAACTTAGTCAGAGAAGACGCATCTTTCTCTCCGATCACATACGTTCCGAAACACTCAAACTGCGCTGCTTTCACAGATGCTTTCTTTACTCCAGTAATGTGCAGCCACATTTTTAGCTAAAATCCAACGAAACATACAACTTCGTTTGAATGTCAAAGAACAGTTGCAAAAAAAAAAAAAAAAAAAAAAAAAAAAAAAAAAAACAATCGCCCCTTTAGTTACTGTTGCTATGTCCGACAAGCTACACCGCGCTCACGCCAAACCATGATCTCACGCAATGAAAAACACATCGCGCAGCAGAGAGGACACTGACAACACGCTGACAGACAAGACAGTCCAGGTTACTTTTGATATTAAACAAAGTCTCAACGTTAAAATTTTGTCATTTTTAAAGAAATTTAGACAATACCGTTTTGTGGCTCTGTAATGTATCTTGACAGATCGCTGTGGTGCCTCAAGTTAAAGCTGCTCGTGAACCGATTATCTCTTCCTTCTAGTTAATTTATAGCATCAAATAAACATGAATTAACATAAGAAGGAATGTAGTTTTAACTGCGGAAAGATGTCAGTAGGCTTACTCAGTACACTCCGTTTTTTCAAGTTCAAATCCTCCAACGTTGAACTCTCCTGACTGCTTTGTCGGACAAAAAAAAGGCGGATTCGGCGGATTATGATTGGCCAGATCGCCTGTCAATCAAACTCCCCGCGAAGGGTCGATTCTCATTGGCTGCCTGCCAATGTGGCAGGTAGATTGACAGTGTTACCCGACAATTGAAGAATTCACCCGCATTTGGCGTGTGGTCGGGTGTTAATTTCAGGCCCTGATAGGGTCTAACATACATGTTGTCGGTTTAGATGATTTTAAGAGTTTAGCAAATTCTTCCTCTCCTATTATAAATGAATCGAATTTTTCCTTAGGGAGACTACAATGCACTCCCTGATGCGATACTGTAGTAGACGGTTGCATAGTTATAATTTTCTCCCTGATATTATCAATCTTATAAGTGAAGAAGTTCATAAAGTCATTACTGCTGTGTTGCTTGAAAATTTCTGGGCTTGAAGCTTTCTTTTTTGTTAGTTTAGCCACTGTTTCAAATAAATACCTTGGGTTTTGTTTATTTTCTTCTAATAGGGTTGAAAAATAAGCAGATCTAGCAGCTTTTAAGGCCTCTCTGTATGCAATCAAACTCTCTTTCCATGAAATGTGAAATACCTCTAGTTTTGTTTTCTTCCAGTTGCGCTCCATTTTTCTGGCTGCTCTCTTAAGTGCCTGAGTGTGCTCGTTGTACCACAGCGTTGGACTATTTTCTTTAATCTTCTTTAAGCGCAACGAAGCAACTGTGTCTAAAGTGCTGAAAAAGAGAGAGTTAAAAGTTTCTGTTGCAATATCGAGTTCTTCTAAGCTATCCGGGATGCTGAGATGATGAAACTGATTAGGAAGATTATTAATAAAACAATCTTTAGGGGCAGAAGTGATAGGTCTAACATATTTGTAACACGAAGTCGGCTTTGCAGCCTTGGCTAAATGTAATTTACACGAGACTAGATAATGATCTGAGATGTCATCGCTCTGCTGCAGAATTTCAACGGCATCAACATTGATTCTGTGTGATAATATTAAGTTTCTCAAAGTTTTGAACTAACCCTGTTTGAATTGGGTCAAGCTCAGCCGGTACTATGTGCAGTTATACTGTATATCGACCTCCTAAGTATAATAAGGACTTCATCAGTGACTTTTCTGATTTCCTGTCTGAAATTATGCCGAAATATGATCGGATTTTAATTGTAGGTGATATGAATATTCATGTGTGTTGTCCTACAAATCCGCTGGCAAAAGACTTTTTAAATCTTATCGATGCTTTTAATCTTACACAGTTAGTCCGACACAGGTCCATGGTCACACATTAGACCTTGTTCTGTCATACGGTGTACCTATTTGTAATGTAGACGTATTCAAAGCTGTCTTCTCTGATCACGCGCCTGTTTTATTTGACGTTTCTCTTCCCTATCGAACCGCTAAGCAATACGCTCCACCTCGTATCCGCAGGATGATCAAACCCACCACTGCTGTGCAATTCTCTGGTGCTTTTAATATTGCTAGGGAGGCTATGGGATCCTCTGCTTGTCAAAATACAGCGGAGTTAATCTCTTCTTTTCTATCCACTTGTTGCAACATTCTTGACACCATTGCCCCATTTAAATCCATGTGTTCAAAACCCAAATCTGAACCTTGGATAAATGATTTTACTCGGGCTGCTAGAAAAAAGTGTAGAAAAGCTGAGCGCAAGTGGAAAAAAGATAATTTGCAGGTTTCTTATGAGATTCTTAGAGAAAGTTTGCACAGTTATCAGAGAACTGTTAAAGCTGAGAAGACCAAGTATCTCTCAGATTTTATTTCAAATAATTGCCACACACCTCATGTTCTTTTTTAAAACAATTAACTCTGTTCTTAATACTCCCCAGTCCGTTTATCATGTAGCATCCTCTGAGGCCTGTGAAAAATGTCTCCATTTTTTTGTGGATAAGGTTGCCTCAATTAGAGCAAGCATCTCACTTCCTGCTTTTGACCCATCCATTTCCATAGAGTGTGCAGCTGTTTTCACCTGATTTGAGTCTTTATCCATCATTACTCTTACAAATATTGTTACACATTTGAAACCCTCGGTTTGTCCCACTGATATTGTCTCACTTCGCCTTTTTAAAGAGGTGTGGGATATTATTGGACCTAACATCCAAGAAATTATAAATAGCAGCCTTGCTTCAGGTTTTGTAGCAGCCTATTTTAAACAAGCAGTGGTGCAGCCACTCATCAAAAAAACTAATTTGGACACATCAGTACTTTCAAATTATCGCCCTATCTCTAAACTTCCATTTCTTTCGAAGATTTTAGAGAAGGCCGTTCTTCTACAGTTGCCATGGTGTACCTTTTTAGATACACATGGTATTCTTGAGGTGTTCCAATCGGATTTTAAGACATTACATAGCACTGAATCCGCACTTTTGAGAGTTTTAATGATCTTTTAATCTCAACTGACTCTGGAGACTGTGCAATTCTTATGCTTTTAGATCTCACAGCAGCATTTAGCACAGTTGACCACAGTATCCTTATTTCTCGCCTCGAGCATGAGTCTGTGATTGTGACAGAGCTCCGGATGTCCTGAGCTGGGGAGAGAGTGGACCTGTTCCAGGACCTGGTTCCGGAGGATCTCAGGGACGAAGACTTTGTTAGGTGGACAGGCAGAAGGAATCTCAGACCGGGAGTTGATCTGTTCAATCTCTGTCTCAATGTCCCAACGGACGGGGGCAACGATGAGGTCAGGGGTCAGAATGGTTTCGGGATCTTCTGGTGTCGGGTCGAGGTCATGTTGTCTCGATAGAGCATCCACTTTAACATTCTGGGACCCTGGGCGATAGGTTACGGAGAAATGGAACCGACTGAAGAACAGTGACCACCGAGCTTGTCTGGGGTTCAATCTCTTGGCGGTGCGCAAGTACTCTATATTCTTATGGTCGGTTAGTATGGTAAAGGGGTGTAGAGCTCCTTCCAGCCAATGCCGCCAATCTTCGAAGGCTGGTTTCATAGCTAGAAGCTCCCTATCTCCTACATCATAGTTCTTCTCAGCAGCATTAAGTTTCCGTGAGTAGAATGAGCAGGGGCGTAACTTTGGAAGAGAGAACCCTGCCGTTGCGAGAGGACGGCACCTATCCCAGTTCTGGATGCGTCCACTTCGACCACAAAGGGTATTTCAGGATCCGGATGGGACAGGATGGGCGCCGAGGTGAAACGCTGCTTGAGTTGGTTAAAAGCTTGGGTTGCAGATTCATCCCAAGGGAGACGATGCAAGCCCTTCTTCACCAGGGATGGGAGGGGGTTCGCCACTGAACTGAAGTTTCTTATAAAGCGGCGATAAAAGTTGGCAAACCCGAGGAAGCGCTGGAGTTCTTTTAGAGTGGTGGGTAGTGGCCACTCTAGGACTGCTCTGACTTTTCCCTCATCCATGGCGACTCCGTCCGGGCTGATTACGTACCCCAGGAAGGTAGTGGACGTCTGGTGGAACACTTTTCTATTTTGGCGTACATTTGGTGTTGGATGAGCCTCTGAAGGACCGCTCGAACGTGTTGCACATGGTCAGCCAGAGTGTCCTAATAAATAAGAATGTCGTCAATATAGACAATTACCGTCTTAAGGAGCATGTTTCTGAACACGTCGTTGATGAAGGATTGAAAGATGGAAGGACTATTTGCCAGGCCGAAAGGCATAACCAGATATTCGTAGTGCCCTGTATTGGTGGAGAAAGCTGTCTTCCACTCGTCCCCTTCTCTGATGCAGATGAGGTTGTACGCACAGCGCAAGTCTAGTTTGGTGTAATATTTCGCTGTACGCAGCAACTCTAGAGCAGCTGGCACCAACGGGAGTGGATAGCGGAACTTAACAGTGATGTTATTTAGGGCCCGATAATCGATGCACAGCCGGAGACCCCCGTCTTTCTTCTGTACGAAGAAGAAACCGGCGGACGCCGGAGAGGTGGATGACCGAATTAAACCCTTCGCTAGTTCCTCTTCTATATATTTCTTCATGGACTCGGACTCGGGCTGGGAAAAAGGGAATATTCGGCCCTTGGGAGGCGCAGAGCCAGGCAGCAGGTCAATAGCGCAGTCGCTGGCAAGATGAGGTGGAAGGTTTGAGGCTTTTACCTTACTGAAGGCCTCCAATAGATCATGATACTCGTGGGGTAGATTATCTGAACTGGTCTGCTCGGGGGGTACTGTCACTGCTCGAACAGACAATGGGGAGACGTGGTTGAGACATTTAGTGTAACAGGCTTCACTCCAGCGGGCAATTTCATTGGTCCTCCACCCGATGTGTGGGTCATGTTTGCGGAGCCACGGCAGGCCTAGAATGACTGGGACATGGGAGGGGTTGAGAACGTAAAACTGGATAATCTCACCGTGAAGGGCTCCAGTCCGCAGATGGAGCTCCTGAGTGATGTGGGTCACTTTGCCTGAGCCTAGCGGCCGTCTGTCGATGGCTTCGACTGTGAGAAGGGAGATACATTGTATTAATGTTATGTTGTGTGATAGAGCAAAGTCCTTGGATATGAAGTTTCCGGCAGCCCCGGAATCAACTAGAGCACAGGTAGAGACTTGATGGCCATTGGCCGTGATTGCGATGGATACAAACACGCATGAATTAGAGTTCAATGCGTCAGAGGTTAAACTCACTGGCCTCGGTGCAGCTGAACGTGGTCGTGAGGGGCAGGCGATGCGAAGATGACCAGCCTCGCCGCAGTACATGCACAGACGTTGTGTAATACGTTGCTCACGTTCATCAGCTGACATATGGTACGTGTTGAGTTGCATGGGTTTGGAGTCATCAACTGGAACGGTTACTGAGGGGCGAGAAATCGGTACGTGCCGGGGGGCTTGAACAGTGCGATGACTCGCTCGGCGAGATCGTAGGAGATTGTCAATCTGAATCGTGAGGTTGATGAATTCATCCAAGTTTCTGCCTTCATCCCGACAGGCTAGTTCAGACTGAAGTTTGTGAGTTAAGCCCCTACGGAAGATCACTTTTAGCGTGTCATTAACCCAGGAAGTTTGGGCTGTGAGGGTACAAAAACTGAGTGCATATTCTGCAGCGGTTAATTTGCTCTGCGTAAGTTCAAGCAGGCGATTGCCCGCACACTTACCCTCCTTGGAGTGCTCAAATACTTCACGAAAGCGCCGTAGAAATATCTCAAATGACGGAAAAGCAGTGCCATCCTCCCTCCACACAACCGTTATCCAATCCAACGCCCTCCCGGTGAGTAATGAGCATACAAAGGCAATCTTACCAGCCTCGGTGGTATACAGCGTTGGCTGTTGAGCGATGAATAAGGAGCATTGAAGAATGAACCCTCTACATTTACTTGGATCCCCGTCAAATTTCTCTGGCAGCACAAGACGGGGGCTCACGGAGGGCATGGTCTCTGCCGACCGAGTGGGGTTAGGTTGCGGGAGAGATCGCTCTGGCGTGGGCGTTTGGAGAATTCGAACTGCTTTGACCAGCTCCTCCGTCAAAGTGGTGAGCCGAGACAACTGATGATGGTGAGCCTCGAGCTGACTTGCCTGAGCTGTATAGGCGGCAGTCAAGGAAGACACAGCTGCTGGATCCCGTTGCGGCAAAGTTTTCTGTTGTGAATCATCAGAGTCTGAGAGATCCATTTGCAGCTACTTTATTTTGAAAAGAGAAGTCGACAGGCAAAGGTGAAAACACCAGCAAACAGTAGTAGGAGAGAGCAGGAGAATTCTTGGTCAATAAACAGGCAAATGGTCGGTGCAGACAGCGAACAGACAGAATCCAGTATCCAGGCAGAGGTAAAGCAGGCAGGCAGCAGGCTGGCGCGATCAAGGTACAAATAGGGTCAAACCAGGTAGGCAAACACAGGAAGATATGCTCGGAATTGTTCACAGTAGTAATACAAAACTTTGCACAGAATGCTGTGTAGGCGTTTCATCAACTAGTCAACTAGTCGACTGTCACAACCACTAGTCGGCGCTGTCGGCCCTAATCGACTAGTCGGAAAAACAAAATGGCGTCAGGCATTGAGGTACTTCTGCGTCCAAAACGGTCAAGGTCATCCTATGTGTGGAAATACTTCACAGAAAATGTAGACACGTCTACCGTTACCTGTAAGTTATGTAAAGCAGTGCTAAAATACAATAGCAATACGTCTGCAATGGATAATCATCTTAGGATGAAACACCCACTGCCAACAGCAACCGTTCGTGGCAATGACGCTAGCACTGCATCATCGTCAGGCAGGCAGACAACAATCGATTTTTCAACGCGCCTCGCGAAAAATCAAAGATTTGCTGGTCAACTTCGTTGTCAAGGATGTACGCCCTATGTCCACTCTCTCTGGGGAAGGCTTTAAGGACATCATCCAGTATTTTGAGCCAGGCTACACTATCCCTTGCCACCGCACAGTTTGGAGCAATATCATGCACCAATACAACACTGTCAGAGCAACGATTATGGATGAGATGAAAGACTTCAGTGTTTCCCTCACTACCGATCTGTGGACATCATGTACTATGGATCCTTATATAACCATAACAGCTCACTACATCACTGACAGCTGGGAGTTAAAGTCAAGAGTGTTGCGAACCACCGTGATGCGCGAGAGACACACTGCTGCAAATATTGCCCAGCGTCTGAGAGAGACGATCGAGGAATGGGGCCTCAATGTTTTTTGCACCATCCATGACAATGCTAGTAGCATGAATCTAGCAATGGAACTATGTGAGCTATTTCCCCACCACCTAGGATGCACCGGACACACACTGCAACTTGCCATTAAAAAAGGTCTCAACTTACCCGAGATCACGAAGACAATTGATGCTGCGGGACGTGTAGTCAGTCATTTTCGTCACTCCTCAGTGGCACATTGTGCTTTGCAGAACTACCAGAAACAACTGGGAGTACAAGTGAACAGTCTGCAAAACGATTGTGCCACTCGGTGGAATTCTACATTCACTATGCTAGAGCGTTTGTATGAACAGAGAATCCCAGTGCAGGCCGTTCTCGCGGATGAGAGCATAACGAAAGTGGACGTCCGAAAATCCTTGACCATGAGAGAGCACCAGTGGGAATTGATCGAGCAGCTGATCCCGGTACTTAGGCCTCTAGCTAAAGCAACCACAATAATGTGCGCAGAGTTACATGTCGGGTTGTCATTCATCTATCCTGTCCTGCTCAATGTCTGCGACATGCTGAGAGTGACAAGATCCGACGACCTGGGGGCTATTCGCTCTTTCAAGGACATGGTGAGGAAAGAACTCGTAAAACGCTTCAAACTAGAGTCTGACATCCTGGCAGATTCAATCCCGATAACGGCATGCATGCTAGATCCACGGTTTAAGCACCTGAAGTTTCTTCCGGAAAATATCAGAGCGGATGCCCTGGCGCACCTGACTCAGCTGGTAGGAGAGGATGAGGAACAGTCTGCTACGGGTAAGTTTCGAACCAGTGTTCGAATTATGATTTCATCTTTGTGGGGATCTCTTTTAAAAAAAAGTAGCCTATGAGCAGGCACGGTGTAGCTTACTAATGTAAATAAATAAAATGTTTAATAAAAAAAAACGTTGCTAACACAATTCAATTTAAATAGTAGGCTACATTTAATTTGTTGTTTAATGACAATTTTAAGTGTGTACTTAAGTGGTCCAGTGGCAGAACTTTTGCCAAGCGTTTCAGAGGTTATGGTTTCTAATCCACACTCGTGTAGGTTTTTTTTCCATCAAAACCGATTATGTTTATCAGTGGTTGTATATCAGGCACGTTTGTGTGCATTTTGTTTTGTAATTTCACGGGAACGAATAGAGTCTCCACAACAGATTGAAACGCGCATCCGAGTGAAGACTGTGCGCGATCCACAAGAGAGAACAGTATCCGCGCTACTGATCGCATTCGCAGCGGAAACTTTATACTTTATTTATTTAACTTTTTCATTATAGACCCTGGTAAAGGTGAAGGTGAAGCTGACGGTGGGGACAACCAGTCTGACTATGGCAACAAAACAAGGCTGGAGAACGACTTCGAACAGCTGTTTGGACCACATTATGAAGGTGCGAAGAGCAAAAGGGCCAGGATGACCAATGCAGACGAACTACGGGATTACCATCAGTTAGCCCACATACCCACAATGGATAATCCACTAAGGTGGTGGGCACACAATGAGGGCAGTTTCCCCCGTCTAGCCAAGTTGGCGAAGAGTTATCTAGCTGTTCCAGCCACCAGCACCCCAAGCGAGATAATTTTTTCCCTGGCGGGGAACACAGTCACCCGACAGAGGAGTAGCCTCCATCCCTCCCACGTCGATGCGCTGGTGTTTCTCAACGCTAACCGAAAAGGCAATGTGAATTTGATCCGGGAACAGGACATTGACTAGTAGGCTAATGGAATGGCAACGAAAAAAGGCAGAGCTGTATGGATAATATTTTTCAATGTTTAACACTGTTGACACCGCTTTGGGGTAAGTGAAGTTCCATGTTAAGAAGGCTCAACAAAAAATATAGTGGTTCAGTATAACCTACGTCAAACTTGTATTGGCCTTTACATGCTTAAATGATATTTGCTTAAAGATGCAATGAAAAATGCACAGTTAAAACTATATGCAAAACTCAGATTTGTGATGTTGACAATGTTATTGTCTGAGGCTAGCCATGTGGCAATGTTTATCTGCAACGTTCGCTGATGCGCGGGGTGTGGCGCGGTTCATAACAAGAATGTTTTAATTACAAGAATGCTTTAAATGAATGCTGCTGTTTTTGTGTTAACACATGTTGATGAAAAGAATAACTGATGAATTTATTTTTTATGTTATTTCTGAATTTCAAAAATACATTTCCAATGATTCACTAGAACTCCTTCCTCTGTGTCTTCCTTAACAATGCTCAATGCGTTAATGCGTCAATTTAATGAATAAATAATTTAACGACTAGTCGTCGACTGTTATGCAAAATTAGTCGACTAGCAAAAATCAGTAGTTGTGAAACCCCTAATGCTGTGTGAGTTGCAGCTATAAAGCCCAGTAGATGAGAAACAGCTGAGTGAGGTGATTAGGATCAGAACAGGGGTTATGGAAAATGTAGTGCATGAAGGAGTCAATATTCGGGCGAGGGCGCCCTCTGATGGCCTGAGAGGGAGGTTGCAGAGTCTGTGATTGTGACAATTAGCCAGCACATTTAAATTTGCTTTGATGTCAGGCGCTCTGGCTCCCGGCAAACATGTGACTATGGTGGCTGGTATCTCTATTTTCATGTTCCGTGTAATAGAATCACCAATAACTAGGGCACAATCAACAGGATTCTCAGTGGGTGTTTCACTGAGTGGGGAGAACCTGTTTAATGTTGTTATCGGAACGGAAGAGCGCTGTTTTGTCCCGCGACTATATCGCCTCACCGTCACCCAATTACCCTGCTGCATGGGCTCTACTTCAGCCGGAACCAAACAATGTACAGAGTTCACTAAGCTAGTCGCATCCAAAGCAGTATCTAAAGCCCTTGCATTCTTACTATCCTCGATTAAAGTTTGGATGCGTGTCTCTAGTTCTTCCCCATCAGCTTTACTATCTCCCTGCATTTATCACATGTAAATCCTGTGCTGACAGAGAAGGATATGCTAAACATGTTGCATGAGGTGCAAGTAGCAATAAGAGGGGAAGATGACATGACTTACCGTGTTTGTTGACTGATCCTACTCACCTAAGTCATTTGATGGACTCGTAAAAGGCGTGAGCACGTGCGAGAAAAATAAATAAATAAAGAGCGCACGGATGGCATGCTAACAGGCTAGCAAATTACTATCGTGTTGTGCTAGCAATAACGATTTAGATTGAAGCTAGCTATGTCAGGTTAATGTGTGATGTTGAGTAAGTTATATTTAGCAGTATAAACAACAAGGAATGATAGTAAATAATGATTCAAAACAGAAAGATATACAAAGCTTTCAGATGCACACCAACGCAAACAGCAGCAGAAGCAACGAGGCAGACAGGAGCAATCGATCGAGCAATCAATCAGAGCAACAGGAGTTCATTCGTCCTTCGACATCCCCTGCCACTTCCAGTTTCTTCTTCGTGGGCACGAAGGATGGAGGCTTGCAGCCATGTATCGATTACCGGATTCTGAACTCACAAACCATCAAGTTTAGTTATCCCCTTCCTCTGGTCCCAGCAGCATTGGAACAGCTACGTGGGGCTTGCATTTTCTCCAAGCTTGATCTCTGAAGTGCCTATAACCTGATCCGCATCCGCAAGGGAGACAAGTGGAAGACCGCCTTCGTGACCCCCTCAGGGCATTATGAATATCAGGTCATGCCATATGGGCTGTCCAACTCACCTGCCATCTTTCAGAACTACATGAACAAGGTATTTAGAGACTTCCTCAACCAGTTCGTCATCTACATAGACGATATTCTGATATATTCCAAAACCCTGTCGGAACATCATCAACATATAAAACATGTTCTCCAGCGCCTTCAGGATCATCAACTCTACCTCAATTTCGAGAAATGTGAGTTCCACACTTCCTCCGTTCACTTCCTGGGGTACCTCGACCAACATGGAATCCAAATGGACCAGAGGAAGGAAATTCCTGGGCTTCGGCAATTTCTACCGTCATTTCATCAAGAATTACTGCCTAATCAGTTTACCTCTCTCCTGAAAGACTGGCCCAAGTCTCTGTCCTGGGCACCTCTTGCCCTCCTCTCCTTTGAAGACCTTAAGACAGCATTTGTCTCCACTCCAGTCCTCCGCCATCCGAACCCTAAACTACCGTTTGTCGTTGAGGTCGATGCATCCACCACTGGAGTCGGAGCAGTGTTGTCACAGCGGCAGGGTGAACCTCTACGCCTCCATCCATGTGCCTTCTACTCCAAGAAGCTGTCCCCGGCGGAGCAGAATTATGATGTTGGGAATCGTGAGCTCCTCACAATAAAGCTTGCTCTAGAAGAATGGAGACACTGGCTGGAGGGAGATACTCACCAATTTGTTGTCATTACGGACCATAGAAATCTTGAGTATCTAAGAGAAGCTAAACGACTCAACCCTCGTCAAACCAAGTGGGCTCTATTCTTCACGAGGTCCGACTTCGTATTCACCTACCGACCTGAAAACAATAAACAAAAGGTAGATGCACTCTCTCGTCTTCATCATTCGGATCTTGAGTCCGCAACACCTGAACTTATTATCCCTCCAGCCATGATTGTCAGCCTCATCCAATGGGCACTCGATGACCAAATCCGTCAAGCCACTTTGACCGAACCTGCTCCACCGGGAGGTCCTGAGGAACGTATCGCTGTACCATCGACCTGTCGTATGTCTCTCATGGACGCGGTTCACACCTCCCGGGCTCTGGACACCCAGGTAGCCAGCGAACCCTGTCACTCCTCAACCAAACGGTACTGGTGGCCCTCGATGACCCAGGATATCTCCCGATATGTCAGAGGATGCTCAGTCTGTGCCATCAGCAACACTCCCCGGCGACTCCCAGAAGGTAAACTCACACCACTACCCATATCCCACCGTCCCTGGTCTCATCTGGGCATCGATTTATGACAGACCTTCCTTCCTCAAACTCTCATACCACCCAGTTACCTTTACATGCACACATGCACGCACGCACACACACAAACGCACGCATCTGTCAGTTCCTGACTGTATTGGTTTTGTTTTGCTTGTTTGTTTGTTTGTTTATTTGTTTTCCCTGTTTGTGATCCCAATTTATGTACATCTTGCATATTCCAATAAAAAAAAAAAAAAAAATCTCTCATACAGTGGGGAGAACATTTTGCAGGTTGCGATTGGCTGCGATTTTGCAGGTTTTCCCACTTACAAAGCATGTAGAAGTCTGTAATTTTTATCATAGGTACTCTTCAACTGTGAGTGACGGAATCTAAAACAAAAATCCAGAAAATCACTTTGTATGATTTTTAAGTAATTAATTTGCATTTTATTGCATGACATAAGTATTTGATACATCAGAAAAGCAGAACTTAATATTTGGTACAGAAACCTTTGTTTGCAATTACAGAGATCATACATTTCCTTTAGTTCTTGACCAGGTTTGCACACACTGCAGCAGGGATTTTGGCCCTCTCCTCCATACAGACCTTCTCCAGATCCTTCAGGTTTCGGAGCTGTCGCTGGGCAATACGGACTTTCAGCTCCCTCCAAAGATTTTCTATTGGGTTCAGGTCTGAAGACTGGCTAGGCCACACCAGGACCTTGAGATGCTTCTTACGGAGCCACTCCTTAGTTGCCTTGGCTGTGTGTTTCGGGTCGTTGTCATGCTGGAAGACCCAGCCACGACCCATCTTCAATGCTCTTACTGAGGGAAGGAGGTTGTTGGCCAAGATCTCGCGATACATGGCCCCATCCATCCTCCCCTCAATACGGTGCAGTCGTCCTGTCCCCTTTTCAGAAAAGCATCCCAAAAGAATGATGTTTCCACCTCCATGCTTTAGGGATGGGACGATACACTTAAACTCACGATACGATGCACCTCGATATGCCAGGGTCACGATACGATACGTCACGATATGATATCAAAAAAGAAAAAAATATTACTGTATAACAACAACTTATTATGGTGACGTTGAAGGTGGTGGTTCATGTTTGATGTGTTGGATGTGGTGTACGGAATGACAGCATGGCATAGCTTACACACAGTCTTAAGGCCATTGCACACTGAGTCCGAAATTCGCATTTGAAATTTTCGCACGTTAAAAAAAAATTCGACCTCACGTTATGTCAATCACGCTTGCACACTGACCTACGAAATTTTCGTCCGTAAAAAAATAATTCGGATTGGGTTCGGTTTTCTGCGTTTTTCGCATCCACAGACAGTGTTTTGAGAGGTTTTTTGAAAATTCAGAGCCACCGTACAAGCGAACGACAAAATCCAGAATGACGTCTGACAAGTTGATACACTTCGTCTCGCAGTACTGTATGAAAAACAAAATGCGGATTACAAAGACACTGAATAAAATATAACCTGTATACAGCTGTTCTGTCTGCCCAGCGCTTCTGCCGGCCGCGCGCGCGTGTGTGTATGTGTGTGTGTGTGTGTGTGCGTGTCCGTCCATAGACATACTGCCTGTTCAGGATCGACTGGTTCACGGAAGTTGGTGGTCTTCTTTTTAATATGTGGCTCCAGTATCGCTAGCAAAGCATCAAACTGTTCCACTGACATTCTGAGGTAAATTTTGAATCGCTCGGAATAATTTCGCAACTCCTTGATAAGGAGGTGAAACTCTCCTTCCTCTCGGCGCAATCTCAGGATTGGATGGACCCAATATTTCCTTTCTTTTTTTCTTTTTAAGAAGAAAGAGTGCAACAAATTCATCCTCACTGCTTGACGAATCTTTTTGTATTTTTTGCGTTTTTTTTCCGCAAAGGTTTAATAAATACGCATCGGACTCAGTGTGCAAGGTTTCTGTGCGTGACGAATTTTAAGGCTGACGAACACGAAAAAACGCATACGAAAATTTCGGACTCAGTGTGCAATGGCCTTTAGTTTTACCCTGCTTGATCAGCAGATGGTGCTGCCAGCCTGCCACCATAGACTGTATGTCTGCCCCATATACATACACACACATATAATACACTAAATTATTTATATACTACGCAAATCATGCAGCAGTGCCATCTATCTTTATTTCGCGATCCATTTTTTTCGACCTCGATGCGTTTCGTCACGTTTTGTATCGCGATATTTCGTCAAACGATATTTCGTCCCATCCCTACCATGCTTCACGGTTGGGATGGTGTTCTTGGGGTTGTACTCATCCTTCTTCTTCCTCCAAACACGGCGAGTGGAGTTTAGACCAAAAAGCTCTATTTTTGTCTCATCAGACCACACAACCTTCTCCCATTCCTCCTCTGGATCATCCAGATGGTCATTGGCAAACTTCAGACGGGCCTGGACATGCGCTGGCTTGAGCAGGGGGACCTTGCGTGTGCTACAGGATTTTAATCCATGACGGCGTAGTGTGTTACTAATGGTTTTCTTTGAGACTGTGGTCCCAGCTCTCTTCAGGTCATTGACCAGGTCCTGCCGTGTAGTTCTGGGCTGATCCCTCACCTTCCTCATGATCATTGATGCCCCACGAGGTGAGATCATGCATGGTGCCCCAGACCGAGGGAGATTGACCGTCATCTTGAACTTCAGCTGCTTGCCTATTGTCCTGTAGCCCATTCCAGCCTTGTGCAGGTCTACAATTTTATCCCTGATGTCCTTACACAGCTCTCTGGTCTTGGCCATTGTGGAGAGGTTGGAGTCTGTTTGATTGAGTGTGTGGACAGGTGTATTTTATACAGGTAACGAGTTCAAACAGATGCAGTTAATACAGGTAATGAGTGGAGAACAGGAGGGCTTCTTAAAGAAAAACTAACAGGTCTGTGAAAGCCGGAATTCTTACTGGTTTGTAGGTGATCAAATACTTATGTCATGCAATAAAATGCAAATTAATTATTTAAAAATCATACAATGTGATTTTCTGGATTTTTGTTTTAGATTCCGTCTCTCACAGTTGAAGTGTACCTATGATAAAAAATTACAGACCTCTACATGCTATGTAAGTAGGAAAACCTGCAAAATCAGCAGTGTATCAAATACTTGTTCTCCCCACTGTACCTGCATCTTCGTCTTGGTCGACCGGTTCTCCAAATCCTGCAAGCTCATTCCCCTAAAAGGACTTCCTACCACCTTCAAGGCCGCATAATCTTTATTCCAACACATCTTTCACCACTTCGGTCTTCCAGAAGACATCGTCTCCGACAGAGGCAAGCCTTCTTCAAACTTCTCGGTATCACCATCAGTCTCATCCGGTTATCATCCCCAAATTAACGGCCAGACTGAGCGGAAGATCAATGAAATCGGGAGGTACCTGAGGTCATACTGCTACCATAAGAAGGGACAGCTGGAGATGGTTCCTCCCCTGGGCGGAGAACGCCCAGAACTCCCTTCGCCAGGCTACAACCAGACTTACTCCGTTCCAGTGCGTGTTGGGTTACCAACCACCTATTTCCCTGGTCCGGCGAACCATCAGAGGTTCCAACTGTCAACTACTGGTTCCAGCAGAGCGAGAGGGTGTGGGACTCAGCCCATGTCCACCTCCAGCAGGCAGTGCGGAGATTGTTCACTCAAATGTAAAATAACATGATCATCAAACATTAAACAGTGTGTAAATCAAAACCAAATGAAATGAAGCATAACCCATGAAGAGAAAACGACTGTGACGCTTTGAGGGTGTTGGACTCGATCTACTCCATCTGTGTTTTGATCATCATTCTGAATCTGATCAAGGCGTAGTCTTTGACAAAAATGTTATTTTCTCAACTTTTTTGTTTAAAATGTTGCCTTTCTTTATGAAACTTACCGACTTTCAAGTGTTGATAAAAAAGGATGCATGAAGCTAATAAAATGTTTTTTAAAATTAAAGTACAGTTAAAGGTATTTTTCAAGTATAAAAAATAATATCTACATTTGAACATAGTAGTATACTGCAAGTGCAAAAATAATATATAAATAGTAAACTATAAATATAATATTATGTTCACTTAAAGGTGCTCTAAGTGATGTTGGTTGACGTCACTTCTTGTTGACGTTTAAAGTATTGTCAAACAAAACGGAGGCTAGCTAGACCCTCCCTCCTCCTCGTCCGCGCACTAACTTTTATTTTGCAGTGTACACACACTCACACTACACATACACAACTACATTACATCCTTTGCCTCTTCATTTGCTACTACAGAAGGCTTCAGAAAGTTTGACATTGGACGCTAACATTCACTGGATTCAAAGAAACAGTGGAGCGAGAAAGTACTGCTGTGGCTTCATAATTATGTGCTTAATCGACTTGGCTGCTGTAAAAGCATCACAGATATGTTAATGATTCTTTTTGATCTCTCTGGTCATCACCAAGCCCATCATTTTGCTCCAGCGAATGAATCAGTGAGATGCAGAGTCATGTTTTCAAAGGCCATTCTCCAATTTTTAAAAGGCCATTCTTTAGTCAACTGCAGTTTCTTTATTTAGGAGAAAACTGGAGTATCTATTTAAAATCAGGCTCCACATTCCAATGGATTTTAAATAGACATCATTATTCCAATAAAAAAAATTAAAATAAATAATAATAATAATAATAATAAAAGAAAAATATCATAATAATAAATAAATAATTTGCCACATTTCTTCATGAAAGCTACATAAAAAAAATAAATAAAAAAAAAATAAAAACATGTAAAACAATATGTTCTTTTTTGCCTTTATATCTGTTCTTCAGGCATGCAGAAAGATAAATGAAATGAAAGGGAAATGATTAAAACATAAAATGTATTTTGGAAATGACTGTTCAAAAGGCTCAAAACAAAACTCGCTTATGTGAGCAGCATTACATCACTCTGTGTTCTCCTACGCCTCCCCCAAAACCCCACCACTTAAGCACCCAGGCATTGCTTTTATTCTTTTCACTTCCATCCAAATTACTGCATGAGAAATTCAAATATGCCTGCGGGATAAGTTCCTCACAGACTGCCTCACAAAAGGTTGGCACTTTAAACACAATTTCTTGTTTGTTTAACTACAGGCTATGCAGCAAACCGAAGCCTCCTTCCATCCCTTTGCCTTGATCAGCCTGATTCATTATGAATGCTCTGAAGCAGAACACATACTGTTCCCCCAGGTGACAGATAGCATGTTTATAGGTTGTTTGTGAAAGGCTAGATTTCCTTAAATTCAGCTGTGACAGTGAACCAAACTGTGGACACTGCTGGCATTTGGAAACTGCACCCGTACAAAGCTTTGCCTCAAACAGACTTCTTATAAGGTCAAGACATTTAAGAAGTTGTGTTTGCTTCCTGATGAATATCTTATTAGGTGTATAATCATAATTCTGTTGAAATCTCGATTGGTTTGTCTCTAATTACAACCCTGGTGTAACATCATAACCTTTTTGCCCTAATTGATTTAGCAGTGATTGACCTCACCAGTAAATCAAGGACATTTCTGTAACGACTCAAACAGGAGGATGCAATAATGCAAGTAAAACTCTTTATTGAAAGTTTAACAGATAAGTCAGATGTAAACAGACACACACAAAACACGGAGGCAGTCGAGTGGCGCAGGGACCTCGGGAATGGGAAATTAACACAGGAATACTCCACAACGATCTGACAAAGACAAGATGAAACTGTGAACTTAAGTAGGCGTGTTGATCAGTTGCAGCTGACGCCGCTGATGAGGTGCAGCCATAGACAGTATATAAACTGGACACAGCGACCCCATAGGTTTCAACGGAGAAAAGTGAAGTCAATTAGAAGCTCTCACTTCCTGATGGTCGAGCTAATACTGAGCATACTCAAACTGAGCTTGACGATGTAGATGTGACACGAGCAACCCGTCTGTCTTCTAGTAGCTGTGCCAAGAGAAATTTGAATCATTCCCTTCCGAAACTTGCAGAGACGGAGAGTGTGAGTAGGATGTGTCCATGAGCTTGGAGCAGGAGAAACTTTTGCTAAGTATTCTGATTAATTACTTTGTCATTTTGCCTCCACGTCCCCCCGATTGCGCGCAAGCTTCTCCTCCTGTCCATACGGTAATTTATCTACTGTGTGACAGAGAGTCGTGTGGTTATGACGCAATCGTTACAAAAACTGCATCTACGGGGCCATAACGTAAGATACAAGGTAATGGAGCCTTTTATACATTTTCGTGTTTCTTTAGAAATAAATAATAGACAAATGGAGTCTTTAAACACCTCAGATGTAAAGTTATTCGCTGTCAAAGTGGGCGTCAATGAATGGGAGTCAATGGAATGCTAACAGCAGGTGATGGTCCGCTAATCAATGGCGGCGCCCGGGGAAGCTTCAATATTTTATGAAACCCTGCCCCCCTGGGTGCATCTGTTGCCGCAGATCAGCGGTAGTGATCAGTGACCACGCCCACATGCACACACACAACAACAATCACACGAGACGAGAAAGAGACAGTGAATTCATGAACCGTGACAATTTCTGCTAGATGTTGCTCCTTTGCCTTAACAAATAAAGTATTAAAAGAAGTTCAGCCAGAGTCATAGGTGAATGTCTGCATTTTATTAAAAGCTTCTACTAAGGGGAGTTATTAAAAAATCTGGTAATAAGTGATCCACACATCTTTCAATAAAATCTGAGATGGCTGTAATGTAATGTAAATTTGTTCATTCAAAAGTACATGGTGCAATTATCATAATGCATTGTAGTGCCCTTTAATATTCACCTGTGCTAATGTTTTGATTCCTTAGATGAAATTAAATCCTAACCTGAGGAGGAGCGGGATGGTTTCATGGGGGAATTGTGATTTGCAGCATCTGTGAGGTGGGAAGGCTAAAGAAGACTGGCTCAGTGTGTACAGCTCTGTCCGGTGTCACAGTATAAGATGAGAAGGGGAGTCAGTTGATGCCTCCTCGTAATGAGCTCAGGGTGAAACAAAGGGCTAAGATCTCTGTGCTCCGTGACACTGCAAAGCTTTGGACCATGATGGGATTGCAGAAATGTATGGCTTGCAAAATCAAGCTGATGCCTTATTACCATTCATCAGTGCTTCTGTGTCTTGCTTACTAATTAATATTTTACGGTGCTGTGCTTTCTAATTTTATTGATTGGACATTAAAAACAACATTACTAATGTTTACAGGGTGGCATGATCAGGGCCAATGCGTCGCATTTACAAGAAGCTTTGCCAAATTTAGGTAACATCTGTTTGAACATTGTTCGAAAACAAAAGACAGACTTAATGAACTTTCTATTTGCATAATATGGGAGGCCTTTTTTCCACCATACTGTAGTACAGGGGTGTCCAAACTCAATCCTGGAGGGCCACTGCCCTGCAGAGTTCAGCAGTGGCCCTCCAGGATTGAGTTTGGACACCCCTGTATGTACTACAGTATGGTGGAAAAAAGGCCTCCCATATAATGCAAATGGGCAGTTCATGAAGTCCTCTAGGAGCAGGATTGGTCACCCGTAGTACAACATACTGCAAATCTACCTGCCATATTTTAGTGTACTTAGAATATTTACATTGAGGAGGACTTAGAATTGTATACAAGATGTTAAGTTACAATTGAGGCAGCGACTCTAACAGTTTGCTACTTTAAACTTTATTATGAGAGCATACACCAAAATAATCATTGATAAAATCATTACCCAATACATAGTATATTACTGAATAGTTTTTACCTTTTTATGAAACATATTCATTTAGCTGTCAAGAATGATGTTTAAACCAAAATGTCAAGTGCTATCATAAATGTATGGTTTAAACCCAATATCATTTGACACAGAAGTCAACTCTAGTAGATTGAAAAGTCACAAGCTTGTGAGTTTTAAAATGCAATTATGTAAAATAGATGATTGAGAGCATATAATTAGTGTACTAGTAACACGATGTATGGTACTTGTCTTTACTTTTCATAATTACTTTTTGTCAGTCACTTAACATATAAAGGACTACTCACTCTATAGTTATCTTTTTCATTGTCCTCCATTTGTTCTAATTTGGACCTGTTTCACAAAATCATTATGGACGTAAACCATAATAAAAACCATCTTTCAATTATGGGCTGTTTCATAAGAGCATAATTACCTTACAATTATATTTAGCTATTGAAAATTGTTGTAAATCATGATTGAGTAATCATAAAGCGCTAATTGTATCATGCAGTGCAGCTGCAAAACTACATAAACTTCATACAGTTAATACTGTGATGCATGGTTACATTATTTTTTACTTTAAGATAGCATTGTCACAGATGGTCAGACATTCATTTCGAAAGATACTATGGGCCCTATTTTAACGATCTGAAACGCAAGTATCAAACGCGAAACGCAAGTAACTTTGTGGGCGGATCTCGGGCGCTGTTGCCATTATACTGGCGGGATAAATGACTCTTGCGCCCGACACAAATCTAAAATGAGTTGGTCAGAAGTAGCTACATTACTCATAGGTGTGGTTTGGGCTAGGGCTGCATCTAACGATTATATTTGTTGTCGATTAATCTATCGTTTATTTCTTCGATTAGTCGACTAATTTAACGATTATTTTTCCGATTAATCTAATGATTATTTTTGGAATTAGCTGATTTATCCATTGGCAAACTTTACAATAAATAAGTACAACAATATATCAGCTGTATTTTGAAGAGGGTAGTGCATCTGTATATTATTTTAACATGAAATCTATGAATGATGACCAAAAAAAAATTATTTCAGAAAGGGTAATTGTCATTTTATTTTGAAATATGCGAATAGGAAGCATTGTAAGCTTTATTTTTAACTAATGGTACTATTTCATAAAATGTAAGATACAGTCACAGGCCTATTTAGGAAATGTGTTTAATATAGTCTGTTATTAATTACCGTAGTGGGAGTATGATTTACTCAATTAACTTGTCCGAAAATGCACTTGTGTTTATCTGCAAAAAGGTTCACATACACTAGATTGCAGCCTAGGCTACTGTTAATGTAAATATAACGTTAGTCGTTTGTTTTTAAAGTCTACATTACAGACCTGCTCAGGAAGGATTTCTCCCTTAATAATTTCTAAAAAGCTGACATCTCAGTTCATCGCCATCTCACAAATCTCTGTTATTATAAATGAAACTGGCTGCACAATTAATCTTTCTTAATATCTACACTTTGTTTGCTATAATCAGATGATTTGCCAGTGTGCAGAATTCAGCACTGGACAAAAAGTCCATTTTGAGCGGTGAGGGGATTCTATAAATGCATCTGATTTGCGTTCAAGAAATCAACACATATGTCTGTGATTGGCTACATTGTTCAACGCTGCAAACATGTTATAAATAGATAGAGACTCTGGCCTGTAAATCGTTTCTATTTTGTTTGTTATTGTTGCTTTTGTGCAACAGATGAATTACAATTTATTTGTTTATAGATGTTCAATTTATAGATAATTCTATTTTGCGGGAGTCTCGCGAATCGTTTTATTCTCCCGCAACCAGCACACACACACACGGGTGCATTACCGCCCGCGCCCGCACTCGGCCATCAGATCCATATTTCCGCGCCGCACTCTGTTGCGTTGGGTCCCGCGGGAGTGCAGGTCTGCAGTCTACATGTGCATACACAACTTTTAAAAACTGGCAAATGCACTGAAAGCTTCGTTGACATAGCCTATTTAAGTTGAAGTTATAAATGAAAGCCCATTTTATCATCGCCGAATGGGCCATAGTTTGCATAGTGAACAAAGCACCTTTCTGTTCGGCCGTAGTTTAAAGTATTCCCATACTTTGGATGATCGTGGTCTGTCATTTTCACCATGAAGCAGAAGCCGCCATTACTCGATATTTAAACGTAAATAATTAATGTGACGCGTCGACACATTTCATGCGTGTCAACGTATTTTCATAGTCGACGTAATCGATGATGTCGACGCGTCGTTGCGGCCCTAGTTTGGGCGTAACGTGAAATAAACCAATCAGAGCGTCATCTCACATTCCCTTTAAAAGCAGGCGCGCTTGTTCCATGGTGTGTTGCTATTATAACGGCGGATTTGCCAGGCGCACGCCAGGAGCGGTTCACAGCCGAGGAGACCGACGTTCTCGTCAGGGCCGTAAAAGACAGAAAAGTGACATTGTATGGGGATGGGAGAAACACCCAAATTAGCTTCGGTTAAACAGGCGTATAATAATTTAGGTAAATGTGTAAGCTAGATTTATACCTATTTTTTCACATCTTCATGGACACCACAATGATTTCCCTTGTGTGGTAATATTTTTCCTTGTAATTACGTATGGTTTGCAAAAATGGGAACTGCTGTCTGCGTCTGTGTAGATGACAGAAGCAAAGTGTATGTGCGTTGTGCACACGCTACATTATGGCCAAGCATGCGCCCTTAAAATAGCATCTGAATAACGCGCCACTGACTTTAGACTAGGATTTTCCTGGTCTGTGGCAAAATTGCAAAATAGCACCAGGGAACGTTTGTGCTGGAACACACCTCCTCTTTTCACTGAACTGCCCCCCGGGAGTGCAAGTTCATTCCCTAATTTACAGACGTGTGTCTGTGGAGGGAAAAGTCCGTTGTGCGTCGGGTGCACAATAGGAATGATACATGCGTCGGTGTACAAAGTCAATTGCGCTGGGTGCAAGATAAGCCCCTATAGCTGAAACTGTAGTTTATGGTGCTAACAATGCCAAGGTTATTGTCTGATTCCCATGAAATACATGAGCTGAGAAATATGTAGGCTACTGTACATCGGTGAGCCAAAACATTATGATCATCTGCCTAATATGCAGTTGGTCCTCCGCGTGCAGCCAAAACAGTGCCGACCCTCCAAGGCATGGACTCTACAAGACACCTGAAGTTGTCCTGTGAAATCTAGCAACAAAACGTTAGAAGCTAATTCTTTAAGTCCTGTAGGTTGCAAAGTGGAGCCGCCATGGATCAAACTTGTTGACATCTCTAAGAGGAAATTTGGAGGCCAGGTCAACACCTTGAACTCTTTTTCATGTTCCTCAAACCATTCATGAACAATGTGTGCAGTGTGGCAGGGTGCATTATCATGCTGAAGAGGCCACTTCCACCAGGGAACACCATTGTCATGAAGGGGTTTGCCAGGTCTGCAACAATGTTAAGGTAGGTGCATGGCATGTCAAATTTATATCCACATGACATCCAACATTGCCTAGAGCATCAGACTCCCTTCACTGGCTTGTAGTTGTCCCACAGTGCATCCTGGTACCATCACTTCCCCAGGTAAATGGCACACGTACATGACCATCCACTTGATGTAAAATAAAATGAGACTCATCTGACCTTTTTCCACTGATGATCAATGATATTCACTTCACCTGTGACTGGTCGTAATGTTTTGGCTTATCAATACTGTATACTTTGAATGCAAGTTAAATGCATACATGTAAATGTAGATGTGCCTGTGCAACATTAACTGTTCCATCAAACACACAGTCTGATTACCAGCATTAATTATAGCTGCATAATAAAAGAAGAAAATATAAATGCCCACATTCATCCTCTAGCACTGCCATTGCATAGACCCACTGTATGTAACACACTTACAATAAATACTGTTGTATAGTCCTGGAGATTACTTTTGCCATAGCTACTGTAATGTTACTCATGATGCCCAAAGGATCTCATTCGAATCATTTTATGAGCTGCTTCAGAATACTTTAAGAGGCCATCCTATGCCATGTTACACCAGGTGTAAATCGCAGTCTTGCCAAGCAGTCCTTGTATATTTATGAGGACTGTCAAAAGCAAAGGGTTAAACAATGTGCAGAAGTTTTTATTGGCTCTGAGTAATAGAAGTCATCTTAATTCATCCTAAAAGTCACACCAAAGAGTGGCCACACTAAATCATTTAGCATTATCTTTTCCCCTCACAATAATTGAATGGTGGTAAAAACAGGCTGGATGGTTGAAGTAATTAAAATAAAAGAAAATTTAACAAATGTCTTCTTTTGAAGATTTAATTCCAATCAAGACAAACAGACACACAACATTACACATTTCTTGCTGATGTTGGATAAGTCTGTTTTAAAACCTCTTTTATTTAGTGTCTTTAAATCTAGTCTAGCACTATCAGGTATAATTACGTCCTCTTCCAGAGGTTGTTACAGCTTCACTCCAGGCTAGCTGCATAATACTCATCAGTGTTTACATAATCCAAATATGATCCTAATTGGAGGGTTAGAAAAATCGTTTGTACACCAGGGTTACTAAAGGTAAATCTCAGATAACTCTGTGGTTTCAGGGCTATTTATTCAAAATTAAATTCATAATGCAGTGGCACCAATTGAAGGTTTCTTTCTTTTCCCACCTTCAGCATTCAGTGCTGCATTTAAAACAGCCATTGTTCAATTCCCCTGTGAGATTCTCCTCTTTAGCTTTTAGCTCACAGTACAAATTGTGATGTGCTGAACTCACAGACACATATATATAAAAAATAAAATAAAAAAAAGATATATATATATATTAGCACCATTTAATTAGCTTAGTTTAGTTCATTTTGTTATCATTTATCTGACATTAAAATATCAAGAGTGTGTGTTTACACTAAATGCAAATAGCCTGTTTTGTTTGCAAAGGTTATGCTAACTCTGCCTACTGTTGTCTAGTGAAACCAGACTGAATTACAAAAGAAACAAAATCTGGGACTGTGGTGTGGAGAGTAAAAGCATTGGATTTAGTTTTTGACACGACCAATCTAATAATCTCTGAAATGTAGTCATGATGAAACCCATAATCCCTTCCTTAGGTGAACATAATTTGCTTTTATTTTTAGACTTTAATACATTCTGGTGTCTGAAGAGTTATGGGCAGTTGATGAAGTCTGGGCACCTTCATTACAGGTCTTTATGGGACATGGGCAGCATTGTGTGGTGGAATGCGGACGACATTTATGACCTCATTCCAGCCTTGGCCTGGGGGTGAGGCAGTAAGACACAATAAAGCAACTCTGCGACAGAAACCTGAAGAACGCTTGCTTTACTGCAGCTGGAGGGGTCAGGTAATGTCACAACAATAAAAAATCTAAACAAGCAGGTGCAAAAAAGCTAAACTGAGCCAGCAGAGGCTTCCCTCACAAAATAATGAGAAATAAGTGCAGACAGTGGCTGTGGAATATCTCGGTCTTCTCAGATAGCTAAATAAAAGGGCACATCATATCCACTCCAACACACTCAGGCAGGCTGTTTATAATTTACCTCATTTGTAAGGTTTCAGAGGGAAGAGTGACAGCCTTTCAAAAGTTGAGGGAAATTAGATATTGTTATCTGTATACATGTAACTGAGGGGAGAGGGGTGACAAAATAAAAGGATAAAGAAAAATATCTGAAAATGTTTCTTTTTTTCCATTCAATGAAGTCTGGGACTTCATTGGGACAATAGTCTGGGACAATATTTGTTGAGTAACCTGTTCTGTGTGTGATATACCTGGAAGTTTCATCATGGATAATGGTTGTGTATAATGACATGGCTTCTGATTTATTCAGGAAGGCACTAATTGATTAATGATTAATAATGAATAACAAATTCTACCAAATAAGAGTGTTAGTCTGATTAGTTTTTTTTTTTTACCTTTTTTAATCATCACAATGTCGGTGAGTCTGTGTACAGTATACAGTAGTTAATATGACTAAACTTAATGAATGAAAATGCACACAGTCTCCTTTTATTGTTCACACTTCGGAAATCTGAACATGTCAATTGTAACATTAAATATATATTTTTTTATAGTAATTAAACAAGAAATAATTAAACTTCTTTTTTTCTTTTTCACTTTTTATGGTAATGTTTTAAAGCTACAGATCAAAATAAACGATAACATGTCTCTGTGTTTCAAACACATTCCTTGCAGTAGTGTTGTTTTGCAGGTGAACAAATCTTTGTTCAC
Source organism: Squalius cephalus (assembly GCF_949319135.1). Classification (NCBI taxonomy): domain Eukaryota; kingdom Metazoa; phylum Chordata; class Actinopteri; order Cypriniformes; family Leuciscidae; genus Squalius; species Squalius cephalus. The sequence continues at coordinate 31,627,706 of NC_137124.1, forward strand.
GAGAGCTGCGTTTTTAAGATGCCATAGAAAAATAAAAATAAACATTTTAAAGGGGTGATCACACTGCACTTTTCGTTTCTGTGACTTCCATTCATACGCATGTGATTGCGGGGGACAGGAAACACAAGCTTGTTTAGTGTGAACGAGGCTTAACACATCTGGAGTCATTGCATTCTGATGCAATCAACAAACTCTAACACCACTTCAAGAGATGATATATGGGGTGTCCAAAATCGAATACCCTTTGAGTACTTCTATTGAATGGCTATTACTCCATGACTGTTTAAAAAATATTTTCTATATAGGATGACTATAATCTTGCTCTACTGCATTCATCATATTGTAATTGTCATGTGACCTACAAGCATTAGTTGTGTTAAAGTCATTTCACTCGGTGGCCATCTTTGAAACGCCTCTTGTGCAGCTATTTCAGTCATGCAAATACAGCTACTATCTCTTTGAATGGGGAAACATCAACTTCTCCAAATCTGTTCATCAAGCTTACGAATAAATGTCATACATGAAATCACCAATGAAATCTGACAAGAACGGTCTCATAAATTTTGTTTCTACATGCTCAAATCATGACAAAAAATGGCATTTCTGAGGCTGGACCAGCCAATGTGCATGTGCAGTCCTAAGTGTGCGGCTCAGAACAATAGCCACATTTCCACTGTTGGGCCAAAAGCAAGCTGGTGCATGCCATGGCTACCCTTACAAAAAGTTAATTTTATGAAGTATACTTAAGTAATGTTCAAGTATATTTTTAAGTATACTTTATGTAGTAAGTATACTAATATCAATGTGTACTTGTAGTAAGCTTGTAAGTGTACTATTTCAATACTACTTGGGACTAAATTGGCCCACTTTTAGTTTATAAAAGTATACGTTTAAGTGTACTATGAGTGTAACAGTAGTAAACTTTAAAGGGGTGGTTAAGGATTTTGGACATCGGACCTCATTTCCAAGTTAGCCTGGGTGTTATTTATCAGTGGAGACAGTTTTCAAAAATTTTCACCCAGTCCTCCCAGTTGCATAGTTCGCCGGTGCTAGGCTAGCACGACTCAACGGTAACTGCTAGCCAGCCATTAAAACAGTTTTACCCACTCCACAGTACACCAAAAGCAAATAAATTATAACGGCAGACTATCGATGTAAATGTCTGTTGAGAGAATAATGTTAGAAATCAAACTACTCTTGCATCTCAATGATCGCATTACATTTACAGGAACTAGTTTCTCAGCAGCGGCGGAATTTTACTTTGCTCCGGTTAGAACTGCGCCGAAAAGTAAACACAGAACAGAAGCGGACTACAGTTGGGACATCTAGCTAGCTAGCAGTGGCGATTTCTTTAAGACTGCAAGGGAAGCTCGGCTTCCCTTATATTGTCAAAAAAATAAATTGTCAAATAATATGTACTATTGTATTAACATTTTATTGACTAAAATGCGTTAGAAAACGTTCGTCTCAAAGACGAGTTCGTTCAGAATCAGTTACATACAGCAGGTAGCGTCAGTGCATTTCCCTGTTGAAGCCCAGCTTCCATTGACTTCAATGGGGCTGCTTTGAACAGTTTTTTACAGCGCTTCGAAACTAGACGGTCATTGGATAAATGCTGCGATTATGTCCCGCCCATGGAAGCTCAGCTTCTCTGGGGGTGAACGGGGAGTGGGCTGGCCTGGACTCCGGGCTTCCGCGTGATGATTGGAGGGTCTGTCGAAAGGCTGTGTCTCCTTTTGATTGACAGCGATTTCATACAATAAAAAGTCGCTGATGTTGAAGCTGTTCGAACTCAGTCCCATCGCGGATTTTTCAAAGACAAACTGCTGCAACCTATTTCTTGGTATTTGCTTGTCGAAATTGCTAGCCAATTTTTATAATACATTTCACACAATTATACATTTATACCTTTATTATATTATTACTTATTATATTTTTTATATTATTATTGTTAGTAGTAATAATTCAAAAATAATTCAAAAATATCTTATTATTAGTAGCATTATTATTATACTTTATTATATTATTATTTCTACCTTTATTATATTATTACATTCATTTTTCACAGAGCATTTTCTTGAAAAGGAACATAGAATTTACGTATAAATGAATCTTTTATGATGTAGGCCGAAAATGATCCTCCCCTCTTTGAAAGACCAGCAGCCGCCACTGCTAGCTAGTAGTAGTCTCGGTTGCCTAGGTAACTTAATATCACTCCGCCGCTGCTGTAGACTGTGCTAATAAATACAGGGAACAAAGTATAACTATTGCAATGCGATGAAAGGGTAGTTTGATTTCTAACATTATTCTCTCAACAGACATTTACATCGATAGTCTGGCGTTATAATTTATTTGCTTTTGGTGTACTGTGGAGTGGGTAAAACTGTTTTAATGGCAGGCTAGCAGTTACCGTTGACTCGCGCTAGCCTAGGACCGGCGAACTATGCAACTGGGAGGACTGGGTGAAATTTTTTGAAAACTGTCTCCACTGATAAATAACACCCAAGCTAACTTGGAAATGAGGTCCGATGTCTAAAATCCTGAACCACCCCTTTAAGTACACAAGAAGGTTTCTCATTTGTAATGCATCTGTAATACAAGTGAACTTAAGTATACTAGTAGTTTACTATTTTAATACAAGTAGTACATTTTTTATTTTATGAAAGTACACACTGAAGTGTACTCTCAGTAAACTACTAGTTTAGTAGTTTACACTCCAAGTATACTTGTAAGTTTTCTTTAAGTGAACATAACATTATACTTATAGTTTACTATTTATATATTATTTTTGCACTTGCAGTGTACTATGTTCAAATGTAGATATTATTTTGTTATACTTGAAAAATACCTTTAAATGTACTTTAAAGGGTCATGAAACCCTAAACCAAATTTTCTGAGATTTTAACAGAGGTATGTGTGTTGAACACCATTGAAGACAATGTTAGCATCTGTTAGATTTAATAGTAGGGGGAAAATGGTTAAATTTTATTTATTTTTCCCGCTATTTTCATCTTCCGGGTTTAAAATCTTCATCGTGTCCAGTACTTTGATGACTCATCGGTGTCTCATAATTATTCATGAGACTGAGTTTTCTTATCCAATGAGAAGACACTTTCTCTTAATTATTCATGACACCACGTGGAACTTTCCAATGACAGACATGTCAAACTATGATATGGCGTAGTATGTTAGATGAGAGAGGCAATGACGGGACGCGCCTTTGTTTTCTTGGTGTAAACGTTCCAGTGCATCTTTCCCCGCGATGCTGCCAGGGCTAGACTCTGGCTGCGGGCGGTTGGTTGGCCATCAACCACGGACACATCTAAACTATGTGTGTGTAGCAACCATTCAACTGGAGAATGGTGGACTTCGGCCTTGTACACCAATGGGTTTCGTCTTGCGAGTGATGCGGTCCAGAGGACTTTTCTATCGCTTCAGAGGTGTGTGTGTGTGTGTGTGTGTGTGTGTGTGTGTCTAAAATGTAACCCTGACCGTTTTACTTGCCTTTTGTTAAATAATCACTCGTTATTAAAATTTAGATATTTCGATAATACCTCAATTGTATGGAACGTATGCTTAATTTATGCAAATTTCTATGTCACTGTCCGTCCATCTTTATTATGTGGGTTTAGGGGGCGCGTAGATCTATGTACTTTTTTTTTTTTTAAGCGGAAAATGTATTATTTTCAAATATATATATTTGAAAATAATATAATATAATGATATGCATTATAGTGTGTATATAAACAAATATATATTTTATAATGACATAATTATACATATGCATGCACATTATATGTTTTAAATACAATTATGATTACTGTAGGCTAATATATGTAGTTCATTCAGTTACTTTTGAAAGGACAAAAATAAGGTGTCAGTGTATTTCATTAGACTTTATCTTTGTCAGCTATAAAAAAATCTAGCATTTCCTCACGTTTTACCACTGATTTTTAGGGACAGTAGACAGTCCCTCCCCTTTCCCCTCTCCTGCCATACCACACCCACTCCCCTCCCTTCTTCTCACAGCCATCCACACCCATTTAAGTTGCATTTTTCAAAAACGATTGTGAGCTAGACTTGAGCTGAAAGAGGGGGGTTTCATGACCCTTCAACTCATTTTAAAAACATTTTATGCATCTTTTTTTTTATCATTTAAAAAATGATAAATTTTGTATTGCATTTTACATTTTAAACAAAATAGTTGAGAAAATCACATTTTTGTCAAAGACTACGCCTTGATCAGATTAAGGGCCCTATCTTGCACCCAGCGCAATTGACTTTGTATACCAACGCATGTATCATTCCTATTTTGCACCCGACGCACAGCGGACTTTTCCCTCCACAGACGCAGCTCTGTAAATTATGGAATGAACTTGCGCTCCCGGCCCCACATCCACTTTCTACATACATTAAACCAAGGACTGACAGAGGTCTTTGCACTAGAGCCTCACTTAGAGGAGACCTAGAGATCCCACACAGAAAAACAACCTTTGGACAAACTGTTCTGTCTATCAGAGGAAGTCATTTTGGAACAGCCTCCCAACAGACATTAGAGAATGTCCCACTTATTGCACATTTAAAAAGCATCTGAAACAGTTTCTTAAAAGTTCCCAGTTATGTCCATTTTGACTAATTTTATTGCTGTAATGTAATTTGTCTGAATGCGTGTCAATGTGTTCTTGACTGATACTGTATATTGTCTAGGGCTGGGCAATATATCGCATGACATTGTTAGGCGCATCTCGTCAGTAAAGCCGGTTCCTTGATTAGTAGTAAATCGCCATCACCTGCTTTCAGATGGAGCGGCATTTACAACACAGAGCCGTAGTTCACTGACAAGCTGAGCCATATCGCATTAATTATCGCAGGCGATACGTCCGCGATAATTAATGTGATATGGCTCAGCTTGTGCGATATAGCCCATGCATATCTACTGTCACTAAAAATCAGTGGTAAAACGTGAGGAAATGCTAGATTAGCAGGTGATGGCGATTTACTACTAATCAAGGAACCGGCTTTACTGACGAGATGCGCCTAACAATGTCATGCGATATATCGCCCAGCCCTAATATTGTCATATTATTCTTTTTTGTTGTATATTGTCATATTATTCTTTTGTGTTGTTGTCTTCCTGCCTCGAGACTACAGATGAAAATTAGCATTTATGCTATAATCTGGCTCATTTACAGCCTTTACAGGTGTCAGGTGCCCTCACTCTAGTGAGGTTCAACCCTGCAGTTTCCCCCACTTGAAAGGGTATGCTTGCCTCTGAAGGTTTGGACTGGATTTTACTCAATGACCAGGAATCAATTCTTTCTTTTCTTTCTTTTATTTGAAAGTTGTCGTGGCCAAAAGCAGCTAAAAAACCTTAAACACAAACACAAGTAGGTCAAGAAAAAATATAATAAGCTCAAGTAACCATAATAAAGCATCATAACCCAGGATCAAATACTTTAAATTTAAACACTAGAAATTAGTCTTGAAAATAAGTAAAAGAAACCCCATATCTAAAGATAGTCGAAGCGCTTCTCTGGGTCAGTACTGCTTCTCTCAGCTGCATAGAGAAGCCACTCTGTCTTCAGTGCATCCGGAAGCTTGCTTTCAATTGTCTTTGTCACCAGAGGGTTCCTTAAAGCACCAGTGTCACCAAGGTCACTCAGGTCTTCAAGGGCCTTCTCCATGGCTTGGATGAGCTCAACAATTTTCTTGGGCTGGTGACCTTTGGCAGCTGGAAGTCTCTGGAGCTCCTCTACTATTTCAATAGCGATCGCAGTTTGGCTTCCGAACCGATTCTCTAGGACACGAAAAATGTCGTCTGCTGTGTTGTAAGTCATCAATCGAAGATCTCTCATTACTTTCTCATCCAAGCTGTCAAGAAGCTGGAACTTTTTGGCTTCTTTTGAACCAGTGGGTTCTCCTTGCTCCTTGCTCCTTGCGATGAAAGTCTCGCCTGATGCCAGTAAACTTGGGGAGGAAAGTAGGCTTCAGTCTAACGGCTGCTGTTGGATAGCTGATAGAAGCTGCACTCACAACTCTTTCGGCGTCTTCTTTAGCTTTTGCTTGAATGAACTCTGCTTTTCTTGACATTAACTTGGGGATGATCTGCTCAAGATCTCTGACCCGCAGCTGGAAATCTTTCCGTTCAGCAGGAGGAGCCCAACACTTCCACTGTGTGTGCAGTTCTTTTGAACTCTTAACCAGTTTTTCCATGTAATCAAACATGAAGTCAAAAACCTCTTTATTCCCACCAGGTCCAATGGACGCCACACTCTCTACTTTCTCCTCCGCAGCCTTTACTGCCATTGTCAGTTCCTCTTCTCCGAAGTTGGCCCAGAGTGTCTTTTGGATAAGCTCCTTGAGCTCGTTCAGTCTCATCTCACACTCACTTGCAGTTTTCCCAATATCAGGATTCTCTGTTCCAGTCTTCACAGCGTTTTTTTACTGTCAAGTGCCCTCACTCTAGTGAGGTTCAACCCTGCAGTTTCCCCCACTTGAAAGGGTATGCTTGCCTCTGAAAGAATTGATTCCTGGTCATTGGGTAAAATCCAGTCCAAACATTCAGAGGCAAGCATACCCTTTCAAGTGGGGGAAACTGCAGGTTTGAACCTCACTAGAGTGAGGGCACTTGACAACAGAAGTGTAAGATTGTTCATTAATGTGCACTGTCCCGAATTAATAAACAATCAAATAAAAATAAAAAATAAAAATAAATGCGTGCAGACGTTGCCTCGGCCACACCTGCACCATGGCATCCAGTCCCAGTGGAGCTGGATGCGTGAGGGAAAAAAAGGAGTGAGATGTTGATGCTCGCTCGCTGGGGGGTATCAACCTCAGAGGCCTGCGCATCGCGTCAGGACCTCTTCGCCGAAGCCTTCGTCACCTGAATGACAGTCCTCAGATCTGTCTTCGGCTTGGAGGACTTCGACTGATAGTGCTGTCTCTAGCCCCTGGCCTTTTGTGGGGGGGCACGAGAGGCAACACTCTCCTTCTGCTGCTGCAGGTGCGAGGAACTGTTAGCCGCATTTAAACAACTCATCCCCTGCCGTCGTTCCAGATCTCGTGGGTCTGCTACCAGGGGGCAGTCCCACGAGATCTGGAACGACTGCGGGGGATGAGTTGTTTAAATGCGGCTGACTGTCGCTTCGCCTCCTGAAACCACTCGATGAAAGTATTGACTGCGTCACCGAAGAGGCCAGAAGGCGAGAGCAGGGCATCGAGGAGGAAGGCCCTGTCCTTTTCCCCAATGCCCGACAATTTCAGCCACAATTGTTTCTCTGTTGCTACCAATGCTGACATGGAGCGGCCGATGGCATGGGCCGTCTCCTTGGTGGCACGGAGAGACAAGTCAGCCGCTCTACGCAGTTCTTTGATATCGTCGAGGGCGACCTCCCCGCTATCGTCCACCTCTTTGAGGAGGACGGCCTGGTATGCCTGCAATATCCCCATAGTATGCAGGCATGCACCAGCCCAACCTGCGGCCATATATGCTTTCCCCACCAAGGCTGATGTAGTACAGCAGGGCTTGGAGGGGAGCGCCAGAGCTCTCAGGGACGATGCAGCGTCGGGCGAGAGATATGACGCTAATGCCTATTCGACCCGCGGCATCATCCCATAGCCCTTCTCTTTCGAGCCCAGGATGGATAAATAAATATAAACATTGGGGCTCGACAGACGGGATGAGAAGGGTTTATGCCACGATCTTGACACCTCAGTGTGGGAAATGGGAGGCTCCGGCGCTAAGGCTGTGAATCCTCACATTCTCGTGCCTCGATGCTCAAAATATCTAACTCCTCGGAGCCAGATAATTCGAGCATCGGGTCTTCGTCACGGGCGGAAGAAGCCGCAGAGCGGGCTTCCGACCCATGCGCGGGACCAATGGAGCTGGCTGCTGAATGCTGAGAAAGTGCCAAAGCCGTCTCAACATCATCTGCCAGCTCCATTTGCGATCACCATTTGCCTCGACAGACGCGGGACCTGACCCACGGGGAGTGCGAGCCTGGTCTGATTCATCGAACAGGCTCAGGCAGGAGCGGAGCGTTCTCAGGGGCAAAAGATCACAGTTTGCACAGACAGCGCCCTTGAGCGCTGCCCGTGCATGCTCCACTCCCAGACAAACAACACAGAGTGTGTGTCACCCTCGCCTGGCTGAAGAGTCAAACTGGCTGAAGAGAGGATGGGAGCTATTTGCAAGAATACTTCTCGTCTTCTTCCTTGCCCTTTCTGTGAAAAGTTGTGTTAAGGACCTCTGGGTTTTACCAACTATAAATGTGTAAGCCTTTGGAATTAAAAGCCTTAATGGAATTGTTTTGTGCATTCCTGTGCTCACAAATAAATGGAAGCAGGGGCGACTGAACAAGTATGTATGTGTGTTCCCTTTAATTCAGCTTGATTGATGTGTGCACTCCTGACACAAATGAATAAATTATGGTCACTTGTAACTTTTTTTTTTTTTTTTTAATCGTAAATCATTGGTCAAAAGACCAAACTTCATGTTAATTTTGCAATCTAGCTAGTTTTTAGCTAGCTAGCCCCATGGTGGTTAAATCGTGTTGTTCTATGCAGGCGTTAAGGGCAGGTTTTGGTGTAGTGCTGCGGGTAAACTGGTCTGACAGTGGAAATGCAGCTTGATTTTGGACAGTGGAAATGCAGAGTTTCTAACAGCGATTGACCCTTTTATTTAGAAGGCGGGACTTATTCCGCCATATTGCGCATTGCACTTTCTCCTATTCCTAGTAATATGAGTGCACTGTCTTTCTATGTATAAAATCTTTGGTTGTGTTGCTTCACTGCTATTCACAACTTCTCTCCCGTGGCCTCATGGGCTAGTATTTGTATATTTTGTAAGCATATACTGATTGATGAAATGCTGTCCAAATGTTTTTTTGTGTGTATGTGTGCACTGATATTTGTCCTACGCTGTCGAGTTTGTGTATCAGTGAAGATTTAATTTATGCTGCCCCTTTTTTGTTTGTCACTAAGTTGTATGTTTGTATTTCCAGGACTTATGGAGTGGGTGTGTTGAATGTGTGGAAGGAGCCTCTAGGCCTGCTGGGATTGTGTCCGCCCTCCTGCCTCTGTGCAATGCAAGAATGCTGGCATCTCTCCCCCATAATCCTCAGCTGCAGGCAAGACCATGATTCACCCTTGGCTGCTGCCAGCCACTCAGGCTAATATGCGACATTGCTGTGTTTGTGTGTGGGTGGTTGGGTGGGAGGTGGGAGGTGGGATGGAAGCAGGCTGCTTTTGTGTTCTGTTTACATTCTTTTACTGAAGCAGCTGTGCCTTGTGTGTGTGTGTGTGTGTCTGTGTGTGTGATTGTACGGCTGTCAGTATGTCAATACAAGTATGCTCAAATCAACTGATGTGTTTCCAAGTGTTCATATAGTGTATGCAAGAAAATAATACACAGTGGAAAAAAAATGTCTGTGTGTGTGTGAAAGCAATCAAAAGTATAGCCGTCATTGAGTGTGTGTGTGTGTGTGTGTGTGTGTGTGTGTGGAAGAGAGATAGTGGAACACATCTTCATTTGGGGTGCAAGCCACTTACTGGAGATGAAACAGTAGAGGCGGCAGTTTTATTTAAGACAAACTGGTTACTAAAGCTTTGCTTGTGTTGTGTTGTCAAATATGCCATATCAGATGTTACAGAATATGTCAACTACACAGTGATTTCACAATTGTCTGAGAGATATTCAATTCAAGGGCCGTGCTGTGTTGCAACTGATTCTAAGACTGGGGCATGCTGCGTAGGTGTAGTGGTAGCACTGTGGCATAGAAACAAGGTTGTCAATACAAATGGTGAAGGTTGAGTCACAGGTTTGTGTAAGTCAGATATTATACTCTAGCACAATTGGGTTTAATAGAGTTTTACATTTACATTTACATTTAGTCATTTAGCAGACGCTTTTATCCAAAGCGACTTACAAATTAGGACTAGATTAAGCGAGTCGTCATGAAGAGGCAAAAACAAAAACAACGCAAGAAGTGCTCAAGATACGAAGTTCAGGCATTATTCAGAGTAGTATAAGCCCGATAAGTGAGGTTTTAGAGGAAAGGGGAGGGTTTTTTTTTTTTTTTTTTTTTTTCATGCGGTTAAGTGCTCACGGAAGAGATGGGTTTTCAGCTGTCTTTTGAAGGTTGTCAGGGATTCTGCATTCCGGATGAGGGTGGGGAGAGCGTTCCACCAGCATGGAACTGTGAATGAGAATGTTCTGGAAAGAGATTTTGTGGCTCTCTGTGATGGAACCACGAGACGTCGCTTGTTGACCGATCGTAGGCTTCTGGTAGGGATGTAGGCTTGTAGTAGTGAGTGAAAGTAGGAGGGAGCTGAGCCTGTGGTAGATCTGTAAGCGAGCGTCAATGCCTTGAACTTGATGCGAGCAGCGAGAGGTAGCCAGTGCAGAGAGATGAACAGAGGAGTGACGTGGGCCCTCTTGGGCTCGTTGAAGACAAGACGAGCTGCAGCATTCTGGATCATCTGTAGAGGTTTGGTTGCACATGCTGGAAGTCCGGCCAGAAGAGCATTGCAGTAGTCAAGCCTAGAAATGACCAGGGCCTGGACGAGAAGTTGTGTTGCATGCTCAGTTAGGAAAGGCCTGATCTTCCTGATGTTGTGCAGTGCAAACCTGCATGATCGAGCTGTCTTTGAAATGTGATCTGTGAAGGTCAGCTGGTCATCAAGCGTTACTCCAAGATTTCTGACCGACCTTGATGGGGTGATTGATGATGATTCTAGCTGGATAGTGAAGTTGTGCTGTAGAGACGGATTGGATTGTGCTGTAGAGACTATCTGTGGCCCAGTTTTATGCACTGGCTGCTCTGTAACACTTTTTTTGCAATGATCATGGCACTGACCGATTAAGGTTTTAGAAAGGTAGTTGCAGTAGCCCACTGGTTAAGGTCCAAGGCTTGCTGATGTAAAGTAAGTCCTCGCTATCTGTGGCCCAGATGTTGTGCTCTTATACATCTAACACTGACATAATTATTTAACCACTGGTTGCCCCATGGCATTGTTCTTTCAATAAGTATAAACACATGTGTTCTGTCCTCAGTTTGTAAATTGTTTTTTGCTATAAGTTCAATTTCATGCTTGATAATTATTTTGTTTATTATAAGAAAAGAGACACAGGTATTTTGTAATGTAAGAAGAGTCTTTATTTTGAAAGAGCTTTTATTTTGACATGACCTTCCTGTTTACGTATGGGCGAGCCCATGAGCTTCCGTCCTTGAGCTTGCCAGAACCGTAATGTTACCGGCACGAAGCGCGTCGGGATATTTCTGATGTTTCGCTCCCGAATCTTGTTTGTCCCACACTCGTAAGGCGGCAATGTCTGTAAGTGTCTAACTTGAGTGATGATGTATATTGTATGTTTTGTGTAGAGGTAAACTTAATGAGCACGATGTAACGTCAACTCGAGAATGTATATTAGTAGCTACGTTACGTTGTTAACGTTCGTCTTTTGCTAATTAGCTAACTCATACTCTGTTAGCGTGCTAGTTATTGTACATTTTTTATTAAGCTAACGTGACTGTTTAAAGCTGGTAAATGGTGAAAGTTATATCTTGTACTTGCGAGGCAGGCTCCTAAGTATATTTTGTATTCTGTTTATTACAGTTTTACTCGATTTTCACTTGCAACGTTGGAAAATAAAGGAGCAAGGCGCTCGCGTCCTGGCTCGTGGAAACGAGTTTGGCTTGCTGTTGAGTCTGTGTTCACGCACCTAGCTCACACACAGACAGGGACAGTACAGTAAAAAGACAACCAGCGTGCGTTCAAGGGATAACGCAAGAACTCCAACATGGCGTCTGAATCGAAATCTAGAGATGAAACAAAGCCTGAAGCAAGCCCGCTACCACGTCCATCGTCTTCAAAGTCTTCGGTTCACTCGAGAGCCAGCTCAAAACGCTCGTCCTCTTCAAGATCTTCTGTCATGGAGGCTGCCGCCAAAGCTAGAGCCGCAGCTGAAGCAGCGCTCACCAAGGCATCTTATGCTAAGCGACAGGTAGAAATGAAAAAGGAACAAGCTAAGCTAGATCTACAAAAGGCCACATTAGAAGCAGATTTGGAGGCATTGGCGTATGAAAGGGATGCAGAGGCGGCGCGGGTTGAAGCTGAAGTCTTAGAAGCAGCTGTAGCTATGGGGAATGAAGATGTACAAAGTCTAAGAAGTGTGGTTCCGCCACAAGTGATTCGACAGCGCACCGAAGAGTATGTGCAATGCCAGCCACGGATTAGCGTACAGTCTTCTTCCTCACCGCATCACTATGAAATGCAACACACAGTGAACAGTCCTCCATGTCAGTCAGCACATGGAACTGTAGAGGAAAAGCCCCCACTCAGAGACTTCAGACCCTTTGCACATGAGCCCGCACATGCAGCTGAACAATCCCCAACCTCAAAACCGTCACACAGTCCATACAGACATGATCAGCCTCCTCTTTGCCCTGACTCTCCACCCATGAGAGACTTCGCCAAGTTCCTAGCACGCAGAGAATTAGTGACCACTGGCCTTACCAAGTTCGACGACTCACCAGAGAACTTCCGCGCATGGCAGTCGTCATTCTTCAATGCAACACAGGGCTTGGGGCTCGCCTACAGTGAAGAGTTAGACCTCCTCGTGAAGTGGCTAGGTAAAGAGTCAACGGAGCACGTGAAAAGGATTCGCGCTGTTCATGTCACTAACCCCAGAGCTGCCCTCCATCTGTCCTGGCAGAGACTGGAGGAATGCTACGGCACACCAGAGATGGTGGAGAATGCGCTGTTCAAAAGACTGGATAGCTTTCCACGTCTGTCTGCTAAAGACAATGCAAAACTGAGAGAGCTCAGTGATCTTCTTATGGAGTTGCTGGCAGCTAAGGATGACGGTTATCTCCCCGGGCTGGCCTACTTCGATACTCCTCGTGGGATAAAGCCCATAGTCGAGAAGTTGCCTCCTGGCTTGCAGGAAAAATGGCTCACCACAGGCTCCCGCTTCAAAGAGCAACACAGAGTGACTTTTCCTCCTTTTTCGTTCTTCGTTGACTTCATCAACAGCCAGGCTAAAGCCCGCAATGACCCAAGTTTCACCCTGTCAAGCTACAGCCAGTCATACAGCAAAGGTGAGAAAACTCCATTCAAGCAAAGTGGATTCAAGACTGCTGTATCTGTTCACAAGACAGACGTGTCTGCTACAGTTGACGCAGACACCACAAGCGCCACAGACGCTGAAAAGAAAGACATTGATCCAACTCGATATTGCCCTGTGCATAAGAAAACACATCCGTTAGAGAAATGTAGGTCATTCAGAATGAAAACACTGCAAGAACGAAAAGACATTCTTAAAGAACACAAACGCTGTTATAAATGCTGTACCCCAAACCACCTTGCCAGGGACTGCCGGACGACACTGAAATGCGGTGAGTGTGAGAGCGAAAGACACTGCTCAGCAATGCATCCTGACACCTCTCAGCCACCACCTCCGTCGTCTGTCCAACCAGGTGCAGAGGCTCAGCCAGCCAGTGTTCCCGTGGAAGTGAGATCGCAGTGCACCAAGGTCTGCGGCCTAAACAGTCTTCCACGCTCCTGCTCAAAGGTATGCCTGACGCGCGTCTTCCCTCAAGGTCAACCAGAACGCGCCATCAAGATATACGTCATACTCGACGATCAAAGTAACCGCTCCTTGGCACGCTCTGAATTTTTCCAGCTGTTTGGGGTCAACAGCAGCCCGTCACCATATCTGATGAGAACATGCGCCGGCACGACTGAGGTGACCGGAAGAAAAGCAGTTGGCTTTCAAATCAAAGCAGTGAATGGAGGTGTGTGCCTTGATCTACCGCCACTCATCGAGTGCAACGAGATATTGACCAACAAGTCTGAAGTCCCGACACCAGAGGTCGCCCTCGCACATCCTCACCTTAGACACATCGCTCTGCATATTCCCAAGCTGGATCCTGACGCCCAGATGATGATTCTGCTAGGGAGAGACATGATTCGTGCACACAAAGTGAGAGATCAAGTCAATGGGCCCCACAACGCACCCTTTGCCCAGCGTTTAGATTTAGGTTGGGTGATAATAGGTGAAGTGTGTCTTGACAATGCTCACAAGCCAACCGTGAACACCTTCAGAACCCACATTCTCCAGAATGGACGTCCGTCACTCCTCACTCCTTGCCACAATAGCATCTGCGTGAAAGAAAGACTGAGCTACGGCGGGGAGCACAGGTATGGCCACTCTGCACATATGACAAAGCCTAAGCCAGCTGAAGAACAGCTCGGGCTCACAGTATTCCAGAGAACAGACAATGACAATAAGAGTGCCATGTCCTTTGAGGATGAACTGTTTTTGAGCATTATGGAAAAAGAACTCCATCAGGATAAAGAGAATAACTGGGTAGCTCCGTTGCCATTTAAGTCTCCTCGTCCTCCGCTCCCCAACAACAGAGAGCAAGCTCTGTCACGCCTCAATTCTTTGAGACGCACGTTGAACAAGAATGCTGAGATGAAGCAGCAGTTTTCCTCCTTCATGGACAAGTTGTTCGAGAACAAGCATGCAGAGAGGGCATCGCCCGTTCAAGAGAAACAGGAATGCTGGTACCTGCCCATTTTCGGGGTGTACCATCCTCAAAAGCCAGGGCAGATACGAGTCGTGTTTGACTCAAGCGCCCAACAGCATGGTGTCTCCCTCAACTCAGTGCTGCTCACAGGCCCCGACCTAAACAATTCTCTCCTGGGCGTGCTGATACGGTTTAGAAAGGACCTCATCGCAGTCACTGCTGATATCCAACAGATGTTTTATGGATTCTTGGTGCGACACGACCACAGAGACTACCTGAGATTCCTGTGGCACGAAGACAATGACTTCTCGAAAGAGATTCAAGAATATCGCATGCGTGTGCATGTCTTTGGCAATAGCCCGTCCCCGGCGGTTGCCATCTACGGCCTACGACGAGCTGCTCAGAGAGGTGAGCCAAGGTACGGCGCAGACACTAAGCAGTTTGTTGATAGACACTTTTACGTGGACGACGGGCTCGTATCCCTGCCCACAAAGTCAGCAGCCATCGACCTGATGAAGCGAACATGTGCATCACTCGCAGAGTCCAACTTGAAACTGCACAAAATTGCCTCAAACAGCGTCGCTGTGATGAAAGCCTTTGAGCCTGAAGAACTGGCCACAGGCATCAAAGACTTAGGCCTGGACGACGAGACCCTGCCTGTACAGAGGAGCTTAGGCCTATGCTGGGACATCAACACAGACATGTTCACCTTCAAGGTCGCCGTAGCTGACAAGCCTTACACCCGGCGCGGGGTGCTGTCAGTCATTAACAGCATCTTTGACCCCCTGGGTCTGGCAGCGCCAGTGACCATCAGAGGCAGACTGTTGCTACGAGAGCTGTCCAGCGGAGTTCAGGACTGGGAAACTCCTCTGCCTGATGAAAAGGTGAGCAGATGGGAAGAGTGGAAAGCCTCACTTGAGAAGCTGAGTAACCTCCATGTCCCTCGCTGCTATGTGAAGATGTCACTCTAAAAAGCCAAATACACAGAACTGTGCCTTTTCTCTGATGCCTCGAACTGGGCTATAGGGGCAGTAGCCTACTTGAGAGCTGTCACTGTAGAGGGCCATTGTGAGGTTGGATTTGTGCTAGGGAAGGCTAAGCTGTCACCACAACCAGAACCCACAATCCCACGCCTCGAGCTCTGTGGAGCTGTTCTGGCAACTGAGATGGCAGAGCTGATCTTAGACGAACTGGACTTCAAGCCAGACGCTGTTAAATTCTACTGCGACAGCAAGGTGGTCCTCGGATACATCTGTAATGACTCAAAGCGCTTCTATGTGTACGTGCACAACCGTGTGCATCGTATAAGCCAGACAACATCCCCAGATCAGTGGCATTACGTCCCTTCGGAACAGAACCCAGCGGACTTAGCCACCAGATCTGTAGCAGCATCACAGCTCATGGACACAATGTGGTTTAAAGGACCCGACTTCCTCTACAAGCCTCCAGAGATGGAGAAACGTGATCACTTTGGATTGATAGATCCTGAAGCAGATGTGGAAGTTAGACCACAGGTGACCGCTCTAGCTACCCACCTCAAACCTAAGAGACTTACTTCTGAGAGATTCCAGCGCTTTTCCACATGGAAGTCTCTGCTGAGAGCTGTTTCCTACTTGAAACATCAGGTGCGTTCACACAAGGCAGACACAACAGACACACCACAGCACACATGCAAAGGCTGGCATCAGTGCAGTGGGCCTCGCACTCCTGAGGAGCGCGCAGCAGCTAAGAGGCTCATACTAGAGACTGTTCAGAGAGATGCATATCCAGACGAATACGCCGCTCTTCAAGCAAACAGAGAAGTCTCTAACTCGAGTCAGCTCTTGACCCTTGACCCTTACATGAGCGACGGTCTGCTGCGGGTTGGAGGGCGTCTTAGAAATGCTTCTCTTGACTCTGAGGTAAAACACCCAATTATCCTC
Organism: Squalius cephalus; assembly: GCF_949319135.1. Classification (NCBI taxonomy): domain Eukaryota; kingdom Metazoa; phylum Chordata; class Actinopteri; order Cypriniformes; family Leuciscidae; genus Squalius; species Squalius cephalus. The sequence continues at coordinate 31,644,162 of NC_137124.1, forward strand.
CCTAAGTATAGCCATGTAGCCAAGCTGCTTGTAGAACACCATCATGCTGAAGTGAAACACCAGGGGCGACAGTTCACAGAAGGGGCTATCAGAGCAGCTGGACTGTGGATTGTCGGTGGCAAGAGACTGGTGAGTTCTACCCTTCATCATTGTGTGACATGCCGTAAGCTCAGAGGGAAGCTGGAAGTGCAGAAAATGGCTGACCTCCCTCCAGAGCGGCTCGACACCTCCCCACCCTTCTCATACGTAGGGCTGGACGTATTTGGACCGTGGACAGTGATGACCCGACGCACTCGAGGAGGTGCAGCGCAGAGCAAAAGGTGGGCCATTCTGTTCACGTGCATGAACACCAGGGGGGTACACATTGAAGTCATAGAGTCAATGGATGCCACAAGCTGTATTAATGCATTGCGAAGATTCTTTGCCATCAGAGGCCCGGCAAAGCAGCTCAGATCAGACAGGGGGACGAACTTCATAGCCGCCAGTGCAGAGCTGGGCATGGAGCGTCCTGAGGAAAAGCAGACCGAAATCCTGAGTTATCTCCACAGCAAAGACTGCACATGGGAGTTCAATCCGCCGCACGCCTCCCACATGGGGGGAGTGTGGGAACGTATGATTGGGGTCACACGCAGAATACTAGACTCTATGCTTTTGCAAAACAAGCATACTCACCTGACGCACGAGGTCCTGTGTACCTTGATGGCAGAGATATCAGCAATTATCAATGCACGGCCGCTGATTCCCATCTCATCAGACCCCTCCTCGCCCATTCTGCTGTCCCCTGCTATGCTCTTGACCCAAAAGCCAGGCCTACATGCTCCACCTGGAGACTTCACCAGTAAAGATCTCCTGAGAGGTCAGTGGAAACAAGTGCAAGCACTGGCAAACGAGTTTTGGGGCCGTTGGAGAACTGAGTACTTAAGCACTCTCCACTCAAGACGCAAGTGGCACAGAAATCAGCGCAACCTACAAACTGGAGACATTGTGCTGCTAAAACAGACTCAAGCACCAAGGAACGAGTGGCCAATGGCTTTGGTCACATCGGCCTCTCCGAGCAGCGATGGACGAGTCCGCAAAGTTGAGGTGCAGACCGCATCTCAGGGCACTTCAAAGACTTATCTGCGGCCCATCTCGGACGTCATCCTTCTCCTTGAAAAAGACTGAACAGACGTGCAACGAAAAAAAAAAAAAAAAAAGGAAAGTATATAAAGACAAGTTGAGTAGTGGCATTATGCCAGACGGGGAGTGTTCTGTCCTCAGTTTGTAAATTGTTTTTTGCTATAAGTTCAATTTCATGCTTGATAATTATTTTGTTTATTATAAGAAAAGAGACACAGGTATTTTGTAATGTAAGAAGAGTCTTTATTTTGAAAGAGCTTTTATTTTGACATGACCTTCCTGTTTACGTATGGGCGAGCCCATGAGCTTCCGTCCTTGAGCTTGCCACAACCGTAATGTTACCGGCACGAAGCGCGTCGGGATATTTCTGATGTTTCGCTCCCGAATCTTGTTTGTCCCACACTCGTAAGGCGGCAATGTCTGTAAGTGTCTAACTTGAGTGATGATGTATATTGTATGTTTTGTGTAGAGGTAAACTTAATGAGCACGATGTAACGTCAACTCGAGAATGTATATTAGTAGCTACGTTACGTTGTTAACGTTCGTCTTTTGCTAATTAGCTAACTCATACTCTGTTAGCGTGCTTTATTGTACAAATTTTATGTACGTTATTGTACATTTTTTATTAAGCTAACGTGACTGTTTAAAGCTGGTAAATGGTGAAAGTTATATCTTGTACTTGCGAGGCAGGCTCCTAAGTATATTTTGTATTCTGTTTATTACAGTTTTACTCGATTTTCACTTGCAACGTTGGAAAATAAAGGAGCAAGGCGCTCGCGTCCTGGCTCGTGGAAACGAGTTTGGCTTGCTGTTGAGTCTGTGTTCACGCACCTAGCTCACACACAGACAGGGACAGTACAACATGATATATTAAAGTAGCTGTGGTAGTCTATTGCTTAAAGGGGTCATGAACAATTTTCTGAAAATATATACAGGTCTACCAACATGGCATTAGGCTATAGGACGTTATAAAATATACTGCACCGGAATAGACTTTAGCCTACAGGCGAAAACACTGTTCAGACTGGATCAAGATATCCAGCTTTATGAATGTATGAATGAATGCATGAATGAGGCATTTATATAGCGCTTTCATATGTCTACTGTAGGCCACTTAAAAGCGCTTTACAATCATTTCAGGGAATCTCTCCTCAACCACCACCAGTGGTTATTATATTTGAGGAAATCACGGGATCCGGCCAAATGGTTGGATACAGAATGATGCACTTAAAATGTATCCAGAACGTATGGTGAAGAGGGAGACAGTGCGGTTACTGTTAAGTGTTCTCGACCCAGATAGTGTTGCCTATTATAGACGAGCACGAAAACACGTCAAAAACACTGCCACATAAAGTTTCGACCAGATTGTGAGTCTGTGTGCTCGTCTATAGGCAACGCCATGATAATGCATGTTGGTAGATTGGCACCTGTCGAATTTTCTTTTTGTTGAAAGCCCAGGTAAAAGTAAAAAGCTACTATTTTGTGTTGATCAATGTCCGAGGCAGTTCGACTTCACAAGCGCATTTCTACACACACACACACACACACAAAAAAAAATCAGAATTGGAAACGCCCTCTGCGCCAGTGGACGCGCGCCGTTATGAATGCACACACACGCAACTTCTACGGAAGACTGTATTCTCGTAATGTTTCAACAAAATATTTCGAGAATAAAGTCGAAATATAAATATTATATATTTAATAAATATATATTTTTTTTTTTTAACGTTGCGTTTCAGGGCTTCCGTATCAATTTTCTAAACTTGATTTATTTATTTATTTTTTACTAAAATTTTAAATGAATTGAAATAAAAATATAAAGGAAATGACATGATTAATTTCATTTACAGTAAATTACTAGTTAAATCAATAATGATGCAAATGTAAGAGGTATTCTTCTTAAAATCTTTGAATGTGTTCAACAGGATCAAGTCATACACATCTGTGATGGGCATGAGGAAAGTAAAAGAAGATATTTTTTTGTTTGTTTGGTCAGCTAACTTTAACTGCAGCTATGATTCAAATCAGTAGAAGATAGAATTGTGATTCATATGTGAATCGATTTTCCCCCAACCGTATTAATAACACTAAATAAATACAAAACATTATGAACATTTAGTGTTTCTTCATATGAAAACACTTTCTTAATTTATACTTTTCACAATCTTACTATTATTATTATTATTATTATTATTATAATTTTCCCCCTCTAAATGTCCACTAACAACGTGCAACAGATGTAAACTACCAATTAAAAGTTTGGAATAATTGAGGTGTTTTAAAATGTTTTTGAAAGAAGTCTCTTTTCCTCACTAAGACTGCATTTATTTGATCATAAATACATAAAAAAAAATAATATTGTGAAATTATTTCTTTATTATTATTCTTTCTGTATATTCCATACTTACAGCTTATTTTGTGTCAAGCAAGCTCTTCATTGTACACAACAACAAATATTGGATGCATGTACATGTGCATTTAAACATGCAATAATTCATACTGTATTATGCTGTATTATTACTGTATACTATTTATGATGGAAGTCTGGGACAGTGGAAAACATTAAAGTGCCCCTATTATGCTCTTTTGGAATATTATGCAAATGTGTAATGTAGCTGTCTGTAAATGTAAATGATCAGCAAAGTTGTGAAGCCGAAAGTACACGATAAATACAGTTATTGCCTCCCGAAAGAGAGAGAATCGACTCTGAACCACCTATACACATCGGTTTGTTGATGGTGAGGAACAGTTACAGTTGCAACATTTTATAATGTACATCAAACTGACTGAGTAGCATATCACTGATAAACATTCAGCTCAAGTCGTCCTTGCGATGGAGGTTGAGTTGAATAACTACCGTATTTTCCGGACTATAAGTCACACTTTTTTTCATAGTTTGGCTGGTCCTGCGACTTATAGTCAGGTGCGACTTATATATCAAAATTAATTCAGACTGAGATGAACCAAGAGAAAACATTACCGTCTACAGCCGCGAGGGGGCGCTCTAGTTGGCGGAGTTGTTCAGAAGCGACACGGATGATGAAGAAAATGATGAGGAATGAGATCGCGGGAGCTTGGTGAACTTGTTTACTGGTAACTTGCTTGTTGGACTCGCTGGCTTATGTTAATTTAGCTTATTCAGCCTCCCAGATATTTGTTCTTTATGCTATTGTGTAGCTGAATAACGTGTGCAGTGCGTGTGCGGTGCGTGTTGCGGTGCATATGCTGTGCAGGAGCAGCACGCGCTAAAGTGCTTTCACATAAGCTGCGTTTGCAGTGCGTAACTGACCCGCGGCTGTAACCCCAAACACATTGTATTTCAAATCCAGAAGTTATCAGCAAATTTTATTTAAAAAAAAAAGAAAAGGTTTTTTGTCAGCATTGCGATTCTCTTTATACGTATACTCTTTAATAGACGTATTCACGTTTAAACACAATTTAAACAAACTATTATTCAATGCATTACTTCTATATAATTATATATTAAGTTGCTCAAGCAAGTGGTAAAATATTTAACCATGCACTTATATTAAAATCGCATACATTTTAAATTAAAACTTAAAATTGACAAAAACAGCAGACTCATACCCTTTCTTTTGCATAATTTAAATCTTTATACAATAAATCTTGCATGTCACAAATAACTTGTTTTTCCACCTCCACGAATGAGACGAGTGTTGTTCATTATGTCGCCTTGTTGAAGTAAATTGTAGTTTTCCTTGATTTACCAACGCTTGAAGTAAAAAGATGACTGTGAAAAATAGTAGGCTAGTATTTAATTAAATGCATTTATGATGAAATGACTACATTTTCATGTCAATCTGGTCAATCTGTATTCATTTTGACCACAAACCGTGTGCTGTCACTTTAATTCAGCGCGTGCAGCACAGCAAAAATAGACTCGGTGCGGAAACGATCTCTGCACTGCTGTACACGCACCGCACCTGGAACGGATCGACGGACTGCAACCGCGTGCATTGTGAAAGCTCTGACCTGTTAACAAGGGTACGGAAAAATATACGCACTACAAACGGAGTATGTGTGAAACGGGCGTTAATGTGTTACGTAAACATACTGGACACCTATTCAGCCTGTTGTTCTGTGTGCTACTGTGTAGTTGAATAACTTGCCTTTCCTGATTAAATGTCTGTTCTTGGTCTTGGATTTTGTGAAATAAATTTCTAAATAAATGTGACTTATAGTCCAGTGCGACTTATATGTTTTTTTTCACTTCATGAGGCATTTTTTGACTGATGCGACTTATACTCCGGAGCGACTTATAGTCCGAAAAATACGGTAGTTCTTTCTATTGTTGTAAAGTTTTCTTTCATCGAAGCAGAAACCAGGAGACAGTTGGGATCGCGTTCAACAGAAGTTATTCTTTATTGAGAACTCCGCTGTACGTGGCTGCAGGAATCCAACATAATCTAATCTAACATAACTTTACATAGTATCTTATAGGCTTTTTAGGAGGAGGGACTTTTGGGGGTGGAGACAAATTCAAACAAAGCATGTAAATGAGTATACAGGTTAAGGAACCCGCCCCAGATCGGCAGTCTCAATCCAATCAGCATAACCACTCAAATGCATATGTGCTAATCCAATCAGTCTGAGTGATACTGGGACTCAAAGAGCCATTAAAGACAATAAGGAGAAAGTCCATCAACCTAACTGTTCAACGTCTGGGCTCCGAAAGGTGAGAATCTCAGTGATCTGATTCATTTAAAACACAATAGAGAAAACAGGTCTGGCAGGAAAAGGAGACTCTTGCTGGAGACTCAATAAATCAGTCTATAAACTTTATCAGTTTATTTACTATTGCAGTGGAAAAAACAAAATTAAACATTTAATAAATATGTAATACAACACTATGTTTCATCATCGGACTCGCTCTCGGATTAATATTGTAAAATCAACGTCATCGTTACTCTCTTTACAGTGAGAACAATCGCTGAGGACTGAGGAAGCCTCCTGAGCTGAAGTTCAGTTATGGTAATACTGTAAGCGGTAGACCAATCACAACAGACTGGGCCATCTGGCCAATCAGAGCAGAGTAGGCTCGAGGAAAGGAGGAATTTAGAAAGACTAAAGAGTCCTCGGATGAGTTGTATGAGAATCATTGAAAAATGTGGTGATGTGCAATATTTTTGAGAAAATGAAAGTGTTTTTTGACCTTTGATATATGTAAACCCGTTGTAGGAGACCTCCAAAACAAAATTAGAAACGTTTAAAATAGAATAGTAGGGGCACTTTAATATTTATACATAAAAGATACAAAAATATGTCCCACGTGCCAAAGTTGAAGAAATACCCCAGTACAGGGGTGTCATGCTCAGTTCCTGGAGGGACACAACCCTGCAGAGTTTAGCTTCAACCCTAATTAAACACACCTGATCCAGCTAATCAGGTCTTCAGAGGGTTGTTCCTTAAAACAAGATTAGAATACAAGCCAGGCTTATTTTGGTTAGTCAGACTTATTGTTGGTTGATTCTGTTTCATAAAGAAAACTTAACATAGTTCGAACTCAGTTACTCTGGCAACTTATGCTGGGAAACTAGCCTGGTCCAGGGCAGGCTAACTGTCAGGCTAAGCATCAGTTGTTACACAGATCCTCTAACACTGACCAATAGGAACACAATGACACTTTCTCATACCATTATTTGTCTTTATTAACCATTATCAGTCCAAAAATAAATATACAGTAAAGAAAATCAACTTAAATAAGGCTACAATGATAAATGAGACAATATAGACCTACAAACATGTTAAATTGTATATGAAATGTTTGTTAACATTGTTATATATATATATATATATATATATATATATATATATATATATATATATATATATATATATATATATATATATATATAACAATTTTTTTTTTTTTTTTTACATAAACAATTGATAGTATACAATATAATTTAACACGTTTGTAGGTCTATAGTGTCTCATTTATCATTGTAGCATATATATATATATATATATATATATATATATATATATATATATATATATATATATATATATATATATATATATATATATATATATATTATCCAGGTTTTATTTACTGGCTGAATGTTTTGTGCCCAAGATTTAATTAGATAGTTTTAAAGATTTATGAATACATTTCTCTCTGGTTTTATTTGGCAGCTGTAGTACATTTATATGGTTATTAGAAGAACATTAGAACATTACAATCTAAAATAAAATATAAAAAAAAGCTTATTAAAGCAGAAGTTAAAATCACAAAATTTAAAATAAATAATTACAAAAGCACAGACTAGATTTTAACTGGTAAGATGAATCTGTGCTTAATTGGCTATATTAGCCTACACTTGATTTACGACATTAGTCCCTTTACAGTTATTTCTATCATAAAAATACATTTGTAGGTTTAAAATTCTAAATAAAGCACATCTAATGTCCAGCAACAAATATTTTAGCATATATATATATATATATATATATATATATATATATATAATGCACTTTATTATGTCTTTCAATTCAAACACATTTAACACAATTATACAAATAGTTATTTAGTTAATGTAGGATAATATGTATTCCTTTATTTTCAGAGGTGGGTAGTAACGAAGTACATTTACTTCATTACATTTACTTGAGTACTTTTTTAGAAAAATTGTACATTTAAGAGTAGATTTGAATGTGGGTACTTTTTACTTTAACTCGAGTACATTTCTAATGAAAAAACTGTACTTTTACTTCGTTACATTGGGCGATTTTCCTCTCGTTACTTTATTTTAATGCAATATGTGTTGTTAAATGCGTAGTTTATTCCAAGCGCGCTGTATCTTTTTTTCTGGGCTTGAGCGATGCTCAATTCACAAATGAATCACTCTTTTGAGTCGATTCTGTTCAAAGACTTCATCAAACAAGTTGGCAGATCTGTCTAAGTCGGTTCGCGAATCAGTTTGAATGATTCAGTTCCTGCACGCACTGAATCGTCTGAAGCGATTTCAATTCACACTGGACTCGGAGTCGTAACAGGAAGATTTAAGCACATCAAGAGCGTTGGATGAAGTGGCAGTGGACCTACAGTACAGTCAAGTGAGAGCAAATCTTCAAATGCATCATATTTTTGCCAGCGATGAAGATCTTTATTAGTTGAACATCTTCGTGCTAAGCTGTCTGTGAATGAATGATTCCACAGGACGATATATTCGATTTCATTTCACTCAGGTAATACATTTTACAACCAAACAGATTATTACACCACGATACTAGAAAGTATGACATTACCCGTTTTTTGGACATATACATTAATTTACATTAAATAAAGCTACCATTGTTCACAGTTTATGAACACCCGCCATCCCGCGGTATTGTGTGTATTGTTGCACAGTGGCGTGCGCAACAATACGACTTGAAAACGAATGCCTTTGCCTGCCGTAGACAGTTAACCAGTTTAAACATGCTTGCAGAAATATACATTTGATTATATTTTGGAGAACAGTCAGAAGAAGATCCGTCGATGTACTTTTATTTTTTATTTATTTTTTTTGTGTTCAGATGTTCAGTAGCAGTCATGAGCGCGAGCACATGTGAAGAGTTTTTAACTCTTCTCTGTCAATACATGCCTTTGAATGCAACACTCTGCAGATTCACTGTATTTCGACATTGTCTAGTAATCCAAATGTAGTTGTATAAGTTACTATTATACAAACCAGAGGACAGGCAATGATTTTCGAGCTATTCAGATGGCAGAAATAATGCTTACGTCTCTCTTCTGTTTTTGTTGCAAAGATAGCTGATAATAATAGTCATTTAAATAAACAAAATCTAAATAATATAATTTTATATATATGACGACTTCAGAGGCAAAAGCCTCTAAGTACCATATGAAATTTTCTTCTAAAAGAGCATTTTTATCAAGCTTGTATGTTTATGTTCACACTTAAATGGCAATGAAAAGTAGCCTACCTATTAATTGTCATTAAAGTGAAATTACTGAACTTAAATATACAGCTTGATAAAAATTGTTTTAGAAGAAAATTTCAGATGGCACTCAGAGGCTTTTGCATCATTAAGTCTTCATATATATATATATATATATATATATATATATATATACAGTACCAGTCAAAAGTTTGGAAACATTACTATTTTTAATGTTTTTGAAAGAAGTCTCTTATGCTCATCAAGCCTGCAGTTAAAAAAAAAAAAAAAAAAAAAAAAAAAAAAAGGAATATTACGAAATATTATTACAATTTAAAATAATGGTTCTCTTTTTTAATATACTTTAAAATGTAATTTATTCCTGTGATGGCAAAGCTGAATTTTCATCAGCAAGTACTCCAGTCTTTGGTGTCTTATGATCCTTCAGAAATCATTCTAATATGCTGATTTATGATCAATGTTGGAAACAGTTGTGCTGCTTAATATTTTTTTTATAACCTGAGATACTTTTTTCAGGATTATTTGATGAATAAAAAGTTAAAAAGAACTGTATTTATTTAGAATAGAAGTCTTTTGTAACAATATACACTACCGTTCAAAAGTTTGGGAACAATAACTAATTTTTTTTTAAGAAATTAGTACTTTAATTCAACAAGGATGCGTTAAATTGATAAAAGGTGATGGTAACAATTTATATTGTTAGAAATGTTTTTATTTGGAATAAATGCTGTTTTTATGAATAAATGCTGTTAACGTTTTACTCATCAATGAATCCTGAAAAAAGTATTCCAAAAAAATATGTTAAACAGCACAACTGTTTCCATCATTGATAATAACTGAGTATCAAATCATCATATTAGAATGATTTCTGAAGGATCATAAGACACCAAAGACTGGAGTACTTGCTGATGAAAATTCAGCTTTGCATCACAAAAATAAATTACATTTTAAAATATATTAAAAAAGAGAACCATTATTTTAAATTGTAATAATATTTCATAATATTACTGTTTTTTTTTTGTTTGTTTTTTGTTTTTTAACTGCAGGCTTGATGAGCATAAGAGACTTCTTTCAAAAACATTAAAAATAGTAATGTTTCCAAACTTTTGACTGGTACTGTATATATATATATATATATATATATATATATATATATATATATATATATATATATATATATATATATATATATATATAGGCCTATATGACCCGAAGTAACTAGTTACTTGCTACTTGAGTAGTTTTTTCATTGGATACTTTTTTACTCTTACTCAAGTAACTATTAAGATTATTACTTTTACTTTTACTTTGAGTAAATATTTCTATAAGTACTTGTACTTTTACTTGAGTACAGTTTTTGGATACTCTACCCACCTCTGTTTATTTTATTCTTTAATCTTAGAGTTGCACATATCTTTTCAAAATGTATACTTTTGCTCTTAATTTCACGTTATCCTCTCCATAATGTACTGTATAAACTAAATCTAACCAAACATTCTTGCTTTCTCCAAAAAAACAATTATTGCTTTAAAAGCTGTAATTCTCAGCATTCTAAATAAGCATAAGTCATCTTTGTTAAGTAGCTTAGGTCCTAAACCCAAAACTATATTTTGTATCTTTATTATATTTGGTTTCTTAAAAAAATCTTCCCTGAATTACTTCTGTTATTTTTTTTTTATTATTTTAAGTATAAAATATATAAGTGTAATGAGCTATAAGTTCACTGCAACTTATCCAACATCCTAAAGATAAATTATTATAATTAGAAGATATTTCTGGTGTTATAAAATATCACATAGCCTATTAATTTTCCAAGCAAAATATTGGTCAGAATTATTGCGCTCCTATTTGGAGCAGCAGCGCTCGTTCAATATGAAGTTTAAATGGAAAAATGGAAATATTTGCATGACTTTCAAAGATTTACAGATGGAGAATATTCCTGTGAAATGTAAGTTTTGCAAACACCATGTCTCAAACGCATAAAACAGCTCAAAATATACGCTGTTTGATGGTGGATCGATTTGATCTATGGTCGACCTCTAGGGCTGCTTAAAGGAGAACTCCGGTCAATTTTAACATTGAGCTCATTTTTTTTGTACATTTGGAGTGCTGTCAATACAGAGAACAACGACAAAAATCGGTGTTGCCTACACCGAGTTATTCTATTTTTAAAATTTGCACCCTGTTGACTTCAATGGGGCAAGTACTAAACCTGCTTTTAGCCTCTTAACATCCTTGATGTGTCATTACAAGTGCACAGAAAATGTGAGTGATTCCTTCTGAGTGAACACAATCGAGTCTGACTGCAGTAGATGTGAAAGAAATGTATAAAAATGATGTTATTTAAGCCAGCGCAAATACCTTTGTTTACATCCTGTTTTTCGGTTGAAGTCCAAAGTAGTCGATTGTCGAGTTCACGCGCGTGATCATAGGTATTAAACCTATGCGTGTGAACTCTGCAATCGACTACTGTGGACTTCAACCGAAAAACAGGATGTAAACAAAGGTATTTGCGCTGGCTTAAATAACATCATTTTTATACCTATCTTTCACATCTACTGCAGTCAGACTCACTCGTGTTCACTCAGAAGGAATCACTCACATTTTCTGTGCACTTGTAATGACACATCAAGGATGTTAAGAGGCTAAAAGCAGGTTTAGTACTTGCCCCATTGAAGTCAACAGGGTGCAAATTTTAAAAATAGAATAACTCGGTGAAGGCAACACCGATTTTTGTCGTTGTTCTCTGTATTGACAGCACTCCAAATGTACAAAAAAATGAGCTCAATGTTAAAATTGACCGGAGTTCTCCTTTAAGAAACGCGTGCACACGCAGTTATCTAGACTAGATAAACCTGGATCAAATTAGTGGGATTGCGTGAGCTTGAATTACCTTTTATGAAACCGCTTTAGCCCCAACTTATTTGTTAGGTTTATTCAAGTCGGGTTTTGGAGTTTAATCCCCGCTTTTCTTAGCATCTTTTATGGAACAACCCTCAGGATTACTAGAAACTTCCAGGCAGGTGTTTTTGGAGCTGGTTGGAGCTAAACTCTGCAGGACAGTGGCCAACTGAGTTTGACACCCCTGCCCCAGTATATAAAAAAGTGTACTTTTATGATTTGACAGATTATTATTTCAGATAAATGTATCTCTCATTCCTAAATGGGTTGCTAAAAGGTCTTCAAGCACAGAGACATGCTCGATTAACCCTAAAACACTTGAAGCTGGTTGCTAAGAAAACAGTATTTCTATCCGTGAAAAAGAGCTGGCATGTTGTTTGTGTGAAAAGATCCAAAACGTTCATTCTGACTGTCCATGTTAGATGAGCTGTCATTCCGCTCGCACGCCTGCATCAGAGAGAGTGAAGAGAGTTAGTGGGTTGTCAGTGGGGGAACAGGTCACTCTGTGGGTGTCACAGAGGATGAGGTGCATCCTGCTGTGTCTCCACCAGCAGATGTCAAAGCCGATATGTTATTGAGCCTGTTTCTCATGAGGAGTGACCTATAATTCACACTCACCTTTCTGTACTTTGAAATCCATTGCTTCTGACAGCTCTGGTTTTACTGAGGCTTTTTAATTAGCAGTGATGACTAATTCAACAAAAATATCTTAACAATTGCATAACAGCCAACATCTGTTTATCTGTTTGCTGAAAACAATGAGATATGAGTTGTGTAGTTTTGCATAGCCAAACAGATTTTTTTTTTTTCTTTTTTCTTTTTTTTAAATCTGCTGTATGAATCTGGTCATTGCAGCTTATTGACTAAGATCTGCCTACTTTGACAGGGAAAGTTAATCTAATTCACATTTAAAATGACCAACCAGATGGTGTTTTGTTTTCACTTGTAGTTAGTTCTTCCTCTCATGTTATTGGTTCCTTCTTAACATGACTTCATTTCGAGCAGTCCTGAATAAACAGCCTGTGCAATTGCGGTGAAAAGTTTGTGAAAAGTCAGCCAATCAGATGATACAGTTTTTACATACATAACAGCATAATATCTAGATCATAAAATGTCAAATCAGATGTGCATGTGGTGTATTATCTTTCTCTACAGGGATAAAACAAGCAAACAAAAAAGTCCAGAGAGAGATGCTTGCTTGTGGTCACATGACCGCAAGCATGTCAAATGACATGTCTGTCCAATTCTTTTATCAGATAGGTTTCTCCTCGCTCATCCTGCAATGAAACAATCAATCCCAAGAGTGAGGCAGAATGCACATTCTTATTGGTCTCTCTTGAAAATGAAATGCTCTTCAGGTCCTTGGCTCTGGATGGATCTGTTTTTCTCCTTCAGCAGCAGGTAATTGAATTGGATTTGTCAGATGAGCTGATACAGTAACAGCGTCCATGAGTATTGATCCTTTAGCAATAGGCTGGACCAGAGCCGATATTGCAGTTAAGTGAACTGAAAAAAAAAGAAAAAAGTAAATGCCTTGTTGTCATCTGAGGCTTAAGAAGACTATCAATGCTTAAATCCAGATGTCACATTAAACTAACATGGGGAAGGATGAAGATATTCACAAATGCTAGGAGCAGTTATACCTGATAGAAATAGAAGTAAACAAGGGGAATGTGAACTTTTAAATTCTGCTTTCCTTTAAATATATTTGATTACATTTCAGAAATGTATTGTTTCTCTTCTCTTTATGGGGTTTTCTTCAACTACAGGCACTTTTGTGTCCCAGAGGTTGATTTTTTTTAATTAAAACTAAAATATTTGCTGTCATTTCCACATAACATTTCCTGTCATTTCCACATCTTCCAGCAATTTTACCATTAATAAAGCATGATTGAGATGAGAGACATATATTGGTATTGTGCATAATTTCAAATCATGTTATTTTAACAAAAAAAAAAAAAAAACATTATTTGAAATGATGCACAATACCAATATATGTCTCTCACCTCAATCATGCTTTATTAATGGTACAATTGCTGGAAGATGTGGAAATGACAGGAAATGTTATGTGGAAATGACAGCAAATATATATACAGTACATATAATGTATAGAATTTTAGGTACAAAATTCCAATTTAAAATTATGTTTTATAAATTATTTTGTAATTATATAATATTAAAAACAATACAAGTCTGATATGCAATATAAAATTACACTGTAGTGAAAATGTTTGTGATTTTCATAACAAATGACAAAAATGTCAGCTTTTTCCTGTGATGTATTGGACATTGTTTGGAGAATAAAGGGGAGAAATTGTGTTTTAGAAGACTTTTTCTTTGTCTGAAAGTCCAGAGGACCAAAAATGTTCACAGATGAAGAAACACGCTTATATGTTAGAAACATTTACTGCATTAAAAGTCTTTTGTTTTTATGTGAATTGTTGCTGGGACCATAACACATGTTTCCCTATTTGTACTGCTCAATATTAATTAGAAATTAAGTGCATCAAAACAGCAACTGTTTTGAAAAAAAAAAAAAAAAAAAATCTTTTGAATTTAAATGAAATGTTAACATGTATTTATTTGTTTGTTTGTTAGTACAAAAGTACTAAACACTTATGTGACCCAAAAATGTCACAATATATATTTGCATGTTTTCTTGTGAAGCCTCTATCAATATAAAGAATAGATGATTCTTATTAAAGTTATGCCTTATCGATTGTCATCTCAGCACAAGATTGGTGAGTAAATATATATATATATATATATATATATATATATGAAGAGTTCAGATGCAAAAGCCTCTAAATGCCATCTGAAATTTTCTTCTAGAATGATCACTTTTATCAAGCTTGTATATTTAAGTTCAGTAATTTCACTTAAATGACAATTAATAGGTAATCTTCATTGCCATTTAAGTGAAATTATTGAACTTAAATATACAAGCTTGATAAAAGTGATCATTCTAGAAGAAAATTTCAGATGGCATTTAGAGGCTTTTGCATCTGAACTCTTCATATATATATATGTTTTTACTAGAATTACTTTATTCTCTAATACGATGATAATACAATGCCTTGCAGTGATCAAAATGCATCAATATGTTTGAAATGTTCCGTTGTCTATATGATAAACTGTGAAAGCAGGAGAGCGATCCGTTTAAGTTGTACGTATTGCACTTACAGTATGAGTGGTCCAAGGCTCTAGTTAATTTGAAAATTTTTACACGCTACTTGGGTAACGATGGGTTTGGGAAATGTGCCGTAGAGATTACAAGTACTACTAATGTGCTTCGGCAAACTGAGCCATTGCAATTTTAGGTTGTAAATAGGGCAGAATGTGTGGTGAGGAGGTGCTCAAGGCCAAAGTCTGGAGTGTAGCCCGTCGTGCTGATAGGGACAAAAGCATGCTAACCTCTGCTGTTACCCTAATCCATCTTAGTCATGCTAAGTGCCAGGTCAGAAGGTTGGGTGTACTATTTTTAAAGCATCTTTGATAATACTCATCAGGGTAATCTGAGCTCCCATCCTATTGGTGTCAGAGAATAGGTCAAACATAAGCCAATTTCGGTTAGTATAGCACTCTTGAACGTGAGGGGGGCAGAAATGCCAAACCCATCTTTTATTATTATGTTTTTTTTTAGTTTTTTTTTTTAAGTCTTGAGTCTACAGGTGCACAATCCCCTCGAATAGAGAATAACTTCTCAAAAGTAAGTGGCATATTTAGTATGTCTGGTAGAAGCTTAGTTAGTAACTGACAAATGGTGTCATATACTTTCCAACGGCCTGTATACAGACGTGTACTGTAAGTACCATAATGTGTGAATGTGGCAAAAGAGTTTCAACAAAACAGACACAAATCTAGTTACTTTTAATAAAATACTAGCAGACATTATCTTCCATAGACATATACACTACTGTTCAAAATTGTGGGGTCCGTAAGACTTTTTGTTATGTTTTTGAAAGAAGTCTCTAATGCTCACCAAGGCTGAATTTATTGGATCAAAAATACAATAACAACAATAATACTGTGTGGTATTATTACAATTTTAAATGACCTTTTTTTGAATATATTTTAAAATGTAATTTATTCCTGTGATGGCAAATCTGAATCTGAATCTGTACTCCAATGTCTCATGATCCTTTAGAAATCATTCTAATATGCTGATTTGTTGCTTCAGAAACATTTCTTATTATCAATGTTGATTACAGTTGTGCTGCTTAATATTAGTTTCTGAAAACCATGAGGATTTTTTAAAGGATTCTTGAAGTTCTTTGAAGTTCCTCGAAGTTCCAAAGAACGGTTGTGTTGTTGGGAGGCATACAGAAAAGTATAGTTAGTGATGCATAACCAGCAGATGTTAACCAATCAAAACAATTAAAAGGAATTTAAACTGAAGAGAGGCACTATTAAAAGTAAGCTAAATAACACTCAATTCCTAAT
This sequence comes from Squalius cephalus, assembly GCF_949319135.1. Taxonomy (NCBI): domain Eukaryota; kingdom Metazoa; phylum Chordata; class Actinopteri; order Cypriniformes; family Leuciscidae; genus Squalius; species Squalius cephalus. The sequence continues at coordinate 31,660,554 of NC_137124.1, forward strand.
CATGGTAATGAAACTCATTATATACTGTGCAGTGCATAAGGTATTAAAGCACATTTTCATAATAGCTACAGAATCCCATTCAACAGGCAACTTAAACATGATGAATAATGAATAATTTTCCATTTCCAATTCTAATGTGCCACATAAATCCAAATTTTATACAAGCAACTACATGCCTTAAGCACATACCTGCTGTGAGTTATAAATCTTACGTCTTGGTGGCTATTTTATTTTGTCAGTTTTATCAGACATTTAAATGTTTGTCCCCCCCCCCCCCCCCCAAAACTAAATGAAATCTTGCCACCTTTAAAAGTAAAAACTGCTTGACAAGTATTTAAATTAACAATTTTGTTGTGTAAATTGTTTCAGTCCCTGAGCCAGATGAGGTTCATTGACTCCTTCTAACCTGTTTAAATTCAGCTCAGTGTTTCCATGTATACATTCCCTCATAAACACAGCGACAGGTCATGCTTGATCACCTACAACAGAGCCACTGAAATTCTAATGGGCTGGAGTGACTGCAAATACCTTCTGCTGAATAATACATCGGCCAAATACTTTTCAAGATCTGAAGGCATTCTGTGTAATAATTTTCAACCTTGCAGTTTGTCTTTGCTTTGTTCCTAAATACTATATGCAAAGAGGTGACCTTATGATAATTCTGTCCATTTAAACTTACATTTATGATGTTGGAGGATGGATCAAAAGACATCATTAGCATATGTGAATATTCCTTCAACAGAAGAGCAGTTTAGTAATTCCTCAATTAAACATCTGAAATTATGTTTTTATCAATGGACTACTGGAATATACATGCAGAACCTCCAAATTCTATGTGCCTGGATAAAATCCAAAGGCTAATGGTAAAATACTCTCACATGGGTAAGGCTGTCCCTCATAAAGCCTGCTAACCTTCACATAAGATTGAAGGAGGCAGGTTTTTCTCTTACTACTTACAAGTGGTTCAATATATATGGAGTGTAGAACTTCAAATGCAGCCCACCACAGAATGATGCTTTATTAACCACAAGGGAAATTGGAGCCATGCACATATCTATTTAAGAAGGCCCTTAAAACCAGGGCTGGTCGTAAAGACTTTTACTGTCTTAGATTGGGCCACAGCACTTTAGAGAAAGATTGTGGAGGAGAGTTCCCAAACAAGAAAGAGGACAAATGCACAAGGGAATGTGTCTATGCCACAATGCTGTCACTGAGAGGATGGTGATAAATGAACTCAGGGAGCTTACTGTAATGGTGGTAAAGCCGTGGAGACACGTGAAAGCATGCGTGGCCCCAAGGTGCATGCTTGAAGAAACATTTTGATGTGCCATTGCACACGCGCACACATACTGATACATGAATTTAAGGTGAATAAGAAACACATTCACCTTAAAGAGAATAGTCATGTGGGCTTGATATTGTAACTGACAAATGTTCTGTTCTGGAATTTTGCCTTCAAGGGCATTATGATCGTAATAATACTGACCATTAACTTTTCTCTTAAGTGTGAAGGGATTTTAGTTGATCTCACTCTCTTTCTCTTCCTCTTAAAGGGATAGTTCACCCAGAAATGAAAAATTTGCCATCATTAACTTCTGTCATCTGTAGAACACACAAAAATATAGGCTATTTTGAAAAATGTTTGCTGAGAGTGAGTGGAGAAGTAGAAAGGCAAAAGAGTATCTGGTGAGTCCATCAACTCGCTACATTACAGAGAGCATAATCAAAATAAACCATGGAAAACTCTGTCCTACAAGGTAAAATGACACATTTATCATGCTACTTATGCCTTAGACAGCTCCAAAAACATATAATATTATTCATGTCAATGAACATACCTGAATCAGAATGACATAAGATGGCATCACCTGCATCTGGTTGCATTTCTCAGAACAGTGAAAGATGGACAGTGGAAAGGTCAATAGTTTTGCCCTTCAGGGCTGAAATTACATTCTAAACTGACAGGGTCCTTCCTGTTTTTGTCCATACAATTAAAATCAACGAGGTCCAAAACAACTTTGGAGTCTGTCAACTTTCATTATGTGAAACCTTCATTATTTATATATATATATATATATATATATATATATATATATATATATATATATATATATATATATATATATATATAATAGACTTATTTATTTAACAGACTTAATAAATTCTTTATATTAAGAATATTCTTTAGTGTTTCACAGACAATAGAAAGCTATACATGTTTGGAATGACATTAGGATGTTGGAATTACATAAATGATGAGATAATTTTGTTCTGGTGCTGTCCTCTGCATCACACAAATACATATACTCAAGCTTTTTTTCGTTTTGCATGTGGTTGAGGTGAATCGCTAGTTATTCCCAGCATGCTTCAGAATCCCCTTTGTGCTGTTTTTATGATCTGAAAGATTCCTTTGTTGTTGAAAATTGGAGATGGAAGAAGCTACAAAGCAACTTTCGATTTTTCTTGATCCATGCAAATCGTATGAATCAATCAGCATATCTTCCATTGGCCAAGCAGCTGTCTATCCTTATCAGCCGGTCACTCATAATTCTGAGTGCAGTTGAATGCTATCAGAAAGTCTTGTCTTTCTCCTCCTCCATATTTGCATTTTCAATATGGGTGGTTTAAGAGATCAAGGCAGCAGAGAGGAATTTTGCCAATTGATTCCCACTGTCGTCATTACCGTCAGACCGTTACAGATAGCAGAGCAGGAACAGGGATTTAGCTAGAGCGTCACACTTCCTCAGTGATTTGGCCTGTTAGGCCAGCGGACTCAATAATTGGTAACAACATTCTGTAAAAAGATAATTATTTTTAAGATAATGTGCAAATTTATGACTAAAGTCATTCTTGAAAATAGATCCTGATTAGGTAATGTTAAGATCTTTGTATTTCTATCCATTTAATTAATTAAACACAGTACTTTTGAAACCTGTTTATTAACTGACGCAGGTGTATCATACCAGCTCACTGGCCAGATGAGCATTTCTGCACATTCTTTAAACATGCTATTTTTAAACTGTTTAACATTACAACTTTTCTTGATTGTGACCTCTCCACTAATGCAAAGACACCTTTCATTAAGTGTTTGTGTAGCATTGATGACATAATCCTCTCCTGGAAACATCACTCCACACTCTGCCGAGTGTCTACACATCATTGGTGGCCCTGGAACCATTTGACACATCTATAGCAGACAGCTGGAGTAGGTCTGTTATTATCTGGATGTATATACAATTAGTCTAGAACTGACTGATTTTTGGCAGATTAACAGACTCTTTCTTTCATAACATTATTCTAGGATAGCCTATATATTATTCAGCCTTACTCTGTTTCCCTTTCTTTTCCAAAATGTCAGCGCGGTATAAAATATGGCTTTGAAAAGTCATTTAGAACATTTCCAGCTCAGTCATCGGTTCACTAGCCATTTCAATTTTAAGTCATTATTATATTCATGAAGAAATATTTTTGAAAAGCCCAGAGAGGATGACTACTTCAGCTTGGTTCCCAATGTGAAAAGACACTTAAGGGCACTCAGTAAATCAGCCCATCAGATTTATTATTAGCTGTGAATTGTTTTAAATGCTTTTAATCTTACCCTCAAACACACTTCTCTCTAAATCACTTAAAAGCTCTTTTCGTGACATATACAGACCTTTTATTTTTATTTTTATTTTTTTATTTATTATTTTGTTATTTTTATTGGATTTTTATTTATTTTATTATTTTTTTGTAAATTTGGAATGCTGTCAGTACAGAGAACAATGACAAAAATCGGTGTTGCCTACACCTTGTTATCCTCTTTTTAAAATTTGCACCCTGTTGACTTCAATGGGGCAAGTTTTAAACCTTCTTTTAGCCTCTTAACATCCTTGATGTGTCATTACAAGTGCCCAGCCATGTGGGTGATTCCTTCAGAGTTAACACGGGTGAATCTGACTGCAGTAGATGTGAAAGATATTAATAAAAGTGATGTTAATTCAGCCAGCGCACATACCTGTATTTTCTTCCTGTTTTCGGTCGAAGTCCACAGTAATCGATTGTCGAGTTCACGCGCATAGGTTTAGTTACCTATGATCACGCGCGTGAACTCGACAATCGACTACTGTGGACTTCGACCAAAAACAGGAAGAAAATACAGGTATGTGCGCTGGATGAATTAACATCACTTTTATTAATATCTTAAGAGGCTAAAAGCAGGTTTAAAACTTGCCCCATTGAAGTCAACAGGGTGCAAATTTTAAAAAGAGGATAACACGGTGTAGGCAACACCGATTTTTGTCGTTGTTCTCTGTACTGACAGCACTCCAAATTTACAAAAAAATTAGCTCAATGTTAAAATTGACCGGAGTTCTCCTTTAAGTGATACAGCAGCCATATCACCCTGTAGCCCAAGACTGGTTGCCCACTGAAGCTAAGCAGGGCTGAGCCTGGTTAGTACCTGGATGGGAGACCTCCTGAGAAAACCAGGTTGCTGCTGGAAGAGGTGTTAGTGAGGCCAGCAGGGGGTGCTCACCCTGTGGTCTGTGTGGGTCCTAATGCCCCAGTGTAGTGACGGGGACACTATACTGCCAAAAGAGCACCGTCCTTCGGATGAGACGTTAAACCGAGGTCCTGACTCTCTGTGGTCATTAAAAATCCCAGGATGTCCTTCGAAAAAGAGTAGGGGTGTAACCCCGGCATCCTGGCCAAATTTGCCCCTTGGCCTCTGTCCATCATGGCCTCCTAATCATCCCCATATACTGATTGGCTTCATCACTGTCTCCTCTCCACCAGTAAGCTGGTGCGTGGTGGGCGTTCTGGCGCAATATGGCTGCCGTCGCATCATCCAAGTGGATGCTGCACATTGGTGGTGGTTGAGGAGATTCCCCCATCTATGTAAAGCGCTTTGAGGTCTCAGAAAAAGCGCTATATAAATGTAACGAATTATTATTATTAGTAGTAGTAGTAAGTGACATTTTCATGTCTACTGCAGTCTTGTTAAAATGTACCAAGAACTAAAACTACAATTAATTTGTGGCCATATTTATTTCAGAGCTTTTTCATGATGTACTTTAGTTCCAGTTTTTATTTTTATTTCAGTTAACAAAAATGTTTGTTTTAGTTTTGTTAACAATAACACTGTGCTGCAGGAGTTCCTAGAGTCTTAAAGGTTAAAACCCTCTGCAACACAGTTATAATGGCTTAGTTGTGTTTAGTTCAATGTTGCATATCATTTGCTTAAATGATAATCAAAAGCAGTAACTATGGTTTAACCTCTGTACAAACTCTTATGTCTTATATATTGGTCTGCAACATATAACAAAACATGCTTTCAGGCTGCAGACAGTCCTGTGTGTGTTGGGGTGCATATGGATGTTTCTCATATATTTGGCAGGGCATTACATTGCCCAAAGGAGGCAGAACATTAAAACCACATCAGAGAACACCTACAGGGTGAACCCTGGAAGAATACACAATTGTTGTAAATCTATGGCGTTTTTAAAATCTCCAACCACCATAAGCCTCACCTTTTCGTCTTACCGGGAGGAGCAGGGGGGGAATTTCTCAGGGATGCAAAGTAAAGTAGAAAGTCTCTGAAGTGCTGGAGCTTTGTAACCCAAGCGAGGCTTTAGGGCACACAGATCTCATGAAGCCCAGTGCACAAAAGGCTCTTCCCCTGCCAAGCTCGATAAAGTAATCCCATCTCATTTATATCTCCTTTCAATTCTATACCTGCTTTGATTTCCTTCTCCTCTTTCTTTCTTTCTCCGTCCCTCATGCCCTGAGTCTTCTGATCTGATTTGCTCATCGTGATCCTTACCTCACTGGAATTGCTTTGCAACTGTAGTAAAATCCCAGACATGCTGTAAATGTGGCAACTTCCATACTTTAAAATGTAGTGTAATCAGCAGGTGAAATGTGAGGGTCACTATGACTGTGTTAGTTGAGTTTACCTCTCACTCCCTCCCGCCCTTCCCCTCACTGTGAGGTTTTTAATGCACCGTTTCAGTGAGCTCTATTTGTTGCCTGTTTCTAATTGCAGTGTCCTCATTCTATCCTGTATATGTCTTAGGATGTGTCACATATTTAGGCCAAGTGGGGAATGATGACAGCCCTAAATGGTAAACATTATTGTTCATTGCCACCTCCTTCCTTGCTAGACTGTGACCTTGTGCAGCTCAGGTCCATATCTGCTTTGTTGCAGGCTGTTCACCTCTGTCAAGGGTTATGAACACCACCGTCTGTATTTAAAACATGCAACAAAAAAACCCTAATAATTAAATAAGATGGTAATATCAGGCAAGCAGACGAGGCAAATTATGTTAAAATCATAGGTAGAGTTTGGGGAGTGCCTGTTGAAATACATTTAGAGACTGGCTAATATACACTCACCTAAAGGATTATTAGGAACACCTGTTCAATTTCTCATTAATGCAATTATCTAATCAACCAATCACATGGCAGTTGCTTCAATGCATTTAGGGGTGTGGTCCTGGTCAAGACAATCTCCTGAACTCCAAACTGAATGTCAGAATGGGAAAGAAAGGTGATTTAAGAAATTTTGAGCGTGGCATGGTTGTTGGTGCCAGACGGGCCGGTCTGAGTATTTCACAATCTGCTCAGTTACTGGGATTTTCACGCACAACCATTTCTAGGGTTTACAAAGAATGGTGTGAAAAGGGAAAAACATCCAGTATGCGGCAGTCCTGTGGGCGAAAATGCCTTGTTGATGCTAGAGGTCAGAGGAGAATGGGCCGACTGATTCAAGCTGATAGAAGAGCAACTTTGACTGAAATAACCACTCGTTACAACCGAGGAATGCAGCAAAGCATTTGTGAAGCCACAACACGCACAACCTTGAGGCGGATGGGCTACAACAGCAGAAGACCCCACTGGGTACCACTCATCTCCACTACAAATAGGAAAAAGAGGCTACAATTTGCACGAGCTCACCAAAATTGGACAGTTGAAGACTGGAAAAATGTTGCCTGGTCTGATGAGTCTCGATTTCTGTTGAGACATTCAGATGGTAGAGTCAGAATTTGGCGTAAACAGAATGAGAACATGGATCCATCATGCCTTGTTACCACTGTGCAGGCTGGTGGTGGTGGTGTAATGGTGTGGGGGCACCCTTAGTGCCAATTGGGCATCGTTTAAATGCCACGGCCTACCTGAGCATTGTTTATGACCATGTCCATCCCTTTATGACCACCATGTACCCATCCTCTGATGGCTACTTCCAGCAGGATAATGCACCATGTCACAAAGCTCGAATCATTTCAAATTGGTTTCTTGAACATGACAATGAGTTCACTGTACTAAAATGGCCCCCACAGTCACCAGATCTCAACCCAATAGAGTATCTTTGGGATGTGGTGGAACGGGAGCTTCGTGCCCTGGATGTGCATCCCACAAATCTCCATCAACTGCAAGATGCTATCCTATCAATATGGGGCAACATTTCTAAAGAATGCTTTCAGCACCTTGTTGAATCAATGCCACGTAGAATTAAGGCAGTTCTGAAGGCGAAAGTGGGTCAAACAAAGTATTAGTATGGTGTTCCTAATAATCCTTTAGGTGAGTGTATATGATGCTGCAAGTGACACAATGATATCCACTGTTGCCACATGTATGGAAGAAAAAACTTGAACTTGTGAAAATGCAACTGTTTTACGAGGTGACAATTTCATATGAATTTGCACGATGTGATTCGTTTGGAAACACACGATTCTTAGCAATTGAGAGTGTGTTGGAAAAATCATGATGCAGATAATGATACAGATTCCAGTGGCTGCCTTATTCCCACCTCTTAGCAGCCCAGGGGCTTCTGTCAGCAAATTACTATGTAATGGGACTTGGCCACAGTTACCTCTTTAGATATTAGATTACAAAATGCCTGGATAAGACTGAATATTACCCTGCCCTGAATTCAAATTCAAAACACACAAATGGTTTAATAATCTTTCATTCACTGGTAGTTTTGGAGTCCAATAATCTCTGGATCTTTTTTAGGTGTACCATTTAGGAAAAGAGATAAAACCTATCATGTTTCATAATACATTTAGATGACAATGTTCTAATACTTTTCCAATAGCTGGAATGTATGGCACAAAACGATGTTCATCTTTCTGTTGTAATTATGGTTACATCATCCACTGCATAATGTCAGATGAAAAAAAAAAATCTTTTGGAAGAAATTTTACCTCCAGTCTCATTTATTTATTTATTTGCTTGCTTGTTTGCTTACTTGCTTGCTTGAAAAATGCTTTTGTTTACAATTTATTTTCACTGTCCACTTTAGACAACTATGAGTAACTTTACAACTACATGTCAACTAACTCTCATTAGAGTAATAGTAGCTTGTCAGTAGACTGTTACTAGAATGTTAGGTTAGGGTTAGCTGTTAGGGTTCGATTTGCATTTTGGTCAATCGGATCACAAGTGGATGACGCTTATGATTATTTTGGGGGTGGGCGCTTATAAGCTCTTTTGCTTCAGCCCACTACTTTTGAGCAGAATGGCTACTGCTCAAATAAATAAACTAAACTAAAACTAAACTAAACGCTAAATACAGATTTAAACGGTGTCTAAAACGTTGAAGTCCATGGCGATGGTAGAGTGACGACTGACCAAGGTAGAGCCGGTGGGACGAGGGAGCCTGGTCGAGCCGTAAGGATGATGGTCCCAGTTGAAGCTGAGGGGGCAAGGAGCCAGGGCACAGCTGAGTGATCGATGGGCCGAGGTGGGTCTGCGAGCCTTACGCTTGCAACAGCATGAAATGGATAAATGCTCCTGTTTGTGAATGTGTTTGTTTTTTATTTGATTCACAATAACAGCAGAAAATGTCTGGGCGCCCTTACAACAGGTAGCAGAAAATAGTGCATGGCCTGCAATGTCCTCAGCAGTGTGAGACTCATGCTCTCGCAGTGTGGGCAGCTGGTCTCTGTCAGTGCAGCCTCTGCGTGGGTGCAGCCCAGACAGCTGACACACTCAGAGTGCTCGTCCGAAGGATGCAGGGCAGCCCTGCATGAGCCACACTCGTGGCGCAAGATTTTTAAACAAACGTCACTTCCTCTTTTAGAAATGGAAATATGTTTTTTTGTAACCGCCTTTCAACGTAAAATTTGCTCTTTTTGCGACTTGCGCCGTAAAACTGCTCAGGTGTCGTGAAAGGGTGAGCTAACCCTTTAATGTGGCATTTAACAACAGGGGATAACCTGCAGAATTTTTTTCAGAACTAAAACTTAATGTGTAATGTTTTCTAAACGTTAAATTTATCTTATTCTAATTGTTTATGTTTTCTGTCTGCAACTCATTGGAGATATGTCAGACTGTGCTGAGCATTAACTTTAACCATACATTAACTAAAATAACCAGAACTTTCATTTTCAGATTCTTTTCAATAATGATATGTTATTTTTTGTCTTTTTTTTTTTACTGGGACTGTTTTGATTCTGGGTAGTTAATGCAATCCACTTCACTTGTTGTTACTTATGTGCATCAATATATGGCACATATAGGCTATTCATTATTTATTTACTAAACCATCACTGACCCTCCACTCTCCACTGACTCTTCTTACTCTTCACGTGCATGTAATTACAATGTGTAATTTTCTGAGCTATGACTTGTACCACCTGACCACTGCAGATTTAAGGTGTGTTCGACTTAAAGCGGCATTGTGCAGACCGATGAGTGTATGACATCAAAGTACCGCGAGAGTGATTCGAAAGCATATGGAGCTTTATTTATGGTAATTACGTCATGGCGTGAACGCAGCATAATTTCCTTGGCAGGAGATGTTGTTATTGATGGCTACTTAGTCAATCCACTTAAAAATGCATCTGCAATTAGCTGTTTTTTAATTGGTTCTGGTCCTCCATTGATTTTATGTCTTTCCGAACTTCTTCTTTAATTGAATGAGGTCACCTTATGAGTAAAAAGATAATCATGTCTGTATCCCCAAGCTAAAGAAATATAATAGAACTGCTTGCACATTTCAATTCTGGGGGCTTTTGATAATTAGGATGATGATGATTTAAAAAGACAGCACTGCTCTAGAGGGACCAAGAGCTTTACTGTCTTGAAGGGGTTATTTTATATATTACAGGAGATCCTTGCTTTGCTGCAGATCCATGTTCAGTAAACTTACTATAAGACTTTGAAGTGATTCATTAATTTCTCATGGACATCACTGCTTAAAGGTATAGTTCACCCAAAAATGAATATTAGCCCATGATTTACTCACCCTCAAGTCATTCCAGGTGTATATAACATTCTTCTTTCAGACAAATACAATCAGAGTTCCGATTGTACAATCGGAAAATCTCTTCCAAGCTTTTTAATGACAGTGAATGGCTGTTTCTCTTTTGAAGTCCATAAAAGTCCATCTATCCATCATAAAAGTGCTCCACACGGCTCCGGGGGGTTAATAAAGGCCTTCTGAAGCAAATCAATGAGTTTGTGTAAGAAAAATATCCATATTTAAAACTTTATAAAGTAAAATAACTAGCTTCAGGCCAACCAAACAGACGGATTCCACTTAAGTCTAAAGCACAACTTATTCGAGTAATGCGACGTACTGCTGATATTTACGCTACGCCATGACACACTACGCTACTTCCGACATCAAGTTGCGCAAGACTGCGTATGACCGTTTGGCCAGAATCTAAAATTTTACTTTGTAACTTGTTAAATATGAAAAATGTTCTTACACAAACTCATCGATTTGCTTCAGAAGGCCTTTATTAACCCCCTAGAGCTTTTATGATGGATATATGCACTTTTTAATGGACTATAGATGCACAGACACGGCCATTCACTTATATTATACAGCTTGGAAGGCAGGGCAAGGCAAATTTATTAAAATTAAAATTAAAACAGTTATAAAAGGAATTAGACCATGCAGTTATAAAAGGAATTTTAAAGAATAAAAAGATGATACATAGATAAACTTCACATCTGGTAAAACACTGGTGTATTCACAGCTGCTTATTTTACTGTGAGAATGTCCCATCTTGATTGTACTGTGTCTGTGGTGTTCATTCGGCACCCCTAAGTAATCTATTATACATCTCCAATAGACCAGATTTTTCCCTAAAATCGGACAGGAGGATCTCTAGAAAAGGAATCGATCCAATCCGCACCCCAAAGATTTGTTCTGAGGCTCTAGGACTGACTCCAGTCCACACCCCACAGAAGAGATTTGGTCCCTGACCTCGAGTTTCACATTAAACTCACTTCTCTACCACAGACTCAGGTCATCAACATGGTTTCATCTCTCAATTTCCCAATTAACTATTTAATTAAAGGAGGATGCAAAAATAAAATACAGTGTATTCAGTCAGACATACAGTGGCACAGTACTCATTCAGTAAATGCACGGCCAAACAGATGTGTTTTGAGTCTGGATTTGAATGTGATTACTGTAGGAGCACATCTGATCTGTTCTGGAAGCTGGTTCCAGCTGCGGCTGGCATAATAGCTAAAAACGGACTCACCATGCTTAGAGTGAACTCTTTGTCAATTCTAGCTGATGTGATCCTAATGATCTTGAGTGACCTGTTAGGTTTATATTCAGTGAGCATATCTGCAATGTATTGAGGTCATTGAGGCTATTGAGTGATTTAAATACCAGTAATAATACTTTAAAATCAATCCTAAATGTGACTGGGAGCCAATGTAAAGACCTGGGAATTGGTGTGATATGTTCATATTTTCTGGTTCTGCTCAGAATCCTGGTGGCAGCGTTCTGTATAAGCTGCAATTGTTTTATGGTCTTTTTGGGAAGGCCATTGAGAAGTCCATTACAATAATCTACCCTGCTGGTGATGAAAGCATGAACAATTTTCTCTAAGTCTTGTCTGGAAATAAAGCATCTAATTTTTGTAATATTTTTGAGATGATAGTATGCTGATTTAGTTATTGCTTTGACATGACTACTGAAGCTAAGGTCTGACTCCAGAATCACACTGAGATTCCTGACTTGATTTTTAGTTGTTTGACTAAGCGTTATACCTAGCGTCAAGGTATGTGTTCACCTTGAGAACTTCATCTTTGTTTCCAAACACAATGACTTCAGTTTTGTCTTTGTTTAACTGAAGAAAGTTTTGGCACATCCAACTGTTAACTTCATCAATGCATTGGCACAGGGAGTCAATGGGGCTGTAATCGTTAGGTGATAGGGCTAAGTAGATCTGTGTGTCATCTGCATAGCTGTGGTAAGCAATTTGGTTCTTTTTCATTATTTGGCTCAGTGGGAGCATGTACAGGTTGAACAGGAGTTGTGCAAGAATTGAGCCTTGAGGGACCCTGCATGTCATGGATGTCCACTCAGACTTATGGTCTTCATACTCACATAATAACCTCTCCCTCCTAAGTATGACTAGAACCATTTTAGGACTATCCCAGAAAGCCAGACCCAGTTTTCTATGGAGGCAAGATAGTCTCAAATATAATTCATGCAAAAAACATGATTCATACATGCTTAGACAATTTCACATGCATGAAACTAATTCACATACAAAAAAATAAAATACATAAATAATTCACGTGCGTGAAAAAAATATATATTCACAAAAAGCAAATCACATGCGCAAAATAAAATTATATATTTGTAAAATACATTTCACAAATGCAAAACACAATTGCACAACCATTCACAAAAACCTTTGAATGTTTCAAATGTACGAGTTTATCCTTGAATGTGAATGTGCAAATCGTTATTCACGTGTGAATCGCCTTGGATCTGTGTGTGTGTTTTTGAGACTTTCCTGGCAGCGCTCTCCTCCTACACAGAGCAGTCGTACTCTTTAGCCAATCAGATTTAAGCTTATCAATCGACCAATCAGTATCGGGTGAGGGCGGGCCTACCTTCATGTTACGTCATCAGCTTTCGACCAGTTCATGGCTAAGCAGAGGTACAGTATGTGCAGTTGATCGTTCATTTCTGTGTTAACTGAAATTAAAGAAGTTAGAGATCAGTTGAAGCAATAGTTTATGAACTATTAACTGATGTAAGCAAGTGCTGTGGTAATCAGATGTCCCTTATCGTGTAAAAAAGGAAGAAGAATGACGCTTATTTTGTTGTATTTTAGCTGTAGGTACAGACAGCTCTCACAGCTTTATCACAAATTCATCTTTATCACGATATCACACTGTAAAAATTAAAGGTGCCTGGAGGAACCTTTTGGGGTTCTTCACTTCGCCACACCGGCGGAACCGTCTGTAGATCCTCTAGGCACCCTTTAAAAAGGGGTGGTTCTCTGAGGAACCACACAGGTTTCCTGAGGAACTCTTATATGAAGCACTGTGTGGAACCACTGTGGGTGCCTCCAGGAACCAAATTTATATATATATATATATATATATATATTTTGTATTAAATTAATTTCATGTTGTTACTACGGTTACCATAAACTTCTATTATAATAAACAAACTGAACCAAATACAAAATAAGAATTGTTTATTACATATTTTAGATCCATTTTAATACATACACTTCAATGCACTTGGGGAAAAAAGCTAGTAATAGATTAATATCAATGAATACACACAAAAAAAATTGTATAATACATAAGTAACATGAATAATCAACCATGTGTATACAATAGGCTACACAAGAAAAGACATCTCAACAAAATGCATAGAAACCACATGTTCCATGTAATAAATCAATGTAAAAAAATAAAATTGACTAATTAAACATGTCCATCCTCACTTAATTTTAAAACGTGTTTCAGTTCGCTTAAGTCTGACGCTACTGTTTCCAAGTCCAAAAGCTCTCTCAGATGCCAAAAACAAACAACAGTGCTAATATGCACTCATTGTTCTGTAGCCTAATATTCCTGAAAATTATGATCCTAACATTTATATCTATTCCGAAATCTCAGATGGTTAGTTATTCAGCTATTTTGAATCATAAAATGTTGAAGTATGGGATGCCGTTAGACTGGAGACTGTAATGTAAACTATGGCTTTTGAAAAGCTTAAATGTGTGACTTGAATCAACAGTGTTCATAAATGGTTGTTGAGTATTCTCAATATCTAGAAACAAGATAAAGGAAGTAGAAGTAGAGGCTTCGACCCGGAAACAGTATTCCTTATGTCACAACAAGCAGAAAACATTTTCCATTTGAACAGAGTTAAGGTGCAGTAAAATTATCTGTTGTTCTGTGAATGTTCACTGGTGAATTTAGACATTTCAATAAGAATCCACACAATCAGCAATTTTGTGTGGTGGTTCATACATTACATTGCTACACTGCTGACAATGGTCAATGGACCTTTTTGCCTGTGTAATTCACGAAATTCACAAATGTGACGCACCTTTACTCACTGCAACATAAAATGCAATCAATTATAAAATCTTCACAAGGGACATGTGAGGTACTTAACGAGTTAGAAAAGTGAAAAGGTGCATCAGCTTCATTTTCTGTTTGTTTTTCCTCTTTTCTGGTGGATGGTCCAGGCACTTCAATGATTTTCAGGTCTACAGGAGGATTTTTATTCTTGTTAAAACTTCAAACTTGTATTTCAGTTTACCGAGATCCCTGCAAAGTATAAAATTTACTGTTAGTAATGTTATTAAAGTGATAGTTGTGAAATTTAAATAATTTCCTCAGCCTTGTGATGTTCCAAACCTGTTTGACTTTCTGTCTGTGGAACCCAAAAGCAGATCTCAGGCATAATGCAACCCCTGTCACCGTTCAATTTCACTGCATGAAACACAAGCAGAATTTTTTTTTTTGTAAATCATTCATTAAACCATTCTTATGTACACTTGTCTAGTTCAATTCAATGCAACAATTCATGTAAAAATGGTTAAGCTCCAAAAATGTCCCAGAAAAGATCCTAAAAATAATCAATGAATTCACAACTCATGTGTTATGGTTTGTGTTGTAAGTCTTATGAAGCCATTTAATAGCTTTTTCCTTTTTTTGTCAAAAGAGACCAAACTTGAAGTTATAATTCAGGGTTCAAATGTCTTATATTCAAATGCATATGATCAAGGTATAGCCTATAAAAAATGCATATCATTATTGGCTCCAAACCTGTGATATTACATTAATGTAACATGAATGAGATTTGAGAGCATGAGGGAAGAAGATTTTCAGAGAATAACTGATTAAAAAACAAGTACACAGTCAAACAATACAATTGCACACAGAGCTTATAGTAATAAAGTACTTGCATGTGGTGCAGGTACTTACTGTAATTCAATGTTGCCACTGAAACATTGTACTGGTTGTTCTGGGGAAACAAAATAACAAAGCTGATTATTCACAACATAATATTTATTGACCACTAAATGGATTCAAAATGGTATTTGAGAGAATGAGGGCACCTGTAGTAAGTAAAGTTAGGCTAAACAAAAACAGACCAAACTATATTAACCTGCTTTTGTTATTCATAACAAACGCCAATGACGAAATAAATTAGTTAGGCTATATCAGCAATTTGAAGACACAGTTGTACAGAATATGTTGAATTGAATGACTAACTTTAAATCAATCTAAGACAACAAGTCAATAATTTCCATTTGTTCATTAGATCAACGTAGATCATCGCGGCTAAAACCTTCATACCAGATACTGTACAATAAACGAGTGGTAAACACTGTAAAAACGTAGTAATGTATAATAAATTTAGTTTATATATGTGTGTTTGAATATATAGTGAGTATTTATATTTCTTTGGCGAGTTTACAAACCTTGTAACGGAGAGCCGAACAAACGGCGGAAGATGTGGCAGGCTTTGATGAGGAGAGCCGTTACTTTCAAACCCGATGACGTCGATCAGCTGAGCTTTGCTGCGCGTGAGCAGCGCGAGCATCACTGAAGCGACGACAGCAGACTAATAGCAGCAGTTTCGTGACTGAATAAACTCTTTATCCTCCTGGTTCTTCTTCTTCAAATAATAATTTATGAAGTAGTAAAAAATATTATTTTATTACTATTATTTATTCAATAATAATGAATGAATTTTTATTATTAATATTATTATTTTTTAGTGTTGTTGTTTAAGGTTTAAATTAATCAATAAAATAGGCCTATACTAAATAAATGTAAGCTACCCAGGTGAAAAAGACGTAGCTAGGCTACTGTTAAATGTATTAAAATGCATTAAAGTAGGTTATATTTGTATTGAAGGCCTACTAAAAACACACTCAAGTACATTTTTAATAGTAGCCTACGTATTTTTCTCCTGGGTATGTATACTGAATCAAACTTAAGTAATAATAGGATAATAATAATATCATTCTGGCCTCACTGAACCATTGGGTTCCTCCAGATGCTGGCTTTAACATAAGAGATCCTCCAGGAACCACTTAAATGTTAAAAGATCTTCCAATAACCCTTTTATCACATTTAAGTTCCTCTATTTCCCCCCAAAGCACTTCGAGGTCTCATAGTAATGAAAAGGTGACTCCAGAACCTCTGAACTAAATACAAAGTGCTTAAAGGATCCCATAAGTTCCAGCAAGAACCTCAAATATTGTCAATGCTCCTCCAGTAACCCTACTATAGGAGAAAGAGCTTTGAGGCACTTAAATTACAAATAAAATTTTAAGTTCCTTGAGTATCTGACAGGATATTTGAGGCTCCTTTAGTTTTTACAGTGTATAATCCAGCATGATAGGCTGGTTAGGAAAAAGGTGGAGACTGTTGCCCTTTAAGACCGTGCTTGAGAGACCGAGAGGTGTGTTGTTTGTGACTGCGTCAGTCACGTGGAAATCGACGTCCTGTAGAGCAGTGGTGCGCAGGCGTCTGAGAAGGAACACAGAGTGGCAGTGGCCGAATATTGTACAGCTGTTCGTAGACGAGCGAGTCAGCAAATGTTCGGAGACGAGTGCATCAGCGGGTGGTGAGCATGACGGCGACGCAGAGTAATCACATTCACAGCTGTTCGGAGACGAGTGAATCAGCGGGTGGTGAGACGGCGACGCAGAGTATTCACGCTGAAAATTGACTAGACTGGGTAGTGGGTAAGTGGGAATTGCTACTCGGTCATATTGTGAGTACAACCCCAGTAACTGATATTTGAAGATCGTCTAATGGATATTGTTGTGATCATTTTACATCTAATTCATAACTAGTAGAGACTAAGAACTAATTGCCAGTACACTAGCCATAGCTCTTGGTTTTTCTTTGTAGTGCTGTGATTTATTTGGGTTGTGGTGTTTATTGGTTGGTGTGGGTATTTGTGTGCACACGTGAGAGTGGTAGTAGGCTAACATTAGCTTTGTGCTTGCATTGGACTAGAGATACTGGCAGTTTGTTTCTTATTTTCCCTCCAGTAAACTACCGTACTGCCTGGATCTGTGGAGGCCTGCGTGCTGTGGGACCAACCAGGGCCGTTTGAAGGAATTTGGGGGCCCCAAGCAAAATGGACATGGAGGCCCCCCCCAATAAAAAACATAATATGTAACCATATTCCGTCCGTTCGAAAAAAACGTTGCACTAACTGTTTGTTACAAGCAGCATTTGCCGTCAGGCAGGTAGCTAACAAACATATTTTTTCTAGCCTACCTGCTGCAAAATTACACCATTTGTACAAGACAAGTGGAGCTATTTTATCCAGTGTAATTTATCACTTACCACTAGGGGTGTAACAAAATTCACGGTTCGGTTCAATACGATACACTTGTGTTACGGTTTGGTACGTTTTCGATACAGCAAAAAGAAAGAAATGCCAGAGAAATTTCCTTGATTTATTTATTTTTCTTCTTTTTTTAATTAAAACTAACATCATAAAATATGATTTTTTTTTTTTACTTTGAGCAATTCTGGAGCTATAATTGACTCTTCTTAGGAGCATATAAAACAAAACAGCTCCTTGGAAAAAATGAAATGTAATATTGTAGTAGTTATAAACAAATGTTTATTTTAGTTCAGATTAACATTTGAGGGCATTTGTTACAACCCCTTGGCTCAAGGAGCAATAACATGAATGGGGAGGCCAAACACAATCAAATTTGGAACATTTAATATTTAATCAAGAAAACAGACATAACTACATTTAAAGTAAAAGAAAAAAAAATCTACAAACACAAAAACAACCACATCAAGCCTTGGACTGGAGAGAGTAAAAAGTCAGCATGTCCACCAAGCAGCGAGACCAGCAGAGACCAAGCCCAATTGTTTCCACTCCTTCCGAGGGTGAGAAAGCCAGCATCTTATAAACAGCATGTTAATCAACCAATTCTCCACACCTGCGACACATCAATTAACCTGAAGACACAAAAGTGTTACCCAGAGACACCTACTGGACAAAACAAAGCACCACAGACCCTTGGATCGTCACACCTCCCTCCCAAAGACAGAGGCCCTTATAAAAAGGTACTCTGTAAACATAATACATGAAACAACACATACAAAAAACATAATACATCACAGGATAAGAATTTTACCAGGCTTAAAATTTAAACAAAACTATTGGATCCACTTACCCTCTCTCATTCACCACCTACCCTTTATCAACTCCACCTCACAATGCTCTCAGGCGCCTTGAGAACATAAATGAGGTGAAATAAAAGACAAGAACCAACAAAATTGTAATAGGTTACTCGTTCAGTGGAGCTCATGACAAGGTATCCACCATAAGATTATCTTTCTTCAATAATGCAGCTCCAGCACCCAGCCCACTCACGTCTACCTTTAAAAGGAAAGGACGGTCCCAACAAGGTGCTATTAATACGGGAGCAAAACTCAGCAACAGTTTGGCATTATCAAAAGCATGTTGACAAATTGAGGACCATTCATATTTCCGTTTACCTTTTAACAAATCTGTTAAAGGAGCAACCACTGTTGAGAAATTTTCACAGAATTTCAGATAGTACCCAATCATTCCTAAAATCTCATCAACTCTTTCTTCGTAGAAGGAACTGGGAACTTATCAATGGCATGGACTTTTGCCCGGACAGGACAGACTTTACCTTGTCCTACCACATTTCCCAAATAGACCACAGTGGCACGTGCAAATTCACATTTCACTAAATTTACAGTCAACTTTGCGATCTCAAGACGAGTAAATAAAGTGCACAATTTTCAAAGATGTTCCTCCTCCTGAGCTAATTTCACCTCTTCCATTTTTTGTTGCATTCTACAAGTTTCAAATTTGCGTTCTTGTTCTCGCTCTTTGCTTTTCAATTTCTGTAACACAAATTCTGTCCAATTCACGTTCTTTATTTTGTATACTAAGGATTTCTAACTTTTGTTCATAGGTTAACCTGTTAGGATCTAACAACGCGTGAGGTGTTGAAGTACCTTCAGGTGTCACCTCTTCATCAGACGGTGTCTCTGAAGTCAAAACTAACATCTCTCTTAATTTCTCCTCTACAGCCCCTCGCAGAGGTTTTACCTTAGTACTTTTTGTTGAAGCCAATTCAAACTCGAAATGTTCAGCTACTTTAAATAATTGCTTCTTTGAAAGACACTTTAATTCACCCATCATAGGAGCAACAATAAAATCCTGTAACAAATCCATTTTAATTTTACTTTGTTACTAAAAGAACGTTTGAACAACAAAGTATGTAATACTCACCAAAGCCAACAGTTCACACTTCAACTGCCAGAAAAATGTGTTAAAGCCACCCCGTATCTAAAGAATATACATACACAACTAATTATACTCAACCCTGGGGCCCGTTCTTCGTACGTTGCTTATTACATCCGAGATCAAATGACACATCCAAGATGATATCATCGTGCTAATCATGATCTGGCTAATTTGGTTCTTCGAACACACCTGCCGGATATGATTAGTATAGCTGGATTGAGTTATCTGAGATAATTGCACGTTCATGCTAAGTTTAAAAGGGGATATGTATCGATAGTAGAAACATTGATCAGCAACGCTGCTATTGGCTGCTCAGCGTGGCCAAAGAGCGCGCTCAGTTTTTCTCCTCAGCAGAGCAAGAACTAATAGTCGAAGTTTATTCGGAATTTTAATGTTTAATCAAAACGCCAGGGAACACCTCAAAGTCTGCAAAAGCCAGGAGAGAGGGCTGGCAAAAAGTGGCAGACAATTTAAATCCGTTAGAAGTGGCCATGTTAGATGTTTTTATCACTTATTAGCCTATATTTTTGTATTTTAATAATTGTATAATTACTTTGTTCATTGTAATGTCAGTCACCACACTAGAACATGGGAACAAATAAAAGTGAAGTACAAAAATATTCTACATAATGGTAATTTTTAGTTATATTATAGTCTCTTTTATAAAAGGCACTGTTAAATAAATGGTTGTCTGTTTATAAAAGCAACCAAGAAAAAGGCTGAGAAAAAAATAGAAAAGATCTTAGTCTACACTGTAAAATAATTTTTGCTGCGTTAAATTAAGGCTGTAGTCATTTCAACTGTTAAATCTTGAGTAATGATGAATTGCTTTGACTTGTGAAAGTGAAAACTGATAAACTTATGTTAATGTAAAAATATTTTGCCATGAGTTATTGATCACATTTTTCCCCAGTGTAGTTCATTGTAATGACATTGTGTTTTCCTCTTTTGTGCACTTTTACATAATACACCAACACTTGTATCTGTTCCCAAGAAAGTGGTGGCTGAAATATGTGCAGTAAGTGGACATTTTATAACTTTCCAAAGGAAAGAAAGTATAAGACTTTGTAATGTCCATTTGTTTCCATTGCACTGGACAGTGAATAAACCCTCTCAGATAACTGTCATATGGAGGAACTAGCCTACCTGCAAGTGCATAAATAACTTTACTTTATACTTGTATGCTTTATGGCTGCAATATAAGTTGCAGGATTCCACATCTACAGAAAGGCCTACAGAAGAGTCTGCACACACAGAGGACACATAGGCCTACAGGTGGGCAGTGTATAGCCAACTTTTCCTTTTTATTTGTTGCATGAGGCATGTCTAATATCTCTTGTTGCAGGCACTTGACCACTGGCTTTTCTTTACAAAGAACAATTGAAATAAAACTCAAGGAACTAAGCATATTTGTCTTTTATTAAACATTTAATGAAAAGTGTTTTTTTTTTTGGCAATGTTGTGTAATATGGCACATGCAACAATGTCACAGGCCCTGTCAGGTGTGCAACCCTCAGACTTTCAGACACTGACATCTTCCCTTTAGTTAGCCAAAGTTCATTTCATTGTGTGCCTTTGTCCTGGTGCTGCATTGTAACTGGTTTGGGTCAGGGAATGGGGTCATAACCTGTCTGCAGGCAGGAACATGTCATAATCACCTATGAAAAAATGCAGTTCTGTTAGGATCAGCATAAGTGTATGTAATACAGTTTGATATTAATTGTGGAACTTTTCTTACCACTTTCAAATAATGTGCATAAATGTGAATCTCTGAAAATTCTTAAGTCATGCACAGATCCTGGCCATTTTGCTTTCACATTTGTGATATGGAAGATTTTAGTCAACTGCCTTTTTTTTATTTGATATAATATTACTAATCTGGAATATTAAGAATCACAATAGTAACTGGGCTGCACATTTACATTGTGAATCCCCTTTCTGTTCACATAATCCCCTTCATTGAGGCCTTGATGGCAGTCTATGGTAGCCTATAGGCCTAGTCTATGGTACCAATCACGTTAGTGAAGCCTGAGTGACATATCTGTAATCGGCATGGTCATGATTGTATGATCTTCATAAAAAATTATGATAGCCTAAAAAAACAAACAAACAAACAAACAAAAAAAACACTGCTTTACAACATTGGGTCTTAAGTGGCTTGGAAATGCCACAAAAAAAAAAGAAAAAAAAAGCTAAAACTGTCTTTTATACATAAAAGCGACAAAAAAACGACAATCTCACGAATCACGAGAAAAAATATATATCTCAGAAAGAAAGTGCACTATCGCGCTGCGCTGGACTTCCCGTATCAGCTCCGTTTATGAAGCCGGGATCTAATCCTGTTAACATAAAATAAGCCTGCTCCCGATCCCGAGCAGGTTTAAGTTTGCACACATGTTGCTATGACAGCAAGTCCAGGATGAGCGTCGAAGAACCAAACAATCCAAGATCATGCCAAATCGCCAACAATCAAATCCAGCTAAGTGAGTTAGCGACGTACGAAGAACGGACCCCTGGTCTTCAGCACGCCCACATGCAGCTCAACTGCTAACCAGTCTACCCGCGTCCGACGCACCAAAAACAACAAACTAAAATAAACTAAAATAACAAAAAGCGTTAAGCGCTCTTCAGCCTAACACGGGGTTATTTTTGGCTTATGCAGTCTAAACCGCAACATCTAAGCAATTTAGTAGCCTGGGTTTCCCCATACTGCCTTGCTCGCAGCGCGATTTTATTCACGCTGCTAGGCAGTCTGGACACCATGGACCAAATTTTCCCCTGAAAAAGGGAACCAATCACAGAACGGGGAGGGAGCAGCAAGACGATGACGACACCGAAGCAGTTTGTTTATATCTATGGATCCAACATGGCATCAGACTCGACGTTACATTCTACCCTCGTGTTTATCTTGCACAAACGGTAATATTCGCTAAACGCCATCGTGTACAAATAAATCTTTGACCCATCGTCTTTTTCCTCGTCGAATTTCTGTCACTCTACATACGTCATCTGGTATAATTGAAGCGATTGGCTATGAGCTACATACAGGCGCATTTGATAGACATTCATAGCGCCCAATAAACGGCTCTGGGCATTCGTAAACCACGCCTCAAATACGAGAAAATGAACACGTGGTTCCCAGACCAAGTCTCAAATGAGACTTGGTCTGACGTTAGCCAGGCTAGCAATTTAGTGCAACTATTGGACAATTCTCTCTCCAGTCCAAAACCACTAATCAAAACAAAAATACTTTTATATGGCACTCCCCAAAACTTACTTTACCCAACCAATAATTTTACCTAAAGGATAAACCAAACTGTAATTCTAAAGAATTACCCAAATCACAATTCTAATTAAAGAATTATCCAAATTCTAATTCTAATTAAAGAATCATCCAAATCACAACTCTAATTTAAGAATTGTCCAAATCATAATTCTAATTAAAGAATCATCCAAATCACAATTCTAAATAAAGAATTGTCCAAAACATAATTCTAATTAAAGAATCATCCAAATCACAACTCTAATTAAAGAATTGTCCAAATCATAATCCTATTTAAAGAATTATCCAAACCCTAGCCAATTTAGTTAATCTCGAACGAGCCCCCAAATGTTATAACCCCTTGGCTCAAGGAGCAATAACATGAATGGGGAGGCCAAACACATAATCAAATTTGGAACATTTAATATTTAATCAAGAAAACAGACATAACTACATTTAAAGTAAAAGAAAAAAAATCTACAAACACAAAAACAACCACATCAAGCCTTGGACTGGAGAGAGTAAAAAAGTCAGCATGTCCACCAAGCAGCGAGACCAGCAGAGACCAAGCCCAATTGTTTCCACTCCTTCCGAGGGTGAGAAAGCCAGCATCTTATAAACAGCATGGTTAATCAACCAATTCTCCACACCTGCGACACATCAATTAACCTGAAGACACAAAAGTGTTACCCAGAGACACCTACTGGACAAAACAAAGCACCACAGACCCTTGGATCGTCACAGCATTGTATTCATAATGTCAAAATAAAACGACGTAATGTTACTTGAAGGCATTATAGCCTACTATTCCTGCTAAACTATGTGAATGTTTCTCACTAGATCTCGCAGCGATGTTATTACTTCTGTGGCTAATTCAAATGCTTTCTTTACTGGATCTCTTATTAGCGCTGTGTAACAGTGTCGCTTGATGAAGATCGGCTCGCGCTGCTTTGGTCCAAACTGATAAACGGTCCGTCAACCACACAATAACGAGCAGTTTCGTTCCACTTGCATTATGTTTGCCATTTGCTGTTGGGCAATGTTGTGGTCGCGCCGGCGTCTCTACATTATGAGCGCGCTTGCCACACGCAACGCGCCTACATTTGAAATGAAGAAATTTTGGTCGGCAGGAAAAATGGTCCAACGAACCGTTCGGTTGCGTACCGAAATGCGTACCGAAAACCGAACCGAAAGGCTCGTACCGAACGGTTCAATACGAATACGTGTATCGTTACACCCCTACTTACCACTATCTAGTTTTTTTTTATCCTCCTCTTCCTTTCTCTTCATTCTTTTCTGGCTTCCTGAAGCATAATTCCGCTTCATGATGACTGCCGAGGAGTTTTTGTATTTTGCCGGCAGCAGAGATCACGTGGTTGGCTGGCTGCTGTCAGCGACTACTGAGAGGGGCCCCCTTGAGGGGGATCCCAATAACAGTGTCATTGCACTTAACTGCATTGACTATCAAAGGGGCGCTCACACAGTTTGTCGTTGCATTTTATTCTTAACCAGTCGTTGTCTTGGGGCCCCAGGCCAGCTCGGGGCCCCAAGCAATTGCTTGGTTTGCTTGCCTTGTCGCAACGGGCCTGGGACCAACCCAGGACATTCATTCTTTGACCATAAATACGTACTGGACTGTGCTAAGGACTGCATCTCTTTTTGATAACTTGTTTTAATATCTAAGTTATCCTGGTTTTATGGTAATAAAAGATTTTGAAATTCAATCTACTGTTTGAGTGTCAATAGTGTCCAGCCCTCAGTGAGAATAATTGAATTGGGTTAAATTGAGTCCTGGGTTTCAGTAATCAACCTAGGTGGCGTAGTTGGCTACTTTATTTATTTGGGTTTAATACCAACAGTTTTGCTGGTTTCTGTCATAGAAAGAAGTATTATAAAACCTTTTATCATTCCATTTGCCGCTCCCTATTACGCCACAACTGCTTCTCAAATCTCGGAGTTCAATGCAGGATTCGCAGACCGCTTGCTCTTGAAAGATGGTGTTCAAAATACTTAGTTTTGAGTGTTATATTTTGTAGGTCTCCTGCTAACTGGCTTACTCACGTTATCACTGTCTTACTGAAATACTTCTGCTAATCAGTTGTGGGCCTCTATTACCTATAACTGTGTCTATTAATGCAGATTGTCTGTCATTCTCACTGCTTTGAGGAAAGATTACGCATGGTGCAAGATTAGTTTTACCAACGTTTATGTTACATCAGTCATTCACATCAGTCATTCACGCTAGAGCTCCGCTAATGTATACATTGCATACATGCACTGTCACTGATATAGTTTCCACATGTTCACCGCAATAAATTAGAAAAATACTCGGTAAATAAATAAGTACCGTAAAACTTCAAATAATAGCCCGGGCTTTTATTTTCCCAAATTGCCAAACTGCACCGGCTTGTATTTGAGACAGGCGTCTATATGAGACAGGCCTTTAATTTAGTGTTGAGATGAGCATGACAGTAGGAGGTTACCAAATCTATGTTTGTGTTTAACAGATCAGTTAATGTAAGAATTAGCCTACTATATTTCTGTATGTCTAAAGGGGTTCGCACACCAGACGAGAAGCGCATCGCCACGTCTTTAAAATTAGAACACATTATTCTCTATGAGTGTACATTGTCTCAAATCGTCATTAATATATATACTGACTTCACGTTAACAAAGATTAACAAACACAGCAACAAATGTATTGCTCATGGTTAGTTAATAGCCTACATTAACTAATGTTAACCAATATATTCAACATTAATTTCCTTATGTTTTGTGCTGTATTGTCATCTCAAGGTTTTTAGTGTCACAGGACAATGTTGTGAAGCATTAATTTTACTTTGCCTAGTAAAATAGGCAAATCTGATTTTATGCTGATCAGACAAAGGTACTTATCATAGAGAGGCAATTAAGATTATGCAACAAAGATTACTCAGTAAACTCTATTCAAATACCATCACTTAATCTCCCACGTCCTCTGTCTGCACCTCTGCTACTATAGGTTTTTACTATTTTAAATATCAGACCAAAATCTGATATGTCCTAACAGAGAGGTCTACTGATGACTGGATTAAACACAATTCATTTGTTAACTTTTCACTTGATGTATTGCACTTATATTTGTATACTTTAAAGCAAAGAAGACTCTGACTGGATCTCACAACTCTGGAAGAGACGTATATTTCTCTGTACTGAATGTTGTGCTTCATACTTCAGATTGTCAGTTCATGATCTTCATATGTAACAGGAACATTATTCATGATCAAGTCATTTTTATTCCCAAAGGATTCGGAAACTTTCAAATTAATACAATGTGTACATCAAATGTAACTATGTCTTTGAATCTTTTAATTCTGACAAGAACATTTAATAATGCATGAATACCAGGGCTTTATTCCTAAAGCGTGTACATATAGTCCGCAGGAGACAAATGAATACAGTAACAATGCATCAATTTCAACCTCTTGTTGAAACAACTGCCAAAACCGATGGCTTGCAACATGACTGTTTTGAAAGAATTACAGTAGGAATGGTAAGATCACAGTACTGGTTGTCTGCAACTTCATACGAAATCTGAAACAATAGAACTACATAATATATGCAGCTTAAAACCAAACAGATGTCTCCTATGCACGTCATTACATTATCATCATCATCATCATAATCATCATCATCAGTTGAATGTGTGGTGGAGAGGACATGAAAATTCATCAATACTAAAAATAAATGTTATGTTCACATGTGTACTAAAGTACCAGAATTGATGTTTTGCCTGTATCAGTATTTAAGCGAATATCATTTATTATCTTTATGAGCGCTGTCTCTGTGCTGTGATGCGGTCGGAAACCAGACTGAAAATTGTCAAAGTATCCATTCGAGCTTAAGTATTTGTTCAGCTGATTGAAGACAACTTTTTCAATGACCTTGCCTATGAAAGGAATATTTGAGATTGGTTTGTAGTTATGTCGCTATCCAGATTGCTCTTTTCAGGAGGGGCTTAACAACTGCAGTTTTAAGGGACTTTGGAAACGTCCCAGAAAGAAGTGAGGAATTAACAACTTCCAGGGGATCTGCTTCTAAACAGCATAACACACTTTTGAAAAAGGAAGTGGGGAGTGTGTGAATGGTGCAGGTTGATTTTTTAAGGTGCTGTACTTTTTCTTCCAAAATGTTAATATTAATTTCTTCGAAATCAGACATAGTAACTTTCTGAGGAAGTGGTCTAATTTGTCTGACCTTAGAGCGACAAGAGGATATGCTGATAGCCTTTCTGATATTATTGATTAATTTTTGGATGAACTATTCCTTTGATTTACTCATGTTATGTCATTTGAAAGGGGACAACTGTAAAGCAACACATTCTCACAACTTCAGAGGCACAACAATCATGTTCTTTGTCATTCAGTCATTTATTTTATGGTATCAGTAGCATTTAATAGAATTTTGATTTCAAAACATCTCTAATCATGGAAGATGGAAAGCAACTGCATAAACTGTTAATGATTCAATACTATATCAGCCGATTTGATAGTTTGAACTTTGAGATTTTTTTTTAATTTTTTTTACTATAGCGGGCTGGATAAGGTGCAAAATTATATTTTTGGCAGCTCGACAATTTTTATGTTATAATAATAAGTAATAATAATAATAATAATAATAATAATAATAATAATAAAAACACCCTTACTGGTTATTGAAGATAATGAAGGCTGTTAACAAATCAACTCATGTTTTAATAATATTCAATGACAAGAAAGTGGATTATATTGAGCCATACTTTATATTTTTTATAAACGATCTATACAGATATACTGAGCTTAACTTTAATATCTCTTGTCACCATGAGAAGCATTTTAAAACTTAAATCAATCAATCAATCAATCAGTCAGTCAGTCAGTCAAAGAAGTCCTGAAAGTATTGTTAGCACTGATCTAATACAACAAGGCAGAATTAGAGCTTTTGTAAAAATATTCACCACTGACAGGATAAACCTGGAGTAATGAGAGAAGGCTGGGATGTGCGGCTGGTGTTAGTTTGTGTTAGGAGAAGCAAAGAACTGGCGAAATAGAACAAATGGCCCCTGAATGATGGTTTCATTACCACTGTCTGGTCTCTGGACTCAAACAACTCCTCTCAGCATTTCGACTTCCTCCCTTTGCCTCCTTCTCTCCTTTTTTCTGTCTTTTTATTTTACCCATTTGAGTGGGTAAGATTGTTGTACACCAGTGCTTTTCTACTCTACTGCTTAGTGTCTAATATTCTAAGTATATTACAGTTAAACCCGATCAATTTTTGATTTCCGTTACGTCTTCCATTGATTCAACAAAAGACATGCGGTTTTCAATGGATTTATTGATTTTGACAGGGAAAGCTCTTTGGGTGGACACAAATTAAATGAAAATGTTTGATGCTACACAGGAATATGGCTTGTTCTCCTGAATGTGTAAGGCTTGCTTTTCTCCAATTAGTTAAGAGGGGTCACTGACATCCATTCCAAAGAATAAAATAACTACAGGGCCTTTTCTGAAAGCCTCAAAACCTACACCACAGAAGTGATGAACTTCATCCACACCAGCTGGGCTGTAGATTATTTTCGTGCTTGCCTGGCTGTGTGAGGTTTTGTGTTTGCAGAGAAAATCTGGTGGTATTATCTTAATAATAAGACTATCCACAGCACTACATTCTAGCCTACAGTAGATATTGTACCATTAGTCTACCACTGCCCACAATAATAGAGCCTCCCAATCATGTTATTCGAGTGTTCTTTTTCTGTCAAAAACAAAGACATCTGGACCAGCAGGTGCCTCTGTTCAAGCATTCACTCCAGAAAATCAATTACATTGTACTGGATGGGTATATGAGCCAACCAAGCATACAGTCCCAAAGGAGACGTGAAGCACGATCAGTTCCATAAGACACATATGTAATGCTTAATTTAGCTTGTAGCACATTTTTTTCATGTCCATTTTCTTTTTTTTCCCCCACTTATTTTAGTCTATGTAAATGAATACAGTTTTATTAATCAACATGATGAAAATAAAACACAAAGGAATATTTAGGGGAAGACGGAGAGAGCTACCACCTTAACAGCATGCATTTACTGTGTGTGTATTTACATATGTCCATGATAATGCACCATCCAATTATTATGCGGAATAAATGTAAACATTTGCTAATTTATTTTTACCTGAGGCAATAAGCTTCCAGGGGTAAACTGATACCAGCTGTCATTTGATTTTTTTAATGGTTTGTTTTTGATGTCATTAATGTAAAATATTAAATCAAATAGTATATACATTTATGTATTTTGACAAAGATTGTTGAATGGCTGAATAATAACAGACACAATTAAATAATAGAATCCAGTCCAACAACACCCCCAAAGCTTGCACAGTCATTTAACTCTTCGTAGATTCAACATTTTTCTCTGAAACGTTAAGATTTATTAGATCTTTAAAGCAAAATATTTAACTTTTGATTTGTATGCTGGTAAATGTTTGATGATCACTTTTTTTTTTCCCTTATGCATAACAACTTCTATCCACTCCTTCTGGTTTACGCAGATCTGTTTTTGGATCCAGAGATGCTGTACTCTTTTATAAGATCCATAACAGCACCCCCAAAATGTTTTGAACTACTCGGTCATGGGTTGTTGTTGACCTTGGAGTTACAATAGAAAGCATCACTGGTTCTCAATGGATTCAAAAGAATAAATTATTTAATTGATATCATAAGTTTGTGGAAGATTCCAGGAATCCTAGAGACAAATAGTTCTGTGATTCCACCACAATGGAATGAAGTGTGATGATTCAATTTGAGATATTTTAATGTCTGTAGGAATAATCTAAATATGTAGATTCTTGCAGCATTTTTATGTTGTTTTTATTTGTTGTTATTTTGTTCTAAATATGTTTTGCTGGCTTATTCTTTGCAGAACATAAAACAAGAATGCTGACTGCATGTTTTATTAATGTTGAACCGAACAAATCGTATCCAGCCCATGACAGTGTGAAGGACAACACTGCCTGCAGTTTCAGACCATTGCTGCCAATCATTTGCTTTTCAGCATTATCACCTCGGTAATGAACTTCCTTCTTCCTTCCTTCCTTTTCTTCTCATTTCTTTGTTTTCCCATCTGCAAACCTTTATCCATGACGGCTATGTGGAGAGTCAGCAGAGCGTTTCAGAGGTTCAATCTCACAGATGAACAACGGCAGGAAGTCAAGCAGAACATTAGATGAAAGACAAATAATAAAAGAGAGAGAGAGAGAGAGAGAGAGAGAGAGAGAGAGAGAGAGAGAGAGAGAGAGAGAGAGAGAGAGAGAGAGAGAGTGAGCAAGATAACCCAAAGCCTGGCCCATTTTTAGTTCAAATAGATTTCCACTGGTACTTTAGTGACACCTTTGAATCCATGAATCCATCCAGAGACCCATTGTATGTCAATACCCAATCAGATTTTTAGCTTTCTCATAGGGCCACCAAAAAGTGCCAAGGCCTATTCCTGCTTTAATGGTGCAGGGTATTAATCCTTGTCTACCATTTCAAAGAGACAGAAGACTATTACAAGCTTGACACTAATGAGCTGCACATCCATGAAACGAGGCCCAGCACTGCCAACTTCATTATCTGAATGAAGTGCTTGTGGAGTAGCAGAGAGCCCCACCAAAGTGAAGGGCCTGTCACAGCAACTTCTTATTACACAGATGAATGATAAGCTCTGGTGCCATACTCAGTTTGGTGGTTTGCATGTCTCCTGGAATGACAGAATCCCAGCTTTACTGTCAACAGGTAAAAACAAAAAAATAATTTGAATATGATTCCTGGCCAACCGAATACAACAGGTTCATACTGTAGATAAATATTACCAATTCTTTTAACATAACAATTAAGGTCTCCGCTTATGTGAAAGAAGTTTTCTTTTTGGACCAAAAAATATTTTACCCCTTTGAAGGGATAGTTTACTCATGATTTACTCACTCTCATGTCATTTCAAACCTGTATGACTTTCTTCTGTCTTTTGAAAAATGTCTCCATCCATACAAGAAAAATAAATGTTGTTTTATACCCCACTGATTTATTTTACATGTTCCACAGAAGAAAGAAAGTAATACAGGAATGACATGAGTGTGACTAAATTATGACATCATTTTAATTTCTGGCTGAACTATCCCTTTCAGTGTCTCTCGCGGCTAAGACAATGCTAGTTCTTCATGCAAACTTTACATAAGAAGAAGAGATGCACTGAGATGAGCAGAGTTTTGTCTTTTAAAAGTGTGACTGGCCTGGAGGTTTGCGCAGCTGTGTTCTCCAGCAACAGGAGAATTCGATGGTCTGTTTATCCCAACTACATCTCAGCAGCCGTTCAGAACATACGTCACTGAGCACACAGACAACACGTGCGACCTAGACACGTGTGTCAAGACATGTGACACCGGAGAGGTGTGCTGCTGCCTTGGGAATGAAAGCGCAACAATGCTAATGTATCTTATCTATAGCCTATGTAATGTTAATGATTCTACCAAGGAAATTACAGATTTATAGTCTGCCATTTGCCATTGTTGAATGCAGAAACAAGATCTGTGTCTTTCTCACTTGCAATCCACCAAGTTGTATGGTTTACTTTGTAAAAAAACTGAAAGAACATGGTAAACATAATGAACCTTCATAAGGCAACCAAGAACCTGTAATTTCAGCTGAAAAATAGTTTTGGTCTTAGAAAAAAATGGATGTTTGTGTGCTTATGGTTTGTGCAAGAGACAAGGAGGAGGCAGGAGCTAGTGGTGTCATACTGTGAAAAACCAGCTGTTTTTCAAACAATCCTGTTGATTTTTACAGTAGCCACCCACAGGGGCTTTGCTTGGTGCTGGTTCCGCTGGTGCGCCGAACATTGTTATTACCTAACCATGTCTGCGGAGAACTTCTGGCCCTGGATTTGTGTTGCGTGGTGATCACAGCTGGAGATTTTTAATGCTGAATTTTTTTTTTCAGAATTTAAATGGCATAGACATTCAGTTAATTAGCCATCAAGCTTTCTTTCAGCTGTCTTGAATCTAAATGTAAAGAATGCCCTTCTAAAAATAAAGGTACCAATTTCCCCCCCAAGACAGCCCACAATCATGCAGCCCAATGTTTCATCAGTTACCTACAGAGAGAAATAGAGGCTGGGGGGGCTTTCATCACATACACACGTGCAGGATCCACTTTATCGAGGCCTAAAAGCTAGAAATGCTGAATATTTCGTAAAACAATTAACTTTTATGTTCTGAATTTGTTTTAAATTAAATATAATTGTCTCAGATCTCAGAATGCTATATGTCCGTAATAGCTTCTGACCTCCTAGCACATCCATTGTTGTTGTTTTTCCCCCCTCATCATATTTTGTTTAATTAGCATTTCCATCTTATTCTTTGACTAGCACTTAACAGCGACGACCCAACTGTGAGTGCTGCGACCTGGTGGTCAATTGCAGGCACATGCGTGGACGACGAACACAGATCACACTTCGGCTTCATTGTAGCCTGATACTGGACAGCATTGTATATTTGTTGATGGTGTTCTTATACACTACAGAGGCATATTATTCTATAGTAATTGGCCACATTGTGACACTTGTTTTACTGACATTCATTGTTAATAAAATTAATCATTGTTAAAAAAAAAATTTTAAATCCATGATCTTTCCCTTGCCATATTTATATAATGATTGCTCACTTCTAATTTCCAAAATGATGCATGCTGCAGTTATTGTGTATGCATTATTCATTCTGTGAACATTTTAATATGGACTAAAGTGAAAGCCCACCAATTGTGTCATTACTGACAGAGAAAGACCAATCCACTCGTGTGAGAGAGGACAAATTATTAAGTGCGCATACACAAAGGAAAGGAAAATAGACAAGAAGGCTTTGTTCATTCAAGCCATTAAAGTCAACAGTACTTAACTAGTTCTACAAACCAACTTGAACTCACTTGGCTATTATTTTATAAGAGTCAATGATGGAGTCTGAAATCAGAATTTCAGGAATATCCAGATTGCGTTGGTTTCACAGGCTACGTTTAAGTCCATTTTTTATGCCCTTCCCTTGCTAACTTCCTCTGTCTCGGTCACTTTGGATGTAGCCTACGTCACTGCTTACATTGCACGAGTGACCACTACTGGCAGAATCCTTGCAATGTGTTTGAACACCATAAGCCCTTGATCACTTAAGAGGGTCGCACACCGGATGCTCTGTGAAATTCGAACACATTATTCTCTATGAGTCTACACACACCGGCGGCGCCATTCGGCGTCTGTCCTCGGCGCCGAGCTACGGCTCAGGACCTTGTTCAAAATCCTGCCGCGCCACAGTCCACAGAGCGCCATTTACATAGTTTTACATTAAATGTACATTTATTTGTCTCAAATCGTCGTTAATGTGTGCTGCAATATACATTCAGTTTTACATTCATTAACAGAAATCAGCTGCTTGAATGAAAATTGCTGATGTTCTTGGATTTTCAGGTGATATTCTCAATTCATTCAGTTAACGGATGCTCTGAGGTAAAGTGAATTCAGACTGCAGACATAGCAACGATTGTATTTAACTGTATAAAGTACAATCATAACATAGTACAGGCATTATCTTAATTTCATAATGTCCTTAAACATAACAATATTGCTGGCCATAAACTGAGAAAGTGCGCGTCCGGTGTGCGATACCTCGAGTTGTCCTAGGCGTGACGCGGCGCGGCGCGGCGCGGCGCGGCGCTGCGCTGCGCGTCCGGTGTGCGACCCCCTTTAGAATTTGATATGGAGCTGATTTATTACATATTTTATAGGCCATATAGTGTATGCTTGAGCTGTTATTTTTTTATATATATAAACAAATATTCAATATTAATACATTTATATTAAATTTAAAATATTAATAAATGCACAAACAAAAATTATAACAATACAATAAACTAAACTAAATACAATAAAGTGCTAGAGAAGTTCGCGAGTGTATGTTTAAATGTGGAATACGCACACAGCAACTGTCACTGCAGGCTCTCCAGTCATACTCACACAGTGCTCACTACTCTCTCCTGAGTTCTAATGATGAAAATGATTAATGGATTAGGCTTTTATTCATGTATAAACACTGATCAATACACATCTGTCTATCTATATTACCATATTCTTGGTGATCGTATGGCCATCTCTCACCATACACAAAAGACTGTCCATGAATTTGCTTGCATCTATGATATCTATGGCTGAATCTGAAATCACCCCCTATAGCCTCAAATAGAGCATTATTTGAAGGGACAGTCATTAGTGGTGTCTGAAACCATAGTGGACATTATTGAGTGCACTCATTCTATCCACTACCCACATTGCACCACAATAACAAGTTTACAGCCGATGTACACTCAACGGCTGACAGAATTTGCTCACTCGTTTTTCATTCACTCCTTCAAGTGAACTGTATTAGTGGACTAATGTAGGTAACAGTGATTGAGGGTCTAGTGGGTGATTTCAGATTCAGCCTATGTATGCTTTTATCAATGTTTATATGTAAATAAAAGCCTAAATTAAATCTGATGTTGCTTTGGATTAAAGTGTCTGCTAAAAGCATAAATGTAAATCTATTTATCCTATAAAGCAGTCGTGTCTCTTCAGAAGACATGGATTAAATTGCTTGATTAATATGGATTATTTTATGATGTCCAGTTGTACTTTTTAAACCATAAAAGTTTTGGTTGTATGGACTTTCATTGCATGGACCAGAAGGATGAGTGAATATTTAAATTATTTTAATTTGTCTTTTGTAGATGAACGAAAGTCCTATGGGTTGGGAACGACATGATACTGAATAAAGGATGACACCATTTTAAATTTGGGGGTAACTATCTCTTTTAGAAACTATAAGAAAGGATACTAGATATAATGTATTATGCACCTTTTGTCAGCATTGTGATGATACTGACTCTAACCAAGGAAGGCTGCTCTCTGAACACATACTCAAAACATCCCCAGACACACACAAGTGACCCAAATCTATCAGTTTCTCCCTTCACTCACTCAGACAGATTCTGTACCTCTCACTCACTGTTCTCAGCCAACTTTGTCCATTTCATCAGACGTCCCAAGTATTTTGCATACAGCTGTCAAAAGCTTTCAGTTCTGCCTACAGTCAAACTCAGTGTGCTCCAGTTCAATTTGTATTCAAATGAATTAATGCCGTCACACATATTTTTGGATTACAAATATCATATCATTTTTTATAAAAGAGGGAAGTATGCTTTTTAACATACAGAGAGCTCAACCACTGAGTGTAGCCCTTCAAACAGTGAATATTCTTGTGCATAAAATGGATTTTCTTATTCAAATGAATTCCATGAAAAATATCAAATTGCACTGCAGGCTTGTGCCTGCATGCGTACCACTTGCTACAGTGTATCTGGCAAAGCACCTTGTGTATCTGGCTGCTTGTTTGTATATAAAAAAGAATGTTGAGTAACTGGCTTTTGATCATTTCATCTCATATCAGCAGCGTGAACATCTCTGAACCCTTCTCAACAGCTCAAATCAATTCGAACAGCAGATCCATCAGTACAGAGTCAGATGTACATCCGAATACATTAACATGAGTGCTGCAATCTAAGCTCTTTGTGTCAAAAATCATTTGACATTTGTAGAACACTGTGAATGGATCTGTCTGAACTCACGAACATGTTGTATTCAAGAGCTGGTGACTGTAGTTGAGTTCAAAATTAGACTTTTCAAGTTTTCAATTTCACAGATTCTGTGACCAGGCAGTTGTATAATGTAAAGTCTATATTTTATGTAAAAGACTCTAACTCAAGAACATGCTGATGATATTGCCTCTTGTAGTGAAAAAAAGCAAGAATATTACACTTAAAATCAATGTTCTCTAAAGTGGTTGTTCTCACTGAAATGAAAATTGCCATCACTTTCACATGTCATTCCTGTAGAATAGAAGTATTTCAACTATTATTGTCCATATAATGGACAATCATTTGGGTCCAAAACAGTATTGACTTTCATTTTAAGGACTTTTTCAAATAAATTCAGACAGGTCTTGGATGACATGAGCATGTTGACATAATTTTCATTTATAGCTGTTACTATCCCATGAATGCTACCTTTTGTTATCACCCTTTTTCCAATTTTCCAAGTGTTAATTTCCTTTGTTCTTTGCCTATTAATTAATTTAAAATCTTCTAAATATATGCTGACTTGCTTGAAGGTGTCCCAAACCTTCATCACACAGCTTATCTACAGTCAGACAGGGGTGACATCCTGGTCCTCTAGATTATGTCTTGATGCCAGATGTTTAGGCACCTCCCTTTAGAAAGCCCATGCCAGAGCAATTTAAGTGTAAGGAACAGACATGTGCCAGGGATTGAGAGTACCTGCAGGTGCATGGGCAGATGGATTTTGAGGTTACCTCTCGTGTCTGCCCTGATTAACGGGAAACTGTTTCTCTTAACTTCTTGTGCTGAGGCTGCAGTCTGCTAAGTAGCACAGCCAGTCCTGTGGATGTGGAGCGGCCTCTCTCCGCAGGACACATGGCTGTTCTTTAAAACAAATTCTTGGACTCACCCAACACCTCATCTAGCATGGTTAAATGGGTCAGCAGCTCTCAAATGCACTTTAAATTATGTTTTTGGTGCTTCTGGTGTGTTTATAAGGAATAATCACATTTCAAAAGACAACTTGAAATGAGTGAAAAAACAGTAGTCAATATTATAAATTTGCCCTCTAACATGTAGCAAAAACATGTTGTTTTTATAGCAATAGTCTTTATGAGTTCTGTCAAAGTAAATTCAGAGATATTCGTTTTTTTGGGGGGGCATGTGAAATATTGCTCATCGAGCACACTTTGAAGTTTGGAATGGGTATTGTTTAGTGGTGCTCAAGAATAAAATGCTTTTTGTCTCTGGGAGCCATTTCCCCAAAGCCCTCAATATTTCCAATCATATGTCAGTGTAGGCTGGAAGAAGAGGCCCAGCTGCAGCAAACAGTGGTTTGGGATCAACAGAAAATCTATCAGCTTTTCACTCTGCAGTATCCATCACACTGTCAGACTGTGCTAGCATCAGCTCTGCTTGCTCTGTAGTGCTCAGATCAGCTGAGCCTTGCTTTGCCTGACCCAGAATATGGACCTCTTCTCGTTCACACTGCCTTGGGTTGACAGATAGACTGGCGGGACTTGTAAATGTGAATGCTGACTGCCTTTTTATTTCTCTTCTGTATTTCCTTCAAATGCAATGCATTGCTACAACATTTAGATCCTTAGCCAATTGTTTCATTGTACTGAATAACAAATACAAATTTGTTCTGTGATTTTGTTATTGTTGTTGTTGTTGCAAAACCCTAAAACTCATATTAGATTTGTTTTATTAAAAATATTATTAATGGATAAGAAACAAAATGATGCAATTAATAATATGATTACATTATGATTGCATTACAAGACCTATGTAGCAATGCCCAACTTCTTCAATATTTTGTGCTGAGTGTGCACCTGCTTCATTCAGACCTGATACTGGCCTGTTCTTTAGGTCAGATTTAATCAATGGTGGGCAGTAACATGGTTTTCTTTTCTTCTTCTTCTTCTTCTTTTGTATCTGTTACTGTACTTAAGCACATTTTTCAAACATCTGTGCTTTTCAGATTTTGGGAAACTTTTGCTTAGCTGTATTTAATTGCATTTTTACAAAAAAACAAAAAGCAAAAAACAAAACAAAAACAACAACAACAACAACAACAAAATAAAATAAATAAATAAATGTTTGAGACACAAATTGAGACACGCTCCAAATTTGTGATGACTGATTTGTGCCGAATCATTATTTTGAGGCTTTTCTTTTTAGTAAATCCGCTGAACTGGTTCACATAGTGATTGAATTATTCTGGAATTGGGCCTATCCGATTGCATTGATTCTCGAAGTAAGAACTCATTGATTCAGTGATTGTGTCTGAGCAAGTGTGGAACAAGTTAGATTGTACATAGATAAAAAAATAAAAAAAACAAAAATAAAAAAATTGACATACCTGAATACATTAATTACCTCTGTGGCAGAAATGCAAAAGGAGTACTTTTACTGGATGCATATTTCATAAGAGTATCTGTTCTATAACTCAGGAAGTGCAGGATATTTGTTATTTGCCATTGACCATTTTATCCAGGTTGTGCAGGTCAGTGAATACACTACAAGTATGGCAAATGGATCACAGTGCAATATCATGGTACCATATGTGTGGCAAGGTGAAACACTTATAAAATAAAATGTATTTGGCCTCAGTTTAATCCATTTACAGAATAAGTATCAAGGTAAACACCATGCTGCATATTTGCCTGCTCTGTGTACTGCTGTGAACTGTTGATGGGATTGCATGCATAGCACTGTACTCAAGCTTCTGGTTTAGTTAATCTTATTGCAAAGTGAAATGCATTCTCACACCTTAATCAATCAAGGTAAGCTCATAGTTGCATCTTTCCAGGACTAGTATGTTTTTTATATATTTTTTTTTTCAGCTGTAAGCTCTTGTGATTGTGCTGTCTCTTTAACGTTAACATTATGGTTATGAGGAGGAGAAAAGGCTGCATACTTTCCAATCACTCACCAGCCTCTGGCTCCTTGCACTTAATAAGGAATTAACAGTACCAACTGGGACTCACTGAAGAAGATTTATGTAATCTAAAACAGGCACAAATAAAGTTACTTGGCACTTAATGGACCCATTCGGTGCAAATGGGTCCCAGCTCTCAAAACGGCACTCAGAGTGAGAAGTATTCCTAAGTGCTGTGCAATGTGTCCAATAACATTAGAGACAAGTGTAACCCAGGTTACAAAAATAAAATAAAAAGCATTAACACATGAATGAGCAGAATATTTATTTTATTTTCGTTTTATTAGTTATTTTTGTGTGTTTTAGAAAAGCCAATTAAAATAATTTTTGTTTGGAAGGATCGACCAATGAGAGTTGGGAATGTTGTGTATAGCGCATTTTTTGTTTTTCGGATTTCGCACGCGGTTGAAGCTCAATCTCTCTTTTGGTCGGCAGAGCAGACGTGATTCAGCTCTGTCCAAAGAAATCTCAGTAATTCTTTATTTTCAGATCTTTTCACAGAAATTTAGTGGTTTTATTTTCGAAAACTGATTACTATTGAAGTTATATGTGTCCAGAGACGAGAAAGAGAAGTGAACATTTATGTGAAAGAGATGTGTGACGCAGTTGCGGAGAAGCAGCCTTGTAGCGCATTCACAAATCAAAGAGATCATTAATTAGAATTAATTTTTGCAGAAGGATGAGCAAAAGATCGAGTGGTAACAGAGTTCCTCAGACCTAGCGATTATATGTTCAAGTTCATCTGGTCTTGGTGAGTTACACTTTTATTTCATCTGGGTGAAATGTTCATGAAATGCTCATATAAGTGAAATATAAATGAGAAAGTTGAGTTATGAGTTATTTTATTAATGTATTTTTCTTTACGACCACATTTGGTGAACGAATGCTAGCATGTTGTATGTAAAACGTGATCGTCATTTTGATACTGTTACAAACAATGGTAAATTGATGTGATGTATATGTTATGGAGAAAACTAACGAGTATTTTTTTTTTGTGACCTTGTATTCAAGTTCAGGTTTTTTTTCTTTTCCCTGTTTTTCTTTATTATTTTTTTTTTTTATCTTTCCTGATTATTTCCTGGATTCCTGGTTTTCGTTCTAACTCTCGTGTTTGCGGAGGGAGTCGGGACTGGCGAGCCGCACGGACCTAACAGCATGTCATGATTGCGTGAAACTGAGTATCGTTGCCGATTTGGATGGTAGGAAATTGAACTAACAGCACTTAAGCCTGGTTCACACGGGACGATTTTAAAATTGTCGGACGATTTTCCAAACCTGGGGTACACATGGTGATAAAAAATCACGGGTCTAACAGTTTTGGTCGTACAGTATGTGGTGCGCAGCCACACGGCAAAATCAACGCATCACACACAAACCGATTTGACTCCCAAGCATTCCTAGGTCAGACGGCAAATCTCGTAAAATCCCTTGAGATCAAACGTGACTTCAGAGTAAACAATCATGGCGGACGAAGAGGATGCAGTGGCGATAGTTTGTAGTTTGTTTTTAACCGAAAAAAAAAACTTATCAAACGTTAACAAAAGACGTGCACTGGACTTCCTGGTGTGCCATGCCGCCGGCTGTTTTGATTTTGTTTCCCGGTGCTTCGTCGCCGCCTCGTCACCTCGCTTTCTGATTGGCTACACGGAATATCTGATCAGATTATTTTAGGATAATCAGAGCATCCTTAAGATTGTCGGAAGGGGTGAATCGGGGCTAAAATCGGCCTAATTATCCTGCCGTGTGAACCAGGCTCAAGTCTTTTCACTGTTCATTCGCAAGGATTCAGTCAAGAGGAGAGACTGAGTAACCCGTTTAACGATTTCGGCCATATTGTGAATATAACTTGAGAGACTGTGACTGAACTCGTTTTGAAAACTGAGAGGTTAAATCCCTGTGAAGGGAATTTAATGTGAATTTTTGGGTTAATTTATTATTTTTTCCTCTTTTTGTATTAAATGTGTTGCTTGATCGAATGTGACTTTTATTTATTTATTTATTTTCTATATTTTGTTTTGAAAATTAAGCAAGGTATCAAATGAGGAATTTAACTTTAATTGATTATATTCTACTTAAGATTTTCAGCCATAAGGTGAATTCAGTGTTACTACATTTGAATTTATTTATTTTTTTCTTCAAAGAAACAATCAAATTCGAGTGAAACCTAGAAGGGAACAAACAAGAGGTTTATGTATTAATTTGCATAAACAGTGTTTAAAAGACATGTGATTATACTTACCTTTTGAGTCATTTAGGGTATTTGAAAAAAAAAAAAAAAAAAAGAGGTGTTTAAAGAATTGATTTTATTTGTTTGAGAAGTACAAATTGTATTTATTTTTCTTTCTTGTATTTTCTTATTTTTTTGTCTTATACATTCTAGTTATTGAGTTTTTATTTTATTTAACACAAACATAATACAATCAGTTAAATATTATACCTTGTGTGAGTGGCTCATTATTGTTGTGACATCCTTATTCTCTGCAGGTGAATTTAGTCGTCTGATCGAACTGGTCCATACTCAGACATTGTGTCTGTACCAAATTGAGTGAAGGGTTACACAAAGGAATTTCAAAATCCAGCCGCTCTGATTTATTTCCATGAGCGTATGTGACCTCGATTTCTAAAACAGGCTCAATGTGCATTTGGTAACATGTCTGTATTTGTTACTGTAATGTTCTCCAAAGCAGGTTGATCCGAATCGGTGTCGACAATTTGCAGAAGAATCATTCCACCCCTCATTCCTTCTGACTTCAGGCCTGTGAGCAACTGTCAAAGAAAGAACATGTAAAATGCAAGTAAATAAAAGATCATAGAGAGGTTTAGCAGCATTGACTCGCAGTCACTTCGATTAATCTGTCAATGCCTACCCTCTTTTACTGTCCATGGTTCTCTTGGGTGGCCTGAGAGGATAGGCCTACAGGGCCAATGTAATTCTCCACTACAATATAAATAAACCGCTCTGGCTCTAAAGTAAAATATGTGTTTAGAAAAACCTTCATCTGTATCACTGCCAGCAATATGAAATGTTTTATCAAAGTCTATATAAAAAAAGGAAAGTTGACTATGGGGAAGAAATGGAACAATAAGTGGGGAAAAATACAGTGATCTAACTTTTATTTCTTTGAAAGTATCTTTCAAGTTGGAGCTTTTTAATACAATAAACATTAGAGTGTCTCATTCAGTCCCTCACACAGAATAAAAGAGCGGCTGGATTCCTTCTGCTGCCATGTACTGACAGAACTGTGAATGAATTCCCACAGAACAGAACGACTCTTCTTCCACATTGAACTTTGGAATAAACGTTATACTGAAGGCACTGCAGATCACTTTTTTTCCTAGAGCCGAGGGATTATGTTTGGCGTGTCTGCATTTAACTACAACAGAGATGAGAGAAATTGTTGAACTGCGTGACTCTTCTCTTGAGGCAGTGCATGAAAGAGGCATCCACATTAAGTACATCAAGGTGCTAATAAATAATTGCATGGTTTTGATTAGATTTAAATCATCAAATCCTTATAATGGCTTTTTTCCCTGATAGAAGATTAGAGTACGTTTTTATTCTGTAGCGTGATTCAGAGGAGAGTAGTTGAGTGATGTGCAGGCACTGGGATAGCAGACCACCTGCACAGCAGGACAGATAACACACTTTGTAATCATTGTGTAGTGTATTCTGTCTGGAAATGTTTCCAGCTTCTGTTAGTTTTTGTTCTTTAAATATAAGTGTGAGAATGGAGAGACAAAACTCAGACCTGACAGTGCAATTAAGCATGTGGCTTATATGAGTTGAGATCATGGAGAGAGAGATGCATCATCTGTAACCCCATGATAAAATCCATGTTGTGGCTGTTTCAGGCTTATCTTGGACCTGCAGTCAAGACCTCAATGAGAATGAAGCAGAGGTATTACACATATGGGTTGTTAGTTTCACTCATATCAAATAGCCTATGCCAAGCTTGGACATTATATTTATACTGTTTTTTTTTTTTTTTTTTTTTTTTTTTTCATAATAAATGCTTTCAGGAAAAGAGAAGAAAACTGTGTTCTAAGTCTAACTTTATAGGCTATATATTATCTCTATTTATTACATGACTTGGTTGAATTCTAACGTAGAATGCGGTCTGTTATTTCTTGATAACAGACCGCTGTCAAGTATTACACACCGTTGCCATGAAAAACAGAGCGTTGCTATGGAAGCATGATTCTAACCGTAGAGATGGAATGGACTATTTTCTTTAGTGGAAGCAATACAATTGTTTTTAAATCAATAAACTCCTTTTTAAATCAATATTCTGTGTCAAATGATAGATTTATTTGGTAGGTAGCCATGTAATAAGCGGGATAATGTAGAGCGAGGCGGTTGTTATAGCGAATACAACCCCTTCAGGGGTTCTACATCTGGTCAAGAGAAAGATATATAAGATAGTTACAATGGCTCAAAATTAGGGTGACCAGATGAGATTGGCTGAAATTCGGGACAGTGTTCGGGGGGGCTACTATGGTATCATAGTCCTACTATGATAGTAGACGACATAGCCTATAATAAACTCAAATGTCATTGTGAAAAACAAAAAAACAATGACTGTTGTAACAGTGCGGAAATCAGACCTTTCAGGCTATAGCCTAAAGGCCTTATTAACGCTAATAAGCCTTGTGCCAAAATTAATGTTACAACTAAATTGTCGGTCATTAAATAAGAAAACTAAATAATTGTGTAGATGATTTGCTTTGTGTAACCTGACATCAGATACTTTTGGTATTTTATTTGCACTCAGTGCCCAATCAATCACTCCTTTACGACTGGCTAGCAGAAATGTTTTTGTTTTTTAACGGCATGTTGGGGTTCCGGTACTATTACACCAGCCATGTCAATGAAGAATTAATGAAAATTAAGCTTATCAACGTATATCTAAATTTGCGCCTACGGTATCTTTGTAGAACTTCAAAAAAAGAAACAAAAAAGATGCTGCAGCCAATGAGTAGCCGGCGGGGGGCTGGCTACAGGACGACTCAACCTCCACAGACAGTTTTTAATGTTTTATCAGACAATAACTACTCAAGATTTTGGTTTAGTGATGAATTTCAGAACTGATTTTCACGCGTTTTTTTTTTTTTTTTTTTGCTGCAAAGGTCATACATGTAGCTATGATACAGGACACATGGTTCGGCGTATTTTAATATTCACAGTGGGCTTAACAGTAATAGAATATTCTGATATATGATATAAAGTGACCAGACGTCCGAGATCAAAACTGGGAACATAAAACCCCAAAAAGGAAACCGGAGATGTCTGGTCACCCTATGATATGTGATGTAGGCTATGATAGGTATTTTGCAAATCACACACTATGACCGAGAAGCAGAAACAGATAGTGACAGTAAAGTCAGATATTTTAATAAGTTGAATAAACAATTTATGATTATATTATATTAGAGTCTACTTGAAGCTTTTTATATTTGTCTTTCTCTGTCACACACACACACACACACACACACACACACACACACACACACACACACACACACACACTGTACTACCATGTTCTTCTGCATCCATCTCCTGCAGCCCTTGACATTTAGCAGCCCCCCACCCAACACACACACACACACACACACACACACACACACACACACACACACACACACACACACACACACAAGCTTTGCATGACCTAAAACCCCTGAAACAGGACTGTTTTGGAGAGCTTCTTTCTCGTGCTCCCTTTCTGCAGTTCAATAAAGGTGAGTTTG
This sequence comes from Squalius cephalus, assembly GCF_949319135.1. NCBI lineage: Eukaryota > Metazoa > Chordata > Actinopteri > Cypriniformes > Leuciscidae > Squalius > Squalius cephalus. Next base: position 31,704,732 of record NC_137124.1, read on the forward strand.
GCAATGTGGTGCAGCCTTATCTTGAGAAACACAGACACAACCAATGACAAGAAGTCAGAATGAAGGTTGTCGATGCCAAACTGTGTCTCCTCAATGTGTTCCCCAAGCAGAAAAACATCCTCCATTCCAATCTCCTAATAGAATATTTACATTTATGAATGCTAATAGCCTTATGATGATACACCTACTCTTTGGAGGTGAACCGGGAAGCTGAAGACGAATGGAATAACACCATCTAGGAGTCAGACAATCTGACCCGTCCTATCAAAATCGCCCTGCTTAAAATGTTGACAGCAAAGCACTGATGAAACACTTGCAGTAAATCCTTCTCTCCTCAAAGCCACTTCCCACTTCTTCCTCACATCTTTGTTCTTGGGAAACCTTCAAAATGAAAACGGAAGATTTGGGAGAGTGTACACAAAAAACATTTCACAAAGGTGGTCAAACATATTTTCTTCCTTCACATTTCTTAGAACCGTTCTTCAACAAAACTCCTATTTTGATGCATATCTGTTGATAATGAACTAAAGTTGCTGAAATTGTGAATAAGCTTGTTTGCAAACCAATTTACAGTCAGATGTTCTTTTGCCTTTATTTTAAGTAAGGGGAGTGGTTATGAGACATGAGAGGTATCTTACTTTTGTTAGAGTGAATTACATGTGAATAATACACAGTGTTGGGCAAGCTACTTGGAAATTGTAGTGAGCTAAGCTATCAGTTACTCTTATCATGAATAAAGATTCACTACACAAAAGCTACCACCCTGCCAAATGTAGCAAGCTAAGTAACCAAACACTACATAGGAAGCTACTTTAAGTTGCGCTAATTTCACATGACAAAAAAAAAGTGTAGCTTGTGTGGCCAAGCTACTTGATAAATTAAGGAGTTAAGCTACTGAAAAGTTACTTGATTCAGGAAATGGTGAAGCTACCACCAAAATACTAAGTTACTAGCTAAGCTACAGTACAAGTAGCGACTGCCCAACACTGATAATACAGTCTGTGCCACTTGTGTAAAATTCGCTGGCCAATGTTATACCAGTAATATTTGTTTTATTTCTAGCATTCTTGTGTCAGTTGTAATCTAAGTCAGTGTTATGGAATATGACTTATCAAATATGACTTATCAAGTCTCAGTTCATAGCCGGGTGAACACTGGCCGGTCCAGTAAATATAGCCTAGCTAGCTGGCTACGATTTCAGTATAGTGATATCAAAGATCCTTGCTCCTTCTCAACTCTCTGGTAATATTCTATTCACAAAATACACCCAATAGTATGGTACTGTTAAATCTTACTTGTGAAAAGTAATCCCCCGAGCCCTGTTTGCGATGGTCTGCCGATTTGAGCAGGAATATGCTGCACAGTGCTCTGGCATCTTGTTTCTTCTGCTGCTACGCAACTAGGAGTATGACCAGTCCAAGATGGCGGCCGCATTTCTTGCGCCCAGCAGCCAATGCGGTGTCTACTCTCTATTATGTCTATGGGCGGGAATACAAGCAAAGAAACACAGGAACTGATGAAATACAAACGTCAGTGAAAAGTGAAATCTATGAAAACTGAACATAATGGTGACATGACCTCACTAAGCCAGAGAGTTTTTTTTAAAGTAAATGCACTGACGATGAAATAGATTGACCACACATTCTGCTCTATTAAAGTAAACCCAATAGAATTAATTGTTAACACTTTACAATAAGGTACATTAGTTAACTACCTTAGTTAACATGAACTAAGAATGAACAATACTTCTTAAGCATTTATTAATCTTAGTTAATATTAGTTTCAACATTTACTAATATGTTATTAAAATCAAATGTTGTATTTGTTAATGTAACCCAGTGACAATACAGGGTTAAAATAACTTAAATGTATTAAAATAGTGTAATATCCCTTTAGGAAAAAATCAGCCAATCAGGAGCGATAGTTCCAGCCCAGCTGAACATGATTGACAGGTCACGACACAACTGCGTGATTCGGGGAGACCCTGCGCACATGTATGTGAGAAAAAGAGAGGAGACGAACATGATTGATGGCGACAGGGGAAAAGAGAGGAAATTTACAGATTTAAAGTTAACAGAGTGATAAAAGTGAGTATTAGCAAGTTAAAGAACCAACACAGAAGACAGAATAAGGAGGAACAGCCAGGAGTTTGGAAAAATCCCGTTTTCTACCTCTAATTGTCTCGGTCTGGTCTTATGGACAGAGTGAGAACTACTTGGAAGATCCCTTTTATCGATGGTGAGCCTCCCAGTGTGATCCAAAGAGATGCAGATCAACTCATCGAACATTACCTTTGGTGGTAGGAAAGTATCAGCCGCCTGAGCTGGTACACACTCTTCATCCAAAAGTGCCAACTTTCCTCTTACACTGTCACAGAACTGGTGACACACACTTTAACAGAGAACTATTGACAGTGGATTGACTAATACAGAAAGTGATCACAAACACAGACTTTAACGACCACAAAAAGGAAAAAAACAAAGACTCAATTACTTTAAAGGGCCCATTTTTATTTATTTTTTTCATGCATGTTATGTAATTGTGTTCAACTGTTATTTGCGAAGAATTGTGAGTAAACGTTACTGGTTACAATTTACCTGGCCTGATACTTCCTTTTATGGGTACAGTTTATATCACTTAGCTCCTTCCGAACCTAGCACAGTGTTAGTTCACGTTTAGAGTGTAGCACGGTTACATTAACATTAGTTAATGCACTGTGAACAAACATGAACAAACAATGAACAGCTGTATTTTTATTAAAGGTATAGCGGAGGATTTTCTTTTTCTGGGTGGATCATCAAGACTATTGGTCCTCCTAAGTGTCAATCATTCTGGCGATATGTTTACGTAAGCCGTCGTACGTGCTCGTGCACACGATTCACACGATGGCGTGCGCTCAAAACACACGTTGGGCTTCCCACTGATGCCTTAGTCGCGAAGTTTCTTGACAGGTAAAGTTTGGCATGCTATTTGGAGAAATCCATTTAAAATCACTGCTAGTAAAAGTTAATGTAAGCTATGATTAGCTCGTGCATGCTCTCTAGTGCACACGTTTAATAGACGTTCCCTCTCGGGAGTAGGTAGAGTGTTGCACATGTGCATTTTTTCAAATAGTGGAGAGGGCGGTTCTTTTCTAAAATTCGGGAAAATCCTCTGCAATACCTTTAACTAACATTAACAAAGATTAATACATACTCATACTGTAACAAATGTATTGCTCATTGTTAGTTCATGTTAGTTAATACAGTAACAAATGTTAACTAATGAACCTTATTGTAAAGTGTTACCAATTAATTATTGTTGATCTCACTGCAAACACAAAATCATAAGTGACTTAAAGCTGTCTTGCTGGTAACAGACAGTTTTAGAGACCATTGACTTCCATTGTATGGTACACAAACCCCCATAAAACATAAAGTGTGGTAGCGGTGAAAAAAGCGATTCATTCTATTAATAATTGAATTGTTATTTAATTCCAACTAGTTCTAACTAGTGCTGCAACGTCATGTGTCTGCCTTCTACATATGATTGTAAACTACAAAACCAATGTAAAATAAATACAATCTTTGAGATTTAATAGGCCGAAGTACATTTATTTTGACAAACCTCGTTCTAATTTTCAAAAGAAAGTAGTTTTTTTGGGGAAAAACAGTCTCTCTTTGTGCAACCTTTGAAATAAGCTCCCTTGGTCTCTGTCTTTGTATCTAATCTTTTTACAAAGAGTTTTGGCATGCCATTTGAAGTGCCGATTAAAATCAGTTAATATAATCATGCTTTGATCCCAGCAGGCAGGGTTTCCAAATGAAAGACAAACACATTCACCATAAGTACATAAGAAGATACTGTCAAAACAGATTCTAATTTGATTCCTTGCTTGGACAAATATGTCTCTAAGAGCAGGGTGATTGTAAGTACATGGGAAGCCAGTGGAAGAGGAAACAGCCAATCATTGTCGAAAACAACACAGATGAAATCGTGTCATGTCACCGCCATACAAAGTTGTCACAATGGATTGATGTTCCAGCTGCATATTCCAGCCCTATATGCAATCTATCCACATGTTGAATTTGAATTATTTTTCTTTGCCCTTGTGAAGATAAACCATGAGCAACAAAGGGTTATGTTGCTCTTTTGTGTGATTGCAACATTCCCATGATACAATGATTCTGTGTTGTGCCAAATTTTATATGCAGCTTAAGGCAAGCTCACATAATACGACTTTGGGCTTGATTTTGGTGTCAGATTTCCAAGGTCTGCAACAATTTATTCGGATCGCGGACAAATCGGTGCTCGTTGTGATCGACAATGCTTGTCAAATATAAGCATATCAGTGACGTGACCTGAGGCTGTCTCAAGCAGTCACAGACACTGCAATATTTTCAAACCTGTTTGATATCATGGCGAAGTGATCTTGTAGTGTGAGCAATGAAGCGACAATTGTAAACTGCTCTAATTATATCATGCACCTGATTGTACATGAATATAAGGCGACAATTTGATCATAATTGTTTTATACTAATAAACTAACAAGAAATATATTTTTAAAATCTAAATAAGTGGCCATTTCACCATACTTAACATTATGATATATTTTAGTGACCCTCAGTTTTTACTGAACAGACATGAACAGCCAAGTCTCTGTGTATTGATTCCCAATTTTTTTTTTTTTTTGTTTGTTTTTGTCTGATCTTTTTTCTGCACATATGATTTGAACAGCGAACATGATGGGCCCTATTTTAACGATCTAAACGCATGGTCTAAAGTGCAGGGCTCAAGAGCACTTAGGGCAGTGGTCTCAAACCGGTTCCACGGAGGGCCTAGTGTATGCAGGTTTTCTCTTTTACCTTGAACCAAACTGATTGAGTAGGTCACTAATTGGTTAAGATCTCCCCTCACCTGGTAGTCTAGGTCTTAATTGGGCACTAATTGAAGGGAAAGACCAAAAACCTGCATACACTAGGCCCTCCGTGGAACCGGTTTGAGACCTCTGACTTAGGGCATGTCCGAATCCACTTTTGCTAGTTTAACGATGGGAAAAATGGTCGGCGCACCCTGCGCACATAAGGGTTGTCTCTATTCTCTTAATAAGTAATGGGTGTGTTTTGGGCATAACGTAACATAACAAAAAAACAATCAGAGTCTTATCTCCAATTCCCTTTAAAAGACAGTTGCGCTCACGCCATGGCGGATTTGCTATTTACATGGCGGAATTTGCAAACGGAAAGACTGAACGCGTCTCTAGAGGTCAAACAGATCTGCTCATGCGCGAGGTTAAAGTGTGCGACCATACCATCTACGGGACAAGCCGGATTCCACCATATCTTTATGTACACAATAATAATATTTTACATTGTAATCCTTTAATTATTATTTGCCATGTTTGTGTGCTGTTGCACACCCGTGTGTGTAATAAGCAGAGTGTAAGAACGTTGTGTGAAAATTATAACTGCGTCGGGCTGAAACTAGCAAAAAACACTTGTATCACGCCTGGCGCTGCCTTGGCCAAAGATCTTGTAGTTTGTGCAAGTTCTTTGCGTTGTGCTGTGTAGTATTACACATATAGAGCTTTTTATCTTGGCAAGCTCTAGTTCTATTTTAGTTTCTTAATTTTGTTTCCTCTAGTCAGTTTTTATTTTTTTAATCTCTTGTTTTCTCTCCTGTTGTCTTGAGTGATGTGTGTGTGTGTGTGTGTGTGTGTGTGTGTGTGTGTGTGTGTGTGTGTGTGTGTGTGTGTGTGTGTGTGTGTGTGTGTCGTTTTGGTTCCTCCATGGTCACTGAACTGGCAGCCAGCCCACCCAAGCTCATTCTGCGTCTGGGTCCTCTCTCTCAAAAAGACTGTGATAATGGTTTACCCAAAACAGAGAATTTTGTCACAATTTACTCAACCCTCATGATGTTCCAAATCTGTATGACTTTCTTTCTATTGTGGAACACAAAAGAAGATATTTTGAATAATGTTTCAGCTGTCTTCGTCCAGACACTGAAAGACAATGTATTAACCCAATTGACTTTCATTGTGACATTTTTCAAAATATAGTCATACTGGTTTGGAACGACACAAGGGGGAGTACATACAATTTCCTTTTTACGTGATTGATTCTTTTAAGTCAATGTCATCTAACCTCTAAAGCTGCCTTTTCACTATCTCCAACATTTGCATATATTTTCCCCCCTAATGGCAGTCACATGGAATTTTAAAAGCTGGTTGTGAAGCAGCCGGAGGAATTAATTCCACCGGAATGAAGCCCACTCCCAAAGAACTGTAAAAAGAAATATATACCAAGGCCCAACTAACGAGACCACGATAGGCCACACAGGACAAGGCCGCTATAGGCCACACAGAGACAAGGCCACAAGACCACATAGAACCAAGGCCACAAGGAGCCACGAGACCACGATAGGCCACACAGGACAAGGCCACAATAGGCTACAAGGCCAAGATAGACCACACAGAGACAAGGCCACGATAGGCCACACAGTACAAGGCCACGATAGGCCACATAGAGACAAGGTCATGTTAAGCCACTCAGACGAGTAATGCAAGCTAAAGGCTAATCGAACAGACAGATGAGTGATATATGAGAGCATGACACCACCACCAGTATTTGCATGAGGATTACCTTAATCATTACTGGAAAGAGCTCGCTGAGCTTCGAGAATGATTTTGGAATCGGGTCTTATATACCCCTTTTCCACCAAGGCAGTGCTGGTGCTGGTTCGGAGCCAGAGCCTAGTTTCAAATCGGTTCTTTGCTTTTCCACACAAATAAACCTGGCTCTGGGCCAAGAAAACAGGTTCCAACTCAGCACCAACTTTGCGCTGGTCTAGAGATAAGAACCGGTTACGTCAGGTGCTGGGGGCGGGGTTATCGTAACGTTCGAAAACAAAAACTTCGGGATGCCATTTTTAAAACACCGGTCAGCTGTTAACTTTAGCTTTGGGCATGGACGGAAAACAAAAACAACCGTGGTCTGTGGAGGAAACAAACTGTTTTCTGGCTTTGTGTTCCTCCACAGAAATTCTAAATAAATTGGATGGAGCTGTGCGGACAAAACCCGTCTTTGAAAAGCTACAAACATGCGAGATAATTACCTTTCTTTTTGAACGTATCATCTGTCCATACATAGCAGTCACGAAGAGCTGTCAATGCGCGTTTTTGAATTACAGTGTTAATTTGTAAAGCCAGGAGCAGGAGTATTGATATGTAGTTCTCCATTGCTGTTACGCGTTGCTAGGACAACGGAGGTAGCCCTACTCTGGCTCTACAGTCTGTGGAAAATCGAGCTGGTTCTTAGATAATTGGCGAATAGAACCAGCACCGAACTGGCATAAGCACCAGCCCAGCACCAGCCCAGAACCAGCACCTGGTTAGCATTGGTGGAAAAGAGATAATATAGAATTTGAATGCAGAGGAAGACCTTCTGCCCAGGATCTGAATTACTATCGTGGAGACTCCATGTTCGGCCGCTGTGGTAGCTGCCCAGATCCTGAAGGAATGTCCGGTATAAGGAGAGGGAGATTGACTGCAGCTTTTGAGGACAGTAGCTAAATGAGTCCTGAACCAGGCCTTAGAGAGAGGTGCTCCATTAGATAAAATAAATAAGGGGGTGTGATCTGAAGTTCTAGGATGGACTTTAAGAAATTTAATCATGGATGTGAAAGGACAGAAACTATTATTAATTTTTAAAAGTGTTAGTGTGACACCTGGTCCTTGAGAGACATTCTTAGAATGCTTAAGAAAGAGAGTAAAGAAATTAGGTGAGAATCGTAAATCAGAAAAGGAAATATCATGGGCAGGATCGAATTGTTTAGTTTCTGAGGTGAATTCCCCAGGACGCATGAAGCCGTAAAAGGCAGATAAAAACATGGCTTCTAGCAGAATATTGGTATATGTGGAAACGAGACCGTTGCGGACGGAGATGGTTAATCTTTGTAGTAAAGGTAAGGTAATAGGTAGGCGTTTATCTGAGGGTTTACTAGAGGATTTAGCTATGCCTTTGAGTAATAAATGAATAGAAGTTGCATAAGAAAGACTTGGAAAATTAGGATATAACTATTTTGCATAAAATTGAATACCAGCGAGCAGTCTGCGAATGGAATACATTTTTAAATTGCGATTTTCGAAATTGAAGACGAGGACGGAGCAAATTATCATAATCAAGATGGGAAATGAAGGAATCTGAAAGGAAAAGCAAAACATTAAAAATGCGGACCAAGCGGAAGTATACGCTTTAAATGTAGAGGGAGCCACGCCTTTAGATATATAATGTCTAGCCGAATTAAGGTGTTGGATCCGGGTTGGCTGAAGGGCAAAGCCATCTGAAAGCCTGAAAACAAAAGCGAGAGAGCACATCAGCATTGATGTTGCAGTGGCCGGGGATATGTGCAGCCTTGATTATAAAGTTAAAAAAGACTGATTGCCAAATTAAACGTCTCAAGAAAGGCATAATCTTATGGCAAGATGCTCTACCTTTATTGATGATAGCAACTGTGGCTTTGTTGTCACAAAACATCATGATGCGCATCACCATGCCGGACCCCAAATAACGCTAACTACAGCTAGAGGATAGATCTCGTAAAGCGTGGATGAAACGGAGCCGGAAGCTGTCTTGGGAAAATCAGTTGGCTTGGGAAAATCAGCCGATGGAAGGGGCGGCGTCAGTGAATATATGTAATTCTAAAAAATAAATTCCGTTCCAATCATTTAACAAGAGAGTTCAAAAACACTTAAATTTGGCACGGAATGGGTCAGTGTTAACAAGCGAGAAATAAAAGCCCTGCCTTGAGGGATAATGCTGTAGAATTGAAAATAATCCAAGATATTTTAAATGAACAAAGATATTTGCTTGACTGTTTTTCTACCCCCTCTTTCTACCACAATGACCATTTGGAGTTCCTAAGGCACAGAGCTTGCAGGCCAAATGTTTGTACTTTGGGGGTCCATGAATTGTCACACCTTTAGTACAGTGGTGGAAGTGTAATTATCTGATTGGTCAGTTTGAATGTCTCACAGTTGGGTTTTAGTCACATGGTCAAGGAAAGGATAAAAGAAGATTGTAACTGTTGCTCTGTCTCTTGGATGCTCTGGCTCTCTTCTTCTCTGGGTCCCTTTCTTGGGGCTCTCTTCTTATTCTTGGGGCTCTCTCCTTTTGCCTCCTCTTTTCTTTCTCTCTCTCTCTCTCTCTCTCTCTCTCTCTCTCTCTGGTAACATTTTCATATATGCTGGGTACAATTAATAATATAAGTTATCATCATCTCATACATATATTTTGTAACTATTTTAAGTGTAACCATAACCATATTTTGTCATTAAACCTTTTCAATTACAACTAATGTACTAATTAGTTTTGATTTGGTATTGACTTTGAAGTGCTACATATTGCAATACAATATCGTCACTCTCTATAGCAACGCTCTCCCACAGATATTAAGCTATTGTAGCTGCGCTTATTTCCGTCATTGGTCAAAGTGGCAGTGGGTGGTATAGACAAGAAATGTGCAGTTTTCTACCATCTTGCTAATAACGTTTCTTTAGTCATTCGGCAGTTCTTGCAGCTTGAACCACTGCAGGAATTCCACCCTTACAATGCTCATGGCAAAATGTATGTGGCCGAGCAGAGAAAGCATGTCACGCTTCGATACGACGCGTAGAGAGGAAAAAAATTACAAAAAGGACCTGATTCTTAGAAGCTTTTCAAGAGGAAGAGAAGCTTACATCGAGAGAAATGCCTAAGAATTATAGCGAAGTAGAGGGACCCATAGTTTTCTCTTCAGAGAGGGGAACGCCGACATCGCTAAAAATCTGTTTAAGAGACTTTCCCTCAGGCGGCCAGGGTGGAGCAGGTCGTGCAGGCGGCCAGGGCGGAGACAACAGTCCATCGGGCGCCCAGGGTGGAGACTTATCCTCGGGCGGCCAGGGTGAAGCAGGCTGTGCAGACAGCCAGGGCAGAAACGTCAGTCCATCGGGTGGCCAGGGCGGAGACTTTCCCTCAGGCGGCCATGGCGGAGACGACCCTTCGGGCGGCCACGGCGGAGACGACCCCTCGGGCGGCCACGGCGGAGACGACCCCTCGGGCGGCCACGGCGGAGGCTCAGGAACAGACACCGGCTCAGGAACAGACACCGGCTCAGGAACAGACACCGGCTCAGGATCAGGAACAGACACCGGCTCAGGAACAGACACCGGCTCGGCGGCGGCCATCTTGTCCGGAGACACTGGCTCGGCAGACGTGACGTGAACAGTCTCTGGATCAGCAGACGTGACGTGAACAGTCTCTGGATCAGCAGACGTGACGTGAACAGTCTCTGGATCGGCAGACGTGACGTGAACAGTCTCTGGATCGGCAGACGTGACCTGAACAGTCTCTGGATCAGCAGACGTGGCATGAACAGTCTCGGGATCTGCAGACGTGACGTGAACAGTCTTTGGATCGGCAGAACTCATGTGCTTCCTCCATGCATGCAGAACCGCCAATGCATAAAAAAAGGAAGACAGCTCTCTTGACCGTGGCAGGACTGATGGTGGGCAGCTCCGGGGCGACCTTCGGGACGACAGCGGGCTGCTCGGACACCTCCGGGATGACAGTGGGCTGCACGGGCACGGCCTCCGGGATGACACCGGGCTGCTCAGGGACGACCTCCAGGACAACAGCGGGCTGCTCCGGGACGACAGCGGGCTGTTCCGGGACGGCCTCCGGGTCTTGAGGGATGGTGGACGCCTGCTTCCTCCTCCTCCTCTGTTTATGATGGCGAGGTGCAGGCTCTGGGCTGGACGGGACCCCATGGACCACCGGGCTAAACCCTGGCTCAGACTTGGAACCGCTGGACAGCTCTGGTTCGGGGCTGAAAAGAGGCCGAAGCGGAGAGTGGTGTCGGGGTTCATATCTACCACCTCCTCCCCTGTGGCCTCTACGGGTCCCAGGAAACCTGGCCAGACGGGTTCCCTCAAAAAATTGTCTATGGACAGGGGTGTTAATTGCCCAGTCGTCTGCTGTGCTGACGGAAGGGGGTTCAGGGGAGCTGACCGCCATGGTCTCCTCAGTCTTATGAGCCCACAAGGCAAAACACTCGAATAGCGTCATACGAGGCTCCGACTCTCCAGATCGAGAAATCCCACTCTGCTGCATTCTCCTCTTCCCAGTAGTAGGGGGAAGGATACGGAAACCCGCACTGCTGGATCTAGACATGAGGGAGTCCTTCTGTCATGATACACACGCGGAAAAGGTAGATCCAATTGCAGTATTTTACTGGGTAATCCGTATTCGTAATCCAGTCCAGGCAAGGGTCAAAATCCACACAGGCAATCCAAAAACAAGAACAAAACAAGAAATAGACGAGAAACAAGCAAGAACAGACCTCAGGAAGTGGTGTGACATTAAACAAGGACTCCATCACAAACACTGAAACAGCAAGGGTATAAATACACAGAAACTAACAAGGTGACGGGAAACAGCTGTGTGCAATGATCAATGAATAGACAGAACAGGATAATGGGAAATGTAGTCAAATGAGTGAATGACACCGTGGAGGAAGAGGACCTCTAGTGTTTACCCGGGGAACACAAACCAGACACTGTGACAATGACTTCCAGGAGCCAGAAATTTCATTCATCTTGGTTGGGTGCATTTATTTGGAGGTTAAAGTTTCATCCCAACAAACCACTTGCACTTAAAATATGTGTATTTCCCCACACAGCAACCATATGTTGTACACTGTCTCATACTGTGCAACACATCTCACCTTTGACAGACACTGCAGGATAAGCCTCAGAAATTGTGAATAATATATTGCACAATCTGATTTTGTGTCTTTGAAGCAGGTTCCAATGTATTAGCACAAACAGTGGTATGAGCCACCTCATGCTCTTTGTGCTGTGGTGGAGGTAGGAGAGCTCTATGAACTGAGGTCATCAGCTCAGTTATGAATTTTTCATCAGGTGCTATATGGCTTCCATTTGTGCAGGGTCACATTTATCAGGTATTGGATGTCCTCATGCTAAATTATTCAGACCTGCTTGTCAAATTCATGATCACGGAGACCTATGATGACTTTTTCTATAATGCCTAACTCATGAGTTACCAGTGTTGGGGAAGCTACACTAAGCTACAAGCTACTCAAAAGTAGTTAAAATTCAGTCAAGCTACCCTTCTGAAAAAGTAGTTAGCTATACTGAAGTTACTATCAAAAGGTAGCTAGCTATATTGAAACTACTTTTATTTTTTTATTTTTTATTTTTTACAATGACATTGTATATGACAAATAACTGAATAATTGTTAATGAAGAATGTTATAAGTAACTAAGATTTTGGGTTTAAAACAACAATGCAATTCAATTATGATTTCAAAGAGTAGTCTATTGTTTTATTTTGTAAACTCTACAAAGATACAGACAATAGTCAAATATAGCCTATATCTCAAACTGACTGTCAAAGTGCAAAATTGCTACAAATGTAACATCAATGCAAGAACGAAATGTATGCAAATTAAATTGGATACACAGGAGTAGTCAAAAATGCAGGTTATCCACTTTCAACCACTTCTGTCCTGATTTCTTCAAAGGGTCCACGGGTGGGTAAATGAACAGGCTTTTTTAGATATTTCGATCTAATGGACAAAATAAGCTTGCGCAATTTAGAAAGTTTAAATCCCATCTGGCTAGCACACTTCCCGTAAAGTTTATGCGTTAGGTCAGTTGGCGTAGAGTTAAAGGGATAGTTCACACAAATATGAAAATTCTGCCATTAATTACTCACCATCATGTCATTCCAAAGATTTTTGTTCATCTTCGGAACACAATTGAAGATCATTTTGATGTAATCTGAGTGCATTCTGTCCATCCGTTGAGAGCTATGCAACTACCACTTTGACACTTTAAAAAGTTAATTAAGAGATTGTAAAACTAATCCAAATGAATTAAAGGTCCCATGACATGAAATTTTCACTTTCTGAGGTTTTTAACATTAATATGAGTTCCCCTAGCCTGTATATGGTCCCCAAGTTTCTAGAAATTTCAATCGGTGTAAATCGAGCTTTTGCTATCTTTCTCTGCCTTTGAGAAAATGGAAGCTCATACGGGCTGATCTTGAATCTCCTCCTTATGACGTTATAAGGAGAAATGTTACCTCCCCTTTCTCTGCTTTGCCCGCCCAGAGAATATTTTCCGCCCATGAGCAAATGACATAGGAAGTAGGAACGCGCGTGCGCGATTTTAGTTTGTCCACGAGAGATATTATGGCTTTTGAGCGAGCGAAGCATAATAATTGCTCAATAATTGGATGTACAAATGAACACCGAAGGGTCAATACAGAGCTGGGCTTGCTGAACGTCTGAAACTAAAGTCTGGATCACTCTCTTTGGCTCAGCTACACACCTCGGACAAGTAAGTCAACTAATGATATATAAGTGTGTTGCTTTACTGTTTATGGTTACCTAGATTGTTACACGTACTGTAGAATGTGGCTGTAACATTAGCTATGCAGCTATGCAGTTTATGTGTGTGAATACACACACTGTAACGCGAGTGTTGTACACTTCTTTGTTATTTGGATAACCGTTTTCCTGTTGGTTATATGGCACGCGCGATATCCGCATTTCAAGATCGCAGAGCTTGATGTAATTGTAATAAGATAAATTACAGACGTTACAGATCTCTCACGAAAAGGCAACAGTAGGTTAGCGTTAGCTACATGATAATAACTGTAAACCATCCGAATAAAGTACTGTATCCAGACATACTATTTTAAACTAACCATTCGGAAACATCCTGCTGGAGCCGCTGAGTTGCAACTTCTTCATCCGTTGCTTCTCCATCCGGATCAGATTCTGGGTCAAACTGAAATGCTTGAACGACTGCGTGTCTTCGTGCCATTGCTATATCCAACGTAAACATGCATGGTACCGTTGCGCAAGATGGTCAAGGCCACACCCACCCTCTACCTTGCGCTGCCTTTCTCCTCCTCATTAGCATTTAAGGCTACAGACACCGAAACGGCCCGTCTGAAGGAAGCTCATTCTGGGACTGGCTTGTAGTGGCTATAATTCTGCAACGAGGCTGAATTTTTGGAAAGAGATTTCAGATACAGTACTAGGGACCACTAAGGCCTATATTAAAGCCTACAAAAAGTAGCATGTCATGGGACCTTTAAGCAGTTTAGTTAAAATTTTCTTAAGAGAGTTGATCGCTATATATGATGAACATATTTAATTAAGGCTTTAAATCAGAAACAGACATATGGTATAGAGTGCAATAAAGCACGCTGGATAATTAATCAATTTAAAAAGGCTAAAAGGATCCCAGTAATGAAGAGGGTATACTCCACGGTAGCGCCTGCAGTCTGGGGATCATCTCGAGCTCTCTTGTGGGAGCAAAGGACCTGAGGAAACTGCCTGCTTAGGGGCCCCGAGTGGGGGAGGCCATTTCTACTTCACTGCTAACACAAGGGAGTCGGCTGCTTAAGAACCCACTATGGGTGGGAAGCAGCTACGATCTTGCAAATATGCTAAAGTTTGCATTCTAGGGGAGCTGCCCATTAAAAGAACCTGGAATAGGGAAGGCAGTGTCCTCTAGATAAATAAAGTAGCCTCCTGCTTAGGGGACCCCGATTCTTGGGGATGCAGCTATGACATCATTACCACAAGGGAGCTGTCGGCTGATATAACCTCACATCAGGGGGAGGCAGATGCAACCTTGAAACTTCAGCATATTAAAAAAGGAGCTGCCTACTAAAGCCTCTTAAAAGGAGGCGGCTGCCCAAAGGTTACTATAAGGGAGCTATCTCTTTCTTAAGGGAGCCCACACAGAGGTGGCAGGAAGCTCACCTTTTCTTGGAGATGGATGTTGCTGCTAAATGGAGCTCAGAAGAGCAGAGGCCTCAGCAGTACGACTCTCCATAGTGAGTGGAGGCCAAACTGCGCTCGACCTTAAAGACAGATTATAACATCGGCTCACAGAGAGCCAACACAATTGATGCCACTGTCAAGACAGAGCTCAGGTGAGTGAAGGCTTCAGCAGAACGATTCACTGTATAGAGAGGAGGCCAAACTACACTCAACTTTAAAGAAAGCTTATCACAGCGGCCCACAGAGAGCCAACACACTTGATATCACTGTCCAGACAGAGCTCAAGAGAGCAGAGTATGGAGTTAATATTGTGCCATAATTAAGTCAAGTCAAGTCAAGTCAAGTATATTTGTATAGCGCTTTTCACAATACAGATTGTATCAAAGCAGCTTCACAGTATTAAATTAAATTAAATTAATTAAACAAACAAATTCAGCATTTTGCAAACAAACTCGATCTGCTTTGCAAAGGAAAACTCGACTCGCAAACAAACTCGATCTGCTTTGCAAAGGAACCGTTCTACTGTTTTAGAAGAGGAAGTTGCTCATCTGCATTTGTGAGAAAATCTGCCTGGACACATCTGTAAGAAAATCGAGCCAAGAGATCTCATAAAAAGCCAAGTGTCTCACAATCATAACAGACAGATATTGTATGCACTAGATTTGGCATTTGTTCAAAGGTTACTTGCAATTTGTAGGATGGTTTGTATTTATTTGTGAAATATGATCTAGGCTCATTTATTTCTATTTGAAAAACACAATACATATTTGTTAATCCACTGCATTTTCACTCAAATTTACCTTTGTACTTGCACATTGCTTTCTGTTTGTTTGCGAGTCGAGTTTTCCTTTGCAAAGCAGATCGAGTTTGTTTGCAAAATGCTGGATTTGTTTCTTTAATTATGGCACAATATTAACTCCACAGCAAAGGCCTCAGCAGAACGACTCTTTTGGCAAGAGGAGGCCAAACAACGCCGATCTTGAAGACAGGTTACTACAACGGCCCACCGAGGGCTGACACACTTGATGTCGCTGTCTTAATGGAGCTCAGAAGAGCGGAGGCCTCACAATAACGACTCCCTAGAGTGAGAGGAGGCCAAACCATACTCAACTTTAAAGACAGATTATCACAGCGGCCCACAGAGAGCCTACACACTTGATGTCACTGTCTAGATGGAGCTCAGGCGAGCAGAAGCCTCAACTGAACTAATCTCTAGAGCGAGAGGAGGCCAAACTGCACTCAACTTTAAAGACAGTTTACCAAAGTGGACCACAAAAAGCAGACACACTTGATTTCACTGCCTACAGTAAATAGAGCTCAGGAGACCAGAAGCCTCAGCCGAACGACTTTCTAGAGCGAGAGAAGGCCAAACTATGCTTAACCTTAAGGACAGCTTATCATATGGCCCACGGAGAGCCTACACACTTGATTTCACTATCTAGGTGGAGCTCAGGAGAACGGAGGCCTCAGCAAAACACTCTAATTTAAAGGCTCATTAAGGAGCTGCCTGCTTAAACCCCAGCCTCTGGGGGAGGCGACAGCAAACTCAGAGAGCATAAGGGAGCTGCCTACTTAAAGGACCCGAACTGGGAGGCAGCTTCAACCTTAATTCTGTGTCTAAATCCTCAGAATTAGATCTAGAAAACGAATCAGTGCCAGAGCTAGCAAGAGGAGCTTAAACAAAAATATACCTGTTCGACTCCTCCCGTGCTCCGTCTACAACCCTGTACTCGATCCCGCCTCACCGCTATGGCGGCCACGTGACCAGATTCGCAGAGAGTAGGTTTTTAACTCTCATCTCTCAAGAGAGAGAGAGTCAAGCCTGGGTCTAACCAATCACAGTGACCACATCACATAAAATTTAACTCCCTCGGAAGTTAAGTGTGCTAAGTCCAAACGCCAGATTCTGTCACTCTGAAAAGAATCATAAGAGAACAGCCACGAATGCATCACTATGAGAGTCTTCAACTCCCTCGAGAGCCAAACACGCTCGTGCAATGAGCTTTTGTCAAGCTAATGAAAAATATAGTTAAGTTAGTAGTGTCGCTACTTGCAGTTAGCCACTCCTAAACACTGTGAGTTACTATCCTCTTTTTCTCTGCTCCCTCTCTCTCTGTCTTTCCCATTGTCTCCTCTTTACACTGGAATAACGGTATTTCTGTAGTGTACAAAGCGTTCTATAAAAATAACCAAGTCGACTACAATATTAATATTTACAGATCCTATTGTTTCCATTTTTAGAATGAGTTCATTAATCTCCAACCACACTCTCACGGAGGAAGTGAGTGTGTGCAATGCTGGGCAGTAAATGGAGCGGAAACCATCCAAACATTAGAATTGTTAATATTATTCTTTTCATGCTATATTCCTTACTTTTATGGCAGGGCAGAACAATTTAGACTTTTCAGTGAATTACTCTTGTAAACAAGTCGAGGGCTAATATAATGTGGACAGTTTCAGGCTACCCTTACGAAAAAGAAGCATACTTCAAGTTAAATACATTTGACTTGTCTAGTTGTTTTGTGTTCTTTTTTCCCTTGTGGTGGGTTGTGTTTTTGGTTTAGAAAATGTAATTTTTGCTCTTTATGAGTCCATTGTTTGGACTGTGTACTTCCCAAAGACTCTTACAAAATTGTGTGTACTACTACAGTAAAAAGTGAATCTTAAAGTAAAGTTTTGTCTGTTATTTTTGTAATTCAAATAATGTGTCAACAGTTTTTGGTACTTAAAAATCCTGTTACTTTGAAATCCAGACCTGTAGCTGTAAGAAATTAATTGCTTACATTTTATGAATTCATATAAACATAAATAGAAACAGGGCAGTGCAGTGGCTCAGTGGGTAGCACTATCACCTCGCAGCTAGAAGGTCCCCGTTTCGAGTCCCGGCTGAGCCAGAAGTTAGCAGGTTCTCTGTGATTTCCTTCAGGTACAACAGTTTCCACCATTCAAACACATGCAGCATAGATTAATTAGCGATACTCAAGTGTCTGTGTGTAAGCCTGTTGATGGATCTGTTTAGGGTGATGTGAATGTCCAGAAAACATTCAAAAATAACATTTCCAAAATGATAGAATGGAATGAGCCTGTAACGTTCACATAAACCAAGAAAAAAAAGTTCTTAATTCATTAAAAAAAAACAGATGTTTTGAATGTTCAGAAACCGATCTCAATGTTTAAAAAACATTAAGAAATAACGTTTTCCTAACCTAATGGGAATATTAGCAAATCGTTCTGACAACTCTGTTAGCTGGGAATGTCTAGTTGGACTATGGGAAGAAAGTGTAACTTAAAATCATCCAAACAAGAGAAAGAACAAAAGCAAATCTCCCCTTGAATATAATGTTGTTTGTTCTGTAGATTTTTATATATATATTCTTTTTTCAAAAGTTATTGCGATACTTCCATTAAGCTTTGCGGTTACAAAATTGCTTGAATAATTTCTGTTATAAGTCTGTGGTTATTGTAGCAGGCGTAATTCAAAGTAAAATGATTCGTACAAAAGGAGCTTATAGCAATTACAGGTCTATAATTTACAATAGATTTTAGCTTATAAAGCATGTACATGGTGCATGTACAATTTCTGGTACTTTCTTTTATCGAATGAAAAAATATTTCAAACTAAAAATATGGCCATCAGGAATTATTTATGAATCAGTCCTCTCTTCAAAAATCATTTTTATGTTAAATAAAAAAAAGAAAAAAAAAAAGAAATGAATGAAGAATATCAGATATATAATAATTCATTCTGCAATATATAATGACAACGACTTTTCCTTATCAGACATGTGCCACGGTAGGTCGTTGTCAAAGCATTCCCTATCTGCCAACAAACAAAAGAATATTATCCTGGAAAATGACATTATATCTTGACAGGTCTCCTTGCAGGTGGGAGCTACGTGTAATGTCACACACAGACTGTTTTCTTAATGTGTGTTTGACTCTAAAAGCACAAAGCAAAGATGTTATCAAAGCATAAAAAGCTTAGCTTCTTATCTGAGAGAGCACAGCAGCTTTGAGAACATGGAACAAAAGATACAGGAAACACCACTCCAGTAACACAGTATGCATGTATTATTGTCCCGCAACACAACAGAGGTCTGGATAACGCTTAATTGTTTTTGTAATTGCATGCTGTCAAGCCAGAAAGCAGCGTGACACTATCATGTTGAAATTAACTGAGGCATTTGGTGAAATCCATTTACACATGAGGTGACTGAACAAAATCTCATTTTCATCAGTGGAGTTGGTGGCAGAAACCTCACAGATGTTCTGTTTAATCTGGACGCAGTGCTGTCTAATCTTTTCGTAATCCTCTTTGCACGTTTTGCATAGTTACATTTAAATATAGCCATTGTGATGCAATACTGAAAAAATAAATAAATAATAATAATCTCTTTTTTTTGTATTTTGCTATGCAAGCAAATATTATATTATGCTTCAGGGATGCTGAAATATTCATGTAGTTTATATTTAATATTAACTATAGATGCTGTGAGTCCTGTTCATGCAAGCGAGCCAAAGGATATTAAGAATAGTGTAGGTATAGAGGCAAACGTTCATGTGAGCGGTCCTTCACAGTGCACTGCTTAGAGCCAGAGAGTGAGCGAAGAGATCATATGAGCAAATCCAGCCAGATATTAGTTGACCCGACTGAGCCAGAGGTTTTCTCCTTTTCCCTCTGGCATGAGAAAGTGTGTGAATGTAATACAAATTAATTCATTCTGACCTTTTTAATGAAAAGAACATTTTAAACAACCAGTTTTGTTTCTAAACCTGTGTGCGTGTAGAGGAGCATATGACACTTACTCTGTTAATGTTAAATAATGTCGCTTTTATTAGAGTGCTTATGAAGGTATGTATGTTTGAATGTATGTATGTGTGCATGTATGCATGTACAGTATGTGAGTGCACATACACTTGCCAAAATGTTTTTAAAGAATAATCTTTATGCTCACCAATCCTGCATTTATTTGATCAAATATGCAATATAAACAGTAATATTACAACCCCAAATCCGGAAAAGTTGGAACTTTGTGTAAAATGCAATGAAATCAAGAATCTGTGATTTGTTAATTCTCTTTAACCTTTATTTAACTGACAAGGTACAAATAAAAGATTTTCAAAGCTGTCACTGACCAACTTAAGTTTTTTATTTATTTATTTATATTTGATATATATATATATAAACACATTTTGATTTTGATGGCTGAAACACACTCTAAAAAGTTGCGACAGAGGAATGTGTACCACTGTGTCACATCACCTTTCCTTTTAATTACACTTTTTAAATGATTGGGAATTGAGGATACTAATTGTTGAAGTTTTGCAAGTAAAATTTTTGCCCAATCTCACCTGATACAAGACAGCTGCTCAACAGTCTGAAGTCTTTGTTGTCTGATTCTCCTTTCCATGGTGTGCCATACATTTTCAATAAGAGACAGATCTGGACTGCAGGCAGGCAGTCAAGCACATCTCTTCTACGGTGTAGTGTCTAAACCACTCTGTTTAGCATGTGCAGAGTGAGGCCTGGAATTGACTTGCTTCCCAGGAAAGATGTCATCTTGATGCCATTAAATGTCTCTGTACAAACCCAATATATGCCTCCTCGTCAGTGGTACATTCACACACACAGAAGTCACCCATACAGTTTGCACTGATGCACCCCAATACCATGGCAGATGTTTGCTTGTGTAGGCTATCTGTTGCTGATGAAAGTCTGTATGGTCCCTTTTGTCTTCAGGACTGAGAACTCGATGTCTGTTTTTTCCACAAAACAAGCTGAAACGTGGACTCATCTGACCACAGGAACAATTTCCACTGTCTTTTAGATCATCTGAGATGAGCTCGGGTCCAGATAACTTGCTGGCATCTCCACATAGAGCTAATGTATAGATTTCTCCTTGCGTGACATGATTCAAGTGGCATTCCTTGATGCACCAGCAGACTGTTAACTGAAAACGGTTTTCCAAAGAACTCCTGAGCCCATATTGGTGTATTTAACAGAGTAGAAATGGTTTCTCATGCAATGCCATCTGACGGCTCAAAGGTCACTCACATTCAACAGACATTTCCTGCATTGCCCTTACACAACAATATTGTGTATGGTAGAAGGTGAAAGACCTTAATTCTTTGCAATCTTGCATTTAGAAATGTAATTGTTGAGTTGTTTGACAATTCCCTCATGATATGGCACAAAGTGATGAGCCATGACCCATATTTGCTTGCAAAAAGAAAGATGCTCCTATTACACTCAATCACAATACCTATTATACCACTATTACCAATTCACCTTCTAATTGTGGACCGTTTTAAAGAATGTACTTGGATATTCTATAAACTTTTCACTTTTATTTTGCCTCTGTCCCAACTTTTTTTGGAGTGTGTTGCGGCTATCAAAATCCAAATGTATTTATACTTACAAAATACAATTAAGTTGGTCTGTGAAAATCTTTTCTTTTTGCTTTTTTCAGTTAAATAAAAGTTAAAGAGAATTAACAATTCACAGATTCTGAATTTTATTGCATTTTTATTGCATATTTTCTGGATTTGGGGTTGTATGAAATATTATTACAATTTTAAATAACTATTTTATATTTTATATTTTCTGTCATGTTAAAGCTAAAAAAATCAGCAGCCATTACTCCAGTCTTCAATGCCACTGTCACGGATCTGCCAGGCTCACACCAACAGCCAATCACAATGCACACAGCATACTAACCACTCACACCTGCACCTCATCTGCACCATCATCAAGCCAGCTACAAAATCACACCCCTCGTCTCACATCATTGTCTGGTCTCGTTTCTATGAAGTGGACTACTTACCTATTCTACAGTTTACACCCACAATTATCTCCAGTGTTAGTACTCCAGCTTCTACCTCTCCCTTGTACAGTGTGTTCTCCTGTCATCAACCTGCAAAGGACCATTACCGCCATACTGCCCAAACACGACGAGGTGTGGGCATCATCCATCCAGCCATCCGTCCAGCTATCCACAATCTCCTGCACCTGTAAAACAAGTTAAGTCTTAATTATTAATTGTTACTCATTCTGCTAAGTCTATATGTGACCCTGGACGACAAAACCAGTGACATGGGTCAATTTTTTTGAACTTGAGATTTATTCATCACCTGAAAGTTAAATAAATAAGCTCTCCATTGATGTATGTTTTTTTTAGGATAGGATAATATTTGTCCGAGATGCAACTATTTGAAAATCTGGAATCTGAGGGTGCAAAAAAATCAAAACATTGAGAAAATAGCCTTTAAAGTTGTCCATTTATGTTCGCGATTATGCTGCATTCACTCACAAAAATAAATGTTTTATATATTTACGGTAGGAAATTACTAAATATCTTCATGGAACATAATCTTTACTTAATATCCTAATGATTTTTTGGCATAAAAGGAAAAATCTATAATTCTGACCCATACAATGTGTTGTTGGCTATTGCCACAAATATACCCATGCGACTTATGACTGGTTTTGTGATCCAGGGTCACATGTGAACTGCGTACTCGCCTGTTCTCTCAATTCTTCTCAGTGCTGTTAATAAAGCTAACTGTTCGCTGTGTCTGAGTCTGCATTCTGTAACAGTCACATAATTCTTCAGGTATATATGTGTTTGGTAGGGAGATGATTGTATGCATGTGGTGAATCTCAGCTTGCAGACAGACAGATTTCCCTGGACAATTCCATTTAGCCTGCATTTTTGCCCATTCAGGTCACACAGTGTCTGACCAAGGTAGATGGCAGAGTAGAGAGAGGGGAAAAGAGGAAAAGGAGAGTAAAACTGAGAGCAAACACCCCTCAGATACACATTCATCCACACGACTCTGCTCCACTGCTCCTTTCGCTCACAGATAATTAAAGTCCTGTGGGAGTTTCCAGAAGGACTGCATCCGTAAGTCCAGCAGTCCTCCTGAGCTGTAGAAACACAGGGCAGGAGAGAGGTAAGCCTGAATATAAATTCAGCCTCCCAGACAGGCACTGTCAGACAGGAGCCATTTTTTACTTCTCTAGTCATTTTGCATTGCCCATAGGATGTTAGGAGAAGAGTGGTGAAAAACTAAGCCTGGGGTCAGTCAGGCAGCAAAGCAAAGGGCCATAGTCATCTCCTAATATAATTATCCAATCATTATGATTTGTGATGTGCCTGAGTTATTTTAGGCCTAGAGAGTCTGAGTGTGGATGGAACTTGAAACTCTAGAGCAACTCTCTGCCCTGCAGACTGTGTGATATGAGGGAGGCAGAGCATGACGGCATCTGTCTGCAGCGTGCTTGCTAATGCTGAGGGTTTTTCAGTCTGGAGCAGTGGAGTAAGACATCAGGCTATATTGAGAGGTATAAGTATTCAGCGAGAGTGAGGGGAAAGGGTGATAAACATACGACAGAGCAGGGGACACTGGTGTGATTAATTTCAAGGTCTGATAGATACAAAGAAGTAAACAATGAACAAACAAAGAGTTTGTCCCTTCTCAACTGATTCAGCACTATTTTCACCAGACTTCATCTCCAAAGATATTACAATTAAGTCAGATTATGCTACTGTATCAAATACATTACAATTTGAAATTGTTTTGTATTTTAATGTCAATTATGCCTGTAATGGCAAAGCTGGATTTTCAGCAGTCATTATTCCATTCTTCAGTATACATGATCCTATAAATTACTATATGCTGATTCAAGAAACATGTATTATAAATATTGAAAACTGTTGTGCTGCTTAATTTTTTTGTGGAAACTATATATTTTTCCAGTATACTTGAATAGAAAGTTTATTTATTTATTTTTTTTATGTTTTTTGATGGTATTTTGATCACTTTTTATTTTATATATTTGATTTGATGTTTAACACATTCTGTTGACTATAAGTAACATTGCACCTACATGTCAACTAACTCTCATTAGAGTGTTTGTAAAGTATTAGTGGGCTGGTAGGATTAGGGTTCAAATAAATTGACATGTATTTGCAAAGTTGCTTATAGTTAGTAGAATGTCTGTTGGAGGACCATCACAATAAAGTGTTAGCAGATATTAAGCAGACAGTCTACTATAGTACTAAGTAAGGGTTAATGCCCGGCGAGGTGTCCATTGTCAGGTATTAATAGACGACGGCGAGGCGTGAACCGTCCGACGCGCAGCGGAGACTCCGCCGAAGTCCATTAATACCTGACAATGGACACCTTGAAGGGCATTAACCCGCTTATACCATGGTCACTTGCCAAATAACACATTTTTAAAACATTAGTTTAGATTTCGATTGTAAAACTAATTAAAATATAAAGTTTTTACAAACAATAACTTGGTTTCCCTGGTTACGCCTGACGGTTTATTTAGCAACCGGAGATATTTATAGTCTGCTCGATTTATAGTCTTTGATACGTATAGATACTTTGACTGCCTGTTGCTATGGTTACTCACAGCTGATGTAGCCAGCGCATTTATTTATTCATTTCGAACGGTAAACAGTCAGTTTCACCAGAACTCCTTTACTAGGTGTCCTCTATCACTTTTTAATGGACACCCTGCAGCCAATCAGAATCGAGTATTCACCCAGACCATGGTACAATGTCTGGTAGTTGACATGTTGTTGCAAAGTTACTATAGTCAACAGAATGTTCAAAAGAGACGATGAAAATAAAGTGATACCAATGTCTTTACTATCACCCTTGATCAATTTAATGCATCCAAGCTAAATAAAAGCATTAATTTCTCGTCATGTACTTTCGGCTTAGCCGAAGATTCAAATGTTCATTTATATCTTACCTTGATGCGATTTTGTAGGCTAGTGTATTCTTTTTATTATGCACATACATGGACCATGGCAAATATATTTACACAGGTTTTCAACCCTATTTGAATATAAAACCCAGTTGAATATAAAAAGTCCAGTGCGAATGTTACTCCCGCTCGTCATCGGCAGCTGTCAGTCACTGTTGCTAGGCGACAATAACAATCGTCCGTAGGCTAGACCGGTCCGAACGGTTTAGATGCGCCCTTTGAAATGGGACGGAGCTGTAGTTGGCAACAATTTGTTAATATTGTGACAATAGGCTTACATTTTGTTACTTTAATTTTCGAAATAACCAGTGGTGGTATGTAAGGAACTACATACTTCGTTAATACTCAAAGTAGTTTTCCCACACAGGACAGCAACGCTACAAAATGATGTTATTTTACAATATGATGCATTGTTTTACATTAAACTACACAAAAGTATATAGTTTAAATGTATCAACCTTGAAAATATTCAGAAGTAAAATGCAACATGCAGTAATATAAATGCAAAACCATCATAAAAACCCTGACAAGTTTTTTTTTCCTGCAGAATTCCTTTACTTTTACTCTTGATGCCTTAAGTACGAGTATGCAAGATACCTTTGCTCTGAAAATCAAACACCTTGGAAATGAAAGGTATGTACTATGTTTTTAGGAATGGCACAAAGGTCTCTGTCTTTGGATCATTGTTTTCAATAAGTGCTTTTTTGTCATTTGTGTATATTTGGATTGTTGTGTTGTAAATAAATCCAAACAATCAAAAAGCCATTCTTTTTTTTTAAATCTCCTCATTCTTTGTGCAAGGTTGCTCAGAATGACAGGGCCTGATAGCTCCTAAAATAGGGCCATTAGGGAGTGTCTTTGTCTTTCTCAGGTGTGAAAAGCTTACATATTAATGAGGTGATCACGCCCCCTTCGCATAAAGCTTTCTCACACAACACGTCTTAGAAATTTTAAATCAATATGTTGTCTTCTCTGAATGAGCAGTCAGGATGATTTTCACATAGTTTTGGAGCAAATATTCTAGGCTACGTGATACAATTTTCAAAAGTCTTGGGAAGAAATAATCAGTAGGGGTTTCATGACCTTATTTCAGTGACAATTTTTTTTGTATTTTCACAAACCACGCATAAATGTCATTATCTCAAAACTACAAACTTTTACATACATGCTGCTGATATATTATTGTAGCAGAGTTTGTGCTGAATACAGTGTAATCAGACTTTAGCCATGAAAATGTCACAAGTAACATAAATAAGCACAAATGTCAGAGCATGTCAGAACACCTCCAGGACCCAGAAAACAGCTCAGACCCCAGAGGGTTAACTAAGGTTTGAAATATATGACTAGTAGTTTTCCCCCAATGTGGTATTAGTGGTTATTAAAAGTACTTTAGTGTAATAAAGTATCTCAATATTTATTCCATGAGTCAGCCCTGCAAACCTGTTGGTAGACAACTTAGTGGATAGTGAAAATATGCAGTCAAATACTCTGGAGACCATCCCAGATGATGTCCCACCAGCAGGAGGCCTTACCAGGGTCTCTATTGTGGCAGCCCATCCTGGTCCAGCAGCACACCAGGGTCTCCCACTCAGCTGAATAAAAGTCTACATTTTTTTTTTCTTATTTTATGTACTGTAAATTTAAATGTTTATGTTGATTTTAAGATGTTTACCGTATGTTGTAAATAGTTGGGGGAAAAAAGGTATACAAGAATTTGTTTCATGCAGAAATAATGACTGTCATTACAAAAATAAACAATGTCCAGAGCAATGATTCTCTTTTATTTACACATTTAAAGTTGCATAAAAATAAATAAATGTTCAGATTTTTTTTTTTTCTTTTAAAAAATATAAGTGAAAAAAAGTTAAACACTTTGCAGTCCCATGTCTTCTCTAATCAAGTCCAAAAACTCGTCCTCTCTGTCTCGCCTTCTTCGTGGTGCTGGTGCTGCTGCCCCTGGCTCCTCCTCTTCTTGGTCACACACTGCTGAACTCGGCCCTGGTCTGTCCTCAGGGATTGAGGCAATGAGGACAGGGGGGTGGTGCAATGCCTCTGTCCCAACACCTCATCCATGAGGACAAACCAAGGCCAAGTTTCAGCAGTGGGTTCCCACTCATACCCTCACCTGTCCCAGGACACGTGCAATCCTAAGGCAGAGCAAATTAACCATAGCTTGTTAACAGCAGCACAATACATTTCAGCAAAGATGTGATCTCAGCTTTCTTTATTTTTAAAATCATATTCATATTCAGAAATCATATTTATGAATACTCAAATTTGGTTAAAACCTTTGTAGACATAGCTTGTATGACAGCACTACAGAAACACATAAAAGTGAAACCCCATTGCCTTATCTACTGCTTTTCTTATTGTTGTGGGCTTTATAGGGTGAGTGATATTTCTTATTTACACAAGTTAGACAGACTAGTGCAAATATTACAATAAAATTTTATTTAATTTATTTAGTTTTTTTTTTTTTTTAATTGCAATTTAATAAATTGAGCTGTCTGCTCCTTGCTCCCTGAAACAATTATTAAACTAATATTAGCACAAGTTTTGCCTCAGACCACCTGACAAATGAAGCCACGCAATGGTGATGGAGTTAAGATGAAGTTTATAAAAAAAGAAAAACTTGTGGCTTTTAACTCTGGTTTCGCTAGCTATTTGAGTAAATGAAAACATAAAACGTACATTTAAATGTGAATTTGCCGTCCACCACCGAACTCTCGGCCGTCATTTTTTTTTTTTTTAATAAAAATGCTGTCGTCATCGGCGCGTGATGACTTATGGTGTAGGATCAGGCCGCAAGGATCCTTTTATATATCCTTCCTTTCACGGGGGAAATGAAGGGTGCATTTGGCGTCGCTTTAGCCTTCGTCGCGCCGCGGTGATGCAACCGGCCTTCGAATACGGCCTTCGGAGGATGCAGAATTGAATTGGGACAGCCTTCATTGCGCCGCGGTGACGCAATCGGCCTTCAAATGCGACCTCCGAAGTGTGCAGCCTTTGAATTGGGACATCCTTCGTCGTGCTGCTGTGACGCTATCGGCCTTCAAATCAGGGGGGCAATGTTTCGGAAAACATTGAAGCTTCCCCGGGCGCTGCCATTGATTAGCAGACCATCACCTGCTGTTAGCATTCCATTGACTCCCATTCATTTTGGCGTCACTTTGACAGCGAACAACTTTACATCTGAGGTGTTTAAAGACTCCATTTGTCCATTACTTATTTCTAAAGAAACACAAAAATGTATAAAAGGCTCCATTACCTTGTATCTTATGTTATGGCCCCGTAGAAGCCGTTTTTGTAAAAATAGGCTAACGATTGCATCATAACCACGCAACTGTGTCGCACAGTAGATAAATTACCGTATGGACAGGAGGAGAAGCTCGCGCAATCGGGGGGACGTGGAGGCAAAATGACAAAATTAATCAGAATTTTAGCAAAAGTTGCTTCTGCTCCTAGCTCATGGACACCTCCTACTCACACTCTCCGTCTCTGCAAGTTTCGGAAGGGAATGATTCAGATTTCTCTTGGCACAGCTACTAGAAGACAGACGGGTTGCTCGCGTCACATCTACGTCGTCAAGCTCCGTTTGAGTCTGCACAGTAAGCTCAGCCATCAGGAAGTGAGTGCTTCTAATTTGCTTCACTTTTCTCCGTTGAAATCTATGGGGTCGCTGTGTCCATTTCTTATACTGTCTATGCTTCAAACACGGCCTTCGGAGGTTGAAGCCTTCAGACAGCTACAGTCTTTTCAGCTTACCACTATAAATCGCTATTTTTCTGCACTAAAATACTGAATTTTGCCAATATATATTCAGAGACGATAGACAATATGTTATAGAATAATAATTTAATGACAACGCAATTTTGACCAAAAAAAGACATTTGACCTATTTTTAGACCTTACTGTAAACGTACCAGTCCGATGGGTTTTCTTAGATCGCATCATATTGTCTTTGAACTTCCGTTTTTGCGGTGTCTCTATATCTCTGTGGCATCGCTGTCGAGGAGTAATTCGCTGGTGAAGTGGATTTAGTTATTGTACAGTTAACGAAAGTTATCATGAGGATTGTAATGTTTAAAGCAGATGTCTTAACAAATGTCAGTAGACCGGCAAGATTTTAAAATGAGCCATTCATTCATAAATAGGTAAGATCGCTGTGAAAATACAGACTGGAAGACAAAAGACAACGAACGCAATGCTGAAAAGGGGCGGGGCTACATAAGGTCTATATTAACCTTCACACAGATTTCAGTGTTGTTCTGGCCTGGTCCTTACACTTTTTACAGCTTGAGGTCATAGTTCCTAGTCACAGTCAGCTCAGCTCAGCTATTTGAAGATATAAAAAAAAAAAAAAAAAAAAAAAAACAACCTCCTGGGAGTTTTATGGTTTGTTTTGTTTGTTTGTTTGTTTGTTTGTTTTTTTCCCCATGGAGACAACATGTCACACATGGTTGAGACTCAAAATCCTCTCTACATAAGCCTAAAACTATAAACATTTTTAGTTGAGAAACATCCAAGCACTACAAAAGTGTATTGAGACAACTTGAAGAAAAAATGTAGAAAATAAAAATATTTGTTAGTAAACAGAAGCCATTCATCCACTCTCTGTGTTAGCTTATACAATGTAGCCTCACATAATTTTACAAAAACAATAAAATTAAGATGATATATAACACTTTAAATACATAAATAAATAACCCCCTAAACATTTTTTAAAAAGTTTAAAACATGTGGATTGCAACATGGCATGGGCATTGGATAGGAGCTGTACGTTGTCTTTGTCTTATTTACAGGAACATTTTATTAACCGTGTCCTCTTTAATGGCTAATCATTTTTATTGCCTCATTAATAAAGGGTTTTCATCTGTGCCATAGTGTCTCTGAATTGCCTTTTTTATCAAAAGTGTCTCAACATGCCTCAGTCTCCTGCTTTTCCCCACTGGCCTGAGAAGAGAGAGAGACAGAAGCAAGTAGGGAGTAAATCACTGATGTGCTGCGGCTGTTGATAAAACCTGATTGGAAAGGTCAAAACAAGGTTGTTGTCAGCTCAAATATCCAAGAAATGCTGGGAAATGCTTGGTTGCATTTTGATAGTGAAACCATCAAAAACACAAATACAATCAGACAAATAAGAGGTAGGAGATAAAAATGGAAACAACTGTATTTCAGCTTTGCATCCATGAATCTGCAGTCATGACATGGTTAATTGACACTGTTTGTGATTGACTTTGTGTGTGGGCTTGTGTCTGACTGTATTTATGTACTTGTATTCAATTCAGTTCACATTTATTTGTATAGCACATTTCACAATCATTTTAAAGCAGCTTTACAGAAAATGCATGTCTACATTACAATTTAGAGTGTTCTGTTTTTAGAGGTGACTGTGTATTTCAGAAATGTACATACAAATCACACAATTAGCTAACATCAAATATTCATTTTAGGCAGAAACAATGATCTCATTGAAGTAATTATTACAAGTTGTGGACATAATGATTACAATATATAGAATGTTGATTCAGAGTTTGCGTCATCTGAAGTCATCTCTTCACAGGTGTTGGGGCATCTGAAGTCTTTGTAAGAGGTTGGATCCAAACTGGAGCTGGTGTAGTCTTTAGTTACCTCAGGATGGGCATCCCAAGATAAAACAGAAAAGCAAATGGAAAATTATTAACGTAGCTGCTGTTCATAACATTTCAAGCAAACATAATCACATACATTTGATCTGATATAACTGAAGTACAAAGTTATGAGATGTATTATGTGAATGCTTGGCTAAAGAGATGTATCTTTAGTCTAGATTTAAACTGAGATTGTGTCTCTAAGCCCCGAACATCTTCAGGACTGCTGTTCCAGAGTTTAGGAGCCAAATTCTGAAAACTATCTCTCTCCTTTAGTGGACTTAGATATCCTGGTACTACCAAAAGTCCAGTTTTGTGATCTTAAAGATTGTAATGGATTGTAGGGCGATAGAAGATCAATTAAATACACAGGAGTTGAACGATTTGGGTCCTTATAAGTCAGTAGCAATACTTTGTAATCGATAAGGACATTATGTTGAACTTATGTTGAAACCGATAGCATGTTCCGTAACTTAGCGATGTTTCTGAGGTGGGAGGCTGTTTTTGTAACATATGAAATATGATTTTCGAAAGACAAGTTGCTGTCAAATATATCACCCAGGTCTTTTACTCTGGATAAAGTAACAGCACATCCTTCTAGATGCAAATTAAAATATTCTGTGTACAGGTTTTCGGTCCAATAAGTAATACCTCAGTCTTATCTGAATTTAATAGAAGAAAATGAAAGGTCATCCAATATTTTATATCTTTAACACACTCTGTCAACTTGGATAATTTAGAGATTTCATCTGGTCCTGGTGAAATATATAACTGAGTATCATCAGCATAACAGTGGTAACTTATTCCATGTTTTCTTATAATATTACCAAGTGGCAGCATTTATATTGAAAGAAATAGGGCCTAGTCAACCAGTGCAAGACAACTAAACAAACCTTGACAAAAACTCTCCTCTGCCATTTATTTTTACAAAATACAATGAATTACTTGTTTCCTGATAGTTTTCAGTATTCTGTGTTCATGCAAATGTGTCTTGAAAATATAGCATGTTTTAATTTTGCAGATGACATTTTCTTTCAACCTTCATTGATTTGCACATACTATACGTGCATGCTTTTGACATTTTTGGAAATATCCTTTTAACTCTCTCACTCGCTTTTTCTTGAGAATAACGTGCACTGAATTATGCCTAATAATATCAGAAACGTATTAAAATAGTAAATATGGACAATTTTGATTTCCTGCAGACATGGTATGGCCACTCTGATCTTTTTTCTATGTGTGCACATGCATGTGTCATGATCCCAGCCTGTGTTCCCATTTTCTTGTGTTGGACTCTTAATGTTTTTTTTTTTTTTTTTTTTTTTCTGTGCTCTCCTCCTGTGTTTAGTTCTCTTTTCCCTTGTTGCTTTGCCTACCTTGTAAGTTTCTATAGTTACCCTTATTTGTCACCATAGTAACCCTAGTTAGTTTCTTTGAAAATTAATCACCTTCTCCTGTCCTGTGTTAACCCCTTGTTATTTTGTGTATTTAAACCACAGTGTTTTCCCATGTTCCTTGTTTGGTGTTGCTCCTCATGGATGTATTGTGCGTGGTTGTTTTAGTTTCTGGTTTCCCCTGGATTATTTGGTCCTCGATTTGTTGCATGTTGTTTTGTTTAAAGGTCCCATTTGTTTTATTTTAGGTTTTGATGTCCTTAAGAATATATATTTGTGGTATAAGGAGAGTGTGAGTGTGTATGGGTGAAGGAGAATAATAGTTGAAGGAGAAGAGGAGTAGTTGGATCAGGACGATGGAGGAGAGAGAGAGAGAATGTCTGGGTGAAGGAGAGTAATAGTTGAAGGAGAAGAGGAGTAGTTGGATCAGGACGATGGAGGAGAAAAGTTAGGGGAGAGGAGGAAGAATTTGTGCTGGACTGTGCACCTTTGTTTTCCCCCTTACATGTGCATGTGGAATATGAAAGGTTATTTCTGCCATGGAATAGAACATAAAAAGTCCCAATTACCTTTTTTTAATCTCATAATTCTGACTTTTTCCCTCCTCTCAATTCTATATCTCACAATTTTGAGGGGGAAAAAGTCAGAATTGTGAGACAAAAAGTCAATTATTATTTTTTTAACTCTCCATATAACCAAAGGCCATGTAAATTGGATTTGTTGTTGATCAATGGCAGCAATTTTATTTTTTCATATAAGTAAAAACTTCATGTAAAGCTTTTACTTCAGTGATTCCAGTACCACTGTTCCATATACGTATAATATGTGGCCTGTGTAGAGCACTAACTAAGGTGGCACCATCCCACCCTCTATGAGGGCACCCTCAACACCCCACCCCACCCCAGAAAGAGATTTCAACTGAAGTTCTGCATAGAGGGCCCATTTGATGATGACGAGAATACGTTGTGTGTCTACTGTGAGAATACGTAGCAAGCCGACATGAGCGTGCTTGACTCAAGGGTGCCCTCTATTTGAAGAGAGCACCTGAGAAGCTACTGGCTCAGCACGTAAGCTATAAAACCTAGCAAACATATGTAACGACTGAGACAAGTCAGACACGAATATTTGTTATAGTTTAACAACTGATATTTAGAACTCACTCGGGGAATCTGTGTCCCAGCCCCCAAACAGGCCAAGAAGATCTCCGTTACCCGGACAACGATCAGATAAGGTTTTATGGGTGTTAAAGAATGTGGCCAAATGCAAGAGAGAGACCATGAAAAGACAGAATCTTCCATGCAGACTTCCCTGCATTAGACAGAAACGAACTGATCTAGAAATGAACGTGCATTCCAGAAACTGTGACATCACCTTCTCTTAGAATGCAGTGTGGATTCGTTATATCTATCTGAGTATTAATGAACAGAATATAGTACTTGAGACAGCGTCGTAAATCTCCCACAAAAAGGAAACTCCCGCCAGAAATTCCCTCTTTCTGATTGGTTTAAGACCGCCTGCAAGGCGTGCCTTTTGTTAAGCTTTAAAACGCCGTTCCTTTAGCCCTGCCTCTCTCTTAGCTTGTCTCATCCAGCTACAAAACTGCTTCTGTTGATACTGGGGAAAACCCCTCCCCCATCCCTGGGGCCCTGGGCCCAGCAGGCCGGAGTACTGCCTGCCATGCTTTCACGCTCCCCAAAGGGAGACAGACTGCCTCTTCTTCAATCCAGAAAAACTGCAACTTTAAACTGCAACGCATCATTGAATTGGCAACGATCAACTCCTGGCCTTCTTGGCACTTCAGGAGGCCGCACCGTCCAGCGTGCACTCAGCAGGCCAGGACAGCAGGCTTCAACTCACCACAGCCATGTGCTCGAAGCCACCATGCAAGCTCCGACCCACAACAGCTTCGGAACCACACGATGGCAACTTGCACCATGACTTTTGACCCTCACGGACCCACCAATGGACTCATTTTTCAACCACTTCAAGAATTGTCCACGATTGCAACTGACCATGCAAGTATTTAATGAGGTGCTCTGAAAATGATCAGCTGATGGTTCTTTTCATACTAAAATAGATCTTGCTCCATACTTCTATTTCCTGTTTCCGGTTCCATAACACTCACCACTTGACCTATGCATGTATGGATGGATGAATGTATGTATGTTTGTTTGTTTGTTTTGTTTAGTTTAGTTATGTTTGTGATTAAGTTAATAAAACTTGTGCACAATTATGAATTTGGGTTCTGATCCTCTGTTTGCATACAAAGTCCCTTTTACGATTTTGATCTTGTTACATGCTCTAATTGCTGTACATAAGGAATAATTATTTTTCAGCGAGCATGAAAGATACATTTTCCTTAGAATAAATGAATAATCAAAGAGTTTGTTGGAACTGATTAATTGATTGTAATATTAATTTGGCTTACCTCAAAGTTAATCTAATTAACTGACCCAAATATTAATAATTAATCATAATTGGTAATTATGGATTATTATTAATATTTCCCCTTTGAGCTAATATCGTTACACATTTTAGGTGTCGCCCAACCCGCAGCTCTACAAACATCTGCCAGCAAGGCACCCTTCGCCAGAACCCAGGAAGCAGCAACACTCCGGGTGGAGTGGGCATGCAACCCTGGGGGACAAGGTACACCTTGGGTATCATATGCCAAGATGATGGCATCCACTATCCAGTGGGCCAGCCTTTGCTTAGAGACTGCCTTCCCTTTCTGCAGGCCTCCGAAACAGATGAACAGCTGATCTGAGGTTCTAAAGCTTTGCGTTCTGTCCAGATAAGTCCATAAGGCGCGGACTGGACAGAGAAAAGCTAGGGTTGAGTCTGCCTCCTGCAGGGGCAGCGCTTGCAAGTTCACCACTTGATCTCAAAAGGGAGTAGTGGGAACTTTCGGCACATATCCGGGCCGAGGTCTCAGTGTCAACTGAGAGTCAGCCGGCCCGAATTCCAGGCACGATTTGTCTACCGAGAAAGCATGCAGGTCCCCTACCCTCTTGATAGAAGCCAGTGCAAGCAATAGAACTGTCTTGAGAGACAGAATTTTTAACTCCACTGTCCGCAGGGGCTCAAAGGGAGGTCTCTGAAGTGCTGTTAACACCAGAGATAGGTCCCAAGTGGGTATGGAAGAGATGCGAGGAGGGTTCAACCTCCTTGCTCCCTTAAGGAACCTGACGATCAGATCGTGCTTCCCCAGGGATTTCTCACCAACTGCATCGGGATGTGCGACAATAGAGGCAACATACACCTTGAGGGTGGCGGGAGACAGCCCTCGCTCCAACCCCTCTTGCAGGAAAGAAAGCACCGATCCGACCGAACAAACTCGGGGGTTTTCTCCATGAGAAGCACACCAATGGACGAAGACGGCACGATTGAGCAGACCTGGAATATGAATGGCACGAAGCGACCTCAGATGCTTCTGACTCCACCAAAAGAGGAGACGGGCGAGTTGTGTCAGATGACGTGAACGAGCACCACGTTGATGTACGACACGGTTGTGGTATTGTCCGATCTGACCAGTACATGCTTGCCGAGCAGCGGCGTTTTGAGGCGTCTCAAAGCAAGTAGTACCGCTAACAACTTGAGGCAATTGATATGCCAATGCAGCTGAGGACCTGTCCAGCGTCCTGCTACTGCATACCCGCCGTGCGTGGCCCCCCAACCTGTCTTGGAGGCATCTGTGAACACCACCGCATGCCTGGACGTTTGTATCATGGACACACTGGACCGGAGAAACACAGCGTCTGACCAAGGTTGGAAGGTTTTCCGGCAAGTTTGAGAAATCTCAACCGGGAACCTGCCATCTTTCCACGCCCTCCATGGGACCCGGCCAAGAAGCCAATGCTGAAGTGGTCTCATATGTAACAACCCCAGTGGCGTGACTGCCGCTGCAGAAGCCATATGCCCCAGGAGCCTCTGAAAGTATGTCAGTGGAACCACCTTCCTGCTCTTGAACGTATCCAAGCAGTTCAGCATCGACTGGGCATGATCCTCCGTTAGACGTGCCGTCTGTTTGACCGAGTCCAACTACCTATCGAGAAAAAAGATGCTCTGCCTGGGGGTGAGCTTGCTCTTTTCCCAGTTGACCTGAAGACCCAATAGACTGATATGCTGGAGCAGCAAGTCTCTGTGTTCACACAACTGTTCCCGCGACTGAGCCAGTATCAGCCAGTCATCAAGGTAGTTGAGGACACGAACGCCCTGTTCTCTCAAGGGAGAAATCGGCATCTCCGAGCTTTGTAAAGACGTGGGGGGACAGAGACAGTCCAAAGGGTAGGACTTTGTACTGATACGCCCGACCCTCGAACCTCAGGAATGGCCTGTGTCGCGGCAGGATGGAGACGTGAAAGTACGCGTCCTTCAGGTCTACCGCTGCAAACCAATCTCCTGGACGGACACATCTGCATATGTCCTTGAGTACTATCATCTTGAACGGGATCTTGTAAAGGGTCCGATTCAAGATGCGTAGGTCCAAGATTGGTCTTAATCCATCTCCTTTCTTTGGCACAATGAAGTAAGGGCTGTAAAACCCTCGCTTCATGTCGGCTACAGACACCGGTTCTATTGCATCCTTCGCCAGTAGGACAGCAATTTCCGCACACAAGATTGGGGCAGATCTGCTCTTCACAACCGTGGAGCAAACGCCAGAGAATCTGGGTGGGTGCCGGTGGAACTGAATCGTGTAGCTGTGTGCAATGGTGCTCAGGAGCCAGCTGGACAGTCTGCAGAGGTCTTTCCAGGCTTGCAGAAACCGTACCAGTGGGGCTCGTGACACCACTGACGTACCAGGAGGAGTGCAGCGAAGTGGAGGGCAGGGACCCAACCCGGAGGGCTCTAAGGTGGTCCAGAGGGGGGTCTGTGTACATATCACACGAACCTGCCTCCACTTGGTGGCACTGAGTACGGGAGAAGGCAAACCTGGGTCCTTGAACCGTACTTGTCTGCCAATTGGCGACACGAGGGGATTGAGGCAGGCCAGACTGATCTCGGGTGTCTGATAATCTAAACCTCTTGAAACCCAGGGTTGAGAATATCTGTCCCTTTGGAGATTCGGAAACCACTGTACTCCGGAGAGACAATGGTGGAACAACAACCACCAGAGAGACTTTCGTCCCCAACCCTGGGTGGCCTGTATCAGGGACGCTTACTCTTGCCTCCTGGACTGGCAAGATCTGACACAGGCTGGGCAGCCTGCCTACGGGTAGCTCTATGCAGGGTTGCCAGATTGGGCGGTTTTGCAATCTATTTTGCGGGCAAAAATGGGTTTGGGCGGGTGGATAAAAATTGGGCTGGTTTCGGATCAGTTCGGCGGGTTTTTGTTGCCGAAACACCGGCACTTCAGATCCTTCTTCCTGCGAAGAAGCTGTCCTGCTTCCAGCAGTCTCACTCACTCACTCTCTCACACACACCCACTACTGGCCCCCTAACCTCACACTCCCTCCCATTACCTTCAGTGATGCACGCGCCCGCCTCTCAAACAACAACACACTAGATCGCGGGGTTTTCAAACTTAGCTAGCTGACTGATATTGCGGTATCATGACACTCTCTCTGGGTCAGCGGCAGCGACAACACAGATTGCGAACTTGCGATATGATTTTGTCAAAGGTTTAATAGACAGACGAAATGGAATAAGATCGTGTGGGTGTTTGAATCGAGATCACGGTTTTTTAAAGATAAATTGTGCAGCTCTATAACAACACATTTCATCCTGAAACGGAATTGGCTAACTTCGGTCAACCTCATCTATAACCAAGGGCAAAAATAAAGCAATTTAATTTGAATTAATATCTATAACGTTAATATTCTGTAATAAAAAAAAATCGATTTTAAAATCGTAAAAAAAAATTGCGATATCTAGGTGAATCGATTTTTTTTCTCCCAGCCCTTATATGCATGTTTCATGTTGCCATTTGAAATAATTGAAATGTTAAAGTGGGGTTTTTTTTATGTCCATATATCCACTCAATGTTTTTATGTTACTGAATGCTTCCAATCGACTTTTATTGACAATAAAACAGACTCATGGATAGCCTGTTGATCGCATTATTTTCCGTAACATAAACTTATAGTGTACAGTATATTAATAGTCTGACTGAGGTACAGCCTACTTTTACGTTCATTTGATTGAATATTGTTTCTAAAATCAGATAGGCTAAGTCGAAAAATGGGTAATTTTAAAGCTTGTTAATGATTTCAATGTGTTTAAACGAGAAACAAGCCCAAAAAAATAATTGGGCGGTTTTTTGTGCATTCTTGCGGTTTTTGACGAGGTTTTGGGCTGGAAAACCTTGCTGGCATCTGGCAACAGGGTACAGCCTACTTTTACGTTGAGATCAACAGGGTTGCCAGATTGGGCGGTTTTGCAATCTGTTTTGCGGGCAAAAATGTGTTTGGGTGACGTGCCCCCTAAACTGACGTGCAGGCCTCAGCTAACACTAGATCGCGGGGTTTTCAAACTTATCTAGCTGACTATCACTGCAGTCTCATGACAACTCTCTCCAGGTCAGCAGCTGCGCCAACACAGATTTGAATGTTGCGATATGATTTTGTCAAAGGTTTAATAGACAGACGAAATGGAAGAAGATCGCGTGAGTGTTTGAATCGAGATCATTCTTTTATAGATACATTGTGCAGCTCTGTAACCAACGACACATTTTATCCTCTGTTGAAACGAAAGTGGCTAACTTCTGTCAACCTCATCTATAAGCAAGGGCAAAAATAAAGCACTTTAATTTGAATTAATATCGGTAATATTCTGTAATAAAAAAAAATCAATTTTAAAATCGTAAAATATTATATAAAAAATCGCGACACTAGGTGAATCGATTTCTCCCAGCCTTAATGAATATGCATGTTTTATGTTGCTATTTGAAATAATTGAAATGTTAAAGTGGGTTATTTTTATGTCCATATATCAATGTTTTTATAGCCTACTGAATGCTTTTGTTCCAAGCGACTTTTAGTGACAATAAACCATACTGTCTATGCAATAAACAGACTCATTGATAGGTCAGTGTAGCCTACTTTTACGTTCATTTGATTAAAAATTGTTTCTAAAATCGTATAGGCTAAGTTGAAAAATGGGAAATTTTAAAGCTAATGATTTCAATGTGTTTAAATGAGAAACAAGCCAAAAAAAAATTTGGGTGGTTTTTTTGTGCATTCTCGCGGTTTTTGACGAGGTTTTGGCCTGGAAAACCTTGTTGGCATCTGGCAACCCTGGCTCTATTCTGAGGCCCGAGCTGTGGCGGGGGCCTAACAGGCTGAGCTGCCTTAGGGGGGCGCCCTCGGCGACGTGCTGGTGGAGTGACTGCTAGCGGCGATGGGGTGAGAGGCTCAGCAGGCCGTCGCGGCAGGGTGTATCGGGCTTCCTCCACCTGCGACTGAGCTACAGAAGGCTGTTGGGCACCACCCACTGTAGCGTCGCCGAACAACCCCGTCTGGGAAATTGGGGAGTCCAGGATCTGAACCTTGTCCGCATCCTCCATATCAACCAGACTGAGCCAATGATCACGCTGCTGAACCACCAGAGTGGTTTTTGCCAGACCGATTGCCAGACCGATCACGCAGGTTGCCACACTTGTGCTCCGAAGAGCCAAGTCGGTTGCCTTACAGAGCTCACCCATGAGCTGACAGTCTGGCCTACCCTTTTGCATGTCCTGGAATGTTTTAGCCTGAAAAAGCTGTAACAAGGCTAAGGCGTGCATAGAGGCGGCGGCTTGCCCACAGGCTCCATAAGCCGCGTTTGGCAAAGCAGACAACGACTCCAAGGCCTGTGAGGGGAAACACGGTTCTCCAGAGCCGGATGTAGTGGCCGTCGGACACAGGTGTGCCAGAACAGACCGCTCCACCGGAGGGATCGCCGTATAACCACTCGTCGCACCGCACTCAAGGGTAGCGAGGGGGGAGGAGCCATCCTGGTCACTTAAGGCAGTAAAGGGTGCCTTCCATGACCTTGTTAGCTCCCCATGCATCTCGGGAAAGAAAGGTACTGGAGCGGTGGGCAGAGCCCGACCCGCTCCAAGAAACCAATCATCCAGCCGAGACTGAGCGGGCCCGGGCGGAGGATTCCACTCGAGCCCGACAGCCTCGGCGGGCCGTTTCAGCATAGCTGACGACTGTGGATCTGACTCAGGCCATGCTGTACAACCCAGGGGGGACAGCATGAGGGAATCGCCCCCGACAGTATACAGCTCGCCTTCAAATGTAGTGGTCGGCATCCTATCCCCCTGGTGAATTTCTAATGGAACGTCTAATTCACCCATTACAGATGAATCAGTGTGCTCAACACTAGAATCCAAAGGTATCGATGTTCACCAGTGCTGGAGCACACAGGGATGTCCGCGGCGACACTGACGAAGCACTCACTTTCCTTGCCCTTAAACCGACCGTCAGCCAACAAACACAAAGGTTGCTGTGAGAACAGCAGTTAAGAGATTCAGAAGCTCGCGATCACCGCTGCCACACGCTGTAACGTCAGCACTGGGAGAGCTTCCAACAGAAGTGCCGACACACACAGGCTTGTTATTAAAGTACACTTTCAAGGCAAGGCAAGGCAAGGCAAGTTTATTTATATAGCACATTTCATACACAATGGTAATTCAAAGTGCTTTACATACTATTAAAAATAATCAGAAGAAATAAGAATATACAAAACAGTTTAAAATAAAGAAACAAGAAAGAACTAAAAATAATTAAAACAGTTTAGAATAAAGAACAGTTTAAAATAAAGAAACGAGAAAGAACTAAAAATAATTAAAACAGTTTAGAATAAAGACTAAAATAAGACACAGTATAAACAGTCGGACAAACAGTGACACAGTGCTCATTCATTAAATGCAAAGTTAAACAGAAGTGTTTTGAGTCTGGATTTGAATGTGACTAATGTAGGAGCACATCTGATCTCCTCTGGAAGCTGGTTCCAGCTGCGGCTGGCATAATAGCTAAAAGCAGACTCACCATGCTTAGAGTGAACTCTTGGAACTTCTAGCTGATGTGATCCTAATGATCTGAGTAATCTGTTGGGTTTGTATTCCGTGAGCATATCTGCAATGTATTGAGGTCCTAGGCCATTAAATGATTTATATACTAGTAATAATACTTTAAAATCAATCCTATAAGTAACTGGCAGCCAGTGTAATGACCTGAGTACTGGTGTGATATGATCATATTTTCTGGTTCTGCTCAGAATCCTGGCGGCAGCGTTCTGTATGAGCTGCAAATGTTTTATGGTCTTTTTGGGAAGGCCAGTGAGGAGTCCATTACAATAATCCACCCTGCTGGTGATGAAAGCATGCACTAGTTTTTCTAAGTCTTGACTGGAAACAAAGCATCTAATTCTTGCAATATTTTTCAGATGATAGTATGCTGATTTAGTTATTGCTTTGACATGACTATTGAAACTAAGGTCTGACTCTAAAGACACACCAAGATTCTTGACCTGATTTTTAGTTGTTTGACCTTTAGAGTGAAGGTATGCGTTCACCTTGAGAACTTCATCTTTGTTTCCAAACACAATGACTTCAGTTTTGTCTTTGTTTAACTGTAGAAAGTTTTGGCACATCCAGCTGTTGACTTCATCAATGCATTGAAGCATTTCAGAGATATCAACATAACAACCGATCGGCTCCGAAGCGAAAAGAATGTATGGTGGGTGCATCCACTTCCCTGTTATACCCGCGCTGCAGGGCGGGGCGTGGATTGCGCACCTGCCAAAGCTCATCTGGCTTGATTTGTATACTATATCGAAGACATCTGGCTCCCTGGCGTGATCCCATCAGTTGGTACGATCGACTAAGTCGAACGTTACCCGACTGAATGGGAACTGAATTATTAAAAAAAAAAAAACAATGGATTTCATATTGTCTGCAGGTAGAACTCAAACATGACAAGAAATGCAGTTTTCATAATGTGATCAATTGTTAGTATTTTGACAGTCATTGCGCTATGATTGACTATATGTTAATGTTTGATAGAAAACTGTAATTAACCCCCAAACAGTTAAATTATTTTAATTGTAATTATTTTAGTTACTTACTTTATTATATACTCACTATTTATGTAAATTAATTATTTTTGTGGACAATGGGGGGCCTTGAAGTCAGAAAGATTGACAACCACTGTGTTGGATGTTTCAAACCTAGAAGCCGAATGTGGCTGCATTCACGCAGCAGAATACAGATGTCAATCTTGTTTTAGAGTTCACTCTCAGTTCAGAAATAAACAAAAGTGACAGACTTAAATATCCAAAACTCAACCACAATTTCATAGTGAGTTTAGCAAACATAATTTTTGGTCTTTTCAGGACATCACCATCTTTGATTTTACTTTATTTAGTTTCACTATGGTTATGATTATGGTATGATCATCTGTAATCATTGTCATACTTGCAGGGCCGTGCAGAGACCTCTGGAGGGGCAGGTGCTCAAAGTATAAAAGGGGGCACATGGAACAAGGCTTTAAATAGGGCTGTGCTCAAAATATCAATACAGTAATATATCAATGCGGATGATTCTGTATCGATACGGCAGCAAATGCATTGATGCAGTTTTGAAAAAGAAACAGAACAGAAAAGACAAATTTTAAATATAATTTATAAAAAAATAATTTATGTGCACCTATTAATAACTCTGGGATTAGAAACTGAAGTATCTTAAATTGTCCCAACCTGATGGCTTTTTCTTCTCTGTTATACAGAATAATAAAGAACAGCTGTAATAGTAAACTGTGTAGGACAAAATCAACGTGGCCCATGTTTCGTACAGTATAGTTTTATTTAATGCCATGTCAGCGTCTGTGGCTATTTTCATGGCAAAAACTGATTTACAAAAATACAAGAGTTACATGTATACAATGAAAATAAAAATAAAGCAAACAGAAAAAAAATACAGCAATTAATACTTTACAAGATTTTTAACATTAATGTGATACCTGTTCTGGTAAATTCTAACTAAAGTCCTTAAGTGAGTTTGCTGCCTTTTCTGTTGTTGTTGTTACTGCTGCTGATACTGCTGGAGCTGATCTAAGACTGTAGACATTAAAACAAATATATAGGAGATATATTAGCTGATTAAACCATTTTTATGTGACCATGACAAGATGTAAAGATTGCTGACAGTGTTTGGAACTGGCTCACTAGCTCACTGACCTGCTGTAAAGCTGCAGATTCTGCCCAGGCTGCTAGGGGAGATGTTCAGGCTGCTGCACATAAAACGTAAGAAACTGGTAAGCCTATAATAATATAATAATTTTTAAGGCACTCTACGTTTTTTAAATAAATACTGTAATAATAATAATAGTTTAAAGTATAAATAATAGTTTTAAGTCAAATAACAAAAAGACCAGACCCCTCGACGCCCGTGAAACTTTTCTTCCTCAAACAGCAAGCTAACGTTACTTCTACAGCCTACACACAGCAATAAACAACATCTCTGCATGCTCTCTTCACGTTGTTCTTGTAAAATAATAATAATAAGTAAACAAACATCAAAATCACTTCGCTGAGAATGAAACACCACTTACCAGCAGCAGCAGAGTTGAAGATATCATCTGGTAGTGCGCGTATCTGTGCGAAATTAAAAAATGAGCGTGCAGCGTGAGGAATCGTCCCGGATGAGTTCGTCAGATGAAAGGTCATCATGTGGGTCATTTTATTTACGGCTAAATTATTATTCATTAATTTGACTAATAGTTAGATTGGGCAGGCATCCACAAAAGGGCCTTTAATTACAAAAAAAGGAGAGGAAATTTTGCCATGACAAAAGGGCACTTTGGGCACCAAGGGGCAAAGGGGCAGGTGCTCGAGCACCCACCCGTCCCTCCCTCGCCCCCCGCCCCCCGGCCACCCGCCCCCCGCCCCCCGCCCGCCTCGCCCGCCTCCTCTGCACGTGCCTGCATACTTGTTCTTAAATAGTCACCCCATCACAAAACACTGACTTTCTTAACATATCCTCTGTTTCTGAGCTGTTCCCTTGTGCTAACCTGTATCTAGGGCTGTGCTAAAGAGCTGCTTTTTACTGGCTGAGTTGTCTGAGAGAGCTATACATCACAGAAACTGGCCCTTGTCCTGTGAGTCTCCATTTAATAAGCTATGCACTTGAGATAAAGATGATTCATCCAAAACAAATGAATTGATACAGTGGAGTTGGGCATCTGTGAGGCAGTGTGAGTGTGTTCACAGAAGCAGGAGCCTGGCACACGCGACAGATAACAGCAGGAGTAATTCACACTAATGCTGGGCATATATCACCAGCCAAGAGAGGACTTAGGCTGGCAGAAAGTGAAAAAGAAAGTGAGCGTGAGACTGAGCGGAAGCAGAGCCCTGCATCAGATACACAGAGAGAAACAGAGATGCTAACAGGATTATTTGTGTTAGGTTGGTTAATCGTGCATGCACCAGAAAGCCTCCCATTTCTCAATCTGAACTCCTTTGAACCATGACATGCTCATGTCAGTTGCAGGATTACATTCAGCATGTTCTGTTGTAGGTTTCTAAAACAGAAAATAACTGGTCTAGACAACTGATAAAGCTGCCATGGTGCC
The DNA here is from genome assembly GCF_949319135.1 of Squalius cephalus. Lineage (NCBI taxonomy): Eukaryota > Metazoa > Chordata > Actinopteri > Cypriniformes > Leuciscidae > Squalius > Squalius cephalus. The sequence goes on from NC_137124.1 coordinate 31,748,935, forward strand.
AATCACATCCTTGGAAAAATCTTCTCTTTTCTTTTTCTGTAAATGGGAAGCATAATTGAATCACTGATCTTTTGAATCGCCATTTATCACAGAAAGCAACATCAGCGAGGACGAAAATGGCAACGGAGATTGATATCACTCTCTCCTCAACGATCAATTATTGAAAAGATCACTGAATCCTTCTCTTACTGGCAATCTATCACAAAGACTTCACCACATTCAAGAACTTTGCAACATTAAAGGAATAAATTATTATTTGAGATTGGCAAGTCTCAACTGAGTTTGAGGATCATTCACTTGATATTATTTCTCCATCCGATTTTATGATATTGTGTATTAGTCTTCAGATTTTGTCAGTAAAGTGAGTATACACCTACCAAAATTATTTTATAGTAAAAAATTTTTTATATATAATTTAAATAATTATTTAAAAATATATATGTTCATTATCATCAACTAAATATAAGTATGGAGCAGTGGCTAGGACAGATGTCCATGATCACCACCAACTAATAAAATGCCACAATTTAATCCTGTTTACATTAAATAAACATACTCTTGAGCAGATTTGAGTTTACAGACCTATTGGTATCACAACCCCTACAAGATGAGCTTTGAAGGAAGGAACAAGCCGTCAACTCTTGAATTTCATCTGAATGGAAAGTTACAGAATAATTACATTTCTGAACGTAAAGTCACCTCCATACCCACCTCCAGATGTTCTGAATTATCTCCCAAAGCCACAGAGCATTAATGAATGATATTTTTCTGGTTGTGACCAGGGATCCTTAGGACTGGCCAAATGTTTTGCCATGGTGGCAGGTAATAACCCTCCGTCTCATATGATCCCATAGTCTGTCTAGATTAGATATAATTATATCATTTTATGATTCTGCCTTTTTTCCTTAAAAAAAAAAAAAAAAAAAAGACATCCATTTAAAGCTACTGTGGACATATTTCCTCACTGATTAAAATTTAGATTCTTAATGTGTGATGCTTGTCATGAGCATCAGCTGAGCCTTCATTAGGTTCAACATTCAAAAGGTTCTAATTTGTACACTTTTGGTACCAACATGTGAGGTACTAATATGAATATCAATACTGAAGCCACTTTTTCAAAACTCTTCATACAGACTGCATTACCAATATGAATCTTGGCTAAACAGTTAATCTCACTTACAAAACAGATTTCAGCAACAAGGGTGAATTGAAACATTGTTTGCTGTTGAATTATTTGATTGTTAAAAGTACAAAATTGAAAGAAGATCATACTGTTGTGTTTTGGTGATTAAACCAAATGTTCTCATTACATATTACAATAATCTTATGTTTGAAACATTGATTATGTGGACTGAAATGTGTTTATCTATAATGAAAGCATGAGATCAGGTTTTGAAAGAATGACTAACTGTTACAAGTGTGATCAGTTTGGACTTTTCTATTTTTTTTTTTTTTTTTTTTACTAAGAGTTTTGAAAATGTACACCTTGTGAAAATAGTACCAAAGTGAATAAAAAACCTGTAACTTTTATCTTTAAAGTTTGAATGATTTTTTTTTTTTTTTCACATACAGATAATCAGTATTTCATTATAGGATAAGAATAAGATCTTTTAATTTTACCGACTGTATTACAGCATTTTTATTTTTTTATTTTTTATATATCTTTACATAAGAATTTACTTACGAAAAATAAAAAGTTTAAGCAACAACAAAAAAATCTTGAAGCAATAATAATAATAAAAAAAAAAATAAAAAAAAAAAACAACTAAACAAACAAACAAAAACATGTATAGTATAATCCTGCATGTGTATTGGAGTCCCAGCTGTGTCAGGGGGCCTTTCTGTGAGGAGTTTGTATGTTCTCTCCATGTTGGTGTTGGTTTCTCAGGTTTCCCCCACAATCCAAAGACATACAGGACAGGTGGATTGGATACTGTTTGCCTGTAGATGTGAGTGTGAATATGAATGTGTGCGAGTGTGTCATCCCTGTGTTGGACCGGCCATCTGTCCAGGGTGTTTTCTTGCCTATGACTCGAGATGCTGGGAAAGACTCCAGCCTCCCCACGACCATAGGACAAGTGCAACAACAAGTTGAAGCAACAACAACAAAAAAATCTTGAAGCAATAATAATTACAAAAACAACAACAACAACTAAACAAACAAACAAAAACATGTATTGTATAATCCAGTGCAGTATTGAGTCTGCACATGCAGGCTCTAGTGCAGATGGTGAAGTATGACAAAATTGTCATACTCATCATGGATTTTGCAAAATGTGGTCATTGAATGCATCTTGTGTGAAAACAATGCAAAATGATTCACATTTTGGTCTGCATAGACTTCTGTTTCAACGAATGTGTGAAGAGTTTTGAAAATGTGTCTTCAGTATTGACCAATGCTTGTTAGCAATAAAAAACAACAACAAAAAAAAAACGACCAGGCCTCTTTCAAAAAGGCAATTCACTCATTTAATTTGAAAGCCATATTTGCATTACAGCCCCCATATTCTCCCATTTACTTTCCTCTGAATAGTTGATCTCCTCTTTTTACTGAGAGATAAAGCACTGTACAGCAAAGTCATGTCACATTACTATAGCTTGGATTTATTTATTATTTTGTAATTATTTTTATTTGTCTATCTTTTTGTTTCTGTGAATGCCAGTTTCATTCATTTGTTTTATAACATGGACTTATTTGGCAAAACAGGATTTTTTTCTGATGCTTGATTGCTTTTGTGAATTTATGTTTGTTTTATGAGGCCCTATCATACACCCGGTGCAATGCAGCGGCTGGTGCGACGCAAGTGTTTTTTGCTAGTTTCAGCCAGACACATCATTTTCACGTCCTGCGCCACTTTGTTTAAATAGCAAATGCATCCACAACGCGCGCACACTCTGCTTGTTAAATGAGATCTCAGACAGATGGGTCAAAAGCCTTCAGATATGACTCCAAGAAGTTCAGAGGCAGATGACGCATCAGCAATGGGAGAAGCAAAGGTGAAACAACTTGATTCTCCTTGTTTTGTCTGTTGAATGCTAAAGATTAGATACATGTTTATTGCCTCAGTTCCAAGACTTTGGAATACTTTCACAAGTCTTTAAATAGTATCAAAGTTTTCGTTGACATGTAATTTACATGACTCACAGAAAAAGTCTCAAAAAACACTTTTCTTACAGTTGATGTGTTTTCCAAGATTTATTTTTTATAAGATTTTGAAACAATGTGCATCACTTTGAGAAAGCAGCGTTTTTTTCCCCCAGTCAAAATAGACTCAAAGGGTTATGTCTTAGTCTGCAATCTTCTCTTCTTGCTAGGTTTTTTTTTTTTTTTTTTTTGTCTATTTTTCTAGTGCTCTGAAAAGATATACCAGAGACGAAGAATCAAACAAGTCTGAATCTTATCATTTCTATTACACATTAGGTATGTTACATGCACTAATTTTCATCAAGCAGAATGAGAAAATACTCTGATTATTTTTTTTTTTTTTTTTTTACTGTGGATCTATATATTTCAGTTCTACACCACCCTTTTCAGTCTGATCGAAATTTAATTTGGATCGACCTCAGTCGGATTGATTGAGGTGTTTACATGAGGCTTTTCAGTCTGATCAGTCAACCATAAATCTGATTATAAACAGATTGTTTGGGTTCATGAAAAGAAGCTATTGAAATATTGGTGGTGGGAGAGTTGGTGTTGAACTTACTATGTGACATGAGGTTGAAGACTGTTTACACCTGTGGGGATTGGATGGTGAGTTTTCCCTCTGATCTGAAGAGGCTCGTTTCATGTCTTCCTCATTATGAACTGTGGCCAAGCGCTGACATGTCATTGGCATTCTATAGAATAAGTAAGTGACACATGTACAATATTGAGGCCAGAGATGACAGATAGGTACAATATGAACTCCCTGAAAGCGTATAAAATCTTAAACACCATTAAATCTTTGGGGTGAGTGTCATTAGCATGACATGTATGACAGGACTTCTTAAACTGAGAGCCAAAGGCATGGTTAGTGTCACTCGGCTTCCTGTTGACAGCCAGTGATAGGGGGTGACAAGTCTCATGCCTGGATGTATGTGTAGATACTAGAAGCTTTCAAATGCTATGCACTTATAGATACCCTTGAGTCCATGTGAGGGCAGTGGCTGCCCTCTGCTGTGTGTTTGTTATGGGCAAAACTAGCACCCTTTACCAAAGTGTTGTTTGGCATTTCCCTTGACGAACCGGGGTGGATGTTGTTTGCGTAAACTGTCTCTCAAATTGGGCGCACAAGTCGTTAGGCATGAAGAGGAAGTGGAGAGCACTTGGTGCTGCCGTAGCAATGGGGAGGCTATCACAAGTGCCTATTTCTTTTCCAGGAAGATTTTTATTTAAATTGTTTTGCTGAGCTCACCTGATGTTGTGATCAACTGGTGATCAACAATTATCAAGCATCTCATGTTTGCCCAAAGAATAATAATAATAAAAATAAAAAATAAACATTGTTTGTGTTTTTGTTTTGAGTTTGTTTGAATAAAATAGGTACTGCCAGCGCATATATCCTGATTTTCTCCTCTTTACTTCAACAGTGTGTGACAATATGCCATTATTAGATCTTTTTGTCTCATAATTGTCTTAGTATCTCTTAATTGTGACTTTTTTTATTTACCAAAGCATGTTTTCTGATATAATACCAACGTATATGTCTCACAACTGCAGCTCACAACTTTGTTTTTTTTATATCTTATAGTGCTGTGCAACAAAGCCTCTTCTAAATACAATCTGGTGAAGTTCTAATAGGTGGTCTTGGAATGATTCAAACATCATTCCACATAGTTTTTAGACGTCTTAATTAACCGTCTGAAGACCTATGGATTGGTTTACCTCCTATTTGTCGAAAAGGTCATTCTCCATTGGAGATGCCTCCTCCTCTCGTGCTCCACCAAGGATCTATTTTAGGTCCACCTTCTGTTTACCATGTACATGCTACCCATGGGTCAAATTATGCGTAGTCATGACATTGATTTTCACTGCTACGCAGATTACACACAATTGTATGTCCCTGAAAGCCTGGTACCACAAATTCATCCTGCATCATGTCCTGCTTCACCGATATTAAAAATTGGATGTTGAAAAACTTTCTGCTATTGAATGACTCCAAATCAGAGGTACTTATAATTACCCCATGCAGCCCCAGTAGTAGCATTAATAATCTCTCCTCTAGTCTGGGTGCCTTATCCAATAATGTTCGAAAAGAGGCCTGCAACCTAGTTGTCATCTTTGAATCGGAACTGTTCTTCGATGCTCAGGTGACTAAAGTGGTGCAGTCTTGCTTTGCACAACTGAGACAGCTAACGAAGATCAAGTCATTCCTTTCTTTTGCAGATTTAGAAAAGGTAATTCATGCTTTTATCTTCTCCAGACTTGACTATTGTAATCCACTTTATTCTGGTATCAGCAAGCGAAACAACTGATTCAAAACGCTGCTGCCAGGCTTTTAACACGCACTAAGAGAAGTGATCACATTACACCGATCCTTTCTGTCCTTCACTGGTTACCTGTGAGTTTTAGAATTGATTTTAAGATTTAACTGATTGTTTTTAAAGCCTGGAATGTCAGGCTCCTGCCTATATCTGTGATCTGCTAACTCCCGATGCGCCTGATCGCTGTTTGAGATCCTCTGGTAGGGCCTTACTAATAGTTCCAAAATCTTGACTTGTCACAAAAGGTGACCGGGCTTTTGCTGTCCGGGGAATCTCAGGCAGGCAAGCACGGTATCCTCCTTTAAATCTCTTCTTAAAACTCACTTTTATTATATAGCTTTTTCTTAAACTAATAGTATTTGTTATAATTATTTAAATTATTCTTTCATTTTATATTTTAAGTTATGTATCTTATTTGTTTTGTAATGTTCTTTTTGTAAAGCATGTTGTAACTTTGTTTTAAAATGTGCTATATAAATAAATAAAATGTTTTTCTCTGGCAGTTAAAATGAGCGAGGTAAGAAGGGGGTGCTCCCTGCAGGTTTAATAAGTGGACAAATCCACCAGGGGCTTTCCATCAGTAAGGTCTGATGTCAGCATTACTGAAACATGGGGGGGGGGGGGGGGGGCATTTGCATGTTTGCTGTCAATAGAAGCTTTATGAGAGCACACCGCATGGATCAACATAATTAGTGCAGCTACCGCCTGCTTTTGATATGAAAAAAAGAAATAGCCTCACAATCCACTCTCCCTCTCTCTATCGCTCTAACACACTTTGTTTGTCTCTGTCTGCTATGGATGACAGGTGGACAGTAGTGTTGTTGTTTCTATTGCAGCTGCATATCCAGTGCAGGCACAGGTGCCTGCCCATAATGGGGCTCATCCTGGCCTCACAGCAGACAAATCTGTCAAGGACATTTCAGTCACAAAGAGGATGCAGCAGAGCTTATTATTTCAGTTTGACATATTCCCCATACACCCCAAATTTAAAGAAAATAACTAGTTTATTAAGTGTTTTTTTTTTTGTTGTTTTTTTTTTGTTTTTTTTTTGTCTTGTTCAAGAAGACGTTTCACTTGTAAATAATGAAGAAAAGACTATTGCAGCTTAAAAACTTTAATGCATAAATTACTAGGTGTCAGTTCTCTTAGTTCTAGATTTCTCACTATCACCTTCCTTCTTTCTGTTGTCACCTGCTGGCAACAGGATGTGCTGTTGTGTGACTTTTGTGTCACCAAAGCAGGCAGCAGACACAGACTACTGACAAGGGGCTCCACTGCTTCTACAAGAGAGAGAAAGACAAAGTAATATGGAGGGAGAGAGAGAGAGAGAGAGAGAGAGAGAGAGAGAGAGAGAGAGAGAGAGAGAGAGAGAGAGAGAGAGGGGGGGGGGTGTTGCAGAGGAGAGGAGTAGTAGAGAAGCAGATATGGAGAGAGAGCAGGAGGCACAATGAGACAAAGAGAGACAGAGTACAGAAAAGGACTCACGGCTCCAGAGAGAACAGAGGGAAAATGAAAAGAGCAAATAGAGAGGCAGGAGTGTGGGAGGGAGCAATAGGGAAGGATAGGTGGGCGTTAGGAGAACAATGTGCTATGCAACGGATGTTTGTTCTTCAAAACTGCAAGATCCCCTGCCCCTACAGCCACGGATTATTGTTTGTTATGTATGGGTTTTTATTATATGATGTACAGTATGTGTTTTGTTCACAGAAAAAAAAATCAACTCAGAGTAGTTGGGAGTCAGACTACTCTGGTAGTGCTGTATGTTTTTGATTCACTATAAAGGATTGAATAATTGTTCAAGAATCAGACTACATTGGTCACTCGCACCATATGTTTTGCTCTGTAGATTCAGTAGTGAAAATATTTAGAATGGTATTCCATTCACATTGCCGCAAGACTGCATGTGTGAACCTATCTATTTCTTGCTTCCGAGTCTAATACATTGATTTCACATCTAATAGCCTAGTTTGATTTTGAAAACAAAAAAAAACAAAAAAAACCTTTCGATAGATATCAGATTAGAGATAAGTAAATAACTCAGGTGATAGAAACAGGTCCAGATTAATGACATTATTATCAAATTTTATTTGGTGAATTGATACATTTTTATCAAAATGTAGGATCATATTAAGTAAGCGCCAAGCTGTTGTTGTTGTTTAACAAATCAGTTAAGTGAATTATTCAATTATGCACTGATTCAAAGGCTGTCACTCTTTTCATTCCTGAATGAATGAAAGTGTTTTTGAACGAATCAGCTGAATTAACGAATCAGTGATTCCCTCATAATCCCAGTGCTGTTGGACTCAGCACATTATCACCGTTCATAATCAGCGTCATCATTATCATTATTGGGCATTGTCAGCGTTCTTGGAATGACGCTCAACCAATCAGATTTGATGGCCAGAAGTAATTATTTTTATTAAGTATTATTATTTTTCCACAGTTAATAACAGTAAGTGCAAGTCTATTTACTTACATCACCATTTAGTTAATTCCTTGGTAGTGTTTAGTGTTCTCTCTTACAGTTGGCCTGGGGCCTGTACCATGATGGTAGAAATTCAGGGTTATGGAATTTGTTTTGAGTTGACAAAACCAAACCAACCCAATAAGGCTTTGTTGGAACCATGATGCGGTTCATCAGCGTTATCTGCCTACTCAGGACTCCTACTTTGATCCTGAGTTCATTAAAATTTGTGAACAGCCAATCACATGCCTTAAAACATGCAAAACTTTTGATTCACTTCTGGTAAGACAGTCAGCATGATTCAAACCTCTCTTCTGTCGAGGATTAAGAGATTAAAGAATATGAAGTATATAAATGCATTCACACAGTAAGAATAAAATATATTGCTATATTAGTGCAAGTGAAAGTTGAGAAGTTAGTTTATATAGTTGATAATATATAAATTTAGGGTAGTTGAAAGAGGGAGAAACTCGAACATGTAACCTCACATGTAATTTTTAAAGCCCTGTCTATCGATTTCAAATCTTATTCATATCACATATTATTGGTATATATTTATATTCATTTAAATTAAATGCTTAGTAATTGAAAAACTAAATTAAAATTGATTGTGTAATGAATTATGGCTATATTAACTATATAAATGATATCATAAAAAATAATTATTATAATAATCATTGAAGCCAGACAATTTTGTCTTCAAAAATCTTTTACTGTGTCGTGACCTTTAATTTTGAGCAAGAGAAACTGGGTGAGTGATTTATTGTGTCAGATATGTGTCACTTTGCTCACAGCTGACTGGTCAAATTTCTATTTGAGATCTCTTACCTAATAACATAACCTGCCGTGGAACATAAGTAACTTTGGTTATGAACAATGCTAAAAGCCAGACCACTTTTAAGATGCCTAAAACCCAAGGTTGGTGCAAACTAAACTGAAACATACCTGGCTAGCCACCTAAACTGGCTTCATGGTATAGGCCCCGGGTTTCCAAGTTGGAGTAATCCAAGTTAGGCCCTTTGTAAAGTTGGCTGGTTAGTTCTGCCTATGCCATCACATGCATAATCTGTTGTACATGTATAAGGGAATTCTTTCTGAAAACCTGATGTTTTAATGTCTGTTATAGCTGTTATATTTGTTTATAATTCAAATGTGATCAGATTAGTATAATGTGTTATGCAAATAAAGGCCTGTTCATTTTGCTTGTTTGTTATCTCAATATAAGGTTGTTGTTGTTGTTTTTCCCCCCCAATAGACTGTGTTATTGATTGTGGATGAGCACTAGGGTTAAGAATTCTACATAGACATGGGAAGTTACCCATGGCCATGTGACTGTGTGCAGTCTTGAGAGGGAGACAGCAAATTGGGAAGAGATCTAGGATATTTACTAGACCTTTGGATTTAGTTTTGCCTTTATCTTTAATTTTACATAAAATATGAACTGAGTGAAAAGGCTGCATGTGCTTGCAGAGGACAACTATCAACTGTACAGGTAGCCTGCTTTTCTTTCTTTGCAGACTATAGTTTAATCAATCACCCCACTGGAAATGCAATAAAACACCTTTTTGTGTTTCAGTAAAGTTTAGGCTTTTCACACATTTTTAGAGGTGGCTCCTACAACAGAAACAGAACAGAACAGTTCTGAGAATTTGAGCATAAACAACAACATTACATGATTGAGCATGAATAGGAATGAATAGGAGGATATTTCATAACTCTCCAGTGACAACAGAACATGTAAAATTGGATATATTTAGTCAGTGATGACAGAGAGCACTCCAGTGGCTTTATGTTGTGTGCTCTTCTTTTTGCATTCATTGTAGAGTGAATGAGAGAAGATTGTTTGTTTCTCTTGTCGCGTGAAATCAGATATCAGAGATTGTGTCCATATAGAATGGAGACAAAACATTGTCAGATTGTTTTCTCCTCTCAAGCTGAGATTTGTTGCCATGGGAATAAAGTGTTCAAACTGTTTAAGCGTACGACTATATGCATAATTTCAATCTCACAGGATATGTGAAGACTAAGTGCATGAGCAGATATGCGTTTATGTATTAGTATATGCAATGCATTTGTGCTTGATCAGTCTGTGCTGCTCTTTCCCTCTTTTATAACATTTTTGAACTAAGTAAAAGGTTTGAATTTGGGAAATTAAAGTATTTACCGTTTTTTTTTTTTTTTTTTTTTTTTTTTTTTTGTAGGCTACAATCTTTTTTTTTTGTTTGCTTGTTTAAAAAAATAATTTGATTCCTGAATTGATGTGATTCCATAAATTGCAATCAAATAAAATAAGTTATGTGTTTGTCTTTTCATGTTTGTCTTTATTTTTTTATTTTTTTTGCCAAACTAATCCAGCATCAGTGAGCTCACAATGTCATTGTTTGTCTAGTTTGAATATTTATAAAGCAAATTCCCTCCAGCTTCCTTCTGTATATTGTTCTGTATACTTTTTTTAGGGGTCTCAACAATCACCATCTTTAGAATTTTCTATTTTCAAGCACCCTCCCCCTTTTTTAGGATTATTATACGTCTGTAGACATTTAAATTTCATTTTGCTTTGGAAAGAAAACAATGGTTTTGTAAAATAACAAATTATAAATAACAAAGACCAAGTAGCAGTTGCATCAGCAACCTGCAAGTGTTAAGCAGACTAGCAAGTCTAGTCATGGTGACTAGCAACTACTGGCATCTTCCATTAAATCAGGTTGGACTGCAGTGCAAACATCATGTAATTAATATTCATGAGTCAAGCTGATCAATTTTGGGACAACTTATTTTCTGGTTCAGACTAGATCATAAAATTATTGTTAAATTCTAATTTCATAGTTGGTCCTCTTATTACTTAAGGATATTGTGGAATATTTTATAGTCAGACACACATACACACTTTCTGACTTGTGGATGACTTATGAAGTAAGTATTTGCAGACAGGCCAAAGGTAGTTCATACCACCCCAAGCATAACAACCGAAATATACTGTATAATTGATGGCAAAGTGAGGATATGCAGAGACACTAAAGTAAAAATTGTTCTTTTTTTTTTTTTTTTTTTTTTGGTCTGTGGTGGCAAAGCTGAAATTTCAGCAGCCATTACTCCAGGCTTCAGTGTCACGTGATCTTTCAAAATAATAAAATAAATGATGCAGTATAATGATGCAGTTTAATGCATCCTTGCTAAATTCAAGTGAGAAAAGAAGATTTGAAGAAGCAAAAGAGAAGTTGCTGCCACATAAAACTTTTTAAAATGCATGTTTTTTTTGTTTTGTTTTTTTATATACGGTATATATGTATCTACAAAGGGATCACCTTCAGTGCGCACAGACATACATTCCACCTGGAAGTGAGAAACTTCAGGCAGTCCTCAGGGCCTGTGAGGACCAAACATGTTTTTGAACCAGAAAAAAATTCATGACGGCAGCTTCACCTGTTGACAGCTGCTGTGAAAGCTGTCCCACACACGATTCATAACTAAAGGAAATAGAAAGTGGCAGAGGGAAGTATAAATGTATAGTTCTTCCTTTAAATTAAACAAAAGTATAAAATAAAATATTCTGATAGTGAACAGCATGGAACCCCAGACTTTGATTATTTGTATATTCTTATACCACTGCCCTTCTATGACACTGAAGCTAGAAAAATCTTCAAATAATAAAATGTTGTTGTTGAATCTATAAGGCTGCATATGGCTGATATTTACATCGAACATTTCGCCTGCTATATGCCTACCTAAAGCAAGATATTGATTTTAGATGCCATGCTAACATAAAGGCCATCTTTACAGTGAGAGCAGAAGCTTGTTTCATGGTTCCTGGCCCCTCTGTCCTCTACAATGCACAATCAAAGGCCATTGTTGTAACTCCCCATACATAAATAGCATCACCCAACGGTGTGTGCGTGCATTCACTGTGGGTGAGTCTGTCATGAGAGACATACTGGCTGGACTGTGGAACAGCTGTGCCTGTGAGCAGTTTAACCTGTGTCACGGTGCAGCTGAGTGGAATTCAGTGACAATCAGTGAGCTCAGGACATTATGGAAAGCAATAAGATAGAATTAAATTAAATGTAAGGTTAGGAACTTCACAGATTTTTTTATTTTTTTAAGTTTCCCTTTCTTTGAAAGTAAAAAAAAAAAAAGTATGAAAAAAAGTATATATAAAAAAATATAAAAGCATATAAAAATCAATGAATTAATATCCTTCATAGGTGGTATTTTAACCCACAATGAAATATACTAGATTAAAATCACTAGAATATAAAAATCAATTTATATACCCATAATTCATTTATTTCATAATTATATGTCCATATACTGTATGTGTGTAGCATTTAAAGTTATTTTGCCCTGTGCCACTTTGGGGGAAAAATGCAAAAACACATCTGAACTGATAAACTATTACAAGACACGTGAAATTAAATTTCTTTACTTCCTAAAGAACAGCGGGGTTCGTTTATAAGTTGGCACCTCACAGCGCATAGAAGAGAACTGACTGACATTTTTGAAGAAGAATAAAAGACAATGGATGAGCAGTGTTCTCTGAAGCTTTTCAGCAGTCTATTTCAGTCTGAACAAAGGAAATTTTGGTGTGGGCAGCAGTTAAAATTAGGAGGCACTGTACCAATTTACAATTATGTCTGTATTTAGAATCACAGAACTAATGTTGCATTTTGCAAAAACATACCGAATACTATAGTAATTTTCTCATGTGTAACTCTTTGTAATGCATTATGCTCATGTAAGGTTTTATGTTGTGATTATTTTTTATGTAAATTGGGTAATTTGATTTGCTGTTCATGGGTGATGCAATGGTGACGCTATGAATACGTATCGTGAATTGGCGTGCTGACGTGCGCAGTTATTGTTATGTGTAAAAAATTTGACTTGACACAAACCATTACCTTAATTGGGAACAAGAACCTCACCAACACAGACAATACTAGACAAGGGACAATGGTAACATGAGGGCTATATATACACAGAGACCAGTGACTAAAAATGGACACCTGTGCACAATCAAACAATGAACCAATGAAAACACAGGACACATGTTAGTATCTAACCAACCAATATGAACATAATACATGAAACTATGACAGGAATGGAATCACATGACACAGGAACCTAGACTAAGCCAAGTTACAAAATAAAAAACATGAAACATAAACGTGATACAAAACCCAAAACCAAACGTGACAAATACATTACCGAATTCAATAGGCCTTTATTCAGCAAGGATGCATTCAACTGATCAAAGCTAACTATAAAGACATAATGTTAAAAATTATTTCTGGTACAAATAAATGCTTTTCTGTTGAACTTTCTATTCATCAGAGAATCCTGAAATATATGTCATGGTTTGAAGCAGCTTTCAATATTATTAATAATAAGAAATGTATATTAAGCAGCAAATCAGGATGGCTAGAGTAATGGCTGCTGAAAATTCAGCTGAAAATATTTTTTATTAAGTATACTTAATATATATATATATTATATTTATTATACTATATACTATAATATATATATATATATATATATATATATATATATATATATATATATATTACTATTTATTTGACTATTTTACTAGATTTATTATCACATTTATCACAGTATATATATATATATATATATATATATATATATATATATATATACTGTGATAAATGTGATAATAAATCAAGTAAAATAAATAGTAATATATTTTGTATATATTTTGTCACAAGTGATAATAAATGTGATAATAAATCAAGTAAAATAGTATAAGTATATATATATATATATATATATATATATATATATATATATACTATTTTACTTGATTTATTATCACATTTATTATCACTTGTGACAAAATATTTTATCTCACACAGATCAGCGGTTCATGTTCTAATTTAGAAAAAACACTCTGCATTTAGAATCAGTTTAAAAATAGCCAGTAAGTATAAATAAAGTGCTATTATTTACTCTCTGCTTTCAATTTTAAAAGCTTGTTTATGTGTTTGTCTCTTTCTCATAAGTCACTATGATGTCTAAAATCAGGATGATGTGAAAAACATGGCACTGGGGTCAAGACGAGAGAGAGATCGACAGAGAGAGAGAGAGAGAGAGAGAGAGAGAGAGAGAGATGTAATTGGCCCTGAACAGCAGTCATATCACTTGCCACCTGTGTTCCTCAAACCCCCTGCACCTCAGAATAGCAACAGCAATGCTGCTAGTGCCGTTCCTCCCTCCTTTCTTCTGAAATTCCCAGTGTCTTTCATTCCTGCCCCTTCGTCATCCTGTCATCGGTCCGTTACTTTGAAAAATTGACATGAGTGAGATTTCTGAGATGTCATACCTTAAGGCTTTTTGCTTCGAAGTTAGTGCTGAGCTTTTGCAACACATCTATTTTCATTTCAATTTACTATGTGATTCAACTGCAGAGGGGGCCCGAGAAGTGTAAGGGACTAATAGACATCTGGCCCCAGCTCGACCTCTGAGTGCTTGGGTACCAGGTGAGTTGAAACAATGTTGCATTAAAGCTCAAAAATAACGTGTATGAAAAATGTATATCAGTGAATCAGGCCAGACAGACATACTTGAGTATCAGCGTGCAATAATGCGATCCAGACTGAAAACGAAAATGAAGTTCCTGTATAAGAGATTAATGAGTTGATGACAGCTGAATTGGGATTATATACAGCTGGCGTATGTCTCCCTCAAATAAATGAACCAAATGGATGTGCAAGGGGTTGTTTCAAGGGGTTTATTCAGTCATATTTCAAGTGTGGCTGCCTGAAATGAAAATGTTTGTGTAAAAAAATCCAGGACAGAGATTCACAGGAATGTTACTGAAATAACAAAACTAAGCTTTTATTTTTCGTTGCAAAACGATTTTTAAAATGTATAATTTTGATAATTTATTGTATGACATGCAATGCTCCTTCTAAACATCAAGATCAACAACAAATCACACAGACTCACCCTCTTTGAGAAGTGGTGTGTGTGTGTGTGTGTGTGTGTGTGTGTGTGTGTGTGTTTTGGGGTTAAGGAGAACAGTAGGGAAAACTTAAAGCAAAGATTTTACATTTAGGAGTACAACAGTCGCAAGAAAAAAAAAAAAAAAAAAAAAAAAGTGAATGTTAGTTCTTTATATGTATTACTACTCTAAAGTATTATTCCATTATGTCCATTATTACAATTGTCCCCAATCTCTGTGCACACATACAGTGGGGGGAACAAGTATTTGATACACTGCCAATTTTTGCAGGTTTTCCTACTTACAAATCATGTAGAGGTCTGTAATTTTTATCATAGGTACTCTTCAACTGTGAGAGACGGAATCTAAAACAAAAATCCAGAAAATCACATTGTATGATTTTTAAATAATTAATATGCATTTTATTGCATGACATAAGTATTTGATCACCTACCAACCAGTAAGAATTCCGGCTCTCACAGACCTGTTAGTTTTTCTTTAAGAAGCCCTCCTGTTCTCCACTCATTACCTGTATTAACTGCACCTGTTTGAACTTGTTACCTGTATAAAAGACACCTGTCCACACACTCAATCAAACAGACTCCAACCTCTCCACAATGGCCAAGACCAGAGAGCTGTGTAAGGACATCAGGGATAAAATTGTAGACCTGCACAAGGCTGGGATGGGCTACAGGACAATAGGCAAGCAGCTTGGTGAGAAGGCAACAACTGTTGGCGCAATTATTCGAAAATGGAAGAAGTTCAAGATGACGTCAATCTCCATCGGTCTGGGGCACCATGCAAGATCTCACCTCGTGGGGCATCAATGATCATGAGGAAGGTGAGGGATCAGCCCAGAACTACACGGCAGGACCTGGTCAATGACCTGAAGAGAGCTGGGACCACAGTCTCAAAGAAAACCATTAGTAACACACTATGCCGTCATGGATTAAAATCCTGCAGCGCACTGAAAGTCCATATTGCCCAGCGACAGCCCCGAAATCTGAAGGATCTGGAGAAGGTCTGTATGGAGGAGTGGGCCAAAATCCCTGCTGCAGTGTGTGCAAACCTGGTCAAGAACTACAGGAAACGTATGATCTCTGTAATTGCAAACAAAGGTTTCTGTACCAAATATTAAGTTCTGCTTTTCTGATGTATCAAATACTTATGTCATGCAATAAAATGCAAATTAATTACTTAAAAATCATACAATGCGATTTTCTGGATTTTTGTTTTAGATTCCGTCACTCACAGTTGAAGAGTACCTATGATCAAAATTACAGACTTCTACATGCTTTGTAAGTGGGAAAACCTGCAAAATCGGCAGTGTTTCAAATACTTGTTCTCCCCACTGTATGGAGCAGTGAGTGCCATTTAACAATGAATTTGGTAGACCTTCAGTTTAATGAATACTTTCATAGATAGCTGTCCCAGATCTGATGAAACCCGAGAGAGAGAGAGAGAGAGAGAGAGAGAGAGAGAGAGAGAGAGAGAGAGAGAGAGAGAGAGAGAGAGAGAGAGAGAGAGAGAGAGAGAGAGAGAGAGATTAGTTAGTTATTATAGGAGTTCAATGAAAAGAGTGAATGTGTGTATACTTTGAGCCAATAAAAAGTGTACACATTTCACCAAGGTTAGATTTCAGGTTACAGGATAAAGATCCATTCAAATAAAAAAGCAAAAATCTTTTAGGCAAATGTGACTAAACTGAATGCAACATTTTCACGTTTCATATCAAAATCCAATGTGCTGGTGCCTGAGAGAGCATTTGTATGCCGTATATGTCTTGAATGGATATTGATTTACTAAGAAAATCTATTCTATTTATTGAAATACAACATGAACGCTTTGCACTTTTAATTAAGTGTTTTGGAGCTGTCCTTTGTGCTGAACTTTGCTTCAGTCTGTAGTTTCAGTCAGTAGTCGTAGCAAATGCTTTTTTCTTACTCAAGGGCACAAATGGTGATAGCTTTATGTGGGGATTGAGAAAACTTACCCCAAAATTAGCGGGGAGCCACGTCTTGCCCAAACTCAGCCCCTTAAAATCAACTGTTTTTGAGTTTTCCCATTAGATAGCCCAATGGATTCATGTTTATCATGTAGACATGCATATGTCAGACCTGCCAGCCAACTTCAGCAGCCCTTTGATCTTTCACTGATGCCCACTGTACAGAGCTATCTTCACTCTTTCACTTTGTTGCTCTCTCCTTCCCCTCACTCCCCTGTGGGAGAGAGCAACATTGGCATTCCATACATACATTCCCTGCACACACAGAGAGGGAAGGTGCACATGGACATGTAATTGAATTCTTCACGTTCCGGAGACAGGAGTATGTTGGACTCTGTTCTGACAGCGTACAGACAGAAGAAACACAGAGGCGTGGACTCCTGGCACAGTTACAGAGAGAGGATTTGTGTTTATCCCTGCATGCGTCCTTCCAATCACATCTCTCCCTGTCTCTGTCTCTGTCTCTGTTCCTGTTCCTGTTCTCTCTCTCTCTCTCTCTCTCTCGCTCGATGGTGTTTTATGCCCCCAATGGCTCCTTAGAGGCAGCTAACCCTACCCTCAACCTTAAACCTACCCATCCCCTCGCTGCCTGGAAGGCGACGTTGGGGGCATAAAACACCAAAGACCCTCTCTCTCTCTCTCTCTCTCTCTCTCTCTCTCTCTCTCTCTCTCTCTCTCTCTCTCAGTGCATGCTGGGAAGTGGTAGTGTGTGGGAGGGTGATCTCGTGAGAGGGAAATTTGAAAAAAAAAAAGAAAAGAAATCCTAACAGTTCTTATGGGAGCTTTCGCAAAACTAGTTTGGTTTCAGTCTGTTATATTCTCAGATTTTTTGTTTGTGTAATAGTCTAGTAGCCTATATTGTCGTGTCGGGGACAGAGATGGCGTTGCACGGGAGTGTGCAGGCATCGTCTCTGTCGCTCTGTCACGGCATCAGGTGTGTCATGAATGCTGGAGAGTCTGTGGAAGACGTGCTGTTGTGTGAAGCTGAACGCGTTGGTCTTGACAACATTGGTGGTGTTTTTTCTCAAGGATGAACAACTAGTGAATCGTTTGATCAAAAGCAGATTTCGGTAAGTGGTGCTTTTATTCATGTTCAGCCATTAGTAGCTAACACCAACAAGTAAAGTGACCATTTCCAATGTTCCACCGTTCATATTGATATTGAGCGCGAGCTTTCACGTTTTGGTAAATTTGTTAGTGGAATCCAAGTAGTTACACTTGGCTGCAAAAATGCGGCTTTGAAACATGTGCTGTCGTTTAGGCGACAAATTTTGTTCTTAAACTCGCAGACTCTACGTTTTCACACCCGAAAGTCCGCACCAAGGTCCGCACCAAAGTTCATGTTTTGAGACATTGTATACATTCGGTTAGTTTTGGTTTGGTTTCTCATTGCAATTATGCAAGCACACTAAAGAACTTTACATGACGTACTTGTGTCACTTGCGTCCTGTCGTCATCATCTATGTGGGCTGCATCTTGACATTGATTGGTTTGTAAAAGGACGTGGTCTGACTTAAGTGTGTTGTCAATACAGCGGGTAACTTTTACAAGAATGAATGAACAGACGCATATCGTTACCACTATTCTTTTGTTATTATGACATTACTCCATGTAGCCCACTATACTCGAGGCTAGTTCAAATTCGCCAAATGAACATCCTCGTTGTGCGAACATTTTATCGTCGCCGGCAGGACGCAGGACAAATATGTTTGCGTGTGTGTGCGTGTGTGCGTGTATCGGCTGGTAGAAATGCTGTGGGCAGGGCTGACAGATCTGCACATAAATTCTTCTTCAGTTGTTTAGGCTACTCTGAACCATCGGAACTTCCTGTAAATGGTCTGAAAGTCCGAATCATACAGAAAATGCTTTCACACTAGAAACGAACCAAACCTTTGTTCAGTTTGATCTGGACCGAGACTACTCGACTTTTCGTCAGACCAAATTTCGTCTGTTTGGTCCGGACCGTGGTCCGGGGGAGGTTTCACACCTGTAATTTTGATTCGGATCAAACTGAAAAGTCCCGAAATCCGGACCAAACAAGGTAGGTGCGAAAGGGCCCAAATGTGTTGTTTCGATGCATGTATGAAGGCAAATCGTATTAGCGCAGGTGAGATGCGATGTTTTGAATGCGGTGGTGTTGGGCACATAAGATTATCATGTCCTAATAGAGCCGAGGCAGGCCCGAGTGGAATTAGGGTGACCACCATCAAACAAACCAAATGTGGGATGATTACTAAGTTTGTGTGGGACAATGTGGGACATATTAACAACACTAAAACATAACCTGAAACTATTATATAATGCCTATCTAACTTAATAAAAAAACATTTGTATTCTGCCTTTCAGCTGATAAAAATACTTTGTTCTTTAGTTCCTTCCAGAAAAAAACATTACATCACAATGTAACATAACATGTCTTTATTTTACATGTCATTTAAATTAAACATTACTGAGCCCAAATGCAGCAGGCATCATGCAGATAACTATTTTTGAAACAGTTCTGACCAAGTCCAACTAAAATCCAACAAAAATAAATAATGAACAAATAAAATATAAAACGACATGAAATTAGTTAATTGACAGTATTATATATTAAGAATATATTAAATATGTTGCCATTATGCCGCCTTGTAAAATTTGAATCTACCAAATTATCCATTTTTTTTCTGACAGGGAACACATCGAATCATCGCTCCACATTTTGATTGACAGCCGTCACAACCTACTAGTGACCGTGTTTACTCCTTTCTTTTCAACCATTGGATGATTTAAAAAACGGCTGTTGTATTTGTACTTCTGACGAAGCGCTGTTAAATAGGCTATAGGTGAAAAACTACGCCGCAAAAAGAATAAATAAAATGCTTTCTTAAAAAGGTAAAAGAACGCACGCATGTTTTCTTTATATGTTAATTAAAAACCAACAGACTGATGAAAATGCGGGACATTTTCGCAATATGCAACGTGCGGGACAAGAGGTGAAAATGCTGTGCGGTACAACGCAAAGTGGAATTGAAACTGGAGTGCAAATAGATCCACATAAAGATCAGTTTGCTGTGATTAATGCTGAGAATGTAAAGAATGACGAGGAAATTCCTACTGAGAAAGTAAGAAGTGACGAGGAGGTCTCTACTGAGAGTGTGAGGAAGGATGAGGAGTTTTCTGTTGAGAATGAACGAATGGTTGACGGTAATGTTGAAATACAGATACAGTCTGAAATACAGTCTGAAATAAATGATGTTGTGATGATGGAAGGTCAGATAAGTAGGGATTGTGTAGTGACCAAGTCTGGAAGCACTGAAGATCTGGGGCCTCATTTATAAAACTTTGCGTAGGATTTGCGTCAGAAGTGGCGTAGGCCTACGGATGAAACATAGGACGTGCGTATGCACAGAAATATTAGGATTTCTCAAACCGTGCGCACGCACATCCTAGGCCTACGCAGTTTTCCCTTAATAAATCACAATCAATTCTAAATTATTCATGTCACGCCCATAGTTGCCCATAAATAGTCCGTGAAACGCCCACAAGTTAATATTCATCGATTGCGAAATCATGGCAAACACAGAGAGGAAAACCAAGAAACGTAACTTCACTCAATGTGAAGTAGAAATTATCGTTGGAAAGAGGAGTAAAGAGGAGTAAAATGTTGTTTGGGCATTATTAATGTGCGTCATGACGGCCATTGTACGTCATTACGCATTGTGATGGCATCATGGCATTTTATTACCATCCATTTGATTGCATCTGACAAGCTACAGATGTGTTTTGAGGATGAATTGCATAACATGCCAATATTATTGCAGAACATATTTCACTTTTCTTTTTGCAAATATGTGTTCATTTGCATTTCTGTTGTAGTGTTCGTTTGATTTTGTTTGTTTTACTCGGCAGATCGATCAAACGGGTGTTCGTGTTTATTCGTACAGGCTGTTAATTGTAAGACTTGCTTTGTAAAGTCTTTATGTTATTTATGAGAGACAGTATTGTCATTTCTTTTACACAACGGTCTAAAGTTTCACACACTTTCACGTGTTTCTTCCATCTGCCGACGGTGTTGCCATTTCTCATTTCACCCGTTTTTGTGCGTACGCCTGGGTCAGAGCGTGAAGGACCGCACATTTTCCCGTCAAGTTTGCTTTTTATAAATACCAATTATTGCGTAGAAAGCTGCGTACGCCTTCTTTTGTGCGTACGCAACGTTTATAAATGAGGCCCCAGAACAGTGTCAGAAAGGTAAATTAATGTGAGCCTAAAGAAAATATACAAAAAATAGGACAAATGTTAATCTCAAGGACATCATTGTTATGTTTTTACAGGAAACACATTCAGATAATCAAAATGAAATTGAATTGTAGATGGTGGGAAGGTGAATGTATTCTGAGTCATGTAACAAATTTGAGCGCAGGGGTAGTGATTATCTTTTCTAAACATTTGGATATAAAAATCCTATACACTATTGAATTAGAAAAAGGTAGAGTTTTAAGCTATATAGTTATAATTAAAGTGTTCAAATTTATTTGTATTAATGTATATGCTCCTAGGTCCACAAAGGATGGAATTATTGAAAAGTTAAACAGTGCAATAAGAAAATATGATGATGTAAAAAATGTGTGTAATAATTGGAGGAGATTGGAATTGTATCACTAATTTTGTATTGGATAGGAATGGGCAAGAACCTCACTAACAGTTTAGTAATATGCTTCTCAAGATAACTCAAGAACTAGAACTGAATGATGTGTGGAGAAATAAGAATCAATTAACAAAACAATACACATGGGATACAATTTTAGATTCTACTGTGACAGGAGCAAGACTGGACAGAATATATGTAAATAAATCAGACAATAATAGAGTCATGAATGTTGGTCATGAATGGAAGATATTTTGTGAATTTCCTACCATAAATATATAAAATGTTTATTTTTGTGAATGCAGCAAAATCGCGAACATAAATGGACAACTTTAACAGTGATTTTCTCAATGTTGTGATTGTTTTGTACCCTCAGATTCCAGATTTTCAAATAGTTGCATCTCGACCAAATATTGTCCTATCCTAACAAACCATACATCAATGAAAAGCTTATTTAATCAGCTTCCAGATGATGTATACATCTCAAAATTTTTTTTTTTAAATGTACCCATGTGACTGGTTTTGTGGTCCAGGGTCACATATCTCCTTGTGGGTTTCTGATCATCATATAGTGACTATTGATTTTAATACTAAAAGTTTGTGACCTCCAAAATATTATTGGCATTTTAATGTCAAACTGGTACAGGATAAGTTATTTTGTGAAAAATTTAGATATTTTTGGGAGAGTTGGAAACTAGAAAAATTACATTTTAAACATGTTTTTCAATGGTGGGAGGTAGGAAAGAAAAGTCGAAATCAAGATTCTTTGTCAGCAGTTTTCTTATAATAATACTGTAATTGTAAAGAGAAATATTGAAAGTTTGGAGAAAGATATTAATTAAATGGAAAATGTAATTTATTTGAATGTTTCGGGTATGACTAAGGATTTAAAGAAAAAGAGATTGGAGTTGAAAACACTGTTAGAGGAAAGAGCAAAAGGTTAATCCGAGCAAGGATATCTTCCATTAAGGAAATGGATGCTCCAACAAAGTTCTTTATATATATATATATATATATATATATATATATATATATATATATATATATATATATATATATATATATATACATAATACATACATACATACATACATATATATACAGTGAGGAAAATAAGTATTTGAGCACCCTGCTATTTTGCAAGTTCTCCCACTTGGAAATCATGGAGGGGTCTGAAATTGTCATCGTAGGTGCATGTCCACTGTGAGAGACATAATCTAAAAAAGAAAAATCCAGAAATCACAATATATGATTTTTTAACTATTTATTTGTATGATACAGCTGCAAATAAGTATTTGAACACCTGTCTATCAGCTAGAATTCTGACCCTCAAAGACCTGTTAGTCTGCCTTTAAAATGTCCACCTCCACTCCATTTATTATCCTAAATTAGATGCACCTGTTTGAGGTTGTTAGCTGCATAAAGACACCTGTCCACCCCATACAATCAGTAAGAATCCAACTACTAACATGGCCAAGACCAAAGAGCTGTCCAAAGACACTAGAGACAAAATTGTACACCTCCACAAGGCTGGAAAGGGCTACGGGGAAATTGCCAAGCAGCTTGGTGAAAAAAGGTCCACTGTTGGAGCAATCATTAGAAAATGGAAGAAGCTAAACATGACTGTCAATCTCCCTCGGACTGGGGCTCCATGCAAGATCTCACCTCGTGGGGTCTCAATGATCCTAAGAAAGGTGAGAAATCAGCCCAGAACTACACGGGAGGAGCTGGTCAATGACCTGAAAAGAGCTGGGATCACCATTTCCAAGGTTACTGTTGGTAATACACTAAGACGTCATGGTTTGAAATCATGCATGGCACGGAAGGTTCCCCTGCTTAAACCAGCACATGTCAAGGCCCGTCTTATAGTGATGCGCGGGTCGTCTCATAACCCGCGGGTAGCCCGCGGGTCGGGTTGGGGCGGGTAAAGAAATTGTCACTATATTTGCGGGGCGGGTCATTAAAAACAAAATAAAATAAAAATCCATATATGTTGCATGCAATGTCCAGCCTATATTAAATATTTGGGAATATCAATCTAATCATATTTTAGTCGGTTCTTTGATAAGGCCGTAGCAATGCAACTTACGTGATTTCCCCAAACCTTTGGCGTCACGTGACACAGCTTGCGCCAAGCAGCTCCCGCCGCCAGCCACAACAACAAAGACGGAGAAATAAAAGTGAAGATGGAATATGAGGTGCGGGAGAAATTGAGGTCGGGATTTTACATAATTAAAAGAAAAAAAGGTGAATGATGAATTAGATGAATACAAACGCTGTTTTGTAAATATTGAAAATGTTTAAATCATTATCTTATTAATATGACCTGATTTATGGTTCATATTCAGAATCGTCTGTTATTGCCAGTTTACATGGCGATGTTTCCAAGCACTTTCAGGCTGAAATAAAGGCTGTTTTCATTTACATTACAATGCCTAGTATGTCTATTTAATGGTCGCGGGTGCGGGGCATACATGCCAACCCTCCCGATTTGTCCGGGAGACTCCCGAATTTCAAAGCCCCTCCCGAAAATCTCCCGGACCGACCTTTCTCCCGAATTTCTCCCGATTTCCACCCGGACAACAATATTGCTACACCATCCGTCACTGGGCGCCGTTTCAGACCAAACGCTTGCGCTCCCATGGCGTCTGTCGTTGCTATGCAACCAAACTGCGCTCTCCATGATGACGACGAAGAAGTATCAGCAAAGGATTAATTGATTTCTAGCCCTCGCATTAGCTTTACTACTATATATATTTCTGGAGATGAGAAGGAAAAACCCGCCTGGAAAAACTAGCGCACCACGTTGCTTCCATTATGAGCGTGCTCACCGCGGCCGCGCGCTACGGTTGAAATAACGACCTTGAGCGCGAAAAAGACGCGATATGTGAACGGCCCCTAGAAGCAGACGTCTGAAATGAAAGGCAAGAACAGCAGCTATTTATTTAGCTTTAGACTGTTACATGAAAATTTAAAAATGAAATGTCATAATTATAATGTTTTGAGAGTTTACTTATGTAATTGTTGCATTAGGCTATGAAGTAATAAATGTTTATTGATAAGATCTAGCCTAGCTATTTCATGTCTTTTCATTTACAGTAGCATGAACCACGAGTAGTCGAGTAACTCGAGTATTGTTTTGATAAGAAATCGACTAGTAGTAGTCGTGCAACCCCTAGTAGAGGAGTGTTGTTGTTATTGTAAGTTACAAATTAGGGTGTAACCTCCTGAGGAGAGGCCTTAAGGAATTGAATTTGTCAAATAAATGAATTACATTTTTCTTTCCGTTTGTGTGTGTGATATATATGAGTATGAGTTCGAGTCCCCCCCCCCCCCCCCCAACCCTAACCCCCCCCCCCCATTTTGAATATCTCCCTAATTCTGAGGTCTCAAGGTTGGCAAGTATGGGGGCGGGGCGGGGCGGGTTGTAAAAATAGATACAGTGGTGCGGGGCGGGCCAAATAATTTCATAAGAGCGGGACCCGCGGGTTGGAAAAAAAGCCGACCCGCGCATAACTACCGTCTTAAGTTTGCCAATGACCATTTGGATGATCCAGAGGAGTCATGGGAGAAAGTCATGTGGTCAGATGAGACCAAAATAGAACCTTTTGGTCATAATTCCACTAAACGTGTTTGGAGGAAGAAGAATGATGAGTACCATCCCAAGAACACCATCCCTACTGTGAAGCATGGGGGTGGTAGTATCATGCTTTGGGGGTGTTTTTCTGCACATGGGACAGGGCGACTGCACTGTATTAAGGAGAGGATGACCGGGGCCATGTATTGCGAGATTTTGGGGAACAACCTCCTTCCCTCAGTTAGAGCATTGAAGATGGGTCGAAGCTGGGTTTTCCAACATGACATGACTCGAAGCACACAGCCAGGATAACCAAGGAGTGGCTCTGTAAGAAGCATATCAAGGTTCTGGCATGGCCTAGCCAGTCTCCAGACCTAAACCCAATAGAGAATCTTTGGAGGGAGCTCAAACTCCGTGTTTCTCAGCGACAGCCCAGAAACCTGACTGATCTAGAGAAGATCTGTGTGGAGGAGTGGGCCAAAATCCCTCCTGCAGTGTGTGCAAACCTGGTGAAAAACTACAGGAAACGTTTGACCTCTGTAATTGCAAACAAAGGCTACTGTACCAAATATTAACACTGATTTTCTCAGGTGTTCAAATACTTATTTGCAGCTGTATCATACAAATAAATAGTTAAAAAATCATACATTGTGATTTCTGGATTGTTTTTTTTAGATTATGTCTCTCACAGTGGACATGCACCTACGATGACAATTTCAGACCCCTCCATGATTTCTAAGTGGGAGAACTTGCAAAATAGCAGGGTGTTCAAATACTTATTTTCCTCACTGTATATATATATATATATATATATATATATATATATATATATATATATATATATATATACATGCTTTTCCTTCGGAAGGACAATGGCATATTAACTTCAAATCCTATCGAAATGAGAACATAAAATGTATGCTGAACTTTTTGGGCCCAAAGATTGTGATCCTGGGAGTATGGATCAGTTATCAAAAGGACTGCCTAAAACCTGAGGACAGAAAAACATTGGACAAATTGATTTTATATGAGGAACTTTCAGAGGCTGTAAAGCAACTGTTCACAGGACGTGCCCTGGGAGTAGATGGTCTGCCTGCTGAATTTTATAAATAATTTTGGAACATTTTAGGAGGACTTTTACAGTGTAATTGGTGAATGTTTTAAAAAAAGGTATTTTACCCAGCAGTTGTCAAAGAGCAGTACTATCACTTCTGCCTAAAACTGGTGATTTAGAATTAATGAAAAATTGGCGCACTGTATCTTTATGTTTAGCAAATAGATAAAAAAAAAAAACGTTTTTGAGTATTATTGTGAGGAATGAGCAAACGTACTGTGTTCCAGGACGTACAATGGATAATTTATTTCTAATAAGAGATGTAATGGACCTTTCTATGAGTGAGGATTTTAATATTGGTTTCTTATCGATTGATCAAGAAAAGGCATTTGATCGTGTGGGTCATGATTACCTTTTAAATGTTTTGAAAGCATTTGCGTTTGGGGAAACAATAATTTCTTGGATTAAGTTACTGTATAGAGGGGCCTCAGTAATGCTTAATGTTGGGGGACTGAGTTGTCCAATACCTATTAAGAGGGGAATTAGGCAGGGTTGTCCAATTTCTAGACAACTCTACAGCTTAAGTTATTGAGCCTCTGCTAATTAAGATGAGAAATAATTTGAAAGGTTGTTATATACCAGTAGATTTTAATGGGTCAAGTGTCTCTGTTTCAGCTTACGCTGATGATGTAACTGTTTATTACTGGACAAGAGGATATTCAGATGCTGTCTAGAAGTTTAGCTTTACATGAGCTCTTCATCAAAAGAAAATTGGGCAAAGAGTGAGGGTTTGTTGTGGGTCCCTGGAAAAATGGTGGGCCACCTAAGCTTCCAGGGGGGTTACTGGAAGTGGTCCCAAATACTCATTTCAAGAGAGAAGAAAAATATGCATATTTAATTTTTTGTTGGGTATGGCCAATATGGCAATTTGGAAGACTCGAAAAAATAAGTTATTGGGTATAGGTATACAGTATAGATGCAGAAAATACTTTTAAAGTCATGGTGACTGCTAGAATTAAAATACACATTTTAAATAGATTAATGATAATCTATGATGATTATCTATTAATGATTACGGAGTTTTGTTTGAGGTTTTAAAATGTTAAAGATGTTTGAAGTATACATTTTATGTGTGTATATTATTATAGGTGAATTTTTGGATTATATGATCAGATAAGAAATCTGGTATCTGGAAAAACTTAATGTTCTAATAAAGTTGTGTTAAGTCTCTCTCTCTCTCTCTCTCTCTCTCTCTCTCTCTCTCTCTCTCTCTCTCTCTCTCTCTCTCTGTGTGTGTGTGTTTGAAACTTTATCTCTTTCAGACACTTTGTACTTGATTTGCAACAACGCTATATCACGATAAACAAGAAGCTGAGTGGAATGTTAATCTTATGATTTTTTGATGTTGTTGTTGTTTTAATTGCAGTCAGAGCATTATGTTAATAACGACTGATAACGAAGCACTGTCTCTCAGGTGTAGTTAGATCTGTTAATCTCCCACTTTGTGTTTGTGTCTGTCTATCTCTTTGTTTGTGTGTCATTATTGAATGCAGACCTTCTCTAGTGACTGAGGAAAGATTAATAAGGACAATCTACCATTAAAAAAACTAAAAAAAAACTAAAAGCATTTTACAGAATTCTTTCTTTCTTTCTATTGCATTCTTAATTTTGTTATTTTAAGTGTGTGTAGTCTAAAGAACAGCACATTAATTATACCTCTCATGATTATATGTGTACAATACCAAGAAATACATTTCTATTTTAGCATTAAAACACCTGTTCAGAACAACTGTTGTGGGCTTTACCACAAACCCCACAACAGATTCACAACATTGTAATGCTTTGAGATTATTTAAGGTAAATCTTTGAAATATCTCAGATAATGCTCTTCAATTTATTTTAGTTACATAATATACTATTTTGTCATATTTCCTTTCCTGCACTCTCATGCTTAAAAGTTTATAAAGGGCACTCCTATGTTGTACATTATGCTGCTGTGAAAATGATTTGTCTTTTTCAAAGAGTTAAACAAACAGATACCAACATTAGGACTCCTTAAAACTAAACACATTCAGTCTATAAAAAAATATTTTTATCAGCAGTGTTCTGCCAGAGCTCTGCTAGCTTCTTTAACTCAACAAACATTTCTAGGTAAACGGAGACATGAATAAATCTGTAAGAGTGTGTAGGTGTGAAGCATCATTCAGAGCACAGCATGACTCTTTGAAATATGTCCCATGGAAAATTATCATTCTTACCAATTTAATACTTTAGCTCCAGGCAAAAAAACATTTGTGAGACAGCAAGATAAGACTTGACCCAAGTGATCCCTTTTAAGAACCCCAAACCCTTAAAACTCTGTTTTAATATGAAAAACGAGATGTTGTAACTTGTAAAGTGATGATTAGGCTTTAAAGTGATAGAAGCTTTAAGATGTGGTGCTGGGCAGGGCAAGTCTTAAAGTCTTATGCTGCGTTCACACCAAACGCGAAAATGCGTCAAAATTCGCGCCTGCCGCGTCTAGTTATACGCGTGACCACTTTGTGTGCATTCGCGCGTCAAGAGCGAAATTGACGCGCGTAAAATCAAAAGTTTGAAGCGAAATTTACGCGCGTCACGCGCGTCAAAGGCGAAGCCCGGGGGCGAAAGTTTCGAAACCTGTTGGCGGCCATCTTTTTTAGATGTTTATCGAGCATTAGCATTAGCATTAATCGAGAGAGTCACCGCTCGTATATGCTCTGGAGAGCAGAAACAGCAGCGTAGGGGACATCGTCGCAGTACTCGGGTCCACCAAACCCTCCGGAGGGTTTCAGGAGTTTCACAATTTGCTTCAGGAGGTAGGTTTGGTGGACCTAACGGTGAGGACGCTGACGAGGACAGCGTAGGCCGTATAAAGCCTCGGCCTCGAGTGGTCTCTGCATGACGAGCCCGCGCTGTACAGCCCGGTGCGAGGTTCACCCTCTCACGCACCTAATCTGTCATTTATTTTTGTTTTGATAATAAATGGAGCCAGCCTCCAAAAGTGAAACCTGTCCTGTGATTTTTTGAAAAGTTTTTATATTGTGTTTATTGTCTTTACAATAGATTAATAAAGTTTCATATAATCTAGAATATGGAATAAATAGCATTCAATACAAAATGAGTATCTCTCATATATTGAAATCGAGTTTTTATGTGAAAGATTATTTGCTTTGTTGTGCATTTTAGTCATATTACAAAATTTATTGAGGCCAAACATAAAATAACATTATAAACTGTCAGTTCACCACGTGACAGTAGCAATCAGGCAGGCTCCTGATTGGTTAACGCGGCGCGAATTGACGCAGAAGTTCAGATTTTTCAACTCGGGCGGCAGACGCGAATTCGCGTCAAACGCGTGATGCACAAAAAGCACAATTCGCGCTTGACGCGCGAAACGCGCCAGACGCTCAATTCGCGTCATTCGCGCGAACTAGACTCGCGAATGAGGCGAATTCGCGTCTACCGCGCCGCGCTAAACGCCTCATTCGCGCCGCAAGACCTCCAGACGCGCGTAAACGCGTCTTACCATTGACTTAACATTGAAATCACTCGCGCCAGACGCATTTTCGCGTTTGGTGTGAACGCAGCATTAAAGATGATGTAATGACCCTAAGGAAAAAAAAAAGAAAAAAAAAATAAAT
Source organism: Squalius cephalus (assembly GCF_949319135.1). Classification (NCBI taxonomy): domain Eukaryota; kingdom Metazoa; phylum Chordata; class Actinopteri; order Cypriniformes; family Leuciscidae; genus Squalius; species Squalius cephalus. The sequence goes on from NC_137124.1 coordinate 31,778,745, forward strand.
AAATAAATATAATAATAATAATTATATATATATATATATATATATATATATATATATATATATATATATACTGTATATATATATAATACCTTTATGTCATACCAAGTATACAAGTCCTTTAAATAGTCCTTGGGCCAAGACCCAAAAATTTCACATATTGGTACCATCTGGGTGGGCAAATTCTAGTTGTGATTTTTTTACATCCTATGCATCCCTAGATAATGTTTTGACATGATAACCCTTGCCAACTGGCAGCTTAGTAGTGGTTATGGCCGCTTGAAGTGACTGACCCCTATCAGCAGAAAAAAATTAAATAATCTGGTTCATCCAGTTGTTAATTCATCAAATGGTTCATTCATCACGAATAAAGTAGGTTCAAAATTAGTGAAAAAATGAGATAAAGGCAGTAATTCCAAAATACATGGCTAAAAATGGCTACATTTGGGAGTATTAGCAGGTCAAACTGCAATAACTCAATATCATGAAAGAGCATTGAGACGATGATTGATGAGCCAATCAAAGATTAGAACAACCACAATGTTTAATGTATGGTGAAAACAAGGTCATTACAAAATCATCACAAAATTTCAATTAAAAGTACTAGTCATCATCGTCTTTGGTATCAGACTCTGACAGCTGTGGAGTGGGCTCTTCCTCACAAGGTTGATTAGTACAGGTTTGCAGCTTGCACAGGTTGGTGCACCTCAGGCTGTTGGCGAAGCACGTGCAATCAGGTAGCTTACACGACCTGGTGCACTTGCAGGATAGTAGCTGCAGGATGGCATCAGGTGCTGGGGCGCCTCGCATCCACTGGATTGTCAGCTGCCCGTCTTCATCTTTGTTCCACCCATGCTCCTCGGGACTCGGCACAGCGGCATGGTTTACAGAGACCGCCTCCAGATAGCAACCTGGTAGTTGGCTCGGATGGCGTGCATGAGGAGGCAATCTTCGCATGGAGGAAGCTGGCTGGATTCAACCTCTCCAGGCCTGACACAGAATAGTTGGTAGCGAAGAGCATTGACCTCTGCAGTGCTGGTTGATGGCACATACAGTACATCTTACAGTTGGTTGCCTGCAGCTTCTCGAACAGCTCATCAGACACAGCCCATGACCGACCGGGCTCCAGGAAGGCTTCTCGGCAATCTTCCTGTGATTTCATCTGTTTCAGGGCACCAACTTTGCCATGCCCTGCAAATGCACGGACAGTGTCGCAGCCAGTGAAGGAATGCATGCTGAGCAGGGCATCTGCGGAACTGCTGCCGAGAGACTGGCGCAGCTTAGATATGTCAATGTATCTCATTCTGTTCTGGGTGCCGCTCTTCTGGAACAGTGGGCATGGGATATCTCAGCTGAAGGCCACACCCAGAACCAGAACATCTGTGACGTCAGCTGTGATGATCACCGCTTTGTAGCCTGACTCTGCTGCGTGAAGAGCATGCAAAAGCATGCGCGTATCCGCTTCCTCCTGTGATGATTTCAGCTCTGTTGCCTCTTCCCAGTGCTCTTTATCCAGCCTCTTTATCTATACGCTGGCTCTTTCCCCCTTCGTGCAGCACCTTGTCCAGAGCTGAGACAGCCAACTGTGCAAAGGTCTTGTCTTGGCCCTTCAGTTTTTGTAACAGGCTCGTTCCGTCAGGTTGTTGATGGCTCTGGGATTTCCTTAGCTGGGGACATGCTCTTCTCCAACTCTCTGGCCAAAGCTGCCTTGTTGGTCTTGCGTAGAGACCCATCCCGTTAGCTAGGGCCCAAGGCAGAGGTCCCAGAGGATGAGCCAAGACATCACTCTTGTGTAGTTGTCAGCTCTGTGCCACCAAGATCATGTGACCAAAGAGGTTTCTGTCGGCCTTCAAAGACTACCTGCTTGGCTTGGTCCTGGGTGTGTTGCTTCTTCTTGATCTCTGAGAATGTTTTCAGCTTTTTCTTGGTCATCGTGTTGTAGAAAAGTGTCACTCTTGTTTCCAGACGTTCTGTCTTGAAATTTTGGTACGCCTCTTCTCCTATCTTCTTGGTCTCAAGTAGGTAATTTGCCACATCAGGTGAGGCTACAGTTGCAGTTGACAGACTGACAAACTCTTCTTGTTCTGGACTGAACGGATTCTGCCAGCAATTTTCCAGGAGATCAATGATGGACTGGACATCTGCCTTATCTCTTCTGATCCTGGGTGGCTGTAGGTTTGGATGATTCAGCTTAGAATCACCCCGACTGACCATCTCTCTCAGCTTTCTTAGGTATGCGCTGCGGTACTCTACTGTTAGGTAGTACTTCGAGACAGCTCCGGCCTTGATGCTGAAGCCCTTTGTTCCTCCTGCTGTCTGCGTGTCCTTGACGGTCTCCTCAATGGTCTGGTCGACTGGTATACGCCCGAAGGGGTTTCTGCAGCCAATCTGGACAGAGAAGCGTCCTCGTGAGAAGTGCTCATGGACATCTGTGTGGTCAATAGGCAGTTGCTTCATCATGGCATAGTAGTAGGGCAGGAAGCGGGCGTAGTTGAGCTTGTCATAAGTGAAACACCAGGGAATCATTTCTCGGATGCATGCAAGATGCAGCATCCAGTTGCCTTCTCTGGAAGCACGAATCAGTGCAAGCATGATCTCTGTTATGTCAATGTAGGACATCCAGAAGGATGAAAGGTCATGCTGGTTTCACAGAGATTCCAGGTAGACTTGGAACAGTTGCAAGGTGCGGACGCATGCTGCATTATCAAGAAGCTTCTTGAATGCCTCCTGCCTGATATCGTCGCTGAAGCTGGCAATGCTCTCCAGGCTTCCCCCAGCTGAGGGAGCTGTGTCGGGGTTTGACCTCTAGCCATGGTATAGGAAGCCTCTCCAGGCAAGCTGCATAAGTGCCTCGTAGACTATCTTGTGCAGCCGGACGGCTCTGTTGTACTTTCTGCCTTCCATTACACCTGAGACCGATCCTTCAGCAATCACGCCAGATTCCACACACAGATCCCGCAGCCCTGCATCTTGGAATCGCTTCCTCAGAATGGAGAGGTTGCAGATGGTGTGGAAGACACCCATCCTGATGACAATGAACTTGAACTTCTCATGCTTCCACACAATTTCTGCTGCCTTGGCATACAGGGCTCGGGCAATATAACAGCAATGAAGGTTATGACCAAGATAAACACAGATTTTGGAATAAAATGGGGTTTCTGGGCATATGTGTTAATATATTATACAAAAATTAAGAACAAATCGTCCGTACATTTTATGACTTTCCAATAGTAGACAGTGTAGAGTCGACAATACATGTGTTATTTTTTTTTTTCCTTTATATTTTTTACATCTCAAAACAACAAAATATCAGTGTGAATTCAAAGATATCGACTTTATTATGCCTATTAATATTTACAAAATATTTTAGTTTGCTTGGGATTAATATTAGATCACTGTTATTACGGTATTGGACGTTTGTGTATTTTTCAAAAATAATTCTTTGATCAAGGTTTTTTTTTATTGTTTTCAAATTATACAGAAAGAACAAAGATATACAAAACTCAACTCCCCATCCCCCAAATACCAGACATAAACATAAAGATACTATACATGATCAGGCGTCCATAAAGAGATAGTAACAATAAATAAACAACATGAAGTAAGTGTGAATAATATTCCCCTCCCTCTTTCTTTTACAATGCCATATTGTCTGCTTTCATTCCCTCCACAAAATTTAGAAAAGCTTGCCAGATATTATAAAATGCCCCAGTAGACCCTCTGACTGTATACCTAATTTTCTCCAGCTTAAGATGGTACATAACTTCTCTTATCCATTGACTAAATGTAGGTGGCAAAGGGTCTTTCCATTTAATCAATCAAAATTAGTATCAATCTTCTAGCCAAAAGAGAACAGAAGGCCAATATTTTAATTTTACTTTTAGTAAAACTTATATTTTCATGGGCCACACCAAACAATGCAATAAATGGAGATGGCTCTACTACCTCTTCAAATAGCCCAGAGAAAGTCTCGAAGATATTAGTCCAGGGGCCTCATTTATAAAGCTTGCGTACGCACAAAACGGGGCTGAAAACATGCGTACGCCAGTGCGCAAAAGGTGGGATTTCTAAAGAAAAACTTGACGGGAAAATTTGCGCACCTGCACGCAAACTCTGACCCATGCGTACGAACGTTTTGGAGATGGAGCACTTTGGCGACACCGATGGTGAGCTGGAGTTAAATGTATTTTTGGTCACTTTTATACAGAAAATCTAAAGAAAATTAAACATATACAGAAAGATTATACAAATACAATTTCAATCACCAAGCCTATCACTTGAAGCAAATATCCATTCCTTCTTAAATGTCCGCGGCAGCGAGCGTGTTGAGCCGTTTAGTGAAACTGACGCAAATAACAGTTTAAATAAATAAAATACTTCTGATATAAACATTTATATTAAATATGCCATTTAAATTAATGGAGTTAAACACTTAAACATGAAATCATTACTGAAGTTACAACATTTTTTTAAATTCAATCATTAGAAATATTTGTTATGGATGCGATTGTTTTTGAACACTTTTCCTGTGGCGTGCTTTAATGTTTTAACCACAGAGATAATTGCTTATCATGATAATACCAGATTGTCTGAGAAAATAGTTTTCGTGCAAATAATGCCCAAGGCCTATCTGTTTCCAATTAAAAATATAAATCAATTAAAAATACAATTCGGCAAGTGGAAAAGATTGAGAAAAACTTTCTCTGAAATGTATTTTACACTATTTGATTTATGTAGGCTATTCAAAAACAAGGCAAGGATAGACAACTACTTGATTTGTATTAATGTAATGTTTCTTGTACCGTTTATATCATTTGCATATGATTATTCATCCACGTGATACCGTTTAAGTTATCACGTGGATGAATAATCATATGCAAATGATATGTAGATGAGGATCTGCATAGTAAAACTAGGCGTTGTAAGCTCCATATATGGTTATTTCGGGTGGAGACGCATGTACGCACAATCTTCCGCTGACTGGGATTTATAAAGTGAATTCTGCGCAGGTTCAAACATGGACATGTCCAAAACATATGCAGTACTGTAGTGTTGCGGGAGCCTGCCTGCATCTATCACATGTGAAATCTATGTTAGCTATAATCTTAGAAAGTCTGACTTTAGACCAATGCAAACGGTGCACAATTTTAAACTGCATTACAGCATGTCTTAGGCAAATGGATGATGTAAAGATTCCCTGTATTATTTTGTGCCAGACTTCCTCTGAGATTAGTTCATCCAAATCTGCCTCCCATTTATTTTTAAGTGAATTTAAAGGTGTTGAATCATAAATGCTGAGTAATTCATAGATCCTACTTATAGCCTGTTTTTGGACTGATTTACATTCAAACATTTAGTCCAATAAAGAAATTGAAGGGCATGATGGGAAATAATCAGAATTCAATGCTACAAAATTTCGAAGTTGCAAATACCTATAGAAATGTGACTTGAGAATGTTAAATTTCTGTGCCAACTGTTCAAATGATGCAAAATTGCCATCAATATAAAGTTCAGACATTGAGACCACACCCTTTCTTGCCCAAACCTCGAAAGCATCATCCATCATTGATGGAGCAAACATGAAATTTTTAACAATTGGTGCAGCCTGTTATAAATCTATAAAAAATGATCGCCTAAACTGATTCCAAATTTTAACTGAATGTATAACAACTGGATTAGAAGTCAAGCTAGAGATTGGCTGTGTGAATGGTATTTTAGAACATAATAAAGCTGTTAAAGACGTAGACCCAACTGAGGCCCCCTCCAGAGTAGTCCAGGCAGGGACAGTGATGTCATTCCTTAAAGGTCCCGTTCTTCGTGATTCCATGTTTCAAACTTTAGTTAGTGTGTAATGTTGTTGTTAGAGTATAAATAATATCTGTAAAATTATAAAGCTCAAAGTTCAATGCCAAGCGAGATATTTTATTTAACAGAAGTCGACTACAAAAAACGGCTCGATTGGACTACATCCCTCTACTTCCTTCTTTAATGACGTCACTAGAACCGTGTTTTCACTAACCTCCGCCCACAGCACACACACACCAGTCACACCGACTCTCTGAGGAACATCAGCACACACACTCCAGTCACACCGACTCTCTGAGGAACATCAGCGAAATGTCAACAGGCGTGGTTGATGTTTATCTATAATCGGATACCGCAAAAGTTTAATTCGAAGTTGTTAGTTTGCTTTGTCCATTTCACCACGGACTGTTTTTCTAACCTGGGATAATATCAAGCAGGCTTCTCTCAGCGACTCATACTGACGAAGGGGGCAATTTCAACTATATTCCAGCAAGCGGTAAGTAGTGATTTACTATTGAAGTAGCGATCAACTTCACATCGTTTCTCTTAGTAGGATGAAAATAATCTTACTTAAACTGTGATTAATATACAGAAAGCGATCAAAGAACAATCCCTTTCCAGTCGCCCAAGCTGTCAATCACACAGCGCGAGTTTATCTGGACACTTGCCAAAACTCGTTATGAAATCAATGATGCTGTTACGCTGCACAACGAAGCTCTTACTGTATTTATATACCTCATGTTTGCATTGGTGAAATCATTAGTGAGAGTGCAGAAACTGCGTTGCAATGATAAGATCTTTTTTCACACGATCAACAGACAACTGAAATAGATCTAAATACTTAAAAAACTTCTCACGATTCGTTAATCCCGATAGCTGTAATAGTAAAAACGTATAATAGCTGTAATAGTAAAAACGTATAATAGCTGTAATAGTAAAAGTTTTACAGATAGTTCCACATGTAATGCCAGATATTTCATATGCAAGCATGTCAGCCAATCACAGCAGTGGGTGTTTACATTGAAGTCTCACAGCAGACACGCCCCTTCAAACAGAGTGTTCAAATCAGGTGATGAAATCAGGCTAGGAAAAATGCCTTTTATTTCTAAATTATAAAAAAATTTGATCTAAAAAACATACTAACATTATAAGGGCACCCCAGGAAACATTATAAAATAATATGAAATGGGACCTTTAACCAGAACAGCAGTGCCGTTATGTTGGCTGCCCAATAATAATACATGAAATTTGGAAGTGCCATCCCTCCTTTTGTACGAGGTCTCTGCAGTATACTTCTTTTAATTCTTGGTATTTTTTTGTTCCAAATAAAGGTCGATATCTGATTATTTAATTTGAAGAAGAAAGATTTCATTAAAAAAAACGGGAGGCATTGAAAGATATATAAAAACCTGGGCAGTACATTCATCTTTACTGTATTAATTCTTCCACCCAATGAGAGAGGGAGGTGATCCCATCACTCAAAATCTTGTTTTAGATTAGTTAAGAGAGGTGGGTAGTTGGCCCCATTCAAGTCTTTATACTTGTGCATAACCCAAACCCCAAGATACTTCAGTTTTTTAATGCTAATTTTGAAGGGAACTGAGCGCAAAGATAACAGGTTGACCCTATCACCAACAGGCATTAGTTCACTTTTCTGGATATTAACTTGATATTAACTGGATATTTTGCCGAATTCTGTAAGTAGAGTCACCAATTTGGGAAGACTTGACAGGGGTTGTGACAGGTATAATAACATGTCATCCGCATAAAGCGAAACCTTATGTTCCAATCCTGCCCGATGAATACCCTTGATATCAGCCCTTTGTCTCAAAGCTAAAGCAAGTGGTTCCATTGCGACTGCAAATAGAAGTGGGGACAAAGGGCATCCCTGTCTTGTGCCGCGTTGAAGCTCAAAATAAGCAGATAGATTATTATTAGTGCGCACAGCAGCCAACGGAGACGTATATAAAAGTTTGATCCATGATATAAGCTTACGACCAAATCCAAACCTCTCCAGTGTGTTGAAAAGATAACCCCACTCCACCCGGTCAAACGCCTTTTCCGCATCCAATGAAAGCACTACCTCTGGTGCACCGGGCGGAGAGGGGCCATAAAGAATGTTCAGAAGTCGTCTAATGTTAAAGAACGAATGACGATCCTTAATAAAACCTGTTTGGTCAGGTGATATGACGAAGGGAAGCGCTCCCTCTAAACGTCGTGCGAGGACCTTAGCGAGCACTTCAGCATCAGTGTTTAGAAGGGAGATTGGACGAAATGAGCTGCACTCAAGAGGGTTCTTGTCTTTTTTGAGAATTAATGAAATAGTTGCCTGACGCATGGTTGGTGGTAGGATTTTTGATGAAAGCGACTCTTTAAAAACTGATAACAATAAAGGGGAAAGCTGTTCTGAGAATTTTTTAAAGAAATCTGCTGGAAAACCATCCGGTCCCGGTGATTTGCCACTCTGCATAGATCTAATTGCTAATGTTATCTCTTCCACCGTGAGGTCTTCTTCCAATTCAGCAGCCCTCACTGGATCTATAGAGGGAATATGTATATTTTCAAAAAAATCTTCCAGCGAATGAGGGTCGACACATAAATCGGATGTATACAGTGACTGGTAAAATTTTTTGAAACAGGAATTAATTTTTAAGCTATCAGTATTTTTTAAGCCTTGCTCATCATTAATTACAGGAATGGACTGATTAGCAATCCGTTGCCTCAGCTGATGTGCAAGTATTCGCCCAGCCTTGTCCCCATGTTCATAACCCACATACCGCGATTTAGAAATGAGACACTCAGCCTGCCTCGTTGACAGGAGATCAAACTCAGTTTGCAATAGTATACGCTTTTTCATTGTATCTGCAGAGGGCAGATGACTATATAGCCTATCTAGTTGCAGTATTTCATCCGCCAACTCCTTAAGGTGTGCAGTGTTGTTTTTATTCTTATTTGCACAATATAAAATTGTCTGGCCCCGTAAATATGCCTTAAGTGACTCCCATATAGTTGAAGAGGACATCCCTGGCGTTCGATTGATCTCAAGGAATGATGTAATCTCAGTGGAAATTAATTTAGTGAAAGTTTCTTCTGATAGAAGCAGAGAATTGAATCTCCAGGGACGGTAGCTGGACTGTGTATTAGGGATACGCATTTTCATAACTAGGGGACCGTGATCAGATATAACTATAGCTTCGTAATCACACTTGGTAATGAGAGGAAGAAGTCTTTTATCCAGAAAAAAATTATCTATACGGGAATAGGTCTTATGGACAGAGGAAAAGAAAGAATATTCTCTGGAAGTAGGGTTGCGAAACCGCCAAACATCAGCTATGCCATATGATTTAAGAAAAAGTTTAATTGAACGTGCTGATTTGGACAGGGGAGCTTTTTTGAGCGAACTACGGTCTAAGACAGGGGAGAGTGTACAATTCGTGTCACCACCAAGAATAAGGTGGTGTGATGTCATATTTGGTAACTGAGAAAAAAGATTGGAAAAAAAACGCTGGGTTATCCCAGTTTGGTGCATAAATATTGACCAGGATGACTGGAAAAGAATAAAGCTGCCCCACCACAATTACATATCCCCCCAAAGAGTCAGCCTCTACATTAGTCACAGTAAATGGCACATTTTTCTTGATGAGTATGGCAGCACCTCTAGCTTTTGAATGAAAATTAGAGTGATATATCTGTCCCTCCCAACTCCCTCTAAGTCTGAAATGATCCGTTCTCCTGAAGGAATGCGATATCTACATTAAGTTGCTTTAAATGTGCAAATACTTTTTTTTACGTTTCACTGGATGATTAAGATATTTAACGTTCCAACTCACAAAGTTGACTGAACAGCCATTAAACCCTTTGGAAATATTGATGACAGCCATGTTAAGGGGAAATAGTTATATATATGAAAACTGTAGAAGCTTTGTGACAGCAAATGAAAATTAATATGGACATCTGACAGAATAAGTCTGGTAGGTAAACAAAACTGGTAAACTAACATAAAGAGCAGAGTTATTCAAATAAATATTATCCTTTCAAATTGTCCTTGGAATGCATAAGTCTCTTACTCATGACTGAGTAGCACAATCCTACTCTCATGGGTGGAACTAAAAATAATGAAAACAAACAAGTTCTTACTCCAATGGTGTAGGGTTTAAGTTAGGACAATGCATAAATGGATAGAACATAGTCTCTGCATTATTTTCAAGCCTCTGTGGGGATAATGTTCTTCTTGACATACCTCATAGCTTCGTCTGCATCTGTGAATTCTTTTTCTTTACCGTTATGCGAAATACATAGACGGGCTGGGAATAAGATGCCAAACCGGACGCCCTGACGATTACGCAGTAATTTCCGAACCTCCGTGAATGCAGCCCTGGCCTTGGCGACGCTTGCAGTATAGTCCGGAAAGATGGCAATTGACTCTCCGTTGAATCTCAGCGGGGCTTGAGTGCGTGCACGGCTCAACACCTCAACACAATCTTGGTAGTAGTGAAGTTTAGCCACGATGGCGCGTGGTTTTCCATCCGATCTTCTAGGAGCCAAACTTCTATGCGAACGGTCCACAAGCACGTCCTTTTCCAGTTGTAGCGTTTCTCTCAGCAGCCTTGAAACCGACACAGTAGAGCTTGATCCATCCGTCTCAGCTACCCCCAGTATCCTGATATTGCACCTTCTCATCCTTCCCTCCATGTCTTCGCATTTTCCTCTTAGCACAGTCATCTCTGCTTTCAAGTCAGTTACCACAGACTGTAAAGTTGTCACCTCATCAGACCACGTTGATAGCCCGCCTTCCACCTCTCTTATCGCAGCCTTCATTTGGTCTATCTCAGAGTGAATCGCCGCCGTATCATTTATTATTTCCTTTTTAACTGCTTGCAATTCGTTTTTAAGGAAATTGAAATCATCGGCAAGCGCACTTTTCAGTTCAGATTTGATCACTGCTGAGATGTCCGCTTTTAACGAGCGAAGGATCTCTGATTTCAAGGCCACCGCGTCCATTTTCTCTGGGCTGTCCAGCGGGGTTGGGGTCGTTCGGGTTTGGGTGATGGTGGAGCACGAAGTCGAGGCGGCGTTGGGCCTAGCGTTGGATGATGCGTCGTATTTATACTTGCGTAGCTTTTCCGCCATTGACCCGCATATCAGCTATTTCCTCATTTCAGAACCCAGAATCAGAGCAGATTTTATACAATGTTTTGTAATGTAAGGCGTTTATTTATTTTATAAAACAGGGATTCGGCGAGAGCCCGAGCTAGACACGTCTTACTCCATCGGCATACAAGAGCGCCCCCTTCCTCAAAAATAATTCTAATACATAAAAGTAGGAAAATGACTAATTCTAAAAAAAGTATAAAAAGCTGGGCCTGTGGAAAGGTTATCATATTATAATTAACTTATATTAACCCCATAAACAATTTAGTGTAGGTAAGGTTCTGCCCACCCAGATGGTACCAATATCTGGCCTGGCCCATGGACTAAAAGGGATAGTTCACCCAACAATTTTTATTATTTCATTAATTACCCTCATGTCATTCCAAACCATAAGACTTTCGTTCATGGATATTATTATTATTTATTTTATTTTTTTATTGAAATCTGAGAGCTTTCTGTCCCTCCATTGACAGCTACACAATTACCACTTTGATGCAAAGTTCATAAAGAGATCGTAAAATTAATCCATATGAATTGAGCCGTTTAGTCCAAATTTTCTGAAGATACTCAATCGCTTTATATGACAAACAGATTTAGTTTAGACTTTTATCCACATTTAAACATTGATTAGCGTACATAAACAGATGTTCAACCGACACGCGAGAACAAACCTCCTGTGGAAGCTCAAACTCAAAGCGTAACACAAGAATGACAACACAAGTTCCATTTTAGCACAATCAAATATATTTAAGTATGTTTTTAATTGGACCTATTTCCGGATAACTAAAATGCATTCAAAACAAAATTAGTTGTTTTATTTATTTTAGCAGACTTTTAAATATATCAATGTAGTATAGGGGAGAGTGGGACACAACCTAACACATTTTGGTTTTGGCTCAATTATTTAAAAAAAAATAATTAAAGTAGATTAATCTTTTTTTAATTTTTTTTTTTTTTTACACAAGAAACATACACATCTCTGCTATAAATGAACACTTAAAGTTTTTTTTTTTCTAGGACCTACCATTTTCGGCACTGAAAGTGACAAGTGCAAATGTTACAACTAATTGTAACAGACAGAGGGGTTAGTTGTAAAACTTGTGTGTAACACATATAATTCAGTTCTATTTTATCTGTATAGTTTGATATTGTTTGTGCATCTGTATAGATAGATATCCATACATCCATCCCTCATCCAATCATCCTTATTATGGATCAATATCATGGATAGAGATATAGGAAAGGGCTGCACAGTTTTGCAATAAATAAATAAATAAAATCATCAAATATTGTAATTGCAATTGAATTATTTGTGTCTGGCAGATGCATGCACAATTATTATTATTAATAATAATAACAACAGTAATAATAATAAAAACAAGCTTAAAATCAATTGAATTAAAATTTATTGCATAAAAAAACAGGCTATATTCTTAATAAATAAACGTGATCAATGCATAGTAAACAAATGTGAAAAAAAAAAAAAAAATCATAATTTGACATTTAAATTCCAACATTGTTTGTGAAAGTCCAACAAAGTTAAATGTGGAAAAATAAATATATAAATAAATACTCAAACCTGAAAAGTTGTGTAGCTCCCTGTTTTCATTTTATTATCGTTGTTGTACACTTGGCGGCTAAGTTGTAACACTGTGCTACAACTAACCCTGCTGTGTAAAAAATATTTTAAGCCTTGCTAACAGTTGCTGACATGTTTCAAAATGGTGCTATGTTTTAGCCAACAAGACAGTGATTAAGGTAATATAAAGTTAGATTTGGTGACGTAGGCTACACTCCCAACTCAGAAACCAAAACAAAAAAAAGAAAAACGTATGATGAAAAAATTTACTTGCATGGTGTCAAAACACTCTTTGTCCAGTATCTTCATGAAATTTTATCAAAACTTTCCACAAATCAGCAGGAGACCATCTTCTGGGAGAGAGTGAAAAAGACCGGAAACACAACCTGCTTGACCCTGACTAACTATATAAAAGGTCTGTGTTACATTTAACCCCGCATTAGGTTGTGCCCCGCACTCCCCTACCAAAAGTAGATATAGTAGTATATATGAAGTATACAATTGCAGGGTATTTATATTAAGTACATTAATACGTAAATCTATTTGTAATATACTTAGCATAAAATAAATGTATTTCAAATACATGTTGGTATATTTATTTTCAGCCCGTTCTCACCCCAAAACGTCACATACTGACGGGTCTTGATCATACGGCAACATACGACGAAAAGGGTACCCCTATAACGTCAATATGAGACGCAGACATAAGCGCACCAGCAGCCTCCTAGCGGTACCCTAACGCATACCTAAACCTACCCATAACCCGAATCGTCACACATGGACGTTAAAGGGGTACCCTTTTCGTCGTATGTTGCCGTATGGTCAAGACCCGTCAGTATGTGACGTTTTGGGGTGAGAATGTGTTGTTATTTTCACTAGGGGATGCATGTGAATGAATTGATTTGTTTCCAATACTGCTGACATGCACACTAGGTAAACATGAATAAATGTAAAAATATAACTAGATGAACATTTACGAAACATTTTAAACATATAAGTACTTATAAATACAAAAATACAAAAGAATATTGTACAAAAGTAGCAAAAGTATCTGAAGAATTGTTAGCATGGGGTTGCAGCAAACTGCATGTGAATGTGAAAATGAATGTAAATAATGTCTTTAATAAACTTGACAGATGATTCCAGGAACAGGTAAATAAAGAAAACGCAACCTAAACAGTGCTTAACTTAAATGAGCATGGACAACTGAACACTGAAAACATGAATTTAAATAGTGAGGCAAATGAGGTAATTAATGACACACAGCTGAAGGAAAGAACTAATCATATTCGTAACCATGGTAACCAAGGAGAAGTGGGAAAACTGAACAAAGGAACACATGAATACAAACTAAAAAGTCCCAAAATAAGGACACTAACAGAACATACATGACAAATATAGAGTACACGACAGTAAATTGGAAATGCATAAGTTGTTGTATGTAATCATTAATGATGTACATATGGTGGATTTCCAATATGCTCCTAATTTTTTGCTCTTCTTACTCTAAAAACAAATGTTATATATACATTTATGTATACAGGTATATGTAGGTATATAAACAACCCCATAAATCTCTTATAGGGGAACAAGCATGGGAAGATTTACATTTGGAAAACGAAAACGAATGAAACAATGCGATTTCACTTGATTTACAGAGCTGCTCTTGAGCAGTGATATGCAGTAATCAAACAGTAATTGGTGAATATTTCCGTTCGATTAGCAGGCAGAATATGCAGGCGAGGAGCTGTAAACAAGCAGGCCAGAAGTAAGATGAATTGCTAGACAGGGAGGAAGAAATTACAGTATATTAACATTAGCCGTATGCTACATAACAGCTTGTATAATCAGTGTGGAAAGGGGCCTTACTGCCCTCTGACTGCTGCTGGCCCCTAGACAAGTCACTTGATCAAACACAATGAATCAAAGGCTGTGACAGAACATCCATGGTCCCGGGATACTCTGATTTCTTAATTAGTGCTTGCGCAGTGAAGGTTCTCATTTTCCAAACACAGATATTAGAATATAAACATTCATTTGTGTGATTTGTGTGTGTAGAATCAAATTAATGTAAGCAAAATAATAACCTTGTAGGCATACTTTGTAGGGTAACATGACTTCAAATACCAGTGAGCCATCAATCGCATTAGTGTCAGCATGATCAAATACACAAACCTTCTTCCCTGAGTGCTTAATGAACAGGCATAATTAATTATCTCTATACAAATAATAACAGGGAATTAAAAGACAGCCTCTGGTTTAAGCACTACCTGTACAGAAGGGATCTGCTTCAGATTAGCTATTGAATTTTGATGAATTTACTGACAGATTCTTAATCCAATAATATGACATGCTGTTGCCTAATATGGTATGATAATTCTTCATTACTGCTACTTTCAAGTTTTACAGGATTAGACTGTGATTAATCTACTGCCTGTATGTTTGCTAAGCAAATTGTCTTTAAAGCACGTCCCTCTAACACATGTGAATGCATGCAAAAAGCATAATGCCAGATAAATATGATCGGAATCTAAAATGGAAGTAGAAACATGACCAAGAAGTAATACTTTAAGGCATTTTGAAAGGCCCAAAATGCCCTTGTCTATCTTGAAAAGGACAAACACATCGTTCCAGCTATTCATGTGTGGTTGATTCTTTCTCCTTCACCAAACTCTCCTTGTCTCTTCGCAGTCCCCTGATAGAGTGAACAAAGTTCCCTGCCTTGGCTTGAAGACAGAGACCTTTGTCCTTAGATAAGGCCATCAGCACAAGTCTCACAGGCAGCACTGACTTGTCCCATCACTGTGTTGCTTGAGACATCCCGAGTTCGCTGTGGAAGGACTGTATAGGGAGCAGCCAAGCATCTGGTTAAGAGTTCGGAGAACTGGCATCAGTGACAGCTTATCAGGCTGTGAGATCTGAACTGCGCTCAGCGTGAAATTGTCGAATGCCAGGGATGACATTATCTGGGTTTCTGCATGCTTTCCCTTACCTGGAGCATCTGATGACATTGTCAGCACAGGTGACCAATCCGTAAGGAAGAAGATACCAGACGGCATCAGCAGCATTAGTACCTCAGGATCGCGCAATTCTTTAAACAAGCAGCAACCTAACTGTCAGAGCAAAAAACTAAACATTAGGTAAATCTGTGTAATTTTTACCAATTGAAAACATTATTCATAAAACAGCATTGCCTCTGAGCAACGCTGGATTCTCAAATCTGTAGTTTATGAAATGTTTATACATTCAGAATGAAAAACATGTTTTTGGATGAATGTAATACAAATTTATTTTATGCACCAGTATAGTCACTTAATTATTTTCTTATACGGCAATTAATCAGTATAATAGAGCTGCGAAGGGAATGTGTAATTTAAATTCAGATCAAAACTATCACAATTAGTTTGACCATAAATCAACTGTTTTATTTCTGCCACTTTGTTCCAAAAAGCACTGAAAAACTAGACACAGTCTGACACTTCAGATTTTCATTTAGATGATAGTATCCCATCTGGTTCCCACCACGCCTTCTGTCACTCTCAGTGCTCCCATCCAACCTCCTTATCAATTACAAAGCCACTTTTAAGTCCCAGTTAATAGGATGTTAATGCATTATTGGGTCTGAGGGTGATGTGCTATTGAAGGGAGAGATGGACATTATTGCCCTTGAGCACAATCTGGGACCAAGACAAGATCTGCATTTTAATATTAGCAGATGAGAGGAGATTATTTAAAAGTAGCAGCATGCACTTTTTTCTTTGTAAGTGTCAGCATGTTCTGTGGGGCTGTGTTTTTGTCATTGATAAATTTTGGCATTTCCCATACAAACAAATATGAGAGTGGAAAGCATTTGTGCTCTTCATGCAGTGATACAGTATGTGCACAACATAATCAACATGTATCATCAGTTATTTGTTATTCGCAGTGATAGCACTATACCTCATTCATGTTGTATGAGGCAAATACCATGTCCTTTATCCAGGGAGCGAAATCTCTTCATCTGTGTTCTGTAAATTGAAGTAGATGGAAGACAAGATTACTTATTGTGATAGCACAACTCAATACAATGTAATTGTAACCTCAAGGCATAGACAAGTAATGCTGAGTTCATTTTCTTTACTTGTACAAAGTTAGTATGAGTTGACTGGATTTTTAAGTGTTGTATATGAGCAAAATATGAACAAAACACCACTGCACATGAAACATTTCATTTTGGCTTGCTCAAGGTCAAGGGCAGTTGATAAATCAGAATGCTGTGGATGAGACAAGGTATCTGGTAATTTACCCCTATGGTACAGAAGATGCTGTAACTGCAAAATAACATCAGCAAAAATATCTTTCTCCATTGATGTCCAAGCAACATGTAAATAAAAAAAGAAAATCGTTATATTATAGTAGATGTTTTACTAGTTCCTAATTTTTGATAGGTTCCGAACAGCTTGAAACCATCTTAACTGTATGTTGTTGTTGTTGTTGTTGTTGTTTTTCGTTTCCGGGTTCTGGGTAGTTTCTATGCTCACCAAGAATGCATTTATTTGGTCAAAAATACAGTAAAAACAGTAATATTGTGAAATATTGTTACAACTTAAAGTAAATGTTTTCTGTTTTAACATATTTTACAATGTAATTTATTCCTGTGATTGTAAAGTTGAATTTTCAGCATAAGTACTCCAGTCTTCAGTGTCACATGATCCTTCAGAAATCATCAATATACTGATTTGCTGCTCAAGAAACATTTATTCTTATTATCAAAAATATATATTTATACAGAAAATATGAACCAATGATGGCAGCACCGGAGGTGCATGCTGCAGTATTGCCATTGAGATTAATGAGAATGTTAAGGGGAAACTCCCTCCAGGTATTATGAATTGATCACAATGGTCCAGGAGGATGTAATCTCTACCCACTAACTCCCTCTTTGATTGAATTAACCAATCAAATATGATGTCATATATTTTCCCTCTTTCATGACCAAATGCAATAACTTTCTTCTTCCAGTTACTAATCAATACTGAAAAAGTCGATTGATTAAAATGTATTTAGTCCTCTGAGATATACGATTCATCATATTTTAGACGGAAAGGTTACACAATCAAAAAATGAAAGGCCTTCATTAAGTCTGAGGATGATGGAATGAGAAAATCGATGAATCGCATGGAGGAAGCTTAAGATACTCATTGCATATTTAAAGCAGCATTGACCTGATTCTCATTCTCATTTTTCTCTAAAGTGCCAGAGAACCAAGGGTCATTTATTTTCATCCCCGCCACAGCATTTTGTGGAGAAAGGCATATCCCTCTTAGTGTCCTCATGTAGGCATTGTAAAGCGCTTTTGAAGTGGAAGTTCAACACTGGAAATCCTTGCATCACTCGGAATCTAAAGAGACAGGCGGATTAATTGCTTTGGCAGTGACGCTATCATTGGAAACTCTCTCTGGGTGAGTGTGGGTACATAACTCTGAATGTGTGTGTATACGCAGTGTCTGACCAGTCACTGACCAGATATGGCACTAGTCGTAAAATGTCTGTGACATAATCCCCTTCTCAAAGAGCCGGTGTCCAGCTGTGCGAAAAGAATACATGAGTGCCATGGAGAGCCATGTCTGATGCGAGGGGTCAGTGGTCGTCTGTCAGCTTTTAATGTGCTGTTAGCAGTTCAGGAGCAGGAGCATGATACAAGGGACTTAAAATGTCTTAGTGGCCTGTGCTCTGAATGTGGCTCTATCCTTGCCTCTGGGATTACTTCTCTTAGAGATAAACTCTCTTTATGTCACAACCAAAGGACAGGAAGTTCAGCCTGGCCTTGGGCGAGGAACGTGTTCAGGCCCACTTTTGCCAGTCTGGGTTGTAAAGATACTGTAATAAAAGCTGCAGCATTGTGTATCCTTCAGATGGAGGGTGATCCAACTCCAGGGTAAAGTTGAGGAGATGTATTTGTTATTAAAGCATGCACATTCACAAACCACTGTTACCTTTAATAGAAAAGCAAGCATAATATATGCAGGACAAGGCATTAATGGACTTTAAAACCACTAAAAAAGCTGTCACTCATCTTAGTTCTGTTATAATCAATAAAGCTGCTGCACAGTAAAACTCTTATTTAAATAATTGTTTATTATAATGTGAGGATTTGTGAGTGTGCAGAGCTCAGAATCCAACGCCAGAGTTTTTCAGTGCTAACTTAAACATCTCTGATTGGCCATTGTGTTAAAAAAATCAACAGATATGTTTGTGGCTCACTGCAAAAACACATTATAGTTGACGTTCTCCAGAGCGCAAACACTGATCCGCACTAGATCGTTTGCCAAAAATGTTTCGCCAATATGCTATTATTACAGAGAAAACTGATCATAGAGCAGCCTTTTCCTTCTAAAAGTAATCAGAAGCAGCAGCAGGCAGTGGTTTGAGTGACACAATTCCATGCTAGTCTTAAGCTTTATACATGATTCAGCTCCGCCTATGGTCTCCTTCATGTCTAATCAAAGTTTTTATAGCCTGCAGTTTTTATTTATTTATTTTTATATAACTTGCCTCTATCTGGATAAAAAAAAAAAAAAAATGGCCCCGTTTCCTAGAAACATAAAAAGTGTTTTCATTTAGAGATGTATACTTGGGACTCTATGTCCCTTTCTAATGAAACTAATAAGCAGCAAAATGTCAAGAGGGACACAACGGATACAGTATGTAAAACGCCCGAGCCAAACTGCATACTCATAGATTAAAAATGTCAATAGCGTTTATTTTCAGTTGACAGAGAAGGAAATGCAGCCTCAAATAGCTGAGGCTCAATTGCAGGCAAACCACATCACATTGATCAAAGCTGATGCTGTGGCAACAGCAGGCAGTAAAATCAGACGTACTTACTGGATTTATTAAAATGGGCTGTGGGAACTTGACAAGCTGTAACCCAGTCAGTGTAGATAAACAGGAATATACAAATGGGATTGCTTCAGGAGATATTCATGGAAACAGTCTTTTGTAATAGCCAGGAGTATGCAAATCCAATCTGTAAATGCAACAGAGTGATGTTTGGGTAACACCACAGTAGCAAGTGAAAGACGAAATAAAAGAAAATATGCCTTGAGGTCTCATTTACTGTTGCTTGACGGATTTTTTTGCTTGCAAAATACAGTTATTAAAATAAGAATCCACATAATCAGGAGTTTTCTCATTTTTAAGTTGGTCACATGAATTTGCTGCATTGACCAACAGAAAGCTGTTTGCTGAAAAATAGACAATATATATTTTTTGCCCAGCAAAATGTTGCTGAAATTTTGCTAAGCTCAAATGTAAATTTTTCTACCACATTTTCTACAGTGAAATCCAGGCTTTTTCAATAGGATCCAACGCAACCAGGATTTTGCGTGAGGGCGAAAGGTTTACCAAAACCGATTTTGCAACAGGTTCAAGTTGGTTATGTGAATTCACACTGACCAACAGAAAGCTATACTTGATTTGGAAGATACTTCAAACTAAGCCACATTCAAAGCTGTTCTAAAATACTCTATAAACACACACGTGACCACATTACATAAGTATTATTTTGCTGCTGCATCTGTGAGATGGTTGGCAACAATTCTGCTAAACATTGCTTATAACTACATTGGCTTGGCAGAAGAATTGTTATTTATTTTCAATAAATTCTTAAAGCTACACTGTGTAACTTTTTAAGTTGATTCTTAGCAAAAAACACTTTGTTCTATCAAAAGTATATGTGCTAATTCATGTGTAATTACTTGCACCAACTAATAAAGTATTCTCGTAAGCGTAAAATCTGCCATTTATAATACATACGAGCGAGTCGCTCGAATGGCGGCAGCCATGTTGCGCTTCCATCTTGAAAATACATTTGCCAAAGAGGGACATACCTGGAAATTCACCTTTCGCGTTTTACAATCAGTGACACCGTGACGAATGCGAGGGGGAGATTACTCGCGACTGCCGGCAGATTTGAAAGATTGCTGAAGATGGAGGATCACGCCTATTTTCGAGGACATGTAGCAGAGTCGCCAAGGAAGCGAAAGAGAATTAAAACGTTCTCGTTCAACGCGAAAGGCAAATCAGCAAGACCAAAGTCAATATTGGAGTAACTTTTCCCAGATGGAAAGAGCTCATGAGGAACAAAGATTTTAAAACGGACGCCGAAATTGCCTGCTTTCTTCTCGACAGGTAATTCAGCCTATTTGTGTAAATTCAAAGTTTTATAGTTGCTTGTCTAACCATAGCATGGTTGTGCATAACGCCAGAACGACCTCTAGTATAACTACGCAAGTTACTTTTCCTCGCGTCAATGGTGAACAAGTATTGTTTACCTTGTAACATAAATCTGTGCTGCAACGGATCACAGGTGATGAATAGTTTTAAAGGCGCAATTTTTGTATAGTCGAACTGCCATGTTAATCTTGGAATAATACGGCCACCGTAGGAGTTAAAACGTATGGAAGCTTGTTTCCGCCACTGAATAATAAATAAATAATAATAATTGCGACTTTTTATCTCACAATTTTGACTTTTTTTTCTCACAATTGCGAGATATGAAGTCAGAATTGTGAGAAATAAAGTCGCAATTCTGAGAAATAAAGTCGCAATTGCGAGATATAAAGTCGTAATTGCGAGATATAAAGTCGCAATTCTGAGAAATAAAGTCGCAATTGGGAGATATAAATTCAGAATTGCGTGAAATAAAGTCGCAATTGCGTGTTATAAAGTCAGAATTCTGACATTTTTTTCTTGCAATTGCGACTTTATATCACGCAATTCTGACTTTATAACACATAATTGCGAGTTTATATCTCGCAATTCTGACATCTTTTCTCAGAATTGTGAGATATAAACTCGCAATTATGTTATAAAGTCAGAATTGCGTGATATAAAGTCGCAATTGCAAGAAAAAAATGTCAGAATTCTGACTTTATAACACGCAATTGCGACTTTATTTCACGCAATTCTGACTTTATATCTCGCAATTCTGACTTTATAACACGCAATTGCGACTTTATTTCACGCAATTCTGAGAAATAAAGTCAGAATTGCGAGATGTAAACTCGCAATTGTGAGATAAAAAGTCGCAATTATCTTTTAAAATGTTTTATTCTGTGGCGGAAACAAGCTTCCATAAAAACGCCCTCGGAATTGAAAGGAACAGAAATAATATGCACTGGGTAGTCATATACAATTTCACCGCTAGATGGGGGAAAATATCACACAGTGTAGCTTTAAATTTAAAAATTGTTTCATGAATTTCACAGAAGAGCTAGCCTGACTTCGTCATACTCATATTCTAGTCAGAATGTGAGTCTGATACTGCTCCATAGAGATTTGATTATGGGGCGTGTCTCAACCGAAACAGGAAAAAAACAACTCTGCACTCAATTGGATAGACCTACAACCAATCAGAGCAACGGAGTAAATGACGCATGTTCTTCATTCATATTTTCAACCAACAAAATGTCGCGGCTCACTGTTCCTCTTTTAAAATGAATGCGCTGTGGATATCTTCTATAACAGACGCGATGGCGGAATCTACACATGATGTTTCATAAACAAAGTTCGGGAGGAGCACGTACAAATAATCAATCCAATATCAACTTGTCATCAAACAATACCATGTCTAACGTTACCCCTATCTATCAGCATGAGGAAGCATATTCACTCTGTCAACTTACCTAACAGTCCTTGACAGTTTTTCAGCATCCCTCCACCACCCCGAATCCTCACTCTTGTCTTGTTCTCTCACAACCAGGAATACGGGGGGAGTATGGCTACCGAGCCCACAGCCCTCTCCTCGGACAGCACGTCATATACGCATTTCTTCTATCTGACTTATTTGTGTGAACTCGTTAAATCTCATATACGCATTTATTCTACGTTAAATCTCATATACGCATTTATTCTATCTGACTTATTTATAAGTGTGAACTCGTTAAATCTCAATTCTCCAGCTGCAGTCGTCTTTGTTGTAAACTAATGCTGGGTACACACCAAAAGATAATCGGGCTGATTTTGGGCCGATTTCCCCCCTTCCGACAATCCTAGCTATGTCCCGATTATCTTGATGGTTCAACAGATTATCTTATCAGATTTTCCCTTGGTGTGAGGTGTGTTAAGAGTGTCCGAACCTGCTCGGAAGAACGTCGGAGCCGCCCCGATCGCGAATCGTAAATATTAAACATGTTTAATATTTACGATCAGAAATCCTGATGTGTGGGGGGAACCCCGAGGACAAACGCGCGAACGTTCTGGAGATTATCACGTGAAGCGAAACAATATCCAATCAGAAAGTGAGATGATGGAAGACACGGTCATTCTCACACACACACACACGCACACACGCAGGAAGCTGAGTGTTATAGGCTAAGGGTTCAGTGAGGGATTAAATAGGCTAACTTTTTCTAAAGAGAAAATAAATACAATAAAGAATAAATTAAGACAATAAAGAATGAATATATTTCTGTATAAAAGGTTATATATAATGGTGGGTACAATGTTTTTTTTGTTGTTGTTTTTTTTTTATGTGAATTTTCTGTGAAAATCATTCATCAAACACTATCATCATAATTTCTTCCTGCATATCATCCGACATGCTTATTCTGAAGTCTCGCGAGCTTTTGTGAGATTTCCTGTGTTCACAGTCGAGAATCTGGTTGAAAATCTGTTTGTGTGTGGTGTGCTGTCTTTGTCACATCATGGCACACCACACACTATAGGAGCAAAATGCTTAAATCTAGGATTTTTTGTCCTCATGTTTGTGGTCTATCACATTTTGAAAATCTTATAAGATGTAAAAAATCTTTTGGTGTGTACCCAGCATAATTCAACCCAACCGCTCTTTGATGACGTGGGTGATTACGTAACCGCAGATCATCTGTCCATCATCGATTAAAGCCCGCCCTGGCAATTTGATTGGCTCGGCCTTTTGGGAGCCGGGCATAATTACTCCTCAACGGATCGAGTCCAGACCGAACTTCCCGACCAAAAAAATGTTGTGGGCGGGGTTCGGGCTGGCACCCAGGCTACAGAAGAGCTACACTGTTCTCTCATTTTAAACCACAGCTTCATGGGGTACTAGAAACCAGTTACTCTTATCACAGCAACCAATTTAAGATTTTCCAGAAAGGTTTTTACTTATCATTACTTTCTTTCATGCATTTTTTTCAATACCAGTGTATTCTTTTAAACATGTTAATCATATAGCCTACTATTTTTGTTTTTTGTGAATTAACTAGATAATTTATCCATACGACTATTATGGTGCAATAGAGGTGTGCTAACAATATCAATGATTTCATGTAAATTATGAAATAACATATGAAGACCTCCGATGCAAAAGCCTCTAAAAGCCACCTCTGTCAAAAATGAGATAATAATATTGAGTGAATGCTCTCCGCACAGAGTTCATACTTTCACTTCAAACTCACTAAATCCCAGCCTCAGCCCATTCAGAAATGCAGGTACTTGGGTAGAAACCTATACATAGGACGGAGCCTGATAAAGATGTTAATATTAAACAAAAACTTTAGACGGACATAGAGGCTTTTGCATGTGAATATGAACCCAAAAGAAGGTAAAACTGTAGAAAAAACTTTAGACGTGAGTGACGTAACCCCGTCTCTGAGACGTTGACGTCAGGCGTAAGCGCCGTCATTGGATCAGTTCAGTTCGGCAAGGTCGATCTCAGCCCCGCTAGCTGACAAACATGATGTCCCTTGCTGCTCGTTCGGGGACGTTTTCCCCTTACTTACAAGCTACAAATCATGTCGTGGCGGGTCCACTAAAGCCTCTCATACCCGGCGTCGTCATGAAGACCGATAAACTGTTGATGGACACGAAGAAACCGTTCCTGTGCCGCGAGTCCTTGTCTGGGCAGAGCGCTAAGAGCGGCCTCGCCGTATCCATCAGCCTCAACGGTGAGTCTCACTACACGGTTGAGTGAAATCGAGAGTCCCGGTCTCATCGTAGCGCGAGGAGGCCGTGCAGCGGGCGCTCGCTCGCTCGCTCGCTCAAGGGCACGATTAAAGCACATATGCTGAATGTGTATTGTGAAATAGTTTGATGTTTTTTGTTTTTGTTTTTTTTGTAGTGTTGTACGCAGGTAATGCTGAATTTGTATTATTATTAATTTGTGCTGAATGTATACTGTATAACTAAAAACATTAGCTCACTTGCTACATCAGTTAGCTTGACTGAGGCCTCGCTAATGTCCTAGCTGTTAGTTGTTAGAAAATCAGCCTGTGACTTTTTTTGGTAAAATAGGCTAACTTTATTGCCATAAGTCCTATATGATCGGTTTATGATTACATAGTAAAATAAATGCCAGGGTATTGTAGAATTAGGATAATTTCGTTTTGTTTTAGGATACATTTAGCTATTAGTTGTTTTTTTTTGTTTTTTTTGTTTTTTTACTTAGATTGGCCTACTGTTACGATAAACTAGTTTGCTGTTATAGAAGCAGTTTTTTGAATGTTATTTATTAGCACCTACAGCAGTTTCGGAGAGAGCTGATATGAGACCAGTAACTTAGGTGAAGAATCCTAAACATGATTAAGAGTTAAAGGGTTAGTTCACCCAAAAATGAAAATTCTGTCAGTAATTACTCACCCTCATGTTGTTCCAACCATGTAAGTCGTTCGTTCATCTTCGGATCGCAAATTAAGATATTTTTGATGAAATCTGACAGTTGTCTCACTCCTCCATAGGCTTTCAGAGGGACCGAAACTCGCCGGCCCAGAATAGTTATTAAAAACATTGTTAAAATAGTCCAAGTGACTACAGTGGCTCTACATTAAGTTTATCATGCGACGACAATACTTTTTGTGCGGAAAAACAACAAAAATAACGACTTTATCCAACTATTAGTGTTCTTTAATGTGGGCCTCTGACGAGAGTTCACGGGAGCGCCACGACGCATGCGCGAGAACTGAGATTACGGCGTTCTTCTTCTACTACTACTACTTGTTACCGTTTATATACTGTCTATGCTTGTTACTGGCTGCTCACTCCTTGGGAGTATTACCGGCATCTACTGTACAAGATGACGTCCCGACATTGCCGGAAGCGCAAAACAGTCTGTTTATAAGCAGAGGAAGACGCGCGCTGTATGTAAGCTATTGAATTCGACACTTATTGTGATATAGGTCTCGATGATGTCGGGACGTCATCTTGTACAGTAGATGGCGGTAATACTCCCAAGGAGTGAGCAGCATTGAAGAAACATTTCATAACATTGAAGAACACTAATAGTTGGATAAAGTCGTTATTTTTGTTGTTTTTCCGCACAAAAAGTATTGTCGTCGCATGATAAACTTAATGTAGAGCCACTGTAGTCACTTGGACTATTTTAACAATGTTTTTAATAACTATTCTGGGCCGGCGAGTTTCGGTCCCTCTGAAAGCCAATGGAGGAGTGAGACAGCTGTCAGATTTCATCAAAAATATCTTAATTTGCGATCCGAAGATGAACGAAAGACTTACATGGTTGGAACAACATGAGGGTGAGTAATTACTGACAGAATTTTCATTTTTGGGTGAACTAACCCTTTAAACATTTACAAACCCAGGGACCCCCGACCATGACAAGCTAAATAAAATAGCCCTGGTGTAAACTAGCAAATTTACAACCAACTTTGATTACCAATATGAGTTAGGCTATACAATGTGCAGCAGATCATTAGTTGAAAGTAGAAAATAATGTAAACATTTTATTAACATCTTTGGGTGTTTTATATACCAGCAGAATATTAAGGCTACATTGAATATCTGATTTATTCACAGATACTGTTGTGTAATAAATGTCATATAGATCAAATGAGTTTTCCCCAATGGTTTGTTGATATAGAGAGCAGGTCAGTTTTAATTCCTTTGTGCATACGGATATATAATCCAAATTTGAAATGAAATGCATGTTGTTTGACGTATAATATTATACATTTACTCAATTTAGAAAAGATTTTAATTTTAAGATTTTCAATTTTAGCAGATTTGGTAATTAGTGCCAATGTAAATGCTGTCATTAAATGTTTATGATCTGAAACTGGCATTATGATCATTTGATTATTTTTCATTCTTTTTTTTAGCTCGTTCTTCAGTGCGTTTTGCCCACACAGACATCAAGATCCCTGATTTCTCTGACTATCGCCGACCTGAGGTTTTGGACTCAAAGAAGTCCTCACAAGAGAGTGGCGATGTCCGGCGGGCCTTCTCCTATCTGGTCACAGGTTCCACTGCTGTGATTGGAGTCTATACAGCCAAGACAGTTGTCACACAGTTTGTCTCCTCCATGAGTGCCTCAGCTGACGTGTTGGCTCTGTCCAAGATTGAAATCAAGCTATCAGACATCCCTGAGGGTAAGAACATGACCTTCAAATGGAGAGGGAAGCCCCTGTTTGTGCGCCACAGAACAGAAAAAGAGATTGCAACTGAAGCAGATGTCAATCTCTCTGAGCTCCGGGACCCCCAGCACGACAAAGACCGTGTTCAGAACCCGAACTGGGTTATTGTCATCGGTGTGTGCACCCATCTGGGCTGTGTGCCCATAGCAAATGCTGGTGACTATGGTGGCTATTACTGCCCATGCCACGGCTCTCATTACGATGCATCTGGTCGCATTAGGAAAGGCCCTGCTCCACTCAATCTGGAGGTGCCCTTCTACGAGTTCCCAGACGATGATACAGTGATTGTAGGATAAAGGACTGTGCTATAATATTATAATCAACAAATGAACATGCGCTTTAATTGTTTGATTTTTGCCTTGTTTCAGACACATTATCTGCATTGACTCGATGGGTAACAAAGGTTAATTGTAAGTAATAAAGTGTATTTTATCTGATGGAAACCTCACTCAGCTCTTATTTATTCAGTCTCAATATACAGCATCACATGGGTTGTTTAATTTTATGCATTGCAGGTTTTTTCAGATAAGGAACAAATTAGATCTTTACATTGCCATAACGCACACTTGTTAAAGTGATAAAGACAGAAACTGTAGAAAGTCAGGTAGGTGATGTTTGCAGAGTGTAGGTGAACAAAAAATTAGCAGGTTACAATACACAAGCAATGACACTTCACTGATATTTTCTTTTGTCATGATCAGTGGTAAAGTGACAACTGTTTGATTGTGGCTTAGTTTCAACGAAAGCTGATGAGAACAGCAAAAACAAATTTAAATGTGGAAGTGTTAAAAATGCTCTTTCTGATATGTGAATAAACAGAACTATAAGGTGTACTTACTAAGGTGTACAGAGATATGAACTAAATAAAACTGTCTGATCACTGTCTGGTGTCATTGGGGTTTTTAAGGTGACTTAAAAAATAAAAGACTGATATTACCAGAACATGATCACAAATAATAAACTTGATAAAGATCATGATTTTTAAACATTTACGGACGGTCGGCTTACATTCTTAACATTTACTCATTTGATATATCCATGTGGCTCAGCAGCCGTTCAAGAACTGCAAATTCAGAAAATGTTTGCCATGTGCAGTGTCATGTCTTTTGAGAGAAGCTTTGTAAATTAACTAAAGCAAAATATATTTTGGGAAATATATAGAAATATCTGATGTGGTTCCCTGGTCCTGTAGATAAATCTGTAGCAAAATAAATACATTGACCATTAAAAAAAAAACATTTTGTTTAACTTTAAAAAAACTTTTTGTTTAACTTTAAAAAAACTTTTATTTTGTTTAACTCAGTGCATTTTATATTTTAATGCATTTTCAACTGAATGTTAGTTGCAATAGCAAATGGAGTAATTGTAACTAAACTAAACTAAATCTTAGTTACAACGAACAATTGATTTAAGCTACCAAAAACACTTATATTCTGTAAAAGGTTATAGCTTGTTCATTAATCAAGATCATGTGGTGCTAGTGGTTCAAAATGTACATCCAGATTTCCCAGGGGAAAGTCAAAAAATGGTTAATATGAACAGTAGCGATTAAGAAATTAAAAGCTGACCAACAGGTCTGGAATTCTCACATTTTATTGAATAACAACCAGCTCTAAAATAAGTACTTGATGTCTAGATGTGGCTATAGGGAGATGGTATACATAATTTCTATGAGCTTCACACTTCAGAGATAAAGTAATGAGCTATTTGATAATTTGGTTACTTTGTGAATAGTTACATAATAGTACATTATCTGATGTACAATCAACAAATGTGTTGATGTATGTAAATCTCAATTGTTGCAGCAATTTGTAGCTTTAAACATTTTATTTTGTTTTCATAAAAACGCAGAGGTCATTATATGCTTGTCACATGTTTAGTAGAACCACAGCATCTAACAACAGATAATTATTTTTACTCATAGAAGGTCATGTTGGATTTTGTCTTTTTTAATCAGAATGTCCATATGAAGTTGATGTTCTGACACATTTGCTACAGGTCTTGTCCACACTAATATGTTTTCGTTTGAAAACGCATCTTTTTCTCTCCGTTTTGGCCTTCCGTCCACACTGAGACTGTTTTTATCAACGAAAACAAAGCTTTTTGAGAACTCTCCAAAGTGGATACATTTAGAAACGCAGTTTTCACATTGTAGTGTGGAGTGTGAAAACGTAGGTATTTAAAAACGATGACAATAAGTTTAGTCATGTGACGCATATTGAATCCATAGATATTCATGTTTATACAGTTACTGTGCCTGTAATGTGCTATTCACTTTCACACAGTTGCTAAAATATGTTACTTTGCTCACTCTTCATATCACAGTCCTGCAAAGATGACAGAAAATTAACTCACATTAGCAATAGACAAATTGCTTGTCTTGCAGCAAAATATGAGAGCAGTTGCGTTTTAGACCAAACATAATGGTGAGTGAGTGCGAGCTGGACGCATCAGTGAATGGTGAGATATTTTGCTAAATAAAATTATCTTGCCAGAAGAATTGTGTGATACTGTAACTTGATTATGTCTTGTTCTGTCTGTATCATCTCAGTGAGCTTTTATGAGGGTTTACGCATTCGCTGTAAGTTGAATTTAGCATTTTCCAGCATTTCAGTGTCGATGAGAAACTTTTGGAAAACGCTTGAAAACGCTAGTGTGGACGGAGAGCGTTTTGAAACGAAACCTGTTTTCAAATCTATCCGGATTAATGTAGGCGGAGTTGTAGAGTTTCCAGATAAAGTAAATAGTAGTATACTGAAGCAGCACAATGACAGGTAAACATAAGCGTTCCTCTCATTCAGATATTATTTGAATAGATGTTTCAGAGCCATATTATCATATAGAGTAGCTTTTCTCCTTGGGTGTATTTTGGTTTGAATGTCTCAGAGGTCTGAGAAAGACATCGGACATGTCTGCAGGTTAGTCGGGCTACAATTAAGGCATATTGATGCCACTTGACACAGGCACAAATCACATGATTTATTTTTAAAAATTGTATAACTTAACAAATGGCACATTTAGGTATGCCTTTTACTATTGCAGTTCTAATACTATTCTAGCCAGTCTTTTAAACATGTTGACCTTTTCTCTGAATGTATCTAGATAGCTTCCCTGAACATTCATTGATTTCATTTTCTGGCAGGCTTTGGGTATTTTAATACATTTAATGCACTGGATTGCCATATTCTCTGCCTTCAAGAGCATCCACCACTTATATGCAACCTGCTCAGTCGTCCTGGAGTCCTCAGCTCTTGCCAGGTCTTGCTGCCAGCAGCTTGGCGGACATTCAGGCCTCACTGATAGAATGATGATATCCCAGGGGTTGTCAGGGTACCATTGTGTATCAGCTGAAAATCACAGAGATCCCTGGCTCCAATATATGTGTTTAGCATCCAACAGCAATATCTTTATTTGGGCTAATTTCTGGGCAAGAATTTGCTCTGAAATGCAAATTTCTCAAATTCAGCTCAGGGTTCATCAGTCACTCTAAGACCCCTGTATGAAAGACAAACTCAAGTTTAATGAGTGTGTGTGTGTGTAGGAGACTGAGGTATAACACATATCGTTTATTTCGTCACTTCATCACTTCATTATTTTATTTTATTTATTTTATTTTGACTTGTCAATTGGATTCCACCGGTTTAAGATGCACATCTGCCTGTACAATTGTACTGCATAATGCACAACTTCCCTGTAGGGACAATACAAATCAGTCCAATGGGAGAATCAGGTAATTCTCTTTGTTTTCACTAATAACTGAAGATTTAATTTGTATTGTGGTAACAAAGGCTTGTTTGATTAAAATTAGTTATTTTTTTCTGGCGCAATAGAAGTGCTGGACAAAGACCAAAATACAGCATTTTGGACTCGCATCACAATGCTGTTGCCTTGTTGATCATTCTTCATAGTTGGAGTTGATTGCTTCAAAGCTTATGGAGGAAGTGTGTGATGATTCAGATGCTGCATCCATTATCTTTGAAGAGAGTATGTGACTGTGAGGGTGGAACAAGAAAACTAAGACAATTAGCTTAAAATTTTCTCAGATTTGCTTCCCTATTATCTGATGTGTCACATTAATGTTATAATCTTCCAGTTGTCTCAGGGGTGATCAGATTACGATGAAAGATTTATTAGGCTCCCTGTAATTCATTTGAACTTGTTTTGCATAACTTAACATAGTAATGAGTTTTCCTTTTCTTTATTAAGAATGGCTGCTAATGCATCTTTTGCTCTAATATCATTCAATCTGTTTATTAATATGTTCCATCTTCATGACAGTGCAGTTTTATATTCTATGAACCAAAAGTGTCCTAATCACAAGTGATGCATACTTTTTTAAACCTTATTTCAGAATTACTGTTTAACTAATCCATCTCCATATATGATGGAACTTAAATTTGCAAAGATTTTAGAATCATTTAGCTCTCAAAATATTATAGTTCATGCTCTTTAAAAAAGCCTGGGCTTCAATAGTGATAATTTGGCACTGTTCATATATGCAGGTTTATTTTTATTGATGCTTTTTAAAGATTAACCCGCAGGGCCTTCTAATACATAAAATACAAAAGTAATTTTAACAAGAATGCCCTTGCTTTTGCTGAAGACCATAAAACCAATAATAGCAATAACTGATTTTTCAGTACATCAAATTTCTTGACATGCATAACCCTATGATCTCAGTCAAAACATAAGAAATTACCTTCACATAGCCTTGGGGATTTTTTTTATTTTTATTTAATAAAGCCGACATGGAAGAGATGCTGCTTTTATAACCTATAGCAGATTTCTCCAAATAAAATTATTCTTACAGAAAAACATTTCTTATTAGATTTGAATATGAATAAGCCAGATCCATTTTGTGATCTCCAGTGTCCTTTAAACAGACTGATTCACTGTGCAAGTGGCTCTGTGTATATTCTGATAGTGAGCTTTACAGGGTGAGAATGGATCAATTCAAAAAGATGCCCTATTGTCGTCCCCTCTCCCCTTTTTCTATGTGCATGAGTGTGAATAGGTGGAAATGAGACATCACATAGAAATCATCGTATCATTAGGGGAAATTGATCTCTGCTTTCATACTATGGTGCAATGTTGCCTGCAGCTGGAGCTTTACAAGCCCCCTCTAAAAAGCACCCTCCACATGTGGTACCATGCACTCTGCCCACATGTGCAATGAGTGCCAAGAATGAAGCCTAAATGACTCTTCACTCTGGAGCGAAACTGGGGAGCGAGGTTGACGTGGGGGACTAGAGAATAATAAACTCTAATGAAAGTCTCTCTTTTCTTCCTCCTTGTGTGCCAGGAGCTTTTGTGCTCTCACAAGCAGGCGCTGATCTACGGGTTGGGCTGTGAAGAGCTTCATTAATCCTGTCAGTCAACAGTAAACGACAGCTGAGTCATCCTCTGGTCAAAAGTAGAAAGACAGAAAACAGCGCCCCGGGTCACCCTTCGGGACACTCCCCTTATGAATGCACAATCACTTCGTTCGATTACTTCAATTTTTGGAGCTTGTTTTTTTTTTTTAAATCTCTATTTAACATGTCATGCTTCGAGCAGCCACCCCTGCTATGGCTTTATCTTCTCCAGGATTTTGCTTCATTTATGGATTTGGTCCTCTTTCTCTCTTTCTTGCACTTGTGCATCACAGTGACTAGCTGCCCTGGCTTTTCTCAATACACATTAAAGGGATAGGTCACCCTAAAAATGAAAGTTCTGTCATTAATTACACACCATCATGTCATTCCAAACCATATCGTTCATCTTCGGAACACAAATAAATATATTTTTGATGAAATCTGAAAGCTTTCTGTCCCTCTATTGACAACTACGCAACTACCATTTTGATGCTTCAAAAGGTTAATTAAGAGATTGTAAAAATAATCCATATGAATTGAGCGGTTTAGTCCAAATTTTCCAAAGAGACTCGATCGCTTTATATAATGGCCGGATTTAAAGGCCCACTTAAGTGCCATGAAACGCACAGCATTATTCAGTGTGTTGATGTAAATTCCACTGAAACAGGAAGATATGAAGGGACATATCCAGGATTTGAAATTAACTTTTTCATCCACCGGCCAATTTGGCCTAAATTCAATCTATTCATCATATAAAGTGATCATGTGTCTTCAGAAAATTTTAACTAAACTGCTCAATTCATATGGATTAGTTTTACTATCTCTTTATGAACCCTTTGAAGCGTCAAAGAGGTAGTTGCGTAGCTGTCAACAAAAAGTTCTCATATTTCATAAAAGAGATATTCATTTGTGTTCGAATATGATGATCAAAACAGCGACTGGTTTCTTAGGGTGTGCAGCTCAAATATGAGTTTTGCTGCAACATCTGTTTTTTCCTCCTTTCCTCCCCCAGTCACACCTACATTTGAACTTTTTCTGACAGTTATGGAAAATGAAGTCTGAGAGTTTTTGAAGTTTCTGTCTCTTATGTTCCTAAACGTATTACAGTGAAGGAGAAAGCATGCCTCTGTCTGAACCTAACCATGTGTCACAATGAACACACTTTCTTTTGAAGCCATTTCTGTCTGTTTATACTGTGATCAATGAGCTTGTACTTTATTTCATCCGACTATGCAGAAATATTCTGCCAGGTCACGCTTTCTGTTTAGAGTTATCGGTTCTAGTTTTTAATTTTGATTTAACAATGTTCCAAATATGTACAGGGGTTGGACAATGAAACTGAAACATGGCCAACTTAGTGTTGGATGTTTAACGCCTGCACGGCCTGGTGGACAATCTTCACTGATTTTACATTCCATCAGTAAGAACAGAGTGTGAAGGCTGAATTAGCAGAGCAATAGTACAGCTGTACATACAATGTTGTAATCCACAAAATATAATGGGAGACATATCAGAGTTCAAAAGAAGACAAATTGTTGATGCGCATCTCGCTGGCTCATCTGACCAGGACATCAAGTCTTTGTGGTGTATCGAAAGCCATGGTCTCCAGGGTAATGTCGGCATACCAACACGAAGGACAAACCACATCCAACAAGAGAAACTGTCGATGCAAGTGGAAGCTGTCTGAAAGGGATGTCCGGGTACTGACCTGGATTGTATCCAAAAAAATCATAAAACCACAGCTGCCCAAACTTCTGCAAAATGAAATGTTTACCTCAACTCTACTTTTTCCACTTCCACTTTGTCGGGAGCTCATCAGAGTCAATATTCATGGTCTGGCTGCTATAGCCAAACCTTTGGTCACTTGTGCCAATGCCAATGTTGGTTTCATTGATGCCCAAATCTTTGGCTATGGACAATGTGAAACATGTATTGTTCTCTGAGTCCACCTTGTCTTTCCCACATCATAGGAGTTATGGTGTGGAGGAGCCCAAGAAAGGCTTAACATCCGGACTGTTGTGTTCCCAGATCAGTGATGGTGTGAGCTGCAATATCATGGCATTACCTTCTGTGCTTGATGGACGCGTCACTGCCAAGGACTACCGAACCATTCTGGAGGACCACGTGCACCTAATGGTTCAGGGCCATGTATTAGGATGGTAATGCACCAATACACACAGCAAGACTGGAGACATAATGGTTTGATAAACATGAAAGTGAAGTTGAACATCTCCTATGGCCTGCATCGTCACCAGATCTAAATATTTGTGAGACACTTTTTTTTTTACTTTTTTTTTTTTTAGGAGCAAGTCAGAAAATGTTTTCCACCACCAGTATCACATAATGACCTGGCCACTGTTCTGAAAGAGGCATGGCTCAAAATCCCTCTGGCCACTGTGCAGTATCTGTCATTCCCAAGATTAATTGATGCTTTATTGGCTGCAAAAGGAGGCTCTACACCACACTAAAACCAGGTGTTTCAGTGTCATTGTCCAACCCTTGTACAAATTGTGATACAAAAAAATGTGCAGAAATTGTCTTTGCATTCACTGCCAGACCAAACCCTTCCGGTGCTCTGATTTTTAAATCAAGGTAGCCATATAGAGTATGTCACAAAGTAGAATTTCCCAGCGTGAAGGTGTATCTGGTTTCCTATGATCACCAGGTTGCCTGCATAAAGAGAAATTTCACCACGGAATTGCTGATTGTTCCAGCAGTAATAACTCATGAATGCATAAGCTGAACAGAGTTGGACTCAAACTGCAGCTCAGCCTCACTCCATACCCTTGTGTGAAAGATTTAGACTTTTATTGCCTAATTTACTCTCTTTCTCTCTGCCCTCATTCTATCTCTCCTCCATGCTCCTTAGTCCTTTATATCTGTCCTCAGAGGAAGAAAGAAGCTGTGCTTTGAGTGATAGGGATGGGGCTCTCAGCAGGACTTCATAATCTTGTTTATATCAGAGTAATTAACACTTCTTTGAACTCATCGTATTTGGCATATCCAATTAGTTGAGTTTCCCTTTCCACCAAATAACACAGAATGTGCCTTTTCTGCTCGCATGCTCTTAAACAATGAGTTGAGTACATATATTTCAAGACGGCCTTGACATAATCTACTTGAATAAAAATGCAGGAATTTTAGGATGAAGCATTGATTTGGCGGGCCAATTTATGTGTTTACAAAAAGCCTGGCCGGAGCCTCTACTGTGATATAAAGAGAATGTCTTTTGTATGCTGCTTTTTAGAAGTCCAGAGTACAAAATTATGGCTTTTTGGAGGAGATAATTTCCCTCTGAGTGAATTTCCAACTCTGAATAATATGTGATATTGCTTTGAAACAGAACATAAAGTTAATATTCAAATTGTATGGGATGCCATGGACACAGTTCAAAAGTCCCAGTGCTGTTGGACTATACTGTATATCAGCACTCTTGAACATGTCTCAGCCAATCACATTTGAGGACCAGAAAGCATAAATGTATCACCAAAAATAAACCTTAAAACACATATCAATTCAGGTTAATTGCTTTCAAGGTACTATTGCTTGAAAGCTACATCTATTATTTTCTCCCAATCATTGAGGATGATATTATGTTGTCTCTACATTCCTACATGGTATACTTTTTTTTAGCTTCCACCTCTTTAAGATTTATACAATAAAACAACTAAAATTGGAACCTGAAATTGAGAAATTTCTGGATAAAAAGTGAACTACTTAAAAAATAAATAAATACATTTTGCTGTTTATTTGGACAGAATGAAAAAAATAAAACAATAAAATAGTTATAAATGGTTGGTTGATTTGCATTTAAGTGCATTTGTTGTATTTGTATAGTTCCATGCACTTACGCCATTGAGATGTCATTACACTGAATGTTTTTTTTTTGTTTTTTTTTTTAAGGTGTTGTGCAAAGAAAATGTATGTTTTGTGCTCTGTGATGACATGATGATCATGATAATTCAGCAAATTTAAGCACACAAACAAACCTAGCACATGTAGTGGTACAATATTATTGATAAATAGCCACCCCCCCACCCCCCCACAATATGCATTTCAAATATAAATTACATTCCAATGGTACAATGAAATGGTACACACCTGTATCTCTTAACACACTAGATGAGGAAAAGGAAGCATTTGAGGTTGACGAAGAGAGAAATGTAAGCAATGGGCAGATGGATGAATGAAGCCATAGGGCTAAAACATCTGCTGGCGCTACAGTGATGATAGGAGCCTGAAATATATCTGCCTGTATAGAGGCTGGCAGGGCCAATCTGCTTCCAATGATTCACTGAGAAACCGTCCAGATTCATCACAGAGAGGGGCCGTCTCCTCGCCCATGCTTAGATGGGCCGGTTTGTTCAACAGATCATACGGACAGAGCAAAGAGATGTTCCAGCTCTGAGACTCTGTTATGATATTCGGATTTTCATACAATGTACTGAGATTAAATTGTGTCATTTATCTACCTGTTCGTCAGAAGAAATTGTTGGTAATAATAATCCAAACACATGCACAAAAACATTCATTGGCAGAGTTATGCGTAGAGCAATTTGTTCTGTCCTAACAAACAGAAAATGCCACAAACTTCTTCCATTAATAAAAGGATACAAAAACATCCAATAGTTATATTTACAACTGCAATTTGCATGTGCATGTTTTTTGTGCTTGTTTTTCTTTCCATTGATCTCAGAGGAGGATGAGTCAAGGAAATGATTAAGTTTAGCTGAATTTTTTTTCAAGGCAATTGCAAGGCTTCACCCTTAGTGTACTATGGTGTAAAGCTCCAAGCAGGATACTGAGCAAGAAACTGTGCATTTGTGGAATAAAAACCCTTCTTATTTTCATTCCCCAATATACATTAATCTATCCATATGTTGAGTTTTTCTCATTTTCTGCCTATATTTCCATAAAAAAATGCCTCTAGTATGGACTTGCTGTCACAGAACATAGAAAAATAAAGAAGATATATGAGATTTCCAAGCTGAGTGCAAAAACTGCTATTCTCAGCATCTATCTGAAAAGACACAAAAGTTGTTTTCCTTCTGCCAGTTCGCCATGAAACACGGGACTTGAAAAACTTTTAACTTTTTAAAACCACGGTGCTCAGAGGTGCTATCTATCTATCTATCTATCTATCTATCTATCTATCTATCTATCTATCTATCTATCTATCTATCTATCTATCTATCTATCTATCTATCTATTACCCATCTATCTATCATTGGATTTGTGGGCAAACCAAACACAAATGAATCTTCCAGATGATTCGTTCAACCATAATTTCACAAAAAACTCAACACCTCAGAGCCCAAATCAACAATCCAGAACCATAAAATCTAGGCTCCAACCACTCTATGCTAACCAATGAAAAACCCCAGCTAAGAACTTTATGGCCATGCAAGCTTCAAAGAGATGAGCCCAACTAAAGGAAGAATGTTGTCAATGTTAGATAGTTTGGAAGAGATTGATTGGTTCAGAGATGGCACAGCTTAGGACCCACCAAGATAATGGCAGAGGTTGTTTGATCCCAAGACAAAAGATTTAAAACAGACCTCTGAACGACCCCAGGGTTGAAATCTCTTAAAACCACAGAGACTGAGACTTTACATATAAAAATACATAAAATCATCCCAAAACAATTCTTGACGGACTTATAATCAAACATTGTTCAACTACATAATTCTATATTGTGTCTACAACCTATGTGTCTATTATGCTTAGATCACATATAAGTCATGTAATTGTTATAACTATTAGATGTTTGAATGAAAGTGTGTCTTGTTTCCTTTCAGTATTCACAATTATGAAGATGGCTTGATTGAAATCTGTGTAAAATGTTTTGTATTCTTATAATAGGAATCATGTCTAAACTGTACCCTCTGCTAGAGCTGGAGAGTAAAGAGATCACAAATAACGCATAATTTACGATGAGAGGTCAAATAAAGACAGTGCCTAATTGGTCAGAACTCATCCAGGAGGGTGGACAAACATTTGAGTTTAAAATCTTAGGACCCGAACAAAGCCTTGGAGAGTTTTTCGCTAGAAAAGATTCCAGAATGTATTAGAAGATACATTGTCATGGAGTAGCCATGACAGAGTAACCAGACTGATGAGTAACCATGTGAATGAGCATACGAAAGAACCCAAATCAAGATCAGAAGAACATGGGTTAAACAGCGTCCTTCAAGCCATCTAACTACTCTCGTCTCACTTTTCTTTCTCTTACTTAGTTTATTTTCTTTTCCGTTGAGAGTCTCGGTTCTAAGTTAAGTTTTGCTGTAAAGTTTCGGTCAACAATTCGACTGCAAAGCCCACTTCCAACTTCAAAGACTTTCCATCCATCTGCCAGCACACCACGTGATTGGCCGCCCAAGACATCTATCCAGGGACGACGAGACCGCCAGCCAATGAACGAACCCGAGAAACCCCCTTTTATGCTGACAAAAGGAATCCCCAAAGGAACAAAGACAAACGCAAGTAGCCTCCAGACTCATAGCTGAACTGGTGCATTGGTGCATGTGCAGAGTGATGCCTTCTATAAAAAAAAATCACAAGGATTTGATCCAGGCCCAATAAACCATATTGAACTGCACAAAGATGACATAAAAAGAACCATTTTTCAGTTGATTTGGTACATTTCTTGAATCATCCTTAATATTTGCAAACCAGTGTGCATCACAACGAATATCTTCCCTTGCAAAGCAACGTGGAAAAAAATATTTTGAAATGTCTTTCCAACCTCTGCAGGCGTCTACTGTGATGTCCTCACAGGCTACATCCATGGCAGCCAGCAGGGTCATCTGAGTATGTGGCTGGCAATCATAGACCTTCCACCTCCATGCTGAGAAGAACTCCTCAATTGAGTTAAGGATGGAGAATAAGGTGAGAGGAATTCCATCAGCATCCTATAGTGGGTCACAAACCATTGCCTGATGGTGTTTGAGTGACATTATCCAAATTACCAAATACTTTGGTAAATCATCTCGAAATGGACCCCTCTCATCATCAGGGATGAGATTCCTGTAGAGGGTCTCTAAGAAGGTGAGTATATATGCTTGCCAATGGAAGGTTCATTAGATGCAACTTTGAGCTATTTCAGAGAACTGGTTTCTCATTGGTTGATCTACATTCTCTTCATTAGTGAAAGTCAAGATTCACCTGCACAATTCTAGCCTGGTTAAAACCAGACCATTCTCAGTAGTAACTGAGTTATGGTCTAGCAAAGCTTCATTAATAACTCATTTCCAAAGGGGCGTCACCAACGGACGTCGCTCAAATGCCTCTGGGCGCAATTGGATAGACCTAAAACCAATCAGAGCGATCATCATCATGTAAAGCCATATGCTGCGTCCCAATTCGCCTAAGTTACACTACGCCATAAAAGGTATTTACTTTTGAATGTGTAGCAAAAAAGTAGGCAAGCTTTGGGACATACTACTTTGTCATCTTTATCGGACGGATCTATCGCGTGCATCCTGTCACGTAAACTGCCCTGTCAGTCATCTTGTCAAAGTTAAAATCCTCTATTAAATTTAATTTCCTACCGTTTCGGAGAGAAATGTAGTAGTACGTTCATCTGCCAGTGGGTCTTTCATGGAGACTGCCCTCATGTGTTTGCAATTTGAATATAATAATGCATTTAAAAGTTGGTGCGCTTCACCAACGGACGTCGCTCAAATGCCTCTTGGCGCAATTGGATAGACCTAAAACCAATCAGGGGTGCGTTTCCCGAAAGCATCGTTGGCCAACTATGGTCGCAAGTTCTGTCGTTACCAATAGAGTTCAATGGACATTGCGATCATAGTTGGATAACGATGCTTTCGGGAAACGCACTCCAGAGCGATCGTCATCGTGTAAAGCCCACCTCAACGTTTCTGATTGGTGCCTCGATTTGGACGGATTACAAATCGGCTTGAATGGGCTCTTTGCCAGACTACTTGCAGAGCAAATCTAAATTTGCCGGAAGTTTGTCTGGGTTTTCCCAGGCTAGCACAATTCATCAATTCATGGCACATTTACAAAAAGTATAATAGAAATGTGTAGAAAATAAGCTTGACAGTTTATGACAACTAGATCAACCATTTTGCATTTAATGACTTATACGATGAACTAATGACAGTTAGAAAAGCGGGGATTAAACTCCAAAACCTATACAAATAATAAACCTAACAAATAAGTTGGAGCTAAAGCGGTTTCATAAAAGGTAATTCAAGTTCATGCAATCCCACTAATTTGATCCAGGTTTATCTAGTCTACATAACTGTGTGTGCACGCGTTTCTTAAGCAGCCCTAGAGGTCGATCATAGATCAAATCGATCCACCATCAAACAGCGTATATTTTGTGCTGTTTTATGCATTTGAGACATGGTGTTTGCAAAACTTACATTTCACAGGAATATTCTCCATCTGTAAATCTTAGAAAGTCGTGCAAATATTTCCATTTTGCTGCTAAAATTCACATTGAACGAGCGCTACTTAGTTCATGCTTTCATGACATCAAGGCTAGATTATTGTAATGCTCTACTGGGTGGTTGCCCTGCACGCTTAATAAACAAACAATAAAATATTGCTGATTACTTACAAAGCACTAAATGGTTTAGCTCCGCAGTACTTGAGCGAGCTCTTAACGCATTATAGTCCTTCGCGTCTATTGCGATCTCAAAATTCCGGCCAGTTGATAATACCTAGAATATCAAAATTGACTGCTGGCGGTAGATCCTTTTCCTATTTAGCACCAAAACTCTGGAACAATCTTCCTAACATTTTCCGGGAAGCAGACACACTCTGTCAGTTCAAAGCTAGATTAAAGACACATCTCTTTGACCTAGCATTCACATAATACATTATAGACTTCTATAATTCAATGTTAGGCTGCATAGATTAGGTCAGCTGGAACCGGGAACACTTCCCATAAATCCTGATGTACTCGTTACATCATGAGAAGAATGGCATCTACGCTCCTGCCGGATCCAGGCCGTATCCAGATCTGCAAAAGGACCTTCGCCTGGACCCGATGTCAACGCAGTGCTGAAGTGCCAACTAGTCTCTCCCTATGGAGGATCCCTTTGCCACTCTACAGATAAAGCGTCGTTGGGAAAACTCAATTTGCGTATCTACCCCGAATTGATAAAAATAAAATAAAATTCTGTATCAAAACTATAAGGAAACACCAGTACTTTGTTTAGGCTTGGTTTGTAGGGAATTACAAACCTGTGCACATATCAAACGCACATAACTATAGAACCAATTCTTAATGCGCATGTGAACGCCATCAGCGTTTCTCACAGGTTCGCGTTTAAAGTCTGTGTAGAGAGAATGGTGTAGTCTTAGCGGCCCCTAATTTAATAGCAAATGATCGTTGCGACGGAAGCGAATCAATCAAAACTACAACTTTAGCTGGAAAATAACTTTATTAAAGAACCGCTATAAAGCCAAAACAATCTTACCTTAAATTATACGTTTATCTCTGTAAAGCTGCTTTGAAACAATCTACATTGTTAAAAGCGCTATATAAATGAAGATGACTTGACTTGACTACTGCGCGCCAAATAGGAGCGCAATAATTCTGACCAATATATACATTTTGCTTGGAAAATGAATAGGCTATGCGATATTT
Source organism: Squalius cephalus (assembly GCF_949319135.1). Taxonomy (NCBI): domain Eukaryota; kingdom Metazoa; phylum Chordata; class Actinopteri; order Cypriniformes; family Leuciscidae; genus Squalius; species Squalius cephalus. The sequence goes on from NC_137124.1 coordinate 31,820,643, forward strand.
TATAACACCAGAAATATCTTCTAATTATAATAATTTATATTTAGGATGTTTGATAAGTTGCAGTGAACTTATAGCTCATTACACTCATATATTTTATACTTAAAATAATAAAAAAAAATTGAACAGAAGTATGACTTATACTTATTTAGAATGCTGAGAATTACAGCTTTTAAAGCAATAATTGTTTTTTTGGAGAAAGCAAGAATGTTTGGTTAGATTTAGTTTATTATGGAGAGGATAACGTGAAATTAAGAGCAAAAGTATACATTTTGAAAAGATATGTGCAACTCTAAAATGAAAGAATATTCCATAAAATAAAGGAATACATATTAGCCTGCATTAACTAAATAACTATTTGTATAATTGTGTTAAATGTGTTTGAATTGAAAGACATAATAAAGTACATAATATATATATATATATAGACACTATAGACCTACAAATGTGTTAAATTATATTGTATACTATCAATTGTTTATGTAAAAAAATCACATTCTCATTTATCATTGTAGCCTTATTTAAGTTGATTTTCTTTACTGTATATTTATTTTTGGACTGATAATGGTTAATAAAGTCAAATAATGGTATGAGAGAGTGTCAGTCATTGTATTCCTATTGGTCAGTGTTAGAGGATCTGTGTAACAACTGATGCTTAGCCTGACAGTTAGCCTGCCCTGGACCAGGTTAGTTTCCCAGCATAAGTTGCCAGAGTAACTGAGTTCGAACTATTTTAAGTTTGCTTTATGAAACAAAATCAACCGACAATAAGTCTGACCAAAATAAGCCTGACTTGTATTCTAATCTTGCTTTATGGAACAACCCTCTGATGATATGCAGGTTGAACAAGTAGTTTTGAAAATTTCAGTTGTGATCCGAGAAATGCACCAAAGTGACTGAGAATAACTGTAAACTAATGATCCCAAGCAAAGTAAGCAGGCCACCTAAAAAGTGTTATAGTGTTTCAATATTATATTATTATTATTATTATTTACAATTGCTAGGACACAATACAGTATTGTAACAGTATTTTTTTTTTCCATAATATATTTCAATATGGCATTACTGTAGAAACTTACAAAGAAACAAAGAAAACCAATTGCTGTTTTATTACATTTTGTCATATGTTAGGTTTTGAACTTAAGTTTTAAAAAGTTTGAAAAAGAGTATTAAACGTGCAAACTGGTCTGTAGATTTAGAGAGTTGTTGCTGTGGTTGTCTAATTGTGAAATGTGTTCATGTAGTTTGACAGAATTTGTCATTGAATGCATTTTGTGTCAATTAAGGAATGTTAAATAATCTTCAGTTTAGCTCACACAGACTGATGTTGTGCTCACTGTGAAGAGTTTTGAAAAGTGACCTAAGTATTGAGAAATGTTTCCTAAAGTGATTGTAAAAAATAAATAAATAAATAAATAGAACCTTCCCCTTTCTCTGTCGAGTTCTGATTATTATTCTAATACATTTGTTGCCCACTTGACAATGAATGCTCCTTTATTAAACCTCATTTGCCATGTGCATATTAAATGTAAAGTGTGAGATGCCCTGTATCCTCTCTTGCCGTATCTGTCTGTTGTTGAAGAACTGCAGCTAATCATCTGAGTGCCTTTCTCTGTCGTCAGCAAAGTCAAGCGACCTCAACTGCTAACATGTTTAAATGAGCCCACTAAAGTCACACTATATTAATCCATTTTATGAAATTTCTCAATCCTTCCAATTCTGTCTTTATCTTTTCAACTGCTGATTAATTAATTATTTGTCTTTGAAAAAAAAAAAAAAAAAAAAAGGTAGAAAATATAGAGCTACATAATTATTAATTTAAACTAAACACAAAAAAGTATTCTGTGTATTGTATGAATCACCAACTAGTCCAGATGGCTCATCGGAGATGCATTATTTAAATTCAGATTAAACCAAAATATATTTAAAAATGAAAAAAAGAAAATACAACTAATAATAATTTATTAAATTATAATGTTTTTGTTTGTTTGTTTTGTTTTTACAAGTGAACACATTCCAGTTGCATCACAAAAGTTTAAAAGAAATATCTGCATGAGAGTCTAATGAGAGTCTAAACTTGTGGCTCTTGGACTCTCTACCCCCACCCCACACAGGAGATGTAACAATAGTTTCCTTACCTTTGAGAGAAGCTTGCTTGGAAACCAGTCTATGATAAAACTTAGAAGTGGTCTTCAGTCTGCCATGCATTCATACTGTCCTTAATGATGTCTGCAGGGGCCATCTTACAACTGTCGTCCCTAAATGCAACATAGTTCATGGAGTGTGATTACTTGCATGTCAAGTTTATGTTATGATGTAAAGGATTGCGTCTCCCTGAGAATACAGCAGGGGTTTGTGGCAATAGTGTAATACTGAGTCTCATGCATTCTACTAATGGCTCGTTTCCACCGAGCGGTACGGTTCAGTAAAGTACAGTGTGGTACGCAATTATTTCCATTACAATTGTCAGAAGTTGTGAATGGTACCAAAATCCTGAACCGTACCGTACCACTTTTTTGGGATCCTTCCTTTGGGATACCTTGCTGCACAGTAGTCCGGTACCTAAAGGGTGGAGCTAGAGTCACTGCAGAACATTGATTAGTTACAGAGAATTGTCACTTGTGCATGCTTTTTCGGCTGTGTTTTTCCTTGCAGCCTGCAGCCATTGCTCACATAAAGTTGAACAAGATCTGCTGTATGTCTTCCATTGTTGTTTACTGTATCGCTTTCTTCTTAGTGCGAGAATGACGTTGATCGCTACACCATGCCTATCAAGTAACTGTGCGTTCACACCGCCGCCGATAAGAGTGCCAAAGTGGCCGGAAGTCATTTTCAATGTGACAATGAATGAGAATGAGAAGAGTTGAAGTCATGTCAACGTTATGGTAATGAGCTATGACGCGGTTCAGCGGCAACCAATCGGAATGTAGAAGTCCTCCGCTTGAGAGGATTCCAGAGAATGCAGTCAAGTAAACTTTGGTTCCCACCACATTAGTTCCTAAGCAAAATAGAGAGGTTGATCATGCGAATTTGATAAGAAGGCGCACAACACTATTTATAGGCAACATTTTCGTGCTAGAACCCTTGTTTTTCAGAGGGAATGCAAATTAGATTAGCACTTAACTATGAACACAAAAGACACACCACATAAATGGCTTTTAATTGGTTTATTTCGTTTGCAAACATGTCACTATGTTAAGTTCTTTCCATCGATCAATTTCTTACTTTCACATTTAAAAGATTCCATGAGGTTAATTGGTCAGTCTGCAAAAATAATGATCAACATGCTTGTTTGCTTTGCGGCCCCTTTAAATAAAGTTTAAAAATAGACCAAGCATTCGATCTACGTCAGAGCGTCCACAAATCTTTCTACGGCGTCGTTGGCAGGGTAGCGAGAGCGAATTTTGGCGCTCTCGACGGCAGCGGTGTGAACACACAGTAAGGGTACCGTTGGTGGTGGAAACGCAAGCCGGATCAGAGTTTACATAAATAATTCTGTCCCTCTTTCCAACTTGTCCCTGGGCCTTACTTTTTTTCTCTCGCAGGCAATATAGGCTTATTTTTATTCTTTCAAGAATTCATTGAACAAGATGGAGAACAAGCATTTCATCCTCTCTATCTCTGATGAATGAAGGACAGGGCAACTTCAGAAAGACATTTGAACAGCCAGCCACAAGATGAATGTTTTATTCTTACAAGTGTTATATCAAAAGCTCATTCCTGGCATTCCAGTTCATTATAAAGGGTTGTTGTTGAATATGATGAAATAAATATTTCAAATGTGCAATATCTTCAAAGAATAATATATCTTCAATAATAGAGGTGCCTGGGTTGCGTTTGATGGGTTTACTGATGTAGTTACTTTGCTCTTGCTTACTTTGTACACTCTCCACTGCTAAATGTTACATAATAAAGTGTCAGCACAACTTGTTCCATCTGCCACCAGCTTTGAAATATGGTCCTTAGGTTCAGAGAAGCATTGAAACAAAGCGGATATTCTATTTAAGTACAGACTGTATTGGTAAGCCATCAAAGGGCAAATATACTCTGATGTCATTTTAATGAGGATGAAGGGTGATAAAAGGAGTGAAGAGAAATGTGTTTATTCTTTCTTTCTTTCTTTCTTTCTTTCTTTCTTTCTTTCTTTCTTTCTTTCTTTCTTTCTTTCTTTCTTTCTTTCTTTTTCTAAATTCAGAAGGAGGTGTGCACCCCTCTCAAAATAACAATCATCTACGGAATAGAATTGAATGGCTGTGCATTATTGTTTTATCAGGGAAGCATTAAGATGCCAGAGAGCTGTGACAGATGTGGAAGGATAATTAAAATATCAGTCATGTAACTGCAAATTAAACGTCATTTTGATTTCGCATACCGCCTGACATGCAACCAATAGGCAGCTGGGTAATCATCAAAATACCAATGAGGCCGTTCGTCAAGGGCCATATCGCAATCCTCTGTTTAGGCTCACCGTCTCTCTCCAAAAGACACTCTAATTAGTAAACCCTCTGTGCTCTCAAGATAAAGCAAAGGCAGCAAGTGCTTTCTTTTTAGCAAGGCCTTCTTTTATACCAATGAGCCAGCCTTTCCCTGGCAGACAGAGCACATGCATAAGCAATGGTGATGAGGGGAATTAGGTTTACTTACATAAGTCTAAATCTGACTAAGTTAAACACTGGAATGTGAGAAAACTGTGTGAGATGTCAAACACATAGACAACACACAACACATGCTCATATTAACTTGGCCTGCTATCGCCATTGTATGTTACTATTTATGTATTTATTCCTTCTTTTTTTTCTTTTTTTTTTTTGTTGCTCTCAGCAGATGTTCAACATGCTGTGTCATTTTGTTCACAAGAAGGATTTTCTGCACGTTGGGTCCCACAAAAAAAACTGGCATGGTGGTCCCTCAGAGCCATCTGCTATAGTGTTATCAAATTAGGAACCACTTCTGTGCCGCTCTTTCACCTGTCCTCAGCCTTCAGAATACAAAAAGGAGGAACATTCAGTGTTCAGAGAGAAAGTTGATGCAAAAGAGAACAGAATATGTCAGATACATCAAAAGATTACATGTCTCAAAAGCTGCTGTTCTGAACTGACAAGAATCCCCATAGGCTGCCCTTATTTCACTTTCCACTGGGAGACAGTAAGTGCTTCACCACGAGAGGCACAAGCACTGTCTCTCGTTTGTGCATTCTCTGAATCTGTTTATCAATCCTTTAAGAAAACTAACAGCTAACACAAAGGCCAAATCAAAATGCAGAAAGAGAATTGATCTCTGTGCTAGACTTAAGTATAATATCATATCTTAAGTATAATCATATCGTGGATAATGTTTAGCTGTGAGCTATTTTTTTGTATTATATATATAGTATATACAGTGTGTGTGTGTGTGCGTGTGTGTGTGTGTGTGTGTGTGTGTGTGTGTGTGTGTGTGTGTGTGTGTGTGTGGCATCTGGACTAGTCAGACACACAATTATTTGTTATATTTAATGCATAATCCAGCAAACCCACTCAGTGAGTTCCGTGAACAATCCCCTGAAAGAGCAAATGACACCCAAAAAAGGCAGAACAGGCATCAGTTACCATGGCCACCATGGTTTGATGGTTTATTTCTTAAAAGAATGTGGCCACATGGAAAAGCAAGGGCCATAGAAAAGACACATTCTTCATTAAATTATAGACAAACTGTATATTGTGTGTATGATTATGACTGTCTCATATAGTGTATTTTGTATGGTATAATGCATGCCTTATGATAGACTTATGTATAATGTATAAAGAGATAATGTACCCTTTTCCTATTGTATAATCACTTGAGATCTACAATCATGTATCCAATTTCCCTATGTGATCATAGGTTCCTTTTATAGTGTGTGCCTATGTATTAGTCATTGAATGAATGTTTTAGCCTTACTTAATCCCTGTATCATGTTTGGTATCTATGAGTTTTCTGTTTTAGTGACCTGAATGATCATTTGCATTATTTGTTGATACCTATGGAACATATTAGTATTATACGAGTCTTTAATAATATCTCCATCGACACCCAATAAAATTACAAATTCAAAAACCATGCTAGAAGACAAAGTATCGTAAAGTTTCCCTCCATAGGAACAACTTCTCATTGGCTCTGAAGATTGACATCTTCACACTTTAATACTAGACCAACCGGAATTCTATAACTACTAGAATGACCATAGCGATTATTCAGACGGTTCAAGTTCAAATCAAGTTCAAATTTATTTTATATATCACATTTAAAAACAACCACAGTTGACCAAAGTGCTTAACAATGACAAGATCCACACAAATAAACAAATAAACAGAAAACAAACACAGTAGAAAATGTCTCAGTCGCAAAACTCAACTCGAAATAAAAGCTAAAGAATACAGGTGGGTCTTAAGCAATGACGTAAACATTTCAGGAGTCCTAGCTGTTCTTATATGAACCAGTAAACTATTCCAGAGATTAGCACCAGCCACTGCGAAGGCTCGGTCACCTTTATTTTTCAACCTGGATCTTGGAACATTGAGGAACATCTGATTGGACGACCTCAGTGCTTTGACCGCCCCCAAATGTGTGTCCCTCGCTTTGTGTCCGCCAAGCGGGAGAAGGTTTTTTTATTTTTTGCCTCAGTGAAGATGTTGTTTGTGAAAGTCTAAATGGCAAAAAATATTTATTATTCTGCTAATAAAAGCAGAATATTTCGGTATATATATATATCGCCCATTTGAATAAAACTGTCCTCATTCAATTTGTGGAGGCTCCAGCTGATCTTTGCTGATTTTGTCTTGATGAGAGAGAACCAGTTGGAGTCAGAGGATCTTTGGTCAATGGAAAGACAAGGCCACAACAAAAACATGTGAGTTTTGGAAATTATTACATCTTTTACAAACATGTATATTTTGGACTTTACAATGCTCTGTAGTTATTGGAAATGTTTGGATCACACGAATCGGAAACAAACCTGTGCAGCCACCACTGGAATCAAATTCCATGAATAAATTGATGTGTTATGTTAGAATAGGTAATAATAAACATCAGGGCATGAAATTGAAATTCTAATGAATGTGCAAATGTATTAGTTAATCGACAACCACAGAACCTGCTATTGTAGCTCAGTCCAGATACAAATTCGAAGTAGATCCATATTCTGTTCATTTCTTTGTAAAATAAAAACAAATCTTAGGATATAATAACTAATAAAAACATGTACTTCAGGGCATTGTAAAAACCAAACCATGAGTAAAAAAAACTCAACATGCCGTCATCAACCAAACAGAGAAAAGCAGTGAGGGCATCTTCAGTGTTGCACTTTGCATGTGCTGTGGGTCCTGCAGCTTCTGTCATGACATCTTTACTTTATAGTCCTCCTCTATTTTTTTCACCCCACAGTCCACACAGTACCATCTTTTGCCGTTTCATGCATCTCTGCTGAAGGATTTATCTCCTGGCACTGCATATCTATAGCACAAGTTCATGCTTTTATTTGGCATGCTCTTTTGAATGCAAAAGTAATATTTTGCATGCATCTGTTACACAAAATTTACACGTTGGGTAGAATTAGTTGTGTGTGTGTATTTAATATCATATGCATGTGTATATTTAATATCATTCATTCTGACATGAAGATGATGCTGAGCTAGAAGTCTTCTAAGAAGCTCTAAGTTTGTGCCAGGCTGTGGCCTTTTCTTTCCATTCACCAAAGATCCTCTGACTCCAACTGTTCCTCTCTCATCAAGACAACATCAGCAAAGATCAACTGGAGCCTCCACAAATTGCATGAGGACAGTTTTATTAGTGGGCGAGACATGCAAGTATCAAACTTAGTCTCATTATTTGATACATTAAGTATCCCTACCCCTTTTAAAGAAGGGTGTGTTCGACTTAAGAAACTGATCTGCTGAATTTCAAACAATGCTAACTTCTTGCTTTCCTGCATTCTGCTACAGCTCTCTTTCCATTGATAATGGCATGCATGCATGTACACTCTGGGTTAAAAAACACTGGGTTAAAACAACCCAATTTGGGTTGTTTTCAACCCAAGGGCTAGGTAAATATAGGACAGAACACATGCTGGGTTAATTTTACCCAGCAAATTTGGTTGTTTATTTAACCCAGCATAATGGGTTGATTTAACCCAGCATAGTTGATTAAATTTTACTATAATAATAACTTAATTTTTATTTCATTTTTATTTTATTTTTTTACTTCATACATGAATGAATGTCTACGGATTAACTTCCATCCTCTAAACTTAAAAATAAATAAATACTCGATACAACCACTGGCTTGCATGATAATTCATTTATTTTCAATCATATTTTACAGTATAACATATTTTATATAATTTTTTAATACACATTGCCAACATTTAAGCTTGTTTATATTATAAGTAAAAATTCAACATTTATAAGTAATTCAAGGTTAATCGACCTGTCTCTGTTGTCCCGTTTCCACCGTGAAACCAACGCTGGATCTTCCAAACGCTGGATCTCGTGCCGGCACTTGTGTTATGTTCAGCGGGGGAACTTCTAACTTCAGACCACCACCCTGCGTTTCACTCATAGCCAAAATATGCGGCGACTGGCTCCATAACCTGTCCATAAACAATCAGTGTACAGTTCTGGGAACATATTTTAACATCATACGTATCTATATTCTGTATCTTTTTTAATAAAATCATAAAATTCCACGCGAAAAGATCGACGCAACACTCATTTAGGTGACCTACTGTATGCCCCTGTATGTTGCATTGCATAAAATTAAACGATATACAGAACACAATAACCAATTCATGTTTTATTTTATAGATAAAATAAAATTAACACAAACCTGTATTTTACCGAAGACATGCACCATTTTGACGGAGCTGCACTGCTCTCTCTTGAAGAGGTCGCAAAAAGCCCGCAATAAATAACTAAATCCCTGGGAAAACTACCCAAACACTGTGTTGTTATGTCCGACCCAGGTGCTGGGTAACACAAAAACTGAAAAATACTGAAAAAATAACCCCCCCCAAAAAAATTACCCAAAAGGCTCAACCCAGGATATGGGTAGAAAAAATAAGCCAAGATTTTTTAGAGTGTGTGTGTATGTGTGTGTTTAGTCAATTAAGTCTTGTTCATGTCACATGTAAAGTTGTTTGTGGCTCATATGCTGGAGTCCCTAATCATGCAGATTTTGGCTACATGCTCTGAGTAGTACTTTACAGAAAGAAAGATATTTCCCTTACCCCCGGAAATTAACGTTTCTTAGAATTAATAAATGTTTAATACTGAGTGTTCGCTGGACGAACAGGTTAGTTGATTGTGGTATTAATTCTGCTACATCAAGTTAATTCTATTAACTGATATTTATAGTTAATTATATCAAATTCTAATTAATTAATCATTTTTCCCTTGAGCTAAATTTCTATAATGTATTTAATTTCTGTTTATATATATATATATATATATATATATATATATATATATATATATATATATATATATATATATATATATATATATATATACACTCACCTAAAGGATTATTAGGAACACCATACTAATACTGTGTTTGACCCCCTTTCGCCTTCAGAACTGCCTTAATTCTACGTGGCATTGATTCAACAAGGTGCTGAAAGCATTCTTTAGAAATGTTGGCCCATATTGATAGGATAGCATCTTGCAGTTGATGGAGATTTGTGGGATGCACATCCAGGGCACGAAGCTCCCGTTCCACCACATCCCAAAGATGCTCTATTGGGTTGAGATCTGGTGACTGTGGGGGCCATTTTAGTACAGTGAACTCATTGTCATGTTCAAGAAACCAATTTGAAATGATTCGAGCTTTGTGACATGGTGCATTATCCTGCTGGAAGTAGCCATCAGAGGATGGGTACATGGTGGTCATAAAGGGATGGACATGGTCAGAAACAATGCTCAGGTAGGCCGTGGCATTTAAACGATGCCCAATTGGCACTAAGGGGCCTAAAGTGTGCCAAGAAAACATCCCCCACACCATTACACCACCACCACCAGCCTGCACAGTGGTAACAAGGCATGATGGATCCATGTTCTCATTCTGTTTACGCCAAATTCTGACTCTACCATCTGAATGTCTCAACAGAAATCGAGACTCATCAGACCAGGCAACATTTTTCCAGTCTTCAACTGTCCATTTTTGGTGAGCTCGTGCAAATTGTAGCCTCTTTTTCCTATTTGTAGTGGAGATGAGTGGTACCCGGTGGGGTCTTCTGCTGTTGTAGCCCATCCGCCTCAAGGTTGTGCGTGTTGTGGCTTCACAAATGCTTTGCTGCATACCTCGGTTGTAACGAGTGGTTATTTCAGTCAAAGTTGCTCTTCTATCAGTTTGAATCAGTAGGCCCATTCTCCTCTGACCTCTAGCATCAACAAGGCATTTTCGCCCACAGGACTGCCGCATACTGGATGTTTTTCCCTTTTCACACCATTCTTTGTAAACCCTAGAAATGGTTGTGCGTGAAAATCCCAGTAACTGAGCAGATTGTGAAATACTCAGACCGGCCCGTCTGGCACCAACAACCATGCCACGCTCAAAATTGCTTAAATCACCTTTCTTTCCCATTCTGACATTCAGTTTGGAGTTCAGGAGATTGTCTTGACCAGGACCACACCCCTAAATGCATTGAAGCAACTGCCATGTGATTGGTTGATTAGATAATTGCATTAATGAGAAATTGAACAGGTGTTCCTAATAATCCTTTAGGTGAGTGTATTATTTTTATTATTTTTTATTTATTTATTTTTTTAATTTTTTTTATGGAGAGTCAAGGACAAGGACAAGGACAAGCACAGGGAAAACTATAGAAAAAAAAAGTATTATTTTCCTTAATGTCCCTGTGCTTGTCTTATATAGATATGTTAAGCCCCCATGTGCTAATTTACAGTTTAATGGAGCATGCAGTAAAATGACAGTCATGCCTTTCTCAATATCATGCCTGTTGCACATACTGTAGATGATACCAGTCAAATATACTGTAGCTCTCTTTGTGTACATACTGTATCCACATCATTTTTAACATAGGAGCGGGCCAATTTTAACCCCTAAACGCATACCTCGGGTCTTAAGTGACCCATTTTTGCCTTGTCATTCACTACCCTCCTCCTCATTATTATTATTTTTTTTTTAAGTTAGACATCAACCTTCTAAGTATTACAATAAATTCATTATAAACAATATAACAAGACAAATGTATAATAATAGAACACCTGTTTTCCCATTAATTTTTTTGTAAAAATTGTATAGGGTCGCTAACACCTCAAGGTATGTAACAGTGTAAGTATATTTTTTTTCTGCAAATAATAATTTAATCTTTAATGACTGACTAAGTACAATTCACATTTATTCCTCAAAGGGACAATGTCTGATACACAATGATGAAGTGACGTTTCCCTCATAGTTACCACAGGCACTCAAGTTACTCAAACGGAGCTCTTCCAAGATCCAAAAGGTAACAAACTATGCTATATTTTATTCTTCTGTAATTGTTACTCTAATATCAGGAGAGTTTCATAGTATTACAACAGGATCCATCCTAGATATAGATCCGGGTCGCTAAACCGCTAATTGGTGAAACATTGACACATTTAAGGGTTAACTTGAATGTGTAATCCGTCCCATTCTTTAAAAAAAGTTCAGGGGGGTTCTATAGCACCCTAGGATTCTAGACTAAATTTTAAAGAACCCTTTATGACAAAATATTCTATACAAAAAGAAATGTCTTGCAATAGTTTCATGTTTAACAGGATATTTAAAAAAAATATACTGAACAATATAATATTGCATCACATCACAAAGATTACAATAAATACATTTTGGATTTTGCCTTGAAATAAGAACATATATAAATGAAAACAAGAGTAAAACCATTTGTTGAATGTGGTCCTGATTTTGTGAAAATATTTCAAAACATCCACGTAGCAAGAACTTTTCAGCAAACACAGCTGTGCTCAATGGAGATATCAGCAGTCTCAAAATTACCATATTTCCTCAGCAATTAGTCACCTGTGCAAACTCTGGACCTGAGTGGGTAAGCAAGGGCGAATTGTCGGCCTCCTACGTCTTCTGCATATCAGATTAAACAAGTGGCCTGAGACACCCATGAGACGTCTATGAGGTCACACTGTGCTTTGATACATGGGCAAGGGATGCAGCCAGGTTGTTGTTATGTGTTTGGGTGGGGGTGTTGGGAGTTGTTGGGGAGTTTTATTTTTGTTGTTGTTTTTTTATGTTACTGTTTGAACATAATGTGGCCAGAGGAGAAACTGCGGTACGATAATTGCTTCAGCCCTGTAGATAAGGAGAAAACTATTTTCTCCATAGTGATAGGAAATGCCCAAGGCCTCTCCTTCTTTACAGTCTCTCAATAAGGATCTGCAGTCCTGAAAATAGTTTTAAGCTTTCATTTTGAAATGGAGAGGAAAGGGGTGTACATATGTTTTTATTTTATTTTTATTTCTGTATTACAAACACACTTAAGACATCATAATCTGCATAAGACACATATACCAATTATATATGTTTTCTATTGCTCATTGACTCACCACCATTACATTACACACACACACACACACACACACACACATATATATATATATATATATATATATATATATATAAAATAAATAAAAAAATCCTTGTGCTGCATGTCTGCACAGATTGTGGCAAAATTACCCATGAATTCAAGCTGACATCAAAGGTCCCTCAAGAGGAGGGCTGCATTATTTCAATACAAATTAGTAGCTGTTTGTGAATTTTCTTTTTTTTTTTTTTTCAATGGGGAGTGAAATAGTGTCATGGAAAAAAGCATAAGAAAAAGAAGAGGTTTCAGTTGTGTGAAATAGTTTCACTGACAGGTTTGTAATTGTAACATTTAACCGCAAGATGCCATGTTATAGAGAACCATTGCTCTTGATAATTAATATATGACATGTACCACATGTCAAAACTCTTTTGAGAATTCAACTTTCTCTGTCTCTCTCTTTCTATATATCTGTTTAAATTAATGTGACAAATTAGAACAGCTTGGTATAATTGGCTGCTTTTATATGATGATTACAATCCTGACTTGCTGCTTGGCATGTATTATATCATAATGGTTATTGTGCAGAAGAGAATATCTTTGTTCTTTTGACTATGGCCAACTTCACTAATGGAATGTTTTGAATGTGAACAGCCATGATCTGATTATTGTGATTGATGCATATTACATTGAATTGCATATATTATATTATATAATGCGAGCCTGACATTTAAGCCAGCTATTACAATATACTGGTTACTTGTGGACATTGCAGGAATCCACAGAATTGTAAAATACTTTGAAATAATGAAAAAATCTAAAATCTATTGTAGAAAAATACCTTTTTGTGAATATTCAAATTAAGTATTCTTCTTTTATTTCTCTAATGTACATCTTCTATATTTCTTCTATATGTGAAATTCTTGTGAAGATAAAGTAGAATGAATGATAACTGAAGGACGCAACAATAGGGTTAAACAGTCCCCCCCCCTCCCCTCCCCTCCCCTCCCCTCCCCCTCCAATCTCACCAACTATCTGATTAAATCTTTTCAGGGAGAAAATCAATAGGATGACACTTGTTTAGGGTCATTTGGAGAGGTGGCTGATTTAGCAGACAGTGCCAATCACACCGGATGCTTGTACCTGCGACTGCCTGTCTGTTTTAGCCCATCATACATGAGAAGAAGGTGGGTACCCTTTCGAAGTGGAACTCAACACTGCATCATGGAGTTGACGCTATGGGAGCAATTCACGTGAGCCTGTGTCTGAATGTCGATACCTCCGATTTTGATTGGCTACCACAGTCAGGTGATGTCACAGGCGTACAAGCGTGTTTGTTCCCCTTCTCAGGGAACTGGGTTTCATACGTAACCTAGACGTTTTGTTGCTAAATGAAAATTGGTATGAACAACATGAAAAAAAAAAATGATTGAATCTAAAGAATCAATCATTGGGGTACTCATAACGACCTCATAAGATAGAACTGACATTATTGAGGTACTTGTTTAGAACTTGTGTCACTGTAATAAGAATAGGCTACTGTGAAACGATAAAAAAAATAAAAATAAAAAAAAGTAAAAATTAGTGCTTCAACCCAAAAATGGGTCACAGGTGTGTTCTGGTAGGACTGTCAACAGCAAGGAAAAACATATCTAAATGCAAGTAACTCATTTATAAAATAATCTAAAAAAATTAAATAAAATAAAAACATTTGTTGGTTTATGCAGTTTTTAAGGACATTTTTGTTTTCCTTTGCATGATGCACATTCTTTGCACTGCGTTGGTTTGCCACTTGCAATTTAATGTTAAATCTGGGTCTTTATAGAGGTGAGAGTACTTATGATTATATATAAGTGTTGTTTAGAGCTTGAATAGAGTTGGCAATATACAAACAACATTATGACTGCAGCTGCCTTTCCACCATCCAAGCTTTAGCAGAAGGTTTATTTGTCATCATGTTGATAGCACTCAGTTACCACAATGCAGTCTTTTGTTAGCTCAAACCACAATATGCAGGTTTCAATGTTCTTCAAAGTGTGTAATCAACCCACAGTTCCCCAATTGTCATTCAGATACTCAAAGGTTAGTTTAATCATACTCCAGAATCCTGAAATCACAGTGTTATTATCAGGTAAATAAACACATCATCCGTGACAGTGAGTGATGAATAACAAATCATACAGAACCCAACATTTCTGTAAATGCTATAGCTTCATCTATCCAAAAAGGTGTCTGTCAATCTTACATTGAGGGAATAAGACCTCATCATTAACACCATGCAAACAAACATAAAAAAAAAAAAAAAAAACACACACAAACTTGTAATTCAACTTCAGAATATAAATGCTCTTCCACAGATTAAAAGTATGGGAAAATATGGGGTCAGTGGAACACTAGGTTAGGATTCACACAGCATATTTACTCTCTCTGTTGATCTGAGGAAAAGTTTCGACTGAGTAATTTCTGTCTGTGTTTTGGGCATGTGATGTGCTCTTTAAGATGGCTGGAAAGTTTGCTCATGGTGACCAGACGCTCACCCCAATCACCAGCGGAGGCTCAGGATAGAGGACAGAGACCATTCAGTCTCATGGGGGAGCCATGCTTCTTGTGTTTGGCAGAATTGCTTGTTCTCTGCATCCATCTGATGCAGCTTAGCTGCGCATATATGCATATATGCATATATATATAAAATATGTAATAAGGAAGAAGAAAGTCGAGAGAAAGAAGAGAAGAAAAAAAGCCAGAGAAGTAAATAATCAGAGAGGCGGTGAGGTTGTTGAGACGAGATGAATTTCTTTATATATATATATATATATATATATATATATATTAAAAAAAAACAAAAAAAAACAAAACAGATACATAAAGATAAGAAATAAAAATCTTTATTTTCTTTAAATTAAAAAGAAAGAGGGGGACAAGGGTCTGTCCAAATAAACTTCCCTAGTCAACTTGAAGATGAATGCAAAGAGCCAAGATGGTGTTGTGGCTGACAACAGCTGGGGAACGAGTGACATTGCTGGCACTGGAGACCTAGGCGATGCAGTGGCGACGAGCGTCAGAGGTGGAACCAGAGGTTTGAGACGGAGCCGGTGTGACGGAGGACAGAGAAGGAGGAACCCGCTGCAGCCATAGGGGTGGAGGGACGGAGCGCAGCAGACAACCTGCAAGTCTGTTGTGGAAGTAGAGTGACGACAGAACAAAGGGGGAGCTGGCAGCGGCAGGGCTGGAGGAGCTTCGCTGTGATACAATTCTCGACAAAATAATGGCAAGTATCACACAGTACATGCAGGTTGATGAAATGAATACATCAGAATCCAAACAGTTCTTCGTACTGTCTAGAAACAGCTATGATGAAGGTACCGGGTGGGAATCACTGAAATCTGATGTTGCAGGCTCAAACCCCTGGTCAGACTCATGAAGGAGTTCCACTACCTGGGCGAGGGTCAGCGCCATCCTCTTCTCCTCTGGCTCTGGCTGACGCATCACGGCGGGCGGTAGCTCTTGTCTGTGAATGGCTCACATGAATTCTCTGCTCTGGGTCTGGCTGGGCTCTGGATCAAGATAGGATGCTCTCCAGACACCTAATGACAGTCTCCCTCCAGTCCAGTCCTATGGTGTCCGGGAGGTCAACTGGGTGGTGAAAGTTCGCCCCGATCCAGAAAATGGTCTTAAGGTTCTCGTCATCGAGGGGGAAGGTGGCGGCAAGATGGCTAAACTTTTCAATAAAGTTCAAAAGATTGGTGCTCTCCTGAGCCACCAAAATAAATTGGCCCATTTAGATCCATTTTTTGGGGTCAGGTCTTCTGTCACAAGTGGTTGCAGGCAGACAGATGAAGGCAGAAGAATAAAGATCCAACATGAGTTTAACAACAAATATCCAAAAGGCAAACAGATGGTAGCAACACACATAATCATAAGAGAGACCAGACAGAGAATGAACATGAGGGTACAACTTAAATAGGAACTCAAACAAGATGATTAATAGAACACAGCTGAACCAAACAAACTTATAATGACGGTGACCATAGTAACAAAGGAACACATGAGAATGAATGGAAACAAACTAAAAGTCCATGATAACTAAGACAAACTGAATAAGAAATAATATGAATGAGTAAGTTACTTGACATTTCTACCATGTACTGAGTACTGTGGTCATATTTTGATTTAATGTGAAAGGGAACCCCAAAACACTATGTTGGTCCAAACATGCTGACCCTTTGCTTTCTAGAGAAGACTGAATTAATTATAAGAAGATTTATCAGTGATTGAGCTCAGTTCTGTCTTACAGGCAGCTTTATTGTTTTTAATTAGACTTTATTATCCCAGATGTAAGAGATAAAAAAGGTCTGATTAATCTGTGACAAGGTGTGTTAAAGGCACATATAACCACATGCACAAGCACAGAAGACAATCAGGTAGAAATGCCTTGTCCAATCTGAGCAGAGTTTGAAGCCATGTCTGGTCCATAATGACTGAGCTGAAGTCTAAAAGCCTTTTGACAACCTTTTACATTGTCTCCATCAGACATTTTCTTTTATCTGCCTTTGCATGTTTTTTTTTTTTTTTATATACTGAAGCAAAGACCTGAAGGTGGTTGTATAAGGGCATGGTAAAATAAGATGCCAAATAAGCTCCCATTTTCAATTGAAGAGGCACATAAACCATTTTTCTCCCCATTATTCTTGATTCAGTTATAATTACTTAATGAACTACAGGCTTATTTGGGTGGTTTATACATGCTATGTGTTTTAACACAACAAACGTCTCAATCTCGACGAGGCCAGGTCTGTGTCCATGGAAACATCTTGTAATCGAAATTATGTATTGCCAGTGACAGAAGTTTTTTGGCCCTGAATGTATCAAAATATATATTGCAGAATTTAATGAATGGGGTGGAGTGTAGCTGATTGCTCAATTTGATGTTTGGAGTTAAGAAATGACAAACATCAAAAGCAAAGTATAGCCTATAATATAATACAGCACTTTATAGCACAGGTGAGAAGGAACTTTACTGTTATGGATAATAATGTAACAATGGCATACTCCATCACAGCATTAAGTGTAAAAGCTTGTGAGAGATGACCCATGCAATTTATTTTAAAAAAAAATGCTTGAGATGTCACACTTTATTTCCATAAGAGAAATAGGAGATTGGGTTTTTTAAATATATCAGGCAAATTACAATATGTCTTTCCTGAAATAACACATTTTGGCCAACATTTGAGCATTGCATCTTTCATAGATATGGTAATTCAACAATACACTGCGACAAAATAAGCTGAAACCTTTTTTTTTTATCAAATATGGGAAGCAGGAGATGTTATATTCCAAGTATACCTTTTTTCCCACATAGGCATATCAAATCGAAAGTGCTAGGCATGATAGATAGAGATAGAGATTAGATCAGATAACATTTTAAGCTGTCATATGGTCATGTTACAATATGCCCCTCACATGTTACAACATGTTGTAACATGTGAGGGGCACATTGTAACATGACCATATGACGGCTTAAAATGTTATCTGATCTAATAAAAAAAAATATGCAAGACAAACTAAAATATTTTGTCAATAAAATAAATGTTTTTACTTGTTTATATAAAATAATGGCCTTTTTTAATATTTCAAAATAAAATATTTGTTTAGTTTGACAACAAACACATCACAAAATGGCTATACAGCACAAATCACATAGTATATAGCATATAGTTCAAAACAATAATAATTAATAATTTCACCTTTTTCTCATGGTTTCTCAATATAATTCATAAAAGTATAGAATAGAATAGCATAGTTCTTATAGGGGCACATTGTAATGCAGTGATACAACATGCCCCACCTGCACCAGCGTCTCATATTGACGTTAAGGGTGCTTTGTGCGTCGGATATTGACGAACTTTCGAAAGCGTCAGTTACATGACGCCTAAACCTACCCATAACCGAAGCGTCACATATGGACGCTAAAGGGTGCTTTGCGCGTCAGATATTGAAGCTTGTTTGAAAGTGACGCTTTGGGGTGAGAATGTGTTGGATTTAAGTGTCTACTGCAGGTTAGATCAGCATTAAAGAACTATCTCAACTGTTAAAGATATAAGATTAAAATAATATCAGATTTGTCTCATTTTAAATAACACAAAAAACATTACATTTGCAATGGTTAAATAAATGTTCAGTGATATATATTTTTTTGTATAATTTTTTATAGTGTTGTTATGGCAACTAGTTTGCTAGCAGCTAGCATGCTAACATGTGTGGAAAGTTTTAAACCATGTGTGTTACAACTAGCCCCGCGTTAGGTTGTGCCCTACGTTTACACGACAACGATGTGCTAAAAATGGAAAAGTTTTTTCTTTGTACAGATGACAACATTATCAAAACGATCCCAGTTCACACGGATCTGTGAAAACGTCTAAAAACGCTGTATTATGCATGCCAGACATGTAGTTGGCGATTTTACTTTGTAAAGAAAGACTATGCCCCTGCACACATAAGCATTCATTATTTTACTACAGTATTACTTTGCCTTTTTGGTAAATTTCATCTTCACAAAGCCAGAACCATTCACTGTAATCCCACTTTTAGAATGTTCTCCTCTGATATAAAGTCCTTTTTTACTTCCTTTAAGAACATGTCAAATCCTTTGAGCACAAAGACTTCGAAAATATATCATCCTTGAGTCTGGTTTAAGGAACCTTTTTCATGATGACAAAATGTTATTTTGTGTTGATTTGTATAATTCTTATAACCACATGTGATGATGTCCGTATGCTGTATGCTATATATATATATATATATATATATATATATATATATATATATATATATACCAGGGCCTGGCACTTTTGGAGGGCTTTTAAAAGCATTAAGTAGACTTATATTTTTCCTCTGCTATCTTCCATCTACTATTAGTGGAATAGCATTTAACGCTCATATGATTTGCTTAAAAAATTGTGGGTCCAGTTGAGCTAGAGCCATTAAGATGATAATGTTAATGGATAGCTCTCTCTGGGTATTATAAGCCTGCTTGATTTACAGTAGATAGCTACTGAGGTAGATAAGAGTGGTGCTTCAGATATGTGATAGCGATAATGTCTTAATGAGAAATAAAGTAAAGGAACCACACACACATATATATTAACTCACATGCTGCACCTGTATGAATAAACGGCACAGGCACGTACAGTACAGGTCAAAAGTTTGAAAACATTAAGTTTTTTTATATTTTTGAAAGAAGTCTCTAATGCTTATCAAGGCTGCGTTTATTTGATCAAAAATACAGAAAAAAAACCCCAGTAATATTGTGAAATATCATTACAACTTAAAGTAAAAGTTTTCCTATTTGAATATACTTTAAAAAAAAAATATTCCTGTGATGCAAAGCTGAATTTTCAGCATCATTACTCCAGTCTTCAGTGTCACATGTGACATCCAGTCTATCACATGATCCTTTAGAAATCATTCTAATATTCTGATTTATTATGAGTGCTGGAAACAGTTCTGCTGCCTCATATATTTGATGAATAAAAGGTTAAAAAGAACTGCATTTATTCAAAAAAAAAAAAAAAAAAAAAACATTTTCTAATAATATACTGTAAATCGTCTTTACTATCACTTTTTATCAATTTAACACATCCTTGCTGAATAAAAGTATTGATTTATTTAAAAAAAAAAAAAAAAAAAGACTGACCCCAAATTGCTGACCAGTATATTGTTGTTACAAAATATTTCTATTTTTAAAACATTTGCTTCTTTTTTTTTTTTTTTTTTTTTTACTTTTTATTCATCAAAGTATCCTAAAAAAGTATCACAGGTTATGAAAAAATATTACGCACCAGAACTGTTTCCAACTTGTTTCCATAATGAATCATCATATTAGAATGATTTCTAAAGGATCATGTGATAGATTGGAGTAATGATCCTGAAAATTCAGCTTTGCATCACAGAAATACCTGATAATTTAAAGTATAAATTGATAACCAATTATTTTAAATTGTAATAACATATCACAATATTACATTTTTTTTTCTGTATTTTTGATCAAATAAATGCAGGCTTGATGAGCAGAAGAAACTTCTTTCAAAAACATTAAAAATAGTAATGTTTCCAAACTTTTGACCTGTACTGTATGCAGGCAGAAATATAGATAATGTATATAAATATGGAAAGAAAGAAAAGCAGCACCAAATTGTGCTATTTTACAACCCGTCACATGGCTGAACATCAGCCTGTCCTGGAGCTTTGCCTTGGCAGGATCGACTGAACAAACAGTTTCTCAGATCTCCAGTCTGATGTTTATCAAGGGCTGACGAGGTCCTGAGATATTTTCATTAACAGATGTAAATTAAATCTCCAAGCCCATTTGCAGCACAAAGTCTCAGACCCACTGTGCAACCATAGTCTGACTGCAGGCAAAGGCATGTCAACATCATTATAGCACATACTGTACAATAATATGACAGGCAAGTGACATAAAGAAAGTCTGTGATGTAAACAAAGCCGCAAACTGTGGGCTAGTTCCTGTTTTAGCTCCTCTCTCCATTGTCTCGCCTTTCTTGGTGGGAGGTAATCTGGAGGGGAGTGAAAGGAGTCAAAATAAACGGTAGGCCTACTGACCGACTGTCACTTCACAATCTAGTTGAGCTATCAAAGGTGAGGAGAGACAAATTTCAACAACGAGGGGCAGCTTCTTTCCACTTTGAGAACATTGTGTGCTTGTCAATAACTGATCAAAGTTGAAACAAACAGAGAGCACTTGGAGTTTTCACACCCTTCTTTATGTTTCTTACAACTGATGAAGGATACTGTGAACATCGTTCCTGTCCTAGCTTTCAGTGTCTTACTTGATCACATATGCTCTTTCACTTGCCAAATTTGTGCCTCTGATTTGATTTCTCTGGCTTTGTAGAAGCTTTGTAGTTGCATACAAAGCTTTGAGAAAAATGTGCTCTTCAAGCAAATTCATTAATATTAAATTGGGGTTATGCTGTGAATTCAGGTTCATGCTAGTCCATGCTCCCATAGGTGGCCACCCAGAAGTCCACACTGTCAATAAACATTTTTTTATGCACAAAATGCCTATTTCTCTCAAATATTGTTCACAAATCTGTGAACAAAGCACTTCTCCTTTGCCGAGATAATCCATCCACCTCACAGGTGTGGCATATCAAGATGCTGATTAGACAGCATGATTATTGCACAGGTGTGCCTTAGGCTGGCCACAATAAAAGGCCACTCTAAAATGTGCAGTTTTATCACACAGCTCAATGCCACAGATGTCGCAAGTTTTGAGGGAGCGTGCAATTGTCATGCTGACTTCAGGAATGTCCACCAGAGCTGTTGCCCGTGAATTGAATGTTCATTTCTCTACCATAAGCTGTCTCCAAAGGCGTTTCAGAGAATTTGGCAGTACATCCAACCGGCCTCACAACCACAGACCACGTGTAACCACACCAACCCAGGACCTCCACATCCAGCATCTTCACCTCCAAGATTGTCTGAGACCAGCCATCCGGACAGCTGCTGCAACAATCGGTTTGCATAACCAAAGAATTTCTGCACAAACTGTCAGAAACCGTCTCAGGGAAGCTCATCTGCATGCTCGTCGTCCTGACCGGGGTCTAGACCTGACTGCAGTTCGTCATCGTAACCTACTTGAGTGGGCAAATGCTCACATTCAATGGCGTCTGGCACTTTGGAGAGGTGTTCTCTTCACGGATGAATCCCAGTTTTCACTGTACAGGGCAGATGGCAGACAGCGTGTATGGAGTTGTGTGGGTGAGCGGTTTGCTGATGTCAACGTTGTGTCAATCGAGTGGCCCATGGTGGCGGTGGGGTCATGATATGGGCAGGCGTATGTTATGGACAATGAACACAGGTGCATTTTATTGATGGCATTTAGAATGCACAGAGATACCGTGACGAGATCCTGAGGCCCATTGTTGTGCCATTCATCCACGACCATCACCTCATGTTGCAGCATGATAATGCACGGCCCCATGTTGCAGTCTGTACACAATTCCTGGAAGCTGAAAACATCCCAGTTCTTGCAAGGCCAGCACACTCACCGGACATGTTACCCATTAAGCATGTTTGGGATGGTCAGGATCGGCGTATATGACAGTGTGTTCCAGGTCCTGCCAATATCCAACAAATTCGCACAGCCATTGAAGAGGAGTGGAACAACATTCCACAGGCCACAATCAACAACCTGATCAACTCTATGCGAAGGAGATGTGTTGCACTGCGTGAGGCAAATGGTGGTCACACCAGATACTATCTGGTTTTCGGACCCCCCCCCCAATACAGTAAAACTGCACATTTTAGAGTGGCCTTTTATTGTGGCCAGCCTAAGGCACACCTGTGCAATAATCATGCTGTCTAATCAGCATCTTGATATGCCACACCTGTGAGGTGGATGGATTATCTCGGCAAAGGAGAAGTGCTCACTAACACAGATTTAGACAGATTTGTGAACAATATTTGAGAGAAATAGGCCTTTTGTGTACATAGATAAAGTCTTAGATGTTTGAGTTCAGCTCATGAAAAATGGGGGCAAAAACAAAAGTGTTGCGTTTATAATTTTGTTCAGTGTATAATGAAAACTGAAAATCTAAAAATGAAAGCTAATTGAAAATATTAATAAATGCTATAATAGTATAAAATAATACTGAAACACTGCTGTTTTATTCATGCTCACAGATATGAAAACAGATGACATTTTTAAAAATGTCTTTTCTTCATATATGCATAATCTGGTGTCATGTGTTTCCGGCTAAAAATGTAAATCTGAGTTAATGTTAATCTGAGTTAATCTGAGTGATCAATCACTCACTTTCCCTCTCTCTCTTTTTGGCTTCCATGTCTCTGCGTGGCACAGTATGAAAATTTGAAATAGTCTAACTAGTGACTATAGGAAGCTAGTGCTTTGTGGATGCTGCCATTTACAGATTAGATAAAATGAGGTGGGTAAACTGGTGGGCTGCAATGCATGCCTAGGCAACATCTTTTTTGGGTGCCGTGCAGCAAATTTTGCCCAGCACAGAGTTGGCACTGATATCCGGAGGTGGCAATGAAAGCATTTGGCACTCTCACGCAGACCCTTCCATCCACTGCCCTCCTCCAGAAATGTATTCCAATCAAATTCTGATGCCCCTCTAATCCGCACAGACATTTATATTTCAAAGAATAATGCACTTTCAATCCATATAAATCAGTGAGGAAAGATAAAGCAAATCAAATGGAGACCTGGAGCAGTGGCCCCTTTGCTCAGTTATGAAGGCAAACTGTCATAGCAAGAGGATAAGTGCAAATGTGGTTAAAAACAGAATAACTTACAGCTATATTTGTGTAACGTCATTCTGCAGCATGTTGAAGCCACGGAAAAAGGAGGTCTCAGTTAGCAAGCAATTAAAGTTGGAGCAAAAATATCTCCATCTGTGCCTCACTTAGATTTTGTGTTGAGCATAGACTATTTCAGCAAGCAGCAAATAATTTTTTGTCTTTATGTTTGTAAATACTCACTGAGCTTGTTTGGTAATATTCCAAAGGAATTGGTTTTATGCGCAACAGTTATTATTATTATTATTATTTATAATGGTATAGTATTTACTAAGATACACATTTAAAGGTAATGTTCACCCAAAAATGAAAATTCTGTAATCATTTACTCAACCTCATGTAGTTCCAAACCTGTGGAAAGAAAGAAAGTCATACAGTGTATTTTTTTTTTTTTTTTTCTAATTCATACAGTCATTCATACAGGTTACAAATCATCTACGGTTGACCGTCATAACATGTAAGAGTTTTTGCAGGACCAGTGAAATACCCAAAGGATGTATGTGATGGGGCATCATGCCATCCATGATCATGAACATGTGAAGTCCACAGCATTACAGGGGCTTTAGCAGAAGTGGTTAATATGAGCCTCAGCCTGCTGCCAATTGAGTTAAACCAGTTTCTCTCTCCATGACTGGATGTTAGATCATTGAACTGTACTGTCGATCTGCTCCACTGGGTCACAAAGCTAGAGAATGTCAAGCCCACCACAGTGAGGATTAGTAAAGTCGATTGATAAGCGTGTGTGTGTGTGTGTGTGTGTGTGTACTTGTATAACTATCTTTGTGAGGACCAGTTTGAGCTTTAGACCATTGGAGTGAGGACAAAGAGAGTAAAGTGAGGACATTTTGGCCGGTCCTCACTTTCTGAGACCCCTTTAAATGCCTGTTTGAGGGTCAAGACTTGGTTTTAGGGATAAGGTTATAATTAGGTTAAGGGTAGGTTTAGGGTAAGGGTTCGGGTTAGGCACTTAGGTTAGGGTAAGTGGCTAGAGATTGCATTGTGTCAATGAATGTCCTCATAAAGATAGATGTACAAGAATGAGTGTGTGTGTGTGTGTGTGTGTGTGTGTGTGTGTGTGTGTGTGTGTGTGTGTATGTGTGCCCTTGTTTATATTACATTGTGGGGACCAAATGTCCCCATAAGAATAGTAAAACCTGTCAGCGATCCCTACTTTTCAAAAGGCTTATAAATCACACAGGATGAGTTGTTTTGAGAAAGTAAAAATGCAGAATGTTTCCTGTGATGGGTAGGTTTAGGGGCAGGGGCAGTGTAAGGGGATAGAATGTACAGTTTGTACTGTATAAAAACCATTACGTCTATGGAGAGTCCTCACAAAGATAGTGAACCAGACGTGTGTGTGTGTGTGTGTGTGTGTGTGTGTGTGTGTGTGTGTGTGTGTGTGTGTGTGTGTGTGTGTGTGTGTGTGTGTGTGTGTGTGTGTGTGTGTGTGTGAAATACAAACCCTGAGTTGCACACAAAATGTTCAGTAGAAAAAGCTCACAATATCTCATTAATCAAACTCGGCTTTTAAAAAAGATAAAAGCAGTCCTTGTCTCTCTGGGTTTTAAATTAGCAAAACATTTTGTCATCTTAGGATTGTAAAACTTTTAATATATTTAAATTCCACAGATACATTACATGAATGTCTTTCCAGAAAGAGAACACTTCATACTGATAATTAAAAACGTATATTAGACTTTTTGGATCAAAAATAACAGTCCGACAAAGCAAGATGGCACTTGTGTGTGTAATTGATGTATAAAAGAATCAAACACACCAAATAACAGCTGATGTATGCATATGCATGAATTCAAATATCAAAATTAATCTTATGTAAAATCATTAAAAAAATATGTTCAAGTCTATGTTCTATGCAGTGAAATTCATAAAGTCATTAATAGTTATTGGAACACAGAAATGATCTGTCTCCAAGTCTTTGCTCTGATGTGCTTCCCTTGCCGACACAATATACAGCAACACAAGCCGTGACATTTTCTCAGTCATAAATGTCGCAAAGCAGAGATGACTGGAGCTGATGTCAGGTTAATGTAGCCTTTCGTTTAGCAAGACCCAGACTGTAATTCCAGCTTGTAAATAACAGTTTCTTTGTTGCTTTTACATGCCAGCCCCAAACAGGTTGATGTTAGTTTTATTTGCTCTTTTTAATCATATGTAAAACTATTTTACATTGTAAAAATAAATTAATTAATAAATAACTCCAAACTCATGCTAATGTAACAAAACTCAGATTTTAAATGTGAGATATCCAAATTGATTGAAAAACAATAATAATAATGATAATAATAATAATATATATATATATATATATATATATATATATATATATATATATTTACTAATATTACAAAGTATACAGTACGTTTTTTAGATTTATTAGCCATAATGGTAAATTACTTGTCGTTATTGTCAGCTTGTAAAATAAACAGTTAGCTTGGTAGGACATTGCTTGAATTGCTGTTCATCCAACAGTGTAAACTAATCTATTTATGGCATTCTAATGAGCTGAAGTGTGAGCTCACTGTTAACACCAATTAAGCACGTTATCCACACCACACAGAACTTGTTGCTAAAAGGTGATGATGTATTTCCAGGGAAAATTTTTCTTTCAGATGGATGCAGTAGCATTAGTCTGATAAGTGGACAATTGTTTGATTCTTGAAGAAAATTGCAAATGGAAATGAGGGTCTAAAATGTACTTAGGGGTGATGCGGATTAGCATAATGTGAAGTGCAAGATGCTGCATGTTTGTTTAATGATCAGCAATGTGACTTCTCTTTTATTGGTTCTGGGGAACATAATCCATTAAGATGTGGGATAAATGTTGTATCTAATCACTTTACAATACACTTAACCAGCAATGAAAATTATGAGAGTGTTTAATATTGTAAATTGAAAGTGTATAATACTGCATATTTATATCGTTAGTTTTACAACAAAGTCTTCATGAGTAAAATGAGTAACTACCCTGTTGCTTCATTATTCCCTTCATTAGATACATTTTAGCGATTAATGGATGGAAATTAAGAGAATATATCTTCAAATAACTTCAAACAATTTGTTTTAAAACCTTCATTGCAAAACAGATGACAGTAGCCAGCACAATATGGGGACTTGTTTTTTAGGTTATTAATGCATTAGGCTACACATTTTCACACTATATAGGCATATAGAGCCTTGTACCAGAGCATTCCATTTGGGAGAAATAGGCCACTGAATTCAGTCATGTGAGATAGTCATCACCTGCCGAACGAAGAGAACGAACATTAAGGAACGGATGTCTTGAAGCCTTCACAGGATTTGCTATCTGTTTTCCATCCACTGGTTTGCCTCTTTCATTCACTGTAAAACTAATAATTTAATGTAGAACTCAGAGCATATTCACTCTTCATGTGCACTGCTTGCACATAGCTGAAGCATTAATTTACCATGACAAAAGGACCATTTCCTTTTCTGTGCTAAAATACTATTGTGCTCCTGAGCAAAAATGGTCCATACGACACTGTTTCTCTTTCGCCTTATTGTATAGGAATACCTTATATTAGCGCTGGTTATATTTTATTTCTCTAATGGATCAGCCTTTTGCAGTTTCTGAGCAGAGGAAGAAAAACATGAAACTAATTGGAAATGTAAAAGATGAAAGTGACCAAAAATTCATTTTGCACTTTATATTGTCGGTCAGATGTGTCTGCTAAGATTTAGCCAAGAGAATAGAAATGATTGGATGGCAAAAATGAAAAAAAAAAAAAAAAAAATTTAGACCTAATGTCTTGATTAAACACAGCAAGAGGCACGTTTTCTGCAGTGATTGAATTGATAGGCCACGTTGGGTAGGACGATTAATATTAGGAATGAAAAGGTCTTAGAAATCAGTTGGGCTGCACTGTTTCAGAGAGTCACACATTCTCTCATCACAAAATAGCATTTCTCTCAGCATCTGCTGATTCCATGAGATCTGGAGTCTGCTCTTCTGTGATGGAAATTAAGTAAGACTACTCATTTCAGCCCACTCACATCAGCACTATTTGGACAGCTAAATGTTTCATGGTTGTCAGAAATGTAGTGTATATGTGTGTGTATATATATATATATATATATATATATATATATATATATATATATATATATATATATATATGAAAAACTGATTATTCTGATATTGGCAAAATTGCTTTTTCATCATAAAAAAAAGCCTAACTTTCAGAGATTTTTCAATTACTGCAGTATTTTCAAAAGTGGAACAATTTCAACATTCTGACATGTCATGACAAATGCATTTATTTAAAGTTTATTTTCAATTGATATTCAATCATGTATATCTATAGATTGTCAATTTGATTTGTATTTGTGTTTGTAAAGAGTCAACATCTAAATTACATGTTTACAGCAGGGTCCATTTTACACTAAGCAAGGTTGACAGGTCTCTGTGACAAAGACAGGTCAATGACCATGTTTAAATCATCAAATTTTTATCTACACATTTCACTACTTTTACTAAAATGTTTATGGGTATTCCATTTGTGTTGGAAACCCTGTTGGGTTTCATGCAATTTGCCAAAAATCATCACCATGAGAAAAAAGAAGAAGAATAAAAAAAAGTCTTTCTTTAATTTCTTAAGGTCTCTTTCATATTTTAGTCTTTGACAAACTACAAAAAAAGGTTTGTTGTTGTTGTTTTTTACCTGACTGTTTTGCATGTAAACCAATGGGGGTCAATTTGATCCCATAACATAATAGTCACCAAAATACACAGTCATTCCAAAGTACTGTACATCTATGCCGAAGCTCTGCATGCACATTCATGACACTTAATAAGAAAAGGTCACAAGATTTCAAGAAGAAATAAATAGTTTAACCAGTGTTTCAAGCAGTTAAAAAAAAAAAAAAAAAAAAAAAAAAAAAATTGCATGTGGGTCATTTACCTTCAACACAATAGGAGGGCTATAGTCTCAGCTTTACCTTTCTCACTAATAAAAGTTTTGGTTTTGGGGGTGGGAAACTGATATTAGACCAGCAGTTACAGGTAATAAATGGAACTAAGACGGTTGAGATGATTTTCGATCCTAGAAGTGTAGGAGATCATAGTCCGGTAATTATACATGGTATCATTGCACAGGTTCTTCATATAAGTCCTTCATATAAGTACTTGGGAGTCTTTATAGATAATTCACTATGCTGGTCTTTTCATGTCAACAATCTTTGTTCAAGGCTACAGCAGAGACTATACTTTCTACGCAGGTTAAAAGCGTTTGGAGTGAATCAGAGAATCATGTATTTGTTTTACCAGTCTATTTTCGAGAGCTTGATTAGATATGGTATTACTGCATGGTATGGTAATCTGTCTGTCCAATTAAAATCAAGATTAGGACGTTTGGTGCACACCGCCTTTAAAATTATAGGGGGTGAGGAAAGACGATCACCACAAGAGTTGTTTGATTCTTCAATTTTAAACCATGCCAAGAAAATTGTTGGAGACGATACTCATATCCTGAATGCCAACTTTAAATTATTACCATCAGGAAGGAGGTATAGGGTCTTGATGTGCAGGTCTAATCGACTGAAAAATTCCTTTGTTCCTACTGCAATCAAAGTGTTAAACAGAGATAAAATATTATGAATTGCCATTGTGTCTTCTATGTATCTAACTTCACTTACTTTCTATTTATTTTAATGAATGTTGTATTGTACGTATTGATTGCCATTATGTTTTATGTATTTAATTTTACTTATTTCTATTCGTTTTTAATGTATGTTGTTGTATGTATGGACTTTGCACGTTGTCCAAGACAAATTTCCCAGTGATGGGACTAATAAAGTATAAAGTAAAGTAAAGTAAAGTAATGTTATCCCAGAGCAGCAACCTGAATTCTCTCTAATGATTAGCTAAGGCTGTAAGCTCTTGCCAGTCTTCTGCACATCTACAACTGTTGGTAATTGAAAAACCCTTACATTCAAATCTAATTTGTGATAGGTCAAACCCTCAAACCCCAGAGAATAAAATCACCCCATAGCGAAATTTGCTAGGAATTTTGATAGGAATAATTTAATGGGAAACCTGCGAAGTTGGCTATTCTAAGTTTTGAAAATGTACAACTTTCTTGTGAAAATGAAATAAAAGCAATAAAAAAATTATACAAAATTACAGATGAAAGATATAAAAAGTATGAGAGTGTTTTGGCAATTGTGATTTTCTGAAGAGCAATATAAGTAAATGACTATGAGTTCTGAGTTCTACACAGACTGAGTTCTATACAGAGAGCCATTCATGACAGCACTTTATGTATTTGATACATATCCAACAGTGAGGGACTTTATATCTACAGCTATATTTATTTAGCTCTGCCAGCCACTTATTTTCAACTGTAAGTGTTCTTGACTATTAAATGGGCTGAATGTCATGAAAACTGTCACTAATTAGGAAAGGAGAATGGGGCTTTTAAAAAATAAATAAAATACATGAAGCTTATTTTAATGAAGATGTACTGGCTCTGCTGAATCTACTCCCTCAAAAAGGTTGTTTATCCTCCCTAAAGGCCTATTTAAATATATATGATTGTTTTTTTTTTTGTTTTTGTTTTTTTGCAAACAAGAAAGTAAGTCTCTTGCCATTAATAATCTGAGCATTATGAGTATGGATTTGGAACGTGGAAAAGCTATTTACACATCTGGAAGTCTGATGTAAATACATAAATAATGAGTTAGACTGTAAACATACATGCAACACACAAAGACTGAAGCCTGAATTTGTGCTAACAAATATAAGGTGGATACACATTAAGAAAACAAGCACATATTTACCAAATAAATTTTATGCACCAAAGTCATGTGACTTTTCCTCAACATGTCACATGACTGAATACTTTCTATATTGTGATTTTTCATATACATTAGGACGGATGGACATACAGAAAATGTGAAATTCACAACTAATATCCTGTGTATGAACTCTGTTAAAAACGTCCTAACACTTTTTATAGTTAACTTGACTTAATGTCTTAATTGCAAAAATCTGTAGGCTACTATTTGCATACCATGCCTTGTTATTTAGAAAACATTCTTACATTTCTTAAGTTCTCTTTAATATTTTAGTCTTTGACAAACTACAACAAAGGTGTTTTAACCTGACTGTTTACTCTTTTTTTTTTTTTTTTTTTTGTGCATGTAAACCAATGGGGGTCTATTTGATGGATGGACATATGGAAAATGTGGAAAAAACAAAAAACAAATCACAACCACAATCCTGTCATGTGTTAGCCTGGATGCCAGCCGAACTTAGCCCCGCCCACAACATTTTTAGGTCGGGAAGTTTGGTCTGGACTAGCCTTGGTTTCCACCATGCTGCCTTGCTTGCAGCATGATTTTATTCACGCTGCCAGGCAGTCTGGACACCATGGACCAGATTTTCCCCTCAAAAAGGGAACCAATCACAGAACGGGGAGGGAGCAGCAAGACGATGACGACGTCTATTCGACACACCAAGCAGTTTGTTTATATCTATGGATCCAACATGGCATCAGACGCGAAGTTACCTTTCGATGCAGCCTTAGATAGTGTTCTAAGTAGTTTAGAATGCCAGTTTATTTCGTCTTCTTCCTCGTCGAATTTCTGTCGCTCTACATACGTCATCTGGTATAATTGAAACGATTGGCTATGAGCTACGTACAGGCACATTTGATAGATATTCGTAGCGCCCAATAAACGGCTCTGGGCATTCGTAAACCACGCCTCAAATACGAGAAATTGAACATGTGGTTCCCAGACCACGTCTCAATGAGAAGAGGTCTGACGTTAGCCAGGCTAGGTCTGGACCGTTGTGGAGCAATTATGCTCGAACCAGAGCTGTTCGGACCAATCAAATTGTCAGGGCGGGCTATATACGATGATGGACAGATGATCAACAGTAACGTAAGCTAATCGTCACCAAAGAGTGCTTGGGTTGAATTCGTTTACAACAAAGATGACTGACGCTGGAGAATTGAGATTTCACGAGTTCACACTTACAAATAGATCAGATAAATGCATATTTGACGTGCTGTCAGAGGAGAGGGCTCCAGGCTCGGTATTCGGCCCAAACCCAAAGTACTCCCCCCGTATTCCAGGCTGTGGAAGAACAAGCCAAGAGTGAGTGGAGGGATGTTGAAAACTGTCAAGGAATGTTAGCTGAGTTGACAGAGTGAATAAATATTGCTTCCTCTCATGCTGATAGGGTAGACATGGTAATTGTTTGATGACAAGTTGATTGGATTGATTACCGGTATTTGAACATGCTCCTCCCAAACTTTGTTTATGAAACATGTGTAAATTCCGCCATCGCGTCTGTTATAGAAGATATTGACAGTGCATTCATTTTAAAAGAGGAACAGAGAACCGCGATCGAGGCATTTGTCTATAGGAAAGATGAATGAAGCACATATGTCACTTACTCCGTTGCTCTGATTGGTTATAGGTCTATCCAATTGAGTGCAGAGGCATTTTCTTTCCTGGTTCGGTTGAAACATAATCCCCATAATCACAGCCAGTATCAGACTCATATTCTGACTACTGAGGATGACGACGTCAGGCTAGTCATGTGTATGAGCACTGCAATATCTAACAGTTGTTCTAAGTAACACTTTTTAGTTCACCTTACTTAATGTCTTAACTGAATTGTAAAACTCAAGTAATCTGTACTATTCGTATATTATACCTTTGTTACTCAGAAAACTAAAGTTAAGATTAATTGATTGGTTTGAGTACCATTTTGTCAAGCAACGTTTTTGAGGCGTGGCAATTAATAGATTTTTTTACTAATTCCCTCCACTTCTGCAGCTATCTTTCTCCTTAGTTGCATTCACTCATTTTCCAAAGTTATCTTGGATGTTGAATTGCCAATAAAACTGAAAATTTTAAGAGAACATCAAATAAGTTGACTTCATAAATTGTTGTTTCCATGTCATTTCCTAAAATAATTATGTTTGAAGTCACCAATTAGTCTGACACAAGACTAATACAATTAGCAAATAAAGCCAAATATAGCAAAAGCAATTGCTTAATTCATTCATGCCGGAATGCACTCTGGGAGTCAGTAATCCTGAGTAACTAAGAAGTAAAACTAAAGTAAATTATTAAGTACTCTCTAATGTTCTTTTTTAGTTACTTGAACTCTGGAGTAAGTGAACTCAATTAACTAAGCATTTGCCAGTACAACATACTATTCATATTTCACTTTACTGCATTTTTATTTTATTTTTATTTAAGGCAATCGGTTTTGTGCGCTTAAAAAAAAAAAAAAAAGTAAGGTTATCTAATTAGATTTTACCATGGAATAAAGATTTAATACAACTATATATTGAGTGTAATGCCATCACTGTTCCCCTTTCGTGCATGTGCACTTCTCTGCCTTTTTTAATCCATCTAAAAAATGAAATGCCAGTTTTATATTGGTTAAACAAATTGCATCCATGCAGTGTACCAGAATTGCATTGCCTTTTCCCTTTTCTATCCTCCCCTTTTTATTATTACTTCATTTTCCACTCAAAAAACCTTGGGTAACAACAGCAATTATCCTCATCCCCATTTTGCATTATGAATTGCTGAGGCCTCCAACCATGAAGGAGGAGAATAATGGCCAGTGTCAGTGGGTTCAGCTGGGACCAGGCCATCTGGATAGCAGTCATGTCCTGGAATGCTAAACTCTGTCCAGATTTGTAAGCTTCTCCAATGGAGGGGTCATAGAAGCCACTGGTTCACATCCAGACATGTCATGTGAATGGGTCTCGATCACCCTGGGCACTGGCCCTCAGATAATGTATGATGGATGTTCCAATTTGACAAGGCCAGAACACACACACACACACGCAACAGACCGAGTAAATATGGAGCTAATAGCTTTGTCTTGTTTTATTGTGTTAAAATAGCACAAGAAGGGGGGAAAAATGCTTAAAATCTTAGGGGAGGATGACCTTTTTGTTATTGTGTTTCTACATTATCTG
Source organism: Squalius cephalus (assembly GCF_949319135.1). Classification (NCBI taxonomy): domain Eukaryota; kingdom Metazoa; phylum Chordata; class Actinopteri; order Cypriniformes; family Leuciscidae; genus Squalius; species Squalius cephalus. The sequence continues at coordinate 31,854,522 of NC_137124.1, forward strand.
ATGAAAACAAAAGACATCAACACAATTTTAATGAAAAATATGCATGCCATATAATATGGATGAAATCAGCTGGTGTACTCCACCTACTGGTTCATGGTTCAGGATCATGTTCAGTTTGAAGTCTCAGAGACCACAGAGCCAAATGATTTTTATGATAAAATTCTGGTCACACTTTAGATTAGGGTCCAATTCTCTCTATTAACTAACTATTAACTACGACTTTTGCCTCAATAAACTCCTAATTACTGCTTATTAATAGTTATTAAGGTAGTTGTTAAGTTTAGGTATTGGGTAGGCATTGGGTTGGATTAGAATATTGTCATGCAGGTAAGAAGGTAACTAAATATACATCACATTGTGTGATCCAGTCAGAGAATTTTGGTAATACTTTAGTTTAGGGTCCAATTCTCACTAATAACTACTTGCTTTTTATTATTATTAATATTATTGTGATATTATTTCTTCTTTTTTCTCTCTCTTTTTTTTTTGTCTCTTGAATGGATACTATTAACTACTGAAAGGTGCATGCCCACTTTATGGTAAAACATTATTTAAATTTAATAATATAATCATACTGTTTTTATAACAGTCTTATAAAAGAAAAAGAGTCAATTAAGGAATATAAAGCTTTGCAAACATGACTTGTGGTTTGTTTTTGGGAGTATCTTTAGTTTAAAATGTTGCTGTGGTCTGAAAGTGCCTGCTGATAAATAGTGTAGGAAGATCTGGCAGGACTGATGGGTTTCCTTTCTACTGCAGTTCAGTACTGTTACCTCCTTCTATCAGAGTGTTTCCACACAGCTGACATTCAAGCAGCAGGCCAGTCAAATACAGGATCTGATGTATGTATAATGTATAATCCATTCAAAATCCTGTAAGAACATTTGTTTATTAAGGAAGGAAGGAAGGAACATACAAACAAACAAAGGAAAGAACGAAGGAACGAACAAAGGAACAAATGAACACACTTTCTGGTAAGCAACTCAAAGATATTCAGAGGAAAAGTAATTGATCACCTCATTTTAATAGATTGACTGCATGTGTTACATTATACCAATTGTATCAAGGCACACCAACCCATTCTTTCAGAATAATGACTGCTTAAACATCAGGGAGGCAATAGAGCAGTCACACGATAGTGATGTTATATTACCAAAAAAAAAAAAAAAAAAAAAAAAAAACGGGGGTGAGTGATGAGTATGTTGTCTTCTTACTTACTCTAAACTGTCACCATCGATTCAGATAATGGCCAACCTCCCTGCTGTCTTTCAAATGATATCAATGATACTCGTTTTCCCTGAGACAAATCTGTCCTCATATCAAGGTTAGCCCTGCCCGACACTGCAGAGGTCATTGAGACTCTTAAAATCTCCTTCAGAGCGCTTGCAGTCATACATTTACACTCATTCACATTTATATGCACACACAGACAAAACACTCATGTGACTTGATTAAAGGTTAGCTTTTTTGGGAGGAAATTATGCCTACACTGTGTTTATTAGTCTTGTTGATTCTTTTATAAATCCAATCACTGTGCGTGGACACAACTATCATGGCCTGGAAAATGAAGGGGATGATTTCATACCTGCAGTAAGTATTGAATAATTCTTAGCTCCAAAAACGTGTATGTGAAAATGTGCTTCAGTAACGTGCAAGCAAAAAATAAATAAAAGAGTGGAAGGATTGCATGCATTGCATCAACCTTGATTCACTCTGCATTACCTAAATGATGCATTACAAAGCTACATTTTAAAGTATTGATGAATATGTCAACATGGATGACGACATCCTGCAAATCCGACAACTATTGAATATGCACTATTATACACTGAGATACGAATTGTACAGATCGGATATCTTCTGTTAATCATTATGTCAGATCTTACAGCATATGGTTAGATATTAATGTGCAATGCTGTAATGGAGACAGGATAGCAACAGATCTATTGAGAGCTTGCGTCCACAAACAGGATGATGGATGAGTTTTTGTATTCAGATATGCAGCAAATGCTCTGCCAGATCAGACAAAAAATACCCACCATTCAATGATGTGCCTCCTTAACTATTTTACATTTGACGAGTGTCAAAACAGTTTTACTAAAAACTAGCGCTGTCAATTGATTAAAGTTTTTTGAAATGCCAAATAACTAATTGAGTTAATCACATATATTTGCTGAGGAATACAAAAAAATAATTAAGTAAATTCAAATATACTACATTATTATGACAGTGTAAGAATATACTAATGGATATAAAATTGTATATAAAAATGTGTCTTTAGAAAAGAGGTTCTTAACAACAAACTTCCAAGTAGGCCTCAAGGTTATTTGAATTATTTAAATTATGACAAAACAAGCATTAAAATAAGCTAAAACAACTAAAATATATCTTATTTTAATTCAGTCACTCAATTACTGTTTTTTTTATTTTTTTTCATCCTTTGAAGAATGTATCGGTTTACAAATGTAACCATGGTTCCCTGAGAAGGGGAACAAGACACTGCGTCCTAGGATGCTTATGGGGAGCGCCTCCAGCGTGACCGGTGTCTGAAGCACGTGTCTAAATGCGACAATAACACTGGCCGGTGACAGCTTATGACGTCATTAGCGGTGCGACCAGAGTATGAAATGATCTTGTAGTACATATCAAAAACTTATTTTGTCTGAAGGAGACATGAGCAGGCATACCGAAGCATGGAAGTGTCTCGTTTCCCTTCTCAGAGAACCGTGGTTACATTCGTAACCCGAGACTTTCCCTTTCAAATGGGAACTCACACTGCATCCTGGTAAGCATACGAATGAATGAGAATGAATGCCGTAACAGTCAATGACTCCACAGAGCTAGATCCGGAGTCTCAGTTCCCCGTCCTAGAGGATACGCACCAGCAGCTGTTGTGACTCTATTCTCTAGGGCCAGAAACCCCAGCTACATACCCCGTGGGCAGAGCTCAGGTCCTGGTATTCTTCAGAATACCTTCAAGGGAATTTGGCCAAGGATAAGGAATATCTTGCTTGTCACGTCAGAGGACACTATACCCCTGACGAGTGGAGGTCTCAGGAAAACCACTCTCCAAATGAGAGGAGACCTGGCAACACTCTAAAAATAAAATATCATCAAGGAGTCTCCCAGAAATCCAACGACAGAGCGCTCTCCAAAGCCACGTCTCCTCCAAAACACATGAATGCACACAGCAGTCTGCAAAGCGGCATGAGACAAAAGACGGCGTTAAATTACCTCATGTCTCAAAGCACATAACATTACAATAATAATGAATGCAACCAACTTACAGAGCGCTTACTTCTACCACCTGACTTTTGAAGATTCATTTTTGGTGTTGATAGTGTTGACAGAAACTCATAACTCGGAGTATGAGGATGTGAACAGCTCCTGGTAAAAAAGTCAAGGGTTGCAACCTCGTGAATACGGTTATGACATGGCATGAACACAGCATAAGCTTGTTGTTTTGGTTCAGGGGGAACTGTAAAAGATGACTGCTGTTTGTTTACGCTGCCCGGTGACTGTGTTTGCAATGCGGGAATGTGCTGATGATGTGTGATGTCTGCTCGGGCAGGGTGCGTGGAGATATGAAGATTCATGTTCATATGCATTTCACGAGTTCACACTTACATACAATTTGAGGGGGTAAAGTTTAAATGCGTATTTGGCATGCTGTCCGGGGGGAGGGCTCCGTGCTCGGAGTTCGGCCCGAACCCAGAGTACTCCCCCCATATGTAAGTGTTTAGGACTAGAAGCGTGGAGAAGGTGTGGTGGGGGGATGCTGCAAAACTGTCAATGAATTGAGGTGAGACTGCTGAGTGTATATATACCTCTTACCATTGATTGCTGAGTGCTCTCCACTTGTGTTAATTATCTGAACGTGCTCCTCCAGAACTTTGTTAATAAAACATCATATATGTTGACAGGCCAAATGCAGTGATTGAAAACGTTTTGGTCCCGAGACTTCCACAGAAGGTATATGTACATGTTGTAATTTTTAGACCACTTCTATTATTGATTGCCATCTGAAGAGAGTTTCAACCAGTATAACAAAAAGTGTAAACAAATCGCCTAGCCTAACTTTAATTTTAAAAGAGTGATGAAATCACATCTAGCCATGAAAAATGATAAAGTCTTAAAACACCATGGGCATTTTTATAATGAATACACATTCTACTAGTTATGCCAAACTCTAAAATATTTTATTAAAAAGAAACTGATTTTTTTTTATTTTTTTTTTATTCAAAACCTTAACCAGGTCACAAATCATGAATAACTAGAACATTGTTGTAAAACCTTGAACATTCACCTCCTAAAACTACTGTAATCCTGAAACTCAATTTACAGGCTCAAATATCAATTGAGCCTTCAAATATTGGACAATGGGTTCATAATTAATATTTTAATAATAAAATATGCACATCAAATAAATTGTCACTTTGGGAGCTGGGTTGATTGTAGAGCTCAGTCAACTTAGTCAAACACAAAACCAAAATAAAGAAAAAAATAAATGTTGCACTCAATGAGTCAGTAAATAAACAGTTACTTAGAGCAAAGCCAAATATAAAAAGAAAATGCAAACACATATTTCAAAAGAAAATCAATAAAGGAAACAAAACAATACAAACTTAAACAAAATTACATATCAAACAAACAAATCTAATGCAACTGGAAAGAGCAAATAAAATAAAACTAAATAAAACCACAAAGAAAGATAATTAGAATTAAGGACAAAGCAATAGACAATTCAGACTAGAAATGATCCTATAAATCAAAAAGACAATTATGAATCAAAACAAATACAATATAATAGTCAAAGAACAAAAATGATTAAGACAATTAACTTAAAGCCCAAATTATTTTGGAAACGGAACAGCACTGCAGCCGTAATGAACGTGAAGCACCCCGACTGGAATGCAGTTTCAGGCCTTCACGTACCTATAAGCAAATTGAGACTGTTACTCTGCACACACACACATATACATACATATATACATATATATACATATACAGTACAGGCCAAAAGTTTGGAAATATTACTATTTTTAATGTTTTTGAAAGAAGTTTCTTCTGCTCATCAAGCCTGCATTTATTTGATCAAAAATACAAATAATAATAATAATATTGTGATATATTATTACAATTTAAAATAATTTGTTTTCAATTTATTATACTTTAAATTATCATTTATTTCTGTGATGCAAAGCTGAATTTTCAGGATCATATATACATATATACACACATATACATATATACACACACACGTATATATCTCTATCCATATACACATCAAATGGATAAATACAGATCGTCGAGAGAATGTAATGTTTCAGTAAGAGACAACAAACCATAACTTTTCCAGGGGAAAACCAGAGCAGAGAAAACACAATCCAGCAAATGCGTCAGGTTCTTACAGCTGATAAAAGAAGTAGGTTAAGCAAAGGTGTCAAGTAACGAAGTACATATACTTTGCTATCTTACTTAAGTAGAAATTGTGGGTATCTATACTTTACTGAAGTAATTATTTTTCAGCCGACTTTTTACTTCTACTCCTTACATTTTCACGCAAGTATCTGTACTTTAAAATAGCCTCGTTACTCTTATTTCAGTGCAGCTTGTTTTCATTTCGGCTTGTCATCGTTCAAAAAAAAAAAAAACCTATCGAGATAAATCGCGTCATCCGGATAGAGTGAATTTGATTGTGGTTGGATGAGAAGTACAAACCATTCCGACACCCTATTGGTTTGTACGCGTGTATCCATCGTGTACGTCATCTGCCTCTGAAGTTTAACTATTTGCACCATCAGTGTTGCCAGATTGGGCAGTTTTGAATTTGATTGTTTGGGCAGGTGGACAAAATTTGGGCTGGTTTGGGGTCAGTTCGGCGGTTTTCAAACATCTACATTTTAAAGTCTAATTGGTTAAAAAACTAAACTAAAGTGTGCATGTAGTCCATAATATCTGTCATCATGACATTACTAAACACACCTGCCCATGCAGAGTCATTTGGCGTTGGTGTTGACGTCACGACGAGAACGCACTTTTAGCCAATCAGCGATCAGCAGGCAGACGCGATTTAGCGCAATAAGTTGTAGTTGTATATTCAAGTGATCGCTAAGCCAAAGTGACATGCTATACAGTAAGTTGTATCTACAGTAAAGAGGGAGATAGTGAGCAACTCTAAAAACGTACACATGTGGTGGGAGATGACTCGATGGTGAATATAACTCTGAGAGGAGAGCACAGTTAAATGACTTGAATTGAAATCAAATATGGGACGACTCCTATCCATGGTCATGTGCACACTGGCCTAACCAGACATCTGCAACTTTTACAGTCCCTCTACACTCTACTTGTCCCTGACAGCTGCTGAAAAAGGTTTGAATCAACAATGAATCAGTGTTGACTGCTAAATTCTGCGTTATGTTCTGCAATGTGTACATCCGAGGATTGAAATCATCGGTTAATTTCTTGATTGCCGTTTTGACAGTGTCCACCTGGACATTTTAGTCATATTTGCTAATTCTCCTTAATTATTTGGTGAGATTTTGGCAGTGTTGGTCAAGTTACTTGGAAATAGTAATTAGTTACTGATTACTGATTACTTCTCCAAGAAAGTAATCCAGTTACTTTACTGATTACTTATTTTCAAAAGTAATTAGTTACTTTACTAGTTACTTTACTAGTTACTTTACTAGTTACTTTTCAAAAACATGATGCACGAAATGAATACGCTATAAAGCAATAGACCTTTCAGCCTAATTCTATTCTTTCTGCATATTCCATCATCTAAAATTGAATCAATTGAAACATTCTTTTTTAAAACTTGTTTTATTAGTTTCAGTATTTTAACTTTATGCACATTGCATCAATGACTCACTCATTAAGATGGTCGCCTGCCGCCTCCTACTGGCGGTTTATAAATATTATTTCTATGCACAAATAATATTTCTTATTTGTATATTCAAAAAATATTTTAAATAATCTCATTACATTATTTAATGCAGTTTAATTTGATTGGTAACAGCCCTTTAGCATCTTATTATTCTATTTGAACCCTTGTGTGGTGTTCATATTTTTGTTACTCAGCCAGTGTTCGTGGGTCTGGTGGACCCGCTGCATTTTTGAGTTTTTAATTCAACACAATCAAAAATGTTATGTTAAAATACTCAACAGATGTTTACTTCATCCCAATTACAAGCAATATAAACAGCATATATGGTTAATATGTTCTCTTTAGCTTTGTTAGATCACATTTAAGAACTGCAACCTCGTGTGGGAATGGCAGGAGTAGAAGCACAAAACTCACTCTTACACTCTTTCACACTTACACACAATCTCTCTCTCACATGCACGCACACACATACACACACCCACAACACACACACAGACACACACAAAACACCCCCCCCCCCCCCCACACACACACACAATGCACACACATACACACACCCACAACACACACACAGACACACACAAAACACCCCCCCCTCCCCCCCCCCCCCCACACACACACACCCACACACATGCACACACACACACACACACACACACACACACACACACACTCACTTGGATATGTGGTGTACGGTCACTCTCCATAGGCATAATGGTTTTACTAATGTACAAACTGTATAATCTCTCCTCCTACACTAACCCTACCCGTAAACCTACCAATCACAGACAACTTTTGGCATTTTTTGAATTTCAAAAAACACCATTTAGTATGTTTTAGTATGAGGACACAGATGTCGTCATAAACCATGTTTACGTTGTAATACCCATGTCATTATACACATTTGTGTCCTCATAAACCATATACAAGAACATACACACACTAACAGCAGGCCCTGACAGGAGGAGGACAGAGTAAAGGTACACAGGACCTACAATTTCCACACTTTTATTAGCCCCGGGTCCAGTGGACCCGAACATCCTCTGTGTAATATAAATGTGTAGGGGGGGTGTACAGTGTGTTTTCATTGAAAATGTGTTCTGATATACATTCCTCACAGAAAATGAGCCAAGGCCAATGAGTCTCAGTTTGAAAAAAATAATTAATTGTATCATTTTTCTTTTGATAAAAAATGAAAACGGGTCCAACAGACCCGAACACCATACAAGGGTTAATTTATTGATCAAATTTAAGAATTTTAAATGAAAGATGAAGCAAACGATTAGGGAAAAACGCCCTTTATAAAGTTTAAAATATCATAAATATGCCGATTTATATATGTTAAAGCTGACTGAACTGATGAGAATACTGTTTCGGAATAAATTATATTTACAACATTTACAACAAATTTTTTTTTATTTTTTCCTGTTCAAACAAATGTTTTTACTCGGACAAGTGAATGACCAACCGAAGGACAAATGAAAAGGCTTAAATGTTGAGCCCTGGTATATATATATATATATATATATATATATATATATATATATATTTATTATTATTCATTTATTTACCCATAAACCTGTCTTTAGGAAGCCATAAGTTACAGTGGCAAGAATACCTTTGTGTGGGGGGGGGGGGGGGGGTGGGGGGTGGACAGGGTTTACATTAAGACAGGAGTATGCCTTAATCTAGTTAAACGTGCATTTCTTTTCTTTTATTCCACAGCTGATGTGTGCAGTTTTTTATTGCTTGCATTAAAATAATTTTCTCTTGTTTTGTTTTTTAATTGAAGTCTTTTTCTTCTGCCATTCATGCTTATCAGCTCCATGCAATCTTAAGCTTTTCTTGGTTCAGCTGCACACAGTCTGAAAAGGTTTTTTGGCAGTTTGCTAAAATAAAAGAGCCATTCTAAGAGCCATCGTTTAAGCTGTTGACTTTTCTACCTTGAGAAAGAACGTTAAACGAACAACTTAAAAAGGCATGACAAATCATGACATAAGACTGACATCACTCACAACGTACCAATGCATTATCCCTCATGAACAAATATAACGTCTGATGTTTGCATACGTGCCTACCAGTTTACCATTACGACATCTTTCATGTATAAACATGATGTCTGAACACGGACAAACGGTGCGTGTTGACCATAGACAGTATAAGAAGTGGACAGAGCCATCTCACTGGAACTCAATTGAGACAAGTGAAGCCCATTTTTAGCGATTTTTTTAGCACTTCCGTTCCTGACGCGCAGACTCAAACCGACTCAAACTAAGCTTGATGACGTGAGCAACCTGTCTGACAGATGTAAATCTTCTAGTAGCTGTGCGTGCAACTGCCAACGTTAATCTTGCAGAGATGGCGAGCTTGAGCAAAGAGTTATTTGGCGTGAGTGAGCAGGAGTAAGTATTCTGATTAATTATTTTGTATAGTATTTATTTTAAAATGTAACGCCAGGGCTTCTCCCTTGACGTCCCCCCGATTGCCTGCGAGCTTCTCCTCCTGTCTGTACGGTAATTTCTCTACTGTGCGACAGAGAGTCGAGTGGTTATGACACAATCGTTAGCCTATTTTTACAAAAACTGTTTCTACGGGGCCATAATGTAACATAGAAGGTAATGGAGACCTTTATACATTGTCGTGTTTCTTTAGAAATAAATAATGGACAAATGGAGTCTTTAAACGCCTCAGATGTAAAGTTACTCGCTGTCAAAGTGACGCCAAAATGAATGGGAGTCAATGGAATGCTAACACAAGTGAAGTTCTGCTACATGATGGCGGCACGCGGCCAGCTTCAACTTTCGGTCGATGGATTACCCGCTTGGTGTTGACTCGTCAAAATTCACACGTTTCGTTTAAAGACTTTTGAACGCGATCGCCTGCCATAGTGTTTACCACTGACTTCGCGGCGCTGATGTCATTGTCACTCACAAGTCACGAGACAGTCTTGCAGTATAACGCAGTAACGCAGCCTGCTTATGGGGAAGTAACAGTAATCTAATTACTGTTTTTGCAATTGTAATCCCTTACTTTATTCGTTACTTGAAAAAAGTAATCGGATTACAGTAACGCGTTACTGCCCATCAGTGGATTTTGGTGAGATTTTGGGCTGGAAATCACCGTCCCAATCTGGCAACACTGTGCACCATTACAATACTTATAGGCAACTAGTCATCATATCTTCTGCTCCATGAAACACGTTAATGCTCAGTAGAACACATATGGTTCTTTAATGTATTTTCATTGTACTAAAATGCGTTCATTTTCAATGGGCATATATGCGGCTGAAACAGGTAGCCTAGTGCATCCCAAATTTTTTTAACATTAACATTTCAATATAACATATTCATTATGGCTTTTAGAAAAAAGTTTTTTTGAGGAAGTGGGGTAGTGCACTATAGGCCCCAAGCTTTTGTCCTTAATGGCATTTTTGGCATTAATTTTACTTTTATACTTTAAGTAGTTTTGAAACCAGTATTTTTACACTTTTACTTGAGTAAAAAGCTTGAGTTGATACTTCAACTTCTACAGAAGTCTTTTTAAACCCTAGTATCTATACTTCTACATGAGTAATGAACGTGAATACTTTTGACACCTCTGAGGTTAAGCAACGATCTGAATGACAGATCAGCATTTTCTAGAACATGTAGAACAAGGCACAGGTGAAACTGATTAAACACTATGGAAACTAATGAGGGTAACTAAGGAAACAAACGCAAACAGGAACTAAACACAGGAAGAAAAAACATGGAAACAATAGTAAGGCAACAGAATATCAAAATAAGAGTCCTTGATTTCCCCTGTGTCTTGAGTGTTTTGTGTTCATGACACTGTATGGCTACATCAGGTTGTCTTTGTTGCATCTGTGGCCACCACAAGGACAAAGGACACTATATATGTTATATGTTTTAGCTTAGACTACGCCACCCTGGGAATTTCACCCAGAGAATATTATCCGCGCACAAGTTCCCCACTAAAGACAAAGCATGGAGACACAGGTATTTATACAAAGTTACAAAAAGAAGTTTATTATAATTTATAATAAAACCCGTACACAAAAATAAGACAAGCCTCAAGCAGTCAAGTACAATGTTCACAAAAAGGAAGCTGCGGCCTTGCAAGAGGTATGCATGTTCCCCTCACACACTACACACTCACAGCACAAAGAGCCCCAGTGAAATGACCAGTCACGGCACACGTTGTAGACACCACCACCAAAGAAAGGAGGGAAATGATCACTTTCCTAAGCCAAAAGGCCGCAGCTCCTGAAAAAGAACACTCTCCACACCACACACATACCACACAGACAAGAAAATATTTAATAAAAGGTTATACAAGCTAACAGGTGGATGGCAAATGCTCATCCACCTACAGGCCTTGACATTCAACCTTAATAGGCCCAATCAAATGAAGAAGAAAAATTAAAGTAAACAAATTCAGTCTTTTTACCAAAATCAACAAAAACAAATAGTTATGTTTCACAAAAAAAAAAAACACGCTTCAAATGAATAAACAATATACAAAATAAATCAATTCACAAATATTATATTTACCAAAAGAAGACAATTTAAGACATTGGAAAATTATACAAAATAAAGAAAACCACAAAAATGAAAACCACAAACGCAAAACAAGATATCAAACAAAAAAAAAACAATAATTTAAGATCGTAATATGGGCAAAATATCCACTAAGGAAGTGTGTGAGCAGAATATGTTTAGATGTAACAAAGCACAGCAGGATCAAAACATTGTATCCAGCAGTCTCAACATAGCCTATGACAAAACAGCGTTGACACTGCACAAACTGTAGTTCTCCGTAGCTGCGAAGCCAGGCACCCAAAAGGACATCCCCTCAATAGTCTAATACAGTCGTCATTCACACGAACTGAAGTCCACAGACGCCCGCACAACAGCCATCCAACTGAAACCAAAACCACGTTTATAATGAACGAAATGGGAAATTGTTGTCCGACCGGAACGGTCACAGCCGCGTGCAGCGAGAAGCAAACAGACAAGGTCCACAAAAGGCGCGCTAGTAGCAGTCACAGCAGCAGTCACAGCAGCATACAGCGTGCAGCAACAGGCGAGGGTTCCCAAATAACACACTGGGAGCAGTCACGGCAGCGTGCAGCATACAGCAAATAGGCGAGAGTTCACAAAAGATGCGCAAGAAGCCTAAATACACGCGCAGGTTAATGACGTCACATAACTTAGAATGCGGACAAATGAGCTTCCAGCTCATTATGTCACAATCTACCCCACCTTTTTTTGCAACGTCGCCCCGACGATGGACTCAGCTCCAGGGTCTAAAGACAGAAACTGAACTAGAAACAGCTGCTGATCGAATAGCAGACCCAGAGCCTCCTAATGCCCTAGGAAGATGATGAGGGTTAGAGTGTTGTCCTGCAGTCATTCGTCTTGGCCTCACCTGACCATTATCTGGCTCAGGGGGGTGTATGACCCCTGGCGAGATAGAGACCAAACTGCCACCCCCCACTTCTACAAGATCAGGATCAGGTTCGCTTGGGGCCACTAATGGCATTGCATCAGTAGTGGATGACTCAACCAAAGCATGACCGTCTAAGGCCGACACACCCACCTCTTGATGCTCCCTTGGAACCACATGCCAGCAATCCACCTCGTCTCCCTCCTCATACACAGACTCTAATAAAGTTGAAGGCACATCACTAGGACTCAACTCCGGAGTCACCGTCTGACTTCGTCCCTTTAACAGGGAACAATGGACATGTTTAACCTGACCAGGTTCTTCCCGTGATGCAATAGAGTAGACAGCACCGTTATCCTCTGGTGCTTTCACTACATAATAGGCTACAGGACTCCACAAATCCTGGATTTTATGGCGTCCTCGTCTACCACACTCCTTCAAATACACCAGCTGGCCAACAGCCAATGGGACATCCCGAACATGCTGGTCATGGTTCACCTTTCGATGATTTGCCGTGAGCTTTAACCGTGCACTGGCTCCCTCAAAAGCAGCCTGTAGCCGTGCTTTATGTTCTACAATCCACTCATGCACATCACCAGGAACGACGTCCTGGACCCCTCCAAGCAGGAAATCCACTGGGAGCCGTGGCTCCTGCCCAAACATAAGAAAATATGGGGACTCACCGGTGGCCTGGTGGGGAGTGGTGTTGTAGTAATATACCACCTGCGGGAGACAAGACGCCCAATCCCTCTTCCTTGAGGGGGGAAGGGTGCGCAACAGATTATGCAAAGTGCGATTAAATCGCTCGCATTGGCCGTTACCCGCAGGATGGTAAGGCGTTGTGCGAGACTTCTTGATGTTGTACAATCCACATAACTGCCGCACTAGGATGGACTCAAAGTTGCGCCCCTGGTCGGAATGAATTCGACCAGGGACTCCCAACCTATAAAACCATTCCCCCACTAACACCCCAGCAACTGTTTCAGCACGCTGGTCTCGAGTTGGGACAGCCAATGTATATTTAGTAAACACATCGGTCATCACTAAAACATTCTCTATCCCTGTCTGAGATGCCTCCAAAATAGTGAAATCAATTGCTAGAATCTCATTAGGGTGAGATGCATACAGATGACCCATATGACTACGAGCAGCTGGTTGCGTATCTTTAGCAACCTGGCACCGCTCACAATCTCGACACCACTGGGCCACTTCTGCTGCCATATTTGGCCAATAACAGCGCTGCCTCACCAGTTCGAGAGTGCGCTCTATCCCCTGATGTCCATGTTCCTGATGCAACAGGGTCAACACTTCACTGCACAGAGAAGAAGGGAGGAGGATTTGAAAAATCTCCTCTCCTCCATCAGAACGAAAAACACGGCGGTACACTACACCTTCTCGATCTACCAACCTATTCCACTGGCGGAGTAAGACTCGTGCTGACTTAGAGAGCCCTCGGCGCTCCTCCCCATTGGGAAAGGTCTTACCATCCCAAAACTCTAATACCTCAGCAAGGACTCTATCAGCACGCTGCTGGACTCTAATTTCTTCGGTAGAATAACTCGGTAGAGCGAACATCGCTGCCTGAAGAACGTGGGGACCTACTTCTCCCTGCCTCATAGAACACAGAATCTCCTCTGGTACACCCGTCCCAGGAAGCGCCTGATCTAACCCATGACAACCAGGTGGACCCTGTCTTGAAAGAGCGTCAGCATTACGATTACTTCGGCCGGACCTATACTTTATCTCAAAGTCAAATGAGGCAAGCTGTGCGGCCCACCGCTGTTCTGTAGCACCAAGCTTTGCAGAATTCAGGTGACTCAGGGGGTTGTTGTCAGTGTAAACTACACATTTCTAAACGCAACAAACTCCAGCTTCATGGAGCTATAATTTGACATGTTGCGCTCAGTGGGCCGTAGACTACGACTCGCATAAGCGATGGGTCGCACCTTGCCCCCCTGCTCCTGAGAGAGCACAGCTCCCAGTCCTCTATGGCTGGCGTCTACTTCTAGAACAAAAGGTCGAGAGAAATCAGCATAGGCCAGAACCGGAGACGACGTAAGCCTACCTCTCAAACCATCAAAACTTTGTTGGCACTGTTCGGACCATGCCATCCCAAAGCGTTCAACCGTATGCTTCCTGGATTTAGACCCCGCAAATTCTGCCACTAACCGATGTAGAGGGGCAGCCAATTGAGCAAAGCCCTCCACGAAGCGAAGATAATAACTTGCGAAACCCAAGAATGAACGCAAGTCCTTAACCGTCTCTGGGCGGCGCCACTGGGCCACTGCCTCAACTTTACTGGGGTCGGTGGACACTCCCTCAGACGAAATGACATGTCCCAGATATTTCACCTCCTTCTGGAAAAAGGAACACTTCCCCAACCTAGCCTTTAACCCTTCAATCTCCAAACGATGCAAAACTACCTCTAGACGCATCAAGTGTTGTGCTACTGATGACGAGAACACTACAATGTCATCAAGATATAGTAATAACGACTGGCACTGCTGGTCTCCAAACAAGCGTTGCATTAATCGCTGAAAGGTACTGGGGGCATTGCAGAGCCCAAATGGCATACGATTGTACTCAAATAGGCCAAATGGGGTGCAAAAAGCGGTCTTCAGCCGATCCCCCTCAGCTACCGGGACTTGGTTATAACCATTAGCCAAGTCCATGGTTGAGAACCAACAGGCCCCTGATAAGGCATCTAAAGATTCCTCTATGCGAGGCAAGGGAAATGCATCTTTTCGGGTTTTGGCATTTAATTGGCGGTAATCTACGCACATGCGTAGGGTACCGTCTTTTTTTTTTACCAGGACAATCGGTGAAGCGTAGGGGCTACAGCTCTCTCTAATCACCCGTGCCTCAAGCAATTGATTAATATGTGCTTTAACCACCTCATACTCAGAGGGCGGGATCCGGCGATAACGCTGCCGAACTGGAACATCGTCCATGAGGGGAATATCATGAGCCAACAAACTGGTGCAACCCAAATCCCCCTCATGGGCCGAAAATACCGACTGGTATCTATGAAGCAATGCCATCACTTGACTTACCTCCTCCTCTGATAATCCTGACAATCCTAAAGCATTAATCTGTTCCTCCATAGTGAGAACTTCCGGGGGAACCTGAGTCTGGACAGTGGCGACAACAGATCGAATCTCTGCCACATCTGGGGGCAAACTGACCACAAGCACCTGATCCAAAGTTCCTAAAGGGCTACGGGGATAAAGCATGACATCGGAAATCCCGACGTTAACAATGGGCACATATGCAGTACCCCGGATTACCTGAATTAGTGCAGGAGACGCCAATAATCCCGCAGGTAACCCCTGCTCGAGTGGCTCAAAAAGCACAGGAGAATCGGAATAGTGCTCAGAGCATGTGGCAGCGACAAATTTCACGGTGCCACCGGGTATACAGCAAGCCCGGTGGCCACGAACTCTGACCTTACCAGCACGACCCTCTACAGGTTCAGCATTAACGTGACAGCAATACTGAAGTGCCTGAACCATAACGCTCGGGGCCTGGGTAACAAAAGGCACACTAAACAATGCAGGGCCATGTTGACCAAAGAGCTCCTGGTAACATCGGCGCAAGACATTCATCCCCAATACCCCGGGAACTTTGTCACCCATGCCAGCAGGAGGATCTCTGACCACCAGAACCCCACACTTAGGCACCAAGCAACCACAAAGCTCAATGTCTAACTCTACATAACCAATATATGGAATCTCAAGCCCATTTGCCGCACGCAGCTGCAACCAATGACACATTTTAAGCTCTTGTTCTCCCGACGCAATATCTCTACGGAAACAGCTCTCTGTAATAGTGGACACCATTGAACCAGTGTCCACCAAACAGGGAACTGAAACCCCACCAAAGAGGGCAACAAGATGTGGACAGGACGAAATTAGTAGAGGCATGTTTTCAACGTGATTTAAAACAGAGCCCATTGACACCCCAACCGGACTGTGGCTCTGCAGCCCGGTGGGAACTAGTTTTCCGACTGTTGTGCTGGGCGGGACTGTCTTCCTCCAGATATGGGTACGACCGCGGAGGGAGGCCAAGGGCGAGGAGAAACCCGGTCACCATCGCATTCTCTAGCGAAGTGACTAGCACGATGACATCGTCTACATATTACGGAACCCCTATGAGGGGAGGGCTTTTGCAAGGACAAACCCTGTAACTGGGCCAGCCCTTGAGTAAGCTGGCCCAACTGCTCCTGTTGAAGTTTTAGCATCTCTTTTAACTCATCAAATTCCGATCTGGCCACCAAGCCACCACCCTCTAACCCAGAACGCCCTTGCATTCCATATTGGACACCATACGCTAACGGGAGGGACTGACTCCGAGCTCTGGCACCTCCCAACATCCCTTCCCTTTCCCACCTTATCGCTTCACTGCGCACATATAGAAAATTACAGGACGGCTCACGACGGACCAATTGTTTAAGCTCACGGCGCAATGCTGGATCTATAACAAATTCAACAAACTGGTCACGTAGCAAAACCCCTGCATTTGGCATCGCAGCTGGTGACTGTTGCTTCACCTTCTCCTGGAGGCCCATTAAGGCGAGGGAGAACTCCAACAAGGTCTCCCCCTCCTGTTGCCTACGGGAGAAGAAAGCTTCTTGTAGTGCTACATACGATAAGGAACAACCATACAGGTCACGAAGTGCCACAATAATTTTATCAGGGTCTCCCTTTTCTGAATCAGGACGATGCCTAATCTCCTCTCGAGCTTCCCCCTCCAAATGATCAAAGAGGAAAAAAGCTTTATCAACAGTGGACAGACAACGGACCCGCATACAGGCCTGTGCTTCCTCAACCCACTCATTAATACTTACTCCTGATTTACCGCTAAACTTTGGGCACTTCCGGTCCCTGGGGACAAAAACAAACCTATCAACAGCTTCAGTGCCAGCACCGACCCCTAAAGGCCTAGATGTCGCTGCATTACTACCCTGCAGATCACTCATGGCACTTACTGAAGGTTGCTGTCCCTGCAGCCTTTCGTTCTCAGTCCTCTATTGGGCCACCAGGTCCCGCAGCTCCTGCAACTCAACATCCATATCTAACAATTTTAATTGAGAAGAGAATTATGAATGAAATACATAAACCTAAATAAAACGTAGGGATGTTAGAGAAGAAAATAAACAGTTTATGTCACCGTTGTTTTGTCAAAATACATACAATCACACAAAAACACAAACAAAAATTTAAGATCGTAATATGGGCAAAATATCCACTAAGGAAGTGTGTGAGCAGAATATGTTTAGATGTAACAAAGCACAGCAGGATCAAAACATTGTATCCAGCAGTCTCAACATAGCCTATGACAAAACAGCGTTGACACTGCACAAACTGTAGTTCTCCGTAGCTGCGAAGCCAGGCACCCAAAAGGACATCCCCTCAATAGTCTAATACAGTCGTCATTCACACGAACTGAAGTCCACAGACGCCCGCACAACAGCCATCCAACTGAAACCAAAACCACGTTTATAATGAACGAAATGGGAAATTGTTGTCCGACCGGAACGGTCACAGCCGCGTGCAGCGAGAAGCAAACAGACAAGGTCCACAAAAGGCGCGCTAGTAGCAGTCACAGCAGCAGTCACAGCAGCATACAGCGTGCAGCAACAGGCAAGGGTTCCCAAATAACACACTGGGAGCAGTCACGGCAGCGTGCAGCATACAGCAAATAGGCGAGAGTTCACAAAAGACGCGCAAGAAGCCTAAATACACGCGCAGGTTAATGACGTCACATAACTTAGAATGCGGACAAATGAGCTTCCAGCTCATTATGTCACACATCCAAATTCATTTGTAAATACGATTACTTTCCCCTTCACACAAGTGTCTAACAAAGACAAAACTTGGGGGGAAATAAGTTTGGTTGATTCCAAAAATGCACTGTACTCAGTTTTATGCTGTTGTTATAAGAGCTACATTTGTTCTCAAAAAAAGAATTGTTCATATAGAGAGCTGTAACCAGCTATGGATGATTGTTCACAGCGGGCAAAAGGGGCAATTATTTGGCATCCTAGATAAGGCTTGTGGCCAAACCCTGGAAAAGTATTTGAGTGGGTGTGTGTTGGAGCAGAGACGGAGGTAATGATGACTCTTGAGATGTGCGAGTAGTCCTCCTTGCTCTTCTTCATCTGCAGGTTATTCCTGCTACATAAAGATACCATGAAGGCAGCAGAGATGTGACAGAGTAATGCACTGACAGGAGGAAAATGTAAGAAACCGGAGCAGAGAGCTGCTTCTTTTCAACGCCTGCTTTTTGTTTACTCATCGTGAGTGGCAGGCCAAGTCAAATCCACACGAAAAGACCCAAGAAAAGAGCCACAGCATATCGCTAATTGGCACAGTGACTTGAAAGGCCAGTGAAGGAGAGCTCGATTTTAAAGAGAGAAACAGTTTTCCCAGACCCTGCGGGGACAAACACTGCTGTGCCCTTGTCAACAAATCTGACAAACAAATTCAAGATAGATTTCGCTGCATTCAATTTGGTTCACAAAAAGTGCGAAAAGTTTGTTCAATTCTCTGTATCTTTACTCACGCTTCACTTCCTTGTGGAGGTTTACATTGATCCACATCACTCTGGAGTGTCTAATACAAGTTTAGTCAGAAGCAACTGCAACTGAACTTTTCTATTTGTTGAAACATTTCACAACAAACTTGAGTGATTTAATCAGTTACCTAGTACGGACAATTTCCACCATTGAATCCTTTTTACACCACTGATGTATTATCACGATGTGTTCTGCGATTTAAATGGTGGAATGCCTCCTCTCTCCAAGAACTGATGAAGCCTCTCAGGGGGTGTTGTCATTTACACGACAATGGCATTTTGTGGATCTGAAACTTGTGAAAACGGGTTTCAAAGTGCACGTTTTAAAAAAAAAAAAAAAAAAAAAAAAAAAAACCTTTATCTCTATGTAAACTATAAAAATGTGAATTTGTGAAAACTATGATGTCATGCCCATGGGTTTTCATTATACGTTTATACATATAACGTTTTCAGTCTATAGGCACTGTAAAATAATGTGCATGTGCGCAGACGTGTAGTGTTTCTTTACAAAGTAACATCGCAAACTATTTGCCTTGCATGCATCAGTGTTGGGGAAAGTTACTTTTAAAAGTAATGAGTTACCATATTGTGTTACTTCTAGGAACTTATTGGATTACTTTTGTGTTACTTTTTCTCACCTCCTGGGCTTGGCTTGCTTGTTTTTTTAATAGCAAAAAAATTAAAAATAAAAAAAAGGAGAAAAAAGGAAACAGGTGATGTTTATCAAAAGTAATTTTTGCTTATTAGTATGGCAGATCAGCTATAGTATCAGCAGCAAAGACATTGGTTAATAAAGAGAATAAATACATATGTATGTTTGTTAACATTTAATTATTGCAGGGTTGCAAAATACTCTGGGTTTGCATTTCACTGTTTTTATTTATTTTAAAGGGGTCATATAATGCCATTTTTGTACAAGCTAATATGATTCTTTAGGGTCTAAATTAAAAGTTTGTAATATACTTTAATTAAAAATTCTCATTAGTATTGTAAGAAAACACTAATTTTACCTGGTCAAAAACAGCTCTGTTTTCAGCACGCCGTTTCAGTGCATGTGTCTTTAAATGATAATGAGCTTTGCTCACCCCGCCCCTCTGTTCTGTGGGTACACCGTATCTAACACAATAACCACGTGTTATTCGTTATAAACGTGTGATTATGAATTATATTGAGAACGTCGTACATAGAAAACATGCCGTAATGTACCCTGAGTGTAAACCTTAGACGCATTCATTGTGAAGCCTGCAGCAAGGTTTGCAAATTTCGCAAAGATTAATATAAATACTAATATAAAGGTTAATAAAACATTACACTCACATCTTCTGGAGGTTCAGCAGTAACACGTTGGTACCGATCCGTTTTTTCTCGTTTGTAAAGCTGTCTGGTGTGAAATGATTCGCGTAAACATGAAAGCATGGAGGATCGTGGGGAATCCCCGTGAGGGAATCCCCGCGTCAATCCTTTGGGCATATCGCTTCAAAAACAAAACTCAGCCACTGCATCTTCAACGGCTCAGATTTAGGAACATCCAAATGACTGCTGTGTTCCTTATTACATCTAAGAACAGAACACCACAATCGCTTAGACGCCATTCTGCTCCAGCATATCAACAATGGCGGACTACTATGACGACGGCTGTCACAGCTCGCTCAGGGCGGGTCTTGTGTTGAAACACGGCTGTCAATCACAATCGCGGGAGGGGCGTACGATCTTATGACGTCACAATATCGAACGGCTTGATTTCATAGATGGTCAAACATATATGGAGATTAAAACAAAACCACTGGATGGATTTTAATCATGATAGGATGGTTGTGTACAGGCACTGCCAACAGACATTTCAGTGCAATCAACTTGTAAAAGTGCATGTACCATTATATGACCCCTTTAAGGAATACTGAATCTATTTTTGTGCAAGTGGGATGAATAAATGCATTCTCACATTTAGTGTAGAACTACAATAACCATCATTTACACAGTGCACACAATGTGCAACGCCTCTGCACCTTACTCCTGATTTCTCTCAATAATATTTATTGTACATTTAAAATGCGTTACATTAATAGTTACTTGAAAACACTGTAATATTACATAACTTGTGTTATTATGCACTGTGTTACTACCCCCAACACTGTGCATAATACACTGTTTTTAGTCACATTTGTCATTCAGAAACTATAGATTCTGGACTTTTTAGAGTGGTTTCGATAATGTAGTCAGGCTGCTTCAAGCATGTATAGACAGACAGAATATTGTGATTAATATAAGTATACCATTATGTCGCTCAAGCTTTGCAGTAAAAGTTAATCATAATAATAATAATAATAATAATAATAATAATTCGCAACTAAATGAAAATATAGTTTAAATTGATATAAAATGCATATAATTATTTCATAATTACTTCTATTGGCTTTTAAATATGGCTACTCAGAATGTACTGACAAACTTTTGTTAAACTAAAATATACTTTAATGTAATTTATATTGAAAATTTTGGACTAAACCACTCAATTCATATGCATTAGTTTTAAGATCTATTTACAAACTTTTTAAAGTGTCAAAGTGGTAGTTGCATAGCTGTCAACGAAGGGACGTAAAACTCTCAGATTTCATCAAAAATATATTTATTTGTGTTCTGAAGATGAACAAAAATCTTATGGGTTTGGAACAAAATGAGGGTGAGTAATTAATGAAAGAATTTTAAATTTTGGGTGAACTATCCCTTTAAGAAACACATGAAAGTCTATGCTCTTGATTTAAGTGGCATTTTATTTAATTAATATTATATTATATTATTTGTGAGTACATTTTTTTATTAATATACTTTTAAGATTTGAAGTGCACTGCAAGTGCACATTCATTACAATTGCACTTCTTTTTCACTGGTGCAAACTGATACATACGCATTGTGTGATTTGCAAAGCTGTCCAAAAGGTGTTATATGAGGTTGAATTGCATGTGATTCGCGTGAGCATATTAATACTTATGCAAAATATCAAACTGGGCCCTTATGAGGGTTTATTTGCAATATACATCAATCCATGGTGATTATTTGCTTATTATTTTGTAAAGCTCCTTGTCAGGACTAATTAGCCTGCTTAAGCATTTATGTGTGAAATGTATTTTGTAGGAGAATCAAACAAACAAACAAACAAACAAACAAAGAAACAAACAAACAAACAGAGAATAGACAATCTGGGACCAGACTAATTTCTGTACATTCCACACACACACACACTTCAAAATCATCTTCATATTCCTAATTCTCTACATACTCACCCTGACATCTGTACCTGTAGAACGGTGTACTCTGATAATTAACTTACAACTGTCTCTAACTTGCTTCCACTTTCCTTGTTGCCTAGAAACCTGACAGAGACAGGTTTGAGAAGTGACTCACTAGATCCATAGCTGTGGGTGAACTCAGACTAGATCAGCGACTGAAAGAGGTTTGGGAATTGTTCCACTGCGGGAAAGTCTGTCAAGCAAAGGGAGTTCAATACAAAAATGATGAGTTGTAACTTATGGCTGAAAATCAACTTGTCTCTCTCCATCATGCATTTTTGAATTGTCTTTTGTCTTATCTCAAAATCACAAGCAAAGCCACTGGCGCATCCACAAATTCAATTCATCTTAAATTTATTTTAGTTTTGCTTTGTACCGTTTATAAAGTAAATGGAACAAGTCAGTTTACAATATTTGTGATTCCATAAGCCTTTGGGAGAATTTTCTACATGCAACATGCTACATGCAAGCAAAAATGTAATTTTCCTGTTCCATTTGCATGTCATGCATGTTGCATGATACATAAACCAAACAGGGACAGAGAACAATTTGGTTTTAAAATACATTACAGTTCTAACTCCCAACACAGGTTGTGTTGGCATCTTTGAATCTATGCAGAGCAGGTCGGGAAAAAGTGAAAGCCACAGCAAAAATCCATGTGGGCTTTTAGACAGTCCCTAAATTTGGTGTAGACGTTCCCTCATTCATTTTTTAACTACTGTCCATTTAAAGTTCAACAACATTACTTTTTATAAGTGACAGGCTGTTCTCCGTCCCCGTGCTTTCATTCGTTTTTGCTTTTGCTCTCAAATAAAGTGCACTTCCAAATGCACCATGCCATGAGCATTTTGCATTGCATTTGGAATGTGGAGGAAACAGAGGAAACATTGGGTATTTTTATATTAGCAAGGCAGCACAACTAAAATGACAGAGAGAGAGAGAGAAAAATAGGATGAATGCATGAAAGGTGGCAGGCATTTTCCAGTTGGGTGACAGTGAAAAGAGCACCTTGTAAAACCAAGCTGTGCCATGGATCACAGAAGCAGGCAAGAGACTCCCACACCTGCCCCCTAAAAGCTTTCTGAAATAGATTTTCCTCCTCAAAGTGACATGCTAACCTCATTTGTCTTGCTAGCAGACTGACATGTGGGCAAGGTGATAGTGGTGAGTGCTTTGAGACTGGGCTGATGTGTGACGCCCCTTTGTGTGTCATGAGCTGTTTGAGAAATACAATGCTTTTGATGGATCGTCTATGCAAAACCTTAAGAAAGTAAGAAAGTAAGAATTCACCAAGATAAATTATATTTGAAACTGTTCATTTACCTGAGAGGTGAAATGACTCCCACACGTCCCACAGTACAGCTGTTTGAGTCAGATATGTAATTGTCTACTTAAAGATTTCGCTGAAAATAAATACAAATCAAGAAACTCAGCACTTTTCAATACTTCACAAGAACTTCACAAGAACACAAGCTCAGAAGCAAGTTGACAAACCTTGCAACAGTTGCCTTTAAAGACAGAAATAACAATATGTCCATGTTATGCTTAGACCTACAGCATAATTGACCTATCAGTAAGCCCCTCCCCTCGAACGCAGATGAGCAAATGGAAGTTGAGTATCAGTTGCACTTGCACCGGAACTCAGACATCTTTAGGTTCCAGCGCCATAGAGAAGATCCGAAGCACTCATCGGTTTGATGGTGTTTATACTACAAAAATGGTAAAACGATGTGCCTGGGGGTACTTCTAACACTGGTTCCAAGTATCCTAAAAGGATGGGCAGTGGAATTTATTTTATTCTATTTCCTAAATCCAAATAAGACAGAACAAAATGTCTGCTTTGGATTAAGCTGTGTATTAATCCAAGTTGTAGGTGCAGTGACCTGGTTCCCTAAGGATTCCACCTCAATCCCAATGAAGACGAAAACGTTAATTTTCTGGTTGTCATACTCTCATTAAGATACAATTAAATTTAGTGAGTCCATGCTAAGTACAAACGTAAATAGCTATCTGTTCTCACGTCATATACAGACTGGTCTACAACAATTCAGTGGCTCTCCATATTAAACTGGTTAAATGTAAATTAATTTTATCTTACCTTGCGGTATATGAACAGTATTGATCCTGGATCGCGATCGTTACGACCGTAACATGAGGCTTCTCCCACTTGCATTGTGATCTGTAGGCCTAAACCCAAATTAATCTTGTTACCCACCATATTTATTTTAAAATATTTTATAAACCCCTCCAAGGCCCATATGAATGCTCCTCGACGAGAGGTGGTCCTTCTGTGTCCAAAATATATCAAAACCATCTTGGGACAAGGTTTTCACACTAACAGATGTCATTGAATGGCAGTTAGCAACTTGTTTGTCAGAGTTCGCAACATTAAATAAGGGGGGCGGGGATTACCGATAGGTCAATTGCGAGTGTGATAGTCCTGTATATCAGTACTTCAACTACATCTGGAACAACAAATAATAAAATGAAAATAATGATGGGAAAAATAACACATCAGTCAAGAATGCTTTTCATAAACATTGTGCCCAGAAGAAAAAAAAAAATTGTAATTTATTTTTTGTTGTTCCAGATAAGTTGAACTGAGAGCTGTTCCATAAAACAATATTAAAATGCAAGCCAGGCTTATTTTGGTTAGTCAGACTTAGTGTTGGTTGATTCTGTTTCATAAAGCAAACTTAAAATAGTTCAAACTCAGTTACTCTGGCAACTTATGCTGGAAAACTAATCTGGTCCAGAGGGTTGTTCCATAAAATATGCTAAGAAAAGCGGGGATTAAACTCCAAAACCCGGCTTGAATAAATATAACAAATAAGTTGGGGCTAAAGCGGTTTCATAAAAGGTAATTCAAGTTCACGCAATCCCACTAATTTTATCCAGGTTTATCTAGTCTAGATAACTGTGTGTGCACGCGTTTCTTAAGCAGCCCTAGAGGTCGAACATAGATTAAATCGATCCACCATCAAACAGCGTATATTTTGTGCTGTTTTATGCGTTTGAGACATGGTGTTTGCAAAACTTACATTTCACAGGGATATTCTCCATCTGTAAATCTTAGAAAGTCGTGTAAATATTTCCATTTTGCTGCTAAACTTCATATTGAACGAGCGCTGCTGCTCCAAATAGGAGCGCAATAATTCTGACCAATATTTTGCTTGGAAAATTAATAGGCTATGCGATATTTTATAACACCAGAAATATCTTCTAATTATATTAATTTATCTTTAGGATGTTGGATAAGTTGCAGTGAACTTATAGCTCATTACACTTATATATTTTATACTTAAAATAATTAAAAAAAATAACAGAAGTAATTCAGGGAAGATTTTTTTAAGAAACCAAATATAATAAAGATACAAAATATAGTTTTGGGTTTAGGACCTAAGCTACTTAACAAAGATGACTTATGCTTATTTAGAATGCTGAGAATTACAGCTTTTAAAGCAATAATTGTTTTTTTTTTGGAGAAAGCAAGAATGTTTGGTTAGATTTACTTTATACAGTACATTATGGAGAGGATAACGTGAAATTAAGAGCAAAAGTATACATTTTGAAAATGTATGTGCAACTCTAAAATTAAAGAATATTCCATAAAATAAAGGAATACATATTAGCCTGCATTAACTAAATAACTATTTGTATAATTGTGTTAAATGTGTTTGAATAGAAAGACATAATAAAGTACACAAATATTTGTTGTTGGACATTAGATGTGCCTTATTTAGAATTTTATATATATGATAAATACAGTACAATATACAATGATAAATGATACAAAACCTACAAACATGTTAAATTATATTGTATACTATAAATTGTTTATGTCAAAAAAAAAAGTATATATATATATATATATATATATATATATATATATATAAAATCCTACAGGTTTTCTTTTCTTACTGGCTTAATGTTTTGTGCCCAAGATTGAATTAGATTGTTTTAAAAATGTATTAACACATTTCTCTCTCGTTTCGTTTGGCATCTGTACATTTTATGGTTATCAGAAGAACATTAGAAAATTACAATCTAAAAAAAAAAACAGAAGTTAAAAATCACAAAATGAAAAATAAATAATTACAAAAGCACAGTATACATTTTAACTGGTAAGATGAATCTGAGCTTAGTAAATGACCTACAGTATATTAGCCTACATGATTTACATGGGGGGGGGGACCATTCTGAATTTAATAACTACAGACCAGTTAGTATCCTCCCAATAATATCTAAGGTAATTGAAAAATTTGTGACTATCCAGTTAATTAACCATTTGAATTTGGGTCACCATTCCTTGAACGAAATGCAGTTTGGGTTTAGACCGAAACATTCAACAGAGACAGCTCTCTGCTACTTTGTGGAACAGTTAAAAGGCATGTTAGATAAAGGAGGGGTGGTAGGAACCATCTTTATAGATTTAAAAAAGGCATTTGACACAGTCAATCATAATGTGCTGTTATCTAAATTATCAACTCATAATGTTTCAGCAAATGCTATTGAATGGATGGCTTCATATTTGCGTAATAGACAACATTGTACAAGAATTAAAGGGACATCCTCCTCATCCTTAGATTGTCCTACTGGTGTTCCACAAGGCTCAGTTTTAGGCCCTCTTTTATTCAGTATTTATATAAATGATCTACCATCTATTTGTCCAGAAGTTAAAATTCAAATGTATGCAGACGACACGGTTATTTATGTTCATGCTAAATCTAAACAGCATGCTGCATCTCTACTCTCAGGAGCTATGGAGAAAATTGCAGATTGGATGACATATTCCTGTTTGATATTAAATTATTCCAAGACGGTTAGTATGTATTTCTCCATTAGAAGAAGTAGTTGCACTCCTCCTGTGATTAGTATTAAAGGACAAAAGGTACAGGATGTTCAGCAAGTTAAATATTTGGGTGTGTTTATTGATAGTGGTCTAACCTTCAAGAAACATATTACAAAAATGTCTAAAACAGTAAAGTTTAATCTGGCTCATTTCAGATTTATAAGAAATCAAATGAGTACAGAT
Source organism: Squalius cephalus (assembly GCF_949319135.1). Classification (NCBI taxonomy): domain Eukaryota; kingdom Metazoa; phylum Chordata; class Actinopteri; order Cypriniformes; family Leuciscidae; genus Squalius; species Squalius cephalus. The sequence continues at coordinate 31,881,760 of NC_137124.1, forward strand.
GCAGCAAAACTGTTCATGCATGCCATGATATTGTCACATTTTTCATATTGTAGCACAACCTGGTCTCAAACAAGTCTTACATTAATGAAACCACTTCAGAGTCTGTACAAACAAACATTGAAAGTCATGGATAAAAAACCTAATTCTCACCATTATTGTAATATAGTTAAAAAGCATAAACTGTTGACTTTTGAAAACTTTCTGTTTATGTCAAATGTTGGTTTAGTATATAAGATCATTCATGACTTAGCACCACAATCTCTTAAACAGTTTGTAACAATAAACAGACCAGGCTCAAGGTTAACAAGAGCTTCCTCTAGAGGGGACTGCTGTGTTAAGTTTCGGTCCACGACATTTGGACAAAACTGCTTTTCAGTGAAGGCAGCTGGGATGTGGAATTCCCTACCACTGAGTGTCAGAGAATGTAGTACATTCATAAATTTTAAAGGTGGTGTAAAAATATGGTTGAAGGATAATCAGGTTTGTAGTCATTGAGACACCGAATGTGGTCAGTATGTTTTTTATTGTGTATGGTAAAATTTTTGTAATGACAATTGTTTGTCTTTGGATTTGGATTATTGTTGTTGTTTAATATGGCTTTGGGAGGTTTTGTATATTTTGTAATATTTTGCATGCTATTGGCACCTGCCCAGGGACTGCAGATGTGAATTAGCTCTCATAGCTGACAACCAAGCCCACAGGGTTTGGTTACCGGGCGGGGAAGCCATCACTATGATCCTCTGATCACCCATCCCACACGGCACCCTAGGGTGGGGCGTGGTAATGGGGAATCCACCTTCGCGGACGAAGACGAGTCTCGATCTCAACACCGCCATAGTCATGTTCTCACAATGAGAACATGAACGATCCACAAAAGCTGCTTCAGCATGCTGAAATCCCAAACACGTGATGCAACTAATGTGACCGTCAGAGGGGGACAGGGAACGACCACATCCAGAAACGCACAGGTGGAATAACATCTTGAAAAAGACACAAACGCACCCGTGTTACTCTTTCAGGAAATGAAAAACTCTCACTCTCGCCGGAGCACACAGGGTAATGATCGTGACAACACTGACAGGGATGGTGCAGCCTGTACCAGTGAAGCACTCACTTTCTTCGCCCTCAACCGGCCATCAGACAAACAAACACAAAAAGGAATGCTATTAAAACAGCAGTTGAGAGCTCAGAAGGTTCGCGACCACCGCTGCACTCTGTAGAACCACCAGCACCGGGAGAGACTTCCAGAAGAAGCATCGACACACTCGCTCATTGAATGAATCAGCACTCTTCGGAGACACCGGCTCCAAAGCGAAAGATAAGTGGTGCATGCATCCACTTCCGTATTTATATGTGGATGCAAAGCTCGCACGCCACTGTGTCCATTGGCTCGTTTTATCAATACTCGAAGATGACAGGCTCCCTAAGCGTGATCCCAATCAGTCGACACGTCGATTACGTCGAACGTTAGCGACTGAAAGGGAACCACATGTCCACATGCAGCTGTATTACAGAAATGATTCAAATTAGCTATGTTGTTCCAATTGAGCTATAGGATCTCCATATTCAAGATCTGGAACAAAACAGAAAACAGATGCACAGCAATTTTGGGTGACCTTTGGGTGACCAGCAATTGACTTGGTAACCTTCAAAATAACCTTTATAATCCAAATATGAAGCTATTCATAGTCAACTTTAATTTATAATTAGATTTTTAACTTGACCTCTAAAATATCTCCATTAATAAAACTCAGAGTTTTAAAGGCACAACAGATTCCAAAAGCAGACGTTCTCAGTCTCAAAAGCCTCAAAAACCACCTGAAATCACATTTTGCACTTCATTCCCTTTGGACCTTCATGTTAGCAGAAACTGACAGATTTTCACACCTGTTGAAAGATCAAAACAGACATTTCTCTCTATGTCAACCCCTGTGGTTGGACAACACATCTGTCATTTCAGTTTTATAAAAGTCTCTGCATCAGCGCCCTGCAGTCATTGAACGACAGCACATTTAGTTTCACAGTCACTGGCAACACAGCCAGCCAATAGTCAAAAGTCAAAAATAGTTCAGGAGAAGAAAGTTGTGAAAACCTAGAACATGCATGAGAAATGACTTCATTTGTCCAGCAACTGAATCCCTGGAAACAATAGAGAGATGTTGCTGGAATGGCATCTCCTCCTGTGTAAAGTGGTTATAAAGAGCAGGCCATTTGGAATAAAATCACACATCTTCTGCCCTAATGGGTCAAGGTGATTCAGGTATGACTCAAATAGTGACAAACAGCAGTGAGACATTAATTCCAGCTGAGAATGACAGAAGTGAGACCATTATTCATAGCCTGAGCTTTATGTTTTTACATGCAGACAGATTACTTATGATAAACTCAGCACCACAAGCCAAGATGGTCATAAATTTACAGCTAATTTACCACAACAGGGTGTCTCAGTATGTTTTTTTATGCAATTTGTATATGAGAGAAAAATCTAATTACCACAATGTGAGATGAAAGATGGGGAGCTCACTATAGTGTAGATCCACTACACGCGAAAATCATTAATCTGCTCGTTATGATGGCAGCGATTATTGCCATGGTGCTTGCGGTGCAAATAATAATGCGTACGTGTTTGGAACTGTACATGTATAAATTCAATAACTCTTATTTGATTCAGTAGTCTGGTCATAAGATGTAAATAATTAATTTCGCCACAAAGAATGTGAGGGTTGTTAATGCAGGTGACATGTGGAGCTCACATGATTTATAATAACTCGGCCCAATTTTCGGCCTCGGAAGATAAAAAAAAAAAATGTTTACACTTACAGTACTTTTATATTCAGACCCTGAAGAATGTCCACCTCTGGGAGATATATATATATATATATTTATCCCATAACCATCCTTTAAGGTAGAATGTATAATAAGTCCTACCATAGCAATGATTACATCTTTTACCTTGGTACACAGCGACTGCATTTTGAGGGGAATTATGCCTAATCAAGTTGTTAGGACCTATGGGTCATGATTTTATTCAGATTATTTCTGTCTCAGGTGAATTAAGGACAGGTCAGATAAGATGCTCTAATCATTACAGCACATCTTACAATCAGAAAGAGCACAATATCCTAAAATACCCACACCTCACCAGTCCACCAGACGTCCTGGAGAGTGCTGAATGAGAGGCGTAGCAGAGATATGCCCGCAGGATTCTGTGCACTCAGTCAATAAATTGCTTTCGCTTCTTTTGAAATTAAAACAGCAAATGTAAGTCTTGACTCGTGCAATTGTCATCCTCTGCTCTTTCTTTCAGCTCAGAAATCGCTCATTCAGAAAAGCATGCCAGCACAAATTTCAAGTAGCCTATTGCTGTCTCACCGAAGACAACGCCACAGATGTACACCCTCCTAGGATGATTGACTCCAGCTCAGTGATTAAACCAGTTCAGAGATTATTTGTTCCACCAACTATGCACATTGGAATTCAGCATTTGTATTACGTATATTATGTATGATTATACACTAAAGTGCATCATGTTAATTAGCCATAGTCAGCAATTTCCACTGAGTATGATTTACTAAATAGAACATCTGATTCTAGTAGCCTACAGCAATTTGATAGTTAGCATTTAATGAGATGGAAGGGAGTAACCATAAAACTCTTGAATTTCTGGTTCTGCCATTTGTGAAGAAACATATGTGGCACAGCCATAACTTTACAATGCAACAGTGACATGCTAGATCTGAGCTATTTAGATATGATTAGAATGATGCACTTCTCATATGTTATAAAAATCATGCATTATGAATTTGAAATCCACCTTATTAACAGCAAGCTGCACCAAGGACGTGGCTCAGACAATGTTCCCCATGTATCTGTGTGTAGTGGGATAAACAGTGCATTGAGCATGGTGTTTGTTTTCTAACATGCCATACTGTAGGTGCGCAAGTTGACCAATCACATAACTTTTGTGGGTATAAAAAGGTGAATTTTAAGGCACCGCTTGTGTGTCACAGCACTATATGTGCGTCACTGCCCCGTGGACCGCCCGTTCTGGTTTTTGCCTCCCTTCCGCCTTGCAGGTGTTGTTGGGCTTGCTGGTTAACCTTGAGATGTGTAGCTTGATGTCAGCAGTTTATTAATTTGGTTTATAGCTTCCCTACGGACAGTCATCGCGGTGGTTGGTTGGCGGTGTGGTAGATTTTTCCCTAAACCTAACTATCTGGGTCTTGTCTACAATCGACGTCCCCTAACGTCTGCAGTCGACGTTTAGTCTACCTGGGTATCGTCATCAATCGACGTCCCTGTTCAATAATATGTATACTCCAGTCGTCAGCGGCCGAGTCACCTAACTAACTTGATTCCCTAAACTAGCTTACTTCCTGCACAGGAATAATCGACAAACAGATTTCAGCAAATGTCCTTTAAATGCTTTCATCACAGCCGGGGATCTCAGAGCAGTTCTCCAGAGAATCTCCCAAGAAGAAGCAAGGCCGGAGGATCTCAGACAAATTCCATTGAGAATCCCACCAAAAACACAAATACAACAGTTTTTATAGAATAAGGGGTATGGCAAAATGACATGAAACTTTACATAATTCCTTCCGTTGCTAGGTAATGATTCCTTCATAATCACAAGGTTTCAAACCTAGTCATCTGTCTAGTTTAATTTCCCCTATTTGTTATTTACACACACACACACACACACACTCAAAGTCACAAGTTTTGTGAAAGGGCACACATACATTGTTAAAAAACATACTGCAAACAAACTGCAAGAAAAACAAATGTTAGTTATGATTAATTTAAAAAATCCATCACTGCGGCTGCCTTTATTTCTCCTGCAGCGTTCTTCTGTAATCCCATGCCTTATGGGCGTGTTTACATTATTCTGTGTTCATGTGTGTGCAGTGCACACTGTGCACATGATTGAAGTGGCGACTAGAGCGACAGCATGAAGGTATGTGCAACTGCTACTATTGATGCATATTCTTTTATGTGATAAATAATTCTGTTTAATTCGTTTAGGAGGAATAGTCTAAATAGAAGCTGTTGTGTTCATTGAAGCCGGTGGGGCAACATTCTCGACGCTGCTGCTTTGTCTACATTTGTTTTCTGTGATTTAAACCTGGTCTTCGGCGTGTATTTGCTCTGTTTACTGGTTTTATCCGTTAGACCAGTTCTTCAGTGTGTATTTGTTTCGTTTATTGTTGGGTTATTTACATTTTCTCTTTAATTTGTTTTTGGTTTGTTTTGTGATTTGCTCTCTGTATGGTTGCTTGTTTAAGCTCATTCTTCAGTGTATCAGTTTATCTATATTATTTGTTTGATCAAATTTGTTCTTTAGTTTGAATTTCTTTTGTTTGGTTTTATTTTTGTTTCAGTGTATTTTTTTATAGCTGTTTAGTCTAGCTATATTTTCTTTGGTTGTATTTATTTTGTTATATTTGTATTTGGTTAATGTATATGAAATATTTTGGGGGAAAAAAGGTTATCTCTGCGCAAACTTCAAAAACGCAAACCTGTGAAAACGCTGACCGCGTGCACATGCATATTATGTGTTTAGTCTATAGGTATGTGTGTTTGAATTTATATGTGTGTAGTCTTTCTTTACAAACTGACCTCAACAAATTACTCGTCTGGTCTTAAAAATGTATAATACAGAATTATTTATCGCTTCCGCGTAGCCATGTGAAATGAAAGCTTTAGCGTAAGTTCTGCCGGGAAGACTCAATTGCTGCGTCACTTATTTAATTTTTTTTTGTTTGTTGATTTTTCCTTTTATTGTGACAGGACAGTAGAGAGATGACAGGAAACAAGGAGGGAGATAGACGGTGGATGGGATCGGGAAAGGTCCACGAGCCGGGACTCGAAATCGGGCCACCCGAGCGCAAAGGCGCTACATGTCGGCGCACTGACCACGAGGCCATTGGCGCCGACACTGCGTCACTTATTACCTTCTCATCTATCCAGATGCTGAATGCTTTCACTCAGTTGCTTGCGTTCAGTTGCCGACCGAATATGTCTCAGGACTCGCACATTATTTGTGATTATTCTTTTTCCGACGATGAAATCGTCCTGCCATCTCCTATTACTGCTCGCCGAAGTTCGCGCATCCAGTGCCGGACTTCTCCATAGACGCAGTGGTCTTCTGAAAGTATGACTAAAGTTCTTGAAGATGCCGGCATATCAATTAGCCAAGGTCTCTCAAGAGAAGATCTACTTTCTCTTGCCCATAACACTCTGGGTAATCCTCCTGTTTCTATCCCTTCGACTCCAAATGTATCGACATCGACAGCTAAGACAAAACAAACCAGAAGGAAAAGAACGGCTAAATCTTCTTCACCCATTCCATTTGTTGCCATACAAAAAGAACATCGCAGTCTTTCAGGGCACCATCTTCACCTCAAATCAACGATTCCACTGACATGAATTTTCAGCTCATCTCTGCTGTTCAAAGTCTTTCTAAAACAGTCAAATCCAAAATGACTAACCTCGAACATTCCTTCGCCAGTTCTCACTCCAGCGCAGATCCGGCAATACACTCTCCAGTTATTCCACAGTCTCGTCCTCCTCCTTTTGGATTATGCAACCCCCAGAGCATGCCTTCGACTTCAGCTACCTTGCCTGCTTCTCTGCTTACTATCCAGACGCCATTTCAAAATGTCTACACTCCACCGGCTTCTTCAAATTTCAACCTCTCCACAGCAGCTCCAGCACAAGTGTTCGGTAGGCGTTTCGTTCCACCAGCCGCCGCAACAGTGTCTAACCCTCTAAGAGCCAATATTATCCAAGGTAAGGACATTAACCTTGCTACTTTACTGCTTCCTTCGCCTGCTGCCGACAGGAAAATGGTAGACTGTGGTGACATGGCAGTACTCCTAAAAACTTCCGACCCCCGTTTACAATGTAATCTTTCGTTTAGCGAATTCATGATTGCTTTCAGTATTTACAGAGACATTTTGTGCCAAGTTTCCCCCGACAGAATGGAAGAGCTAGATCTTTATCTAGCTATGATGGCGGACTTCAGTCAAAGATACGGGGGTACTTTATTTTATGAATACCACAAATCCTTTTCCGCCTAATCTGCCTCCATCTCACTTTTTAATTCAAGGCTAGACTGGTCAGTTACTGACACCGAACTGCTCATCCGCCATTTCAGAGGCCAAAAAAGCTTAGCTTGTGCCATTTGTAGCGCTCACGGTCACAAGGCTTCATTTTGCCCTAAAGCTTTCGCTAGCAATGATCCAGCCGCTGTCCACGGTCCTGAAAATGTAAGACTTTCTTCTAACTCCAGCGGTCACTCACCTGTTGCTGAATTCAATGGTGTACCTCTTTGCATTCAATTCAATGAGGCAGTTTGTTCTTTTCCTAAATGCAAATTTGCTCATATTTGTAGTGTTTGCAAGGATCCACACCCGAAATCTGTCTGTCCACGCCGGTACAAACCTGCTCCCCGAGGGAAAAAAATTCTGAATAAACACTCATCTACTCCTATCAATATTCCTAATCTTTCAAGCTACCTCTCTTCTCACCCTGATCCGTTATTTGTTGATTATTTAATCACCGGTTTGTCCCAAGGGTTTCGGGTGGGCATCCTCTCTCATCTTTCTGCCCCTTTTGTTGCCAAAAATTTGCAATCTGCCAGAAACGAACCTGATGTGGTTTCAGCTCTTCTAGACAAAGAGGTTAATAAAGGATATCTTATTGGCCCTTTCACTTCTCCTCCTTTTTCTCCTTTTCAGATTAATTCCATCGGCGTCGCAACTCGCAAATATTCTGGTAAAAAACGTCTAATCTTCGACATGTCTTCTCCACATTCCTCCAACATAGCAAGCGTTAACGAATGCATTCCCCTAACACCCTTTTCTCTTCATTACGCTACGGTGGACAATGACATCCAGTTAATCAAATTAGCTGGTCAAGGCGCCTGGTTAGCCAAAGCTGACATTACCGACACTTTTAAAACTATGCCAATTCACCCCTCTGACTGCCGTATTTCAGAGTTAAATCTACTTCACTGTGAGGCTCACATTCGGTTGTAGAAGTAGCCCGCATATCTTTAACAGTCTCTCCGAAGCTCTGTGTTGGATTCTGCTGAACGTCTGTAAGCTTCCTTTCGTTTTGCATTTACTAGATGATTTTTTGCTAGTCGAATTCCCTTCTTCCCAATCTTCCATCCTCAACATTCTTAAACAAATTTTTTGCGACGTCTGCGTTCCCCTCTCTGTAGAAAAAACATTGGGCCCCTCTACTTTGTTAGAATTCTTAGGCATTTCTCTTGACACGGTCAAAATGCAAGCTTCACTTCCACAAGAGAAACTTCTAAGGATCAGGTCATTACTGGAATCTTTTTCCTCTCTACGCAGCGTCTCGAAACGAGATATGCTCTCTCTGCTCGGTCACCTCAATTTTGCTATGAGCATCATACCACAAGGCAGAGCCTTTATTTCTCGGCTGTTAACTCTGGCTCATTCCGTCCAAAAATTAAGTGATCCGATCCAGATAGATGATGGATGTTTGTCCGACATCAAATTTTGGACTCAGCTGCTTAATGATTGGAACGGCATTTCTTTCTTTTACAATGATGCTTTTGAATCATCCGCAGACCTACATCTATTTACCGATGCCACCCCATCTATCGGCTTCAATGTTTTTTTTCAAGGGCAATGGTTAGCAGAGAAATGGCCAAACAAATTTCCTAAGACAAAATCAGGCTCCGTGTCTTCTGCGCTCTACAAGATTTATCCTTTAGTCTTAGCCAGCGTAATCTGGGGTTCAGCGTGGTCAAGGAAACGCATCTTGTTGTTTTGTGATAACAAAGCCACTGTTGCCATAATCAATAAAGTGTAATGATATTAGCTAAAGGGGAAATATTAATAATAATCCATAATTACTAATTATGATTATTTATTGATATTTGGGTCAGTTAATTAGGTTAACTTTGAGGTAAGCCAATTAATATTACAATCAATTAATCAGTTCCAATGAACTCTTTGATTATTCATTTATTCTAAGAAAAGTGTATCTTTCATGGTCACTGAAAGATAATTATTCCTTAGCATGTACAGTGCTTAGAGCATGTAACAAGATCAAGATCGTAAAAGGGACTTTGTATGCAAGCAGAGACACTTAGAAACCACATCCATATTGTGCACAAGTTTTATTAACTAACTCATAAACATAACTAACACTAAACAAACAAACGAACATACATACATTCATCCATACATACATGCATAGGTAAAGGGGTGAGTGTCATGGAACCGGAAGCAGGAAATAGAACTATGGAGCAAGATCTATTTTAGTATGAAAAGAACCATCAGCTGATCATTTTCAGAGCACCTCATTAAATACTTGCATGGTCAGTTGCAATCGTGGACAATTCTTGAAGTGGTTGAAAAATGAGTCCGTTGGTGGGTCCGTGAGGGTCAAAAGTCATGGTGCAAGTTGCCATCGTGTGGTTCCGACGCTGTTGTGGGTCGGAGCTTGCATGGTGGCTTCGAGCACATGGCTGTGGTGAGTCGAATAGTATTAAGAGCAGGCGCGCTCAACTCACAAAATAATTTATGGGTGCGAGTAATAAAAAACGTTTATCAAAAGTAAAGATGAAAAACCGCACTCTCAGGTTCTATTTTCATACATTTATTATTACTATGTCCTCACAGACGCGTTTCGGCCTAAGCCATCATCAGTGTGGCTTAGGCCGAAACGCGTCTGTGAGGACATAGTAATAATAAATGTATGAAAATAGAACCTGAGAGTGCGGTTTTTCATCTTTACTTGTGGTGAGTCGAAGCCTGCTGTCCTGGCCTGCTGAGTGCACGCTGGACGGTGCGGCCTCCTGAAGTGCTGAGAAGGCAAGGAGTTGATCGTTGGACGGCGCGGTGATGGTAGGATTGCCGTTTTGCAATCTCCCTTTTTGGAGAATGAAAGCATGGCAGGCATTGCTTAGGCCTGTTGGATCCAGGGCCCTGGGCTCCAGTGGGGGAAGTTCTGGAATGCATGTTAATTTCATGTTAGTCAATTCATTACTAAATGAATGCAGGAGAGTCTGTTTTGCAGATTGTTTCTGTCTTTCCATGGTCTCTCTCTCTTGCATTTGGCCACATTCCTTTAACACCCATAAAACCTTCGGATCGTGGTCATGACAACTAGGACCATATTGGCCGGTTTGGGGGATGGGACGCAGATCCCAGAGAAGTTTGAAAGTTGTTATGGTACATGTACCAACAATTGTGTCTGATTTGGTCTCATTCGCTACAAAAGGCAGGTCATCGTGCCAAACGATCATGCCTTTTTTGAGACGCTTAATCTGGCAATCAGTCACTTTCAATTTCATTATTAAGGCTGCTCATATACCCGGGCACTGCAACGTTATTGCTGATGCGCTTTCCCGCTTTCATTTTCAGACGTTCAGACGGCTTTGCCCTTCAGCCAATACGGAACCAACACCCTGCCCTCCCCTATCAGCAACTATGTTACATTAGACGATTTGCAAAGATCAGCTAGACTTTACATGTCTAAAAGAGTAGCTCCTTCCACTTTCAAAGCTCACACTTCTGCTTGGTCTTCTTTTTTAATGTTTTGCTTTTCCTTTCAGATTCCTTTATTCCCTATCCTGATTATGACTGTTTGCTCTTTTCTTGGTTTCAATTTAGAAAATCGCAATTTAAAAATTTCCACCATCCGAAGATTGCTCGCCGGCATTCAATTTTATGCAAAATATTTTAATCCCGATTTTCCAAGTCTCTTCACTGCTTCTTCTGTTCGATTACTGCTCAAAGGCATAGCTAAATCCTCTACGAATTCCCCTGATAAAAGGTTGCCTTTTTCTTTGCCTTTACTGCAAAGATGAATCCTTTCCCTATGCAATGGCCTTTTTTCCACATACTCTAATATTCTGCTAGAAGTGGTGTTTTTAACTGCTTTCTACGGATTCATGCGCCCAGGTGAATTCACTTCAGCATCTAAACAATTTGATCCCGTCCGCTGTCTTTCTATCTCCGAATTACACTTCTCACCTAACTTCTTTACACTTTTTCTTAAGCACTCTAAAAATTACTCTCTAGGTTCTGGCATCTCAATAACAATTTCTAAAATTAGCAATAATTTTTGCCCCTTCTCATCTATGATTAGATTCCTTAAAATCCGCCCTAGATCCTCAGATCACTCACCCCTATTCTCACTTCCTAACGGAGCTCCTCTTTCCAAAGCCTGGTTCAGATCTCATCTAGTTTCTGTCCTAAAAAACTAGTCTATCCCCTTCCCTGTATATCGGACACTCATTCAGGATTGGAGCAGCTACTACAGTAGCCGAACGTGGCATTCCTACAGCTGCTATCAAGATCCTGGGAAGATGGTCTTCCTCTGCATTCGAGTCTTGTATAAGACCTGATCTAAAGATCATTCTTGAAGCTCAGCAAGCTCTGCAGTAACGATTCAGGTAAATCCCTATGCAACTACTGGTGGTGGTGCCATGCTCTATCTATCTGTCGATAGTTCAGTTTGCATAACTTGTGCTATGGCTTAGTTGCCATTGTTCTGTGTCACCTCATCTCTGTGTGGCTTTAGCGGCCTCGTGTATATCGCTGCCTTGCCTTTCCGCGTGCAGCAGTATGGCCCTCCGGGGCCCAGGTTCATGTGGTCTCAATGGCTTGTGGCATACTCTCGCTTCGCGCTCATGCCTATGCCGGTGGCATCTATTTAGTGCGGTCTAGTGACCTTGTTTCGTTATATGTGGCATTAGCAGCCTCGTGGCTCAGCGAGCCTCGTCTATGTGCGGCTCAGCGTGGCCTCGTCTATGCTAGGCTCAGCGTGGCCTCGTCTACGTGTGGCTCAGCGTGGCCTTGCCTATGTGCGGCTCAGCGTGGCCTTGTCTATGTGTGGCTCAGCGTGGCCTCGTCTATGTGTGGCTCAGCGTGGGCTAGTCATGTGCGGCTCTGCGTGGCCTCGTCCATGTGCGGCTCAGCGTGGCCTCCTCCATGCGTGTTCTAAAATAAAATAAAAAGCTTGTTCAAGTGTCAGCAAACGCATAAATGTATTGCGTAATTACAGCAGCAGGAAAGTATCTTGCATAAATGTATACCTTCACATTATATTTTATAGATTTACCGTTCCTTCGACGATATAAATGGAACTCTATAATAAGCTATCAACCTACGGGAATTGATGCGTTCCATGTCTATCTTGCTGCTTGCTAACTCTTTTTATTTTTCCTTTCTATATTTTAGGTATTACACGATAGACGGCCGGCAGGTATATTCCAGTGGAATCATTCTTCCACCAATTTTTGGGGGTCGGCTGCGCCCCTGCCTTCATCTTCAGGCAGGAAATGCTGAATCCGTACCCTCGGATTGCGAGTTACGGACGGGGCCTACGCCAAATATGTAATATGTAATAAAAAAAACAAAAAAAACATATATGATTCTGGCAAGGCAGGAAACATTAAGTATTGTGAAACAAGCACAAAAGACATTGCTAAACATGTACAAGGAAAACATTAATTTCACAAGAACTAATGATTTAGCAAGACATCCTTGGAAAAAATAGACCTTCACAATCTACATTGTCACATCCATGGGTCAGTTGCACTAACATAGCCATTATGTTAAAGGATTAGTTCACTCCAAAATTAAAATTTCCTGACAATTTACTCACCCCCATGTCATCCAAGATGTTCATGACTGTCTTTCTTCAGTCGAAAAGAAATTAAGGTTTTTGAGGAAAACATTCCAGGATTTTTCTCCATTTAGTTGATTTCAACGGGGACCAACAGGTTGAAGGTCCAAATTGGTTTAATGCAGCTTCAAAGGGCTCTACACAATCCTAGCCGAGGAATTTGTGTAAACCACAGCCATAGAGGTTGACAATTTAATTAATCAACAGAGACAGAGTTATGGTCTATTCAGCTAATACATATTTACCTGTAATTATTATTGGTTATTTTTTTATCCATTTTGAAAATGTATTTTACTTGAATACATTTATCAGCATTATCTGTGCCTCATGTGACAGTCTGTACACCTCACACTTTGAAAACTGAAAATAAAATAAAAACAATATGAAAAGTCAAAACAAAGGTCCACGTCCTAAGGGGCCACCCAATACACCCCAAAACAATACAAGCAATTTTACATTAGAAAAAAAAGAAAAATCTACGTTTCATAATTGAAGGAAGGTGAAGGCTACATCCCTGGATTCAGTGGATAATTGACTGCTGTGGGAAAAATGGTCTCTAGCACTGCCTCATGTTCTGAGACTCCATGAATGGTCATAGACCAACAAGTCAAGACAATATGGACATGTGGTCTGAGGATACAGGTACATGATGGGACTTTTATAGCCTCTCTGAGATGTGAGCTGCCAGGATCTCAGTGGCTGTCACCTGAGAGATTAATGAACTATAAACTGTCATCAGTTAAATCACTCATTTCTCACCAAGAGCCCAATCATTTTGCACTGCCTGAATTGAAGTCATCACCAATGGATTTATCAAACCTGCCTCGCAATCTTGTACACCAAAGATTTTGTGCATATTGATGGAGTGAATGTACTTTCAGTTGACAAATGTCAATTCACTCTCCACAGGCTACTGAATGCAGTCAATTGCACCGATTATACTTGTATCCGCACACTCAAAAGCTGCATCACAGTATGCTATGGCAACTGCAAGGACACCCCAGGCCATCGTTGAGACATCCTTGTCATTGCCGCAGGAAAAAAAAAAAAAAAAAAAAAAAAGGGTTTCAAAGTGCAAGTTTTTGAAACCGATAATGTTATCATCTCCATATAAACTACAACAATGCAAATCAGTGCGTTTTGAAAATTTTCTAAATGTGCAAATGTATTACATGTTCAGTCTATAGGCACGTAGTGTTTATTTACAAAGTGACATCACCAACTACTGGCCTGGCAGCATAATACAGTGTTCCCTTTCAGTCGGTCACATTCGACGTCTTGTCAGACTGAACCGACTAAATGGGAATCTGGATAGAGAGGCCAATCTACTTTGTGTGTAACTAAACAAGCCAATGCACATTGGCATGCAATCATTTGCAGCAGCTGCTCTGCCACGCAGTGCGTGTAAATAATGAGTAGCAGGTGCAATTGCACTATAGCTTTTCACTTCGGAGCCGAGCGTTTCGAATGCTGGTGAAACTAAGAGTGTTGACTTTCAATGAGCAGCTCTTCAGGAGAACCTCCCGTGTGCGGTGTTGGCAATACAGTGTGGCAGCAGGCTCTGTTCTCCTCTCTTTCTCTCTATTTTTCTTTTTTTTAATCTACTGAGCAAACAAAGGCTGTTTTCACAGCAGGTACAGTGCGCTGAGAATGATGAAAAGCCATTGTTATGGCTGGTAAGAGACCTCCTACAAAGAGAGAGAGTCAGCACAAGACAGGCTGCACACTTTCCCTGTCTGTGTTGCCACGCAGCACCAAGGAGAGCAGGTCCCTGAAAGAGCTTACACAAGTAGAGCTGCGTCTTTTTAAAGATGTCACTCTACTTGTGTGTTTCTGGATTCGGTTGTTACCTTGGATCGCGGGATGGTCACGATTGCTGCCTCACGTGTCTGGGTATTGAACACACTGAGGCAGCGTATGTGGATGAGTCCATGCACCTCTGCCGTGACATAACCCTCCTCAGAAGCTTACTTCAGGCAGTAGTGCGGGTCACCTGAAGATCACGGTGAGCGCGCTTCCTTCCCTCATCCCTCCAGCAGCCAGTTGAGCCACCGAGAGAGCGTGCTGGACCATCCACGAGGTGTGTTCCAGCCATATCTTTCAGCGCTCCCCCTGATGACCGGATGTTGATCGCTGCATCGGAGGGTGAGTCAGACTTCTCCAGGGATGATGATTGCCCCGTTGGTTTCTCGGGGTGGTTCTCAGCCACCCACCCTGGGTTCCTTTCTTCCCGGAGGTGCATGGGGAGCTCACTAGTTCATGGACGGCACCTTTCACTGTCAGAAACCGTTCCAGTGGCTCCTCCTCCCTCACCACCCTTAGATGGGCTGGCTAAGGGTTTCACGCACATCCCTCCAGTGGAACAGGCCGTTTCTATGCAACTGTGCCCTAACTCCACCTGGCGGGGGAGCCGTGTCTCCCTTCCCGGTCCTGTAAGCACTTGTCGGACTTAACCGATAAGGCTTATCAAGCCTGTGGGGAAGCCGCCTCTGCCTTACACCTGCACGAGGGTGGTCATGATCCGCAAGTTCTCCAAGAACTTTGTGCCCCGACAGACCTCGCGATTCGAGCAACGAAAGTGACCGCACGGTCGGTGGGTCGTGTGATGTCCACGATGGTGGTCCAGGAATGCCATCTCTTGCTGTGTCTCGCGGACATGAGGGACACCGACAAAGTCAGGTTCAGCGACACGGTTGAGAACTTTGCAACCAAGCCTGCACAGCACACTCAGACCCCGCTACG
Source organism: Squalius cephalus (assembly GCF_949319135.1). Taxonomy (NCBI): domain Eukaryota; kingdom Metazoa; phylum Chordata; class Actinopteri; order Cypriniformes; family Leuciscidae; genus Squalius; species Squalius cephalus. Next base: position 31,897,177 of record NC_137124.1, read on the forward strand.
GGCTGCTTCGCAAATAGAGCCTCCGAGCTGCATCCCTGCGTTCCACCTCGCTGCCCCAGTGTGGGTATGCCTGCAGTCCTTTTGGTCCCGCTTGTACGGTCTCTGCAAGCCTGGTTAGCACTCCCCAGTCTGTCTTGCTGGCTCATTCGGACCATCAGGCCACATCAGTGAGAGCAATCGATGTCCATGTCTTGTGATTGGAGTTCACAGTCCTACTGGCGAAGGACGCGATATGATGCCAGCCAATATGACGTCAGAGTTTTACAGCCCCTACTTCATTGTACCCAAGAAAAGCGGTGGGTTACGACCAATATTGGACCTGCGATTGTTGAATCGGAGTCTCCACAATCTACCGTTCAAAATACTCACGCAGAAACGCATTTTCGAATGCATCCGTCCCCGAGATTGGTTTGCAGCGATCGACCTGAAGCGAAGCAACACAGGCCGTTTCTGCGCATTGCTTTCAAGGGACGAGCATATCAGTACAAGCTCCTGCCCTTCGGGCTGTCCCTGTCTCCTCGCGTCTTCACGAAAGTCACGGATGGGGCCCTTGTTCCCAAGAGAGAACAGGGCATTCGCATCCTCAACTATCTCGATGACTGGCTCATGCTGGCACACTCTCAAATTCAGCAATGCGAACACAGGGACCTGATGCTCAGTCACCTCGGCCTGTTGGGTCTTCAGGTCAACTGGGAAAAGAGCAAACTCTCCCCCATGCAGAGGATATTTCTCGGTATGCAGTTGGATTCGGTCGCACACACTCGGTCGGTGCTGAACTGCTTGAATATTTTCAAAGGCAGGACATCGGTCCCACAGAAATTTTTCAGAGGCAGCGGCAGCAGTGTTAACACAGCTCGGGCTGCTCCATATGAGACCGCTTCAGCACTGGCTTCACAGTTGAGTCCAGAGATGGGTGTGGCAACGGTGCACTCACCGGGTGACTATCACACCGGCGTGCCCCCAGACCTTCAGGCAGTGGTCAGACCCCTTGTTTCTGCGGGCAGGAGTGCCCTTGGAACAGGTGTCCAGGCATGCTGTGGTGTTCACAGATGCCTCTGCCACCGGCTGGGGTGCCACGTACAACGGGCATGCAGTGTCAGGGGTGTGGATGAGCCCCCAACTGCATTGGCACATCAACTGCCTCGAGTTGCTAGCAGTACGTCTCGCTCTGAGCCGCTTAAAGAAGCCGCTACAGAGCAGGGACGTACTGGTCCGTACGGACAACACTGCGACCGTTGCGTACATCAACCAGCAAGGTGGTCTACGCTCCCGTCGCATGTCGCAACCTGCCCGCCATCTCCTCCTCGCAAGTCAGAAGCGTTTGAGGTTGCCTCGAGCCATTCGCGACCTGCACTCCTGGGAGAGTGCCGACTCCACCCCCAGGTGGTTCAGCTGAACTGGAGAGAGTTTGGAGAGGCATAGGTAGACATGTTTGCCTCTGCAGAGACCTCCCACTGCCAGCTGTTTTACTCTCTGACCAAGGGAACACTCGGCACAGATGCACTGGCAATATGCGTTTCTCCTAGTGAGCCTACTTGCACAGACCCTGTGCAAAGTCAGGGAGGACTTGGAGCAGGTCCTGCTGGTGGTTCCCCATTGGCCCACCCGGACCTGGTTCCCAGAAGTCACGCTCCTCGCGACAGCCCCTCCTTGGCCCATTCCTCTGAGGAAGGACCTTATTCTCAGAGATGGGGCACCCTATGGCACCCGCGTCCGGACCTCTGGAAACTTTATGTCTGGTCCCTGGACGGGTTGTGGAGAATCTAGGTGACTTACCCCCAGAGGACCTTACGGGCGCCGGCTACGAGACGTGCGTACGCCTTGAAGTGGAAACTGTTCAGCGAGTGGTGTTCCTCTCACCGAGAGGACCCCCGAAGGTGTTCGATAGGGTCCGTGCTTTCCTTCTTGCACCATGGGTTGGAGCGAGGGATGTCTCCACAAGATGATTAAATCCTACTCGGCCCCCCTCCATACCCTTGTAGGAACTGATTTTCCTGCTACGACAAAAGCTGAGATAAAACTCACCCTGCAATAAAGTAATAAAACGCACCCTGGACAGAAGATTGCAAAGAAAGCGCACAGAACATTGTCTTGTCCAAACTTTTCTCCTTCCTTATCTCTGCATCCCCCTCTCCCTCCTCCCTTCCTCTCCCCCTGAGTCAAGTCACCAAAAGTTCACTAGGAATGTCTATATATCACATATGATGCATCTTGTGAATCTATTGTTTTTCCTTTTCATGTTTGGTATCATTTTAAATGTCTCTGGTGATTGGTGTGATTTGTAAAATGGTCTCAATTTCATTGCAGTCATTGGTTTAATGAGAAAGATTGAGAACTTAGGAGACCTGTTCTCCTCTTTGGGTGATGTCTCTTCAAGATATCTCCCCTCTCCCCGGAAACCAGGTGCTACCCCCTGGGGTATCGGTATAACCCTTTTGTTCTGGTCTGGGTATTTAAGGGTAGGTGACAGAGCAGTCGGGGGGAACCTGTAACTGAAAAAAAAAAAAAAAAAAAAAACATACAGTGAGTAAATGTTGAAAAAAAACACTCACACACCACTGTGTGTCTCTGTCAGGAATGCATTGCTTATTTTTAGAGTCATCTTTGAGTAATTGATATCATGTATTTATTATTTCTGAATTGGCTTTTAATCATTTACTTGTGTAATTGGCATGATACATTTTTACCTGACAAATAAATGTTAAATCTTGATTTATTCGGAAGTACTCTGAAATCATTATTTTAGTAGATTATGAGGAGGCTGGTGCTACTGCAAATCTTAGTTAGGGTAGGTCAAACTAAAGGTACATGTATGAACGGAGCAGTAGGCACGTCATCTGAAGACCTTTTGATTTCTGTCTATCACTGATTTAGCAAGTTTTATGCAAGTGGCTAAAATAAACTACACTTTTTTGTACGAGTGAGCAGTAGGTAACCGACTTAAGAGGTATTAGCAAACCCTGCATCCTCTGACTATTTCAGAACTGACAAGTTTGTGTCCCTGAGATCCACGTAAACCCGGGGCGTGTGACTCTGTGCGGCATCGGGTCCCTTAATGAATGAATAATTGAAAGTATGGGATACTCAGAATAATTAAATATCTAAATTAAGTCATAATCAATATTTATGATTATTTTTGAATAAGAAACAGAATCTAAAGTTGATTATCATGTGAAATTGGAGTCAGATTAAGCGTAGAGCTAAAGTAATATTGAAACTAAATTCTAATAAATTAAGTGAAATTCATTGGAGCGCTGAAAAGACCTACACGCATTATCCCTTCGCCCAGACCGTTGGATTTCCGTCATTGGGTAATGAGGATAGGAGCAGGCTTCACTCAATTTTGATAATACACTTTTTAGAGTGCTGGCCTAAAAATATAATACATAAGAATAGGACAGAGGCCGCACTATGCATAAACGTTTTTTATTCGTTGCACAAACGCGTTTCGGCGTGTGCCTTCTTCAGTGTGCAATCAAACAGACATTGTGACCAATCTTATATGCCCCCACCAATGACACACCCATAAACTCGTAAGCCAATGAATTCAAAGTATGCTACACACATATCAACAAAAGACAATTAATTAAAGACAATAATTCTAGGCTGCATACAAAATGACTTACAATACACAGATGTTTCATAGACAAGAATAACCCCAGTTTTACAATTATAAAAAACAAGAATCATCTCAGTTTTATATTTATAAAAAACAACTCAGTGACAACTCTTCATTCAACCCATTGGGAATACATGTGTTTAGATTAAAAATATACCAGGCTTCTCGCTGCAAGAGGCGGTTCTCACGGTCTCCCCCTCTTGGAGCTCGATTAACCACCTCTAAGCCCATGAACTTGAGCATACTGACGTCATGTCCCACTAGATTAAAGTGCCTTGCGACTGATGATTTCTCATCATTCCTTCTGATCGCACATTTATGCTCAAAAATTCGTGTCTTGAGTTGTCTCATGGTCTTCCCCACATAGAACAAGCCACAGGGGCATGTCAGTAAATACACAATAAAAGTAGATACGCATGTGATTCTACCTCTTACTTTGTATACCCTACCTGTTTTCGGATGTTTAAAATGATTTTCCGTGAGCATAAAGTTACATGCTACACAGTTCAAACACTTCATCATTGGGCCAATGGGTGGCCTTTACACCCTCTTGGGACCTTGCTCCCTTTGAGCCTCTGCAGTCAGAGTTTGCTGCTGGTTGCACTGGCCTCTATCAAGAGGGTAGGGGACCTGCAGGCATTTTTGGTCGACAAATCATGCCTAGAGTTCGGGCCGGGTGACAGCCACGTGGTACTGAGGCCCCGGCCTGGCTATGTGCCCAAGGTTCCTACCACTCAGGGACCAGGTAGTGAACCTGCCAGCGCTGCCCCTGGAGGAGGCAGACCCAGCCCTGGCTTCAAGTTCTGTCCACGCACAGTCGCAGAGTGTGGTGTTATTTTACATTTACTCACTTTATAAAATGTCTGTACCCGAAAACTGTTAGATGTATACCTGAAAAGGTCTGTTTATTTCATTGGTTTCATGGTCGGTAAAAAAAATATTCATGGACGGAAAATTTTCTTGAGTCACTGGCCATTGGCAGGTTTGGGAAAATGTATTTGTAGGCTCTCTCTCTCACACATATTACAATAGTTTATTTTAATTTTGTATGCATCAATAGCCTATTTTATTGTAAATGGTATCACAATGATGCACAAATACTTTAATTCAATAGTGTTACCTAATCTAAAAAAAGAGCATTATATACATATTTATGTTTTATTTTCAATATTAGGGTAATAAAAAAATTAAGAAAAATGTACAAAGGAATTCACCGGAGAAGAATCTATGTTTGTAGACAGGGAATAGTGGATTTTCAGTAAGCGTCCACATTTGTATAGTGAAAATAACCCAATTACTAATTCTTATAATTAATGAAAGGGTCAGTGAAGATGCTTATTTACGAACATCAAATGAAAATCCATAATGAGGCCACAGGTATATAAACCGAGGCACATCTTCCCACAGTCCTCTTGGGCTCTATTTTGCTTTGTTGTTCTTGTTTGCCTTTTTTTTTTTTTTTTTGCCTTGACCTTCCACTGCTATCAATGATAGTGCTGCTACAACAACACCACTGACACACTTTACCACATGTTCATTGCTCAGAATATTTGGGAAGGAGAGAAGTTGACAGACCTTTCAGAGCCCTCTAGGGAACTCTGTTGAATGCTAAGAGTGCACTGTTTTTGTTGTTTTTATTTAAAGGCAAGAAAATAAAGGCTTGGTATTTCCCATTTTTCCCCCATTTCTTATTTTTATATTTATATTTATATTTGGGCGAATTCTAAGAGCTGAACGTTTTCTGGCTTAATAAATGCACATTTTAAGGAAGAAATGAATTAATGACTAAATACTCAGTAATATTTCTTAAGTGCTGGCAATTCCAAATTGTGGTACACTTCAGATCAAAGAGGTTTGAAATGTTCTGCTGCCACACCAACTGTGTAGCACTAAGTTAAGGATCAAAGCTATTTCAATAGAGCACTTAAAAGCAGAAGAATGTTTGAAAGACTCTAATGAACATTGCATCAGCTCTGCGTTACATTTTATTTTCCACGTTCCCATCCTCTTGAATAGAAGCCATGTTGATTTTTCCTAATTAGATGAAAGCCACACATGCACCAGGTTCAAAGAAATTACAGTATTCTAACACATATGAAAACCTCAGTGCAGCTCTAAGAAGATTATCAGTTATGTCTTCGCCATTTGAACATAATCCCTCTTTATGTGCGACACATCAAGAAACAACAATCTTTGCAAGAAGCAAATCTTTGCTATATGCAAACTTACCCCCATCACGTCTTTACACTAATGAACTCTGAAACTGTGACTTTGCTCTGATTATAGCAATCTTGAGGACAAAAATGGTATAGCTTTCTAAGTCCCATGACAGATCCACTTCAATGGAGAGAGAAGCCCATAATCTAGCAAATTAACCCCAGAATGGGGTGGGCGGAACTTGTGGCTATCATCAGCTGTAAGCTGTTACTTCTCCAAACAACTTGGAGTAATCACAGGAATCAGATGCTCAGTCAGCATGCTTAAAGTCAGACCAAAAGTAAATATCATTCAAAGAGGTTTATAATGACAGTGGGCCTGTGAGAACGAGGCAGAGTGCCTGAGATAATGCAAGAAAGCGTAAAAGACGAAATTCAAAACTGCAAATGGCCATCAAATGACCCGGGACAACAAATGCAATTTAATCAAATGTTTTTCTCTTCACTTATAGCTTCTATTCATATCCATTTTGCATGATCAGATCACAAGTGGTCATTGCTAAATACAGAGTCCAAAATAAATGGGGTAAAAAATGTTTTCTGAGCTGGTTATTTGTAAACAAGCAACACATTATGGGCCCTATTTTAACGATCTGAAATGCAAGTGTCAAAGTGCAAAGCGCAAGTAACTTTGTGGGCGGGTCTCGGCGCTGTTGCTATTTTCCCGGCGGGATAAATGACTCTTGCGCCCGGCGCAAATCTAAAAGGGGTTAGTCTGAAGTAGCTTCATTATTCATAGGTGTGGTTTGGGCGTAACGTGAAATAAACCAATCAGAGCATCATCTCACATTCCCTTTAAGAGCAGACGCGCTTTTTCCTTGGCGAAGTGACATTGGGGATGGAGAAACACACCCAAATTAGCTTCGGTTAAACAGGCATATAATAATGTGGGTAAATGTGTAAGCTAGATGTATGCTTTTATAATAAATTGTCTATCTATCTATCTATCTATCTATCTATCATTTGTAATAATATGATTTGCAAAAATGAAAACTGCTGCTTCTGCGTAGATTAGAGAATCAAAGTGTATGCGCGTTGTGCACGCTATACATTATGGTCAAGCATGCGCCCTTAAAATAGCATAATGAACAACGCGCAACGCGCCACTGACTTTAGACTAGGTTTTTTTCTGGCCAGTGGCGCAATTGTTTTATGGAACAGTAAAATACCACCAGGGATTGTTTGCGCCGGAACACGCCTCCTTTTTTTGCGCTGAACCGCCCAGGGAGCGCAAGTTCATTCCCTAGTTTGGCGACGTGCTTCTGTGGAGGGAAAAGTGTGCTTTGCGCGGGTGCAAAATAGGAATGAAACATGCGTCGGTGTACAAAGTCAATTGCGCTGGGTGCAAGATAGGGCCCTATATGTGTAGTGTCAAGGCCAGGTCACACCTCACACGAATGTTAGGCACACAAATTCAGTCTGGTTTTGTCACGCGATTTGTGTGTTCAGACCATGCATAAAAAATGGAAGATGGGCTAAATTAAATTGCAAAGTCACACAGCGATAGTAGGTAGTGCTACTAGAGCAGAAATACACACATTACTCTTGCACACAAAGCACCGCACAACATTCCCTTTCTGGCTCCCACTGAAAAATGTTTTGAAAAAATGTTCAAAGCGTGTATACATGTTTTCAAAACAGTAGATTTCTGTCAAACTAACAATGCCAAATACAAAAGGTCTGGATTCTTTCTCTGCTATTTACTGTCGCTTAACAAAATAGTGAGCACCACCAAGTTGTACTTTAATGAAACAGCAGCAGCTCTAGGCATGTGACTAAAAGTGGAAATATTATTGGTTGACTGATTTTCTTCGAAATCTGTTGGGAAAGAGATTAGAACACCTCTCCATCAAAGAACAAAAAACAAAACAAACAAACACCATAATTGCACTACCAAAATCACACTGCACATACGTCTTGGGATGAACAGGCCTTAAACTCTAATCTCCCAGACAACAGTGAAAAAATTTGATGAAACAAAGGTTTTAAACTTAAAAAAAAGAAAATGGCAAGCCATCCATGTGGAAAAGCCCATCAATGGACATATATTTTCAAGACCAAATAAAATATTTTGACACAGATCATGCTCAACCACAATTATGCAGGTACTTGACTAAAATAACAACAAGCATTGCGCTCAAAACATCACCTCGAAATCTTATCACAAGACAAAAATCGCACCAGAAAGGAAGGTTATCTTACCATCAAACATACCCTGAACTCATGGTTGATTAACCAAAACCTTGCCTACTCGAGGTATGATGGATCCAAAAACGTTTGTGGGAGTAAGTTCAGCCAAACCCAGAGTATGTTCACGCATAACACACAAGACATTCTTAATTGCTATTAAAGCTATTTGGTGGCTGTGCAATCACTGTTCAGTCTTTTCATTCAATAATTTTGAATCACTGTGAATAAAAACTATATTGTTTGTTTGATGCTAATTATATAATAAAAATAAAGACTGATTAAACTTAATAGCAAGTGTGCTTTCAAAGATAACATGACTGTATAAGAACCAGGGTTAGTTTACCTCCATTTTTGTAACTGAAAGTTGAGGGTATCTGCTTGCTTACCCTTAAACATAAGATTTTTACAAAGGAGATGATTTTGTGGAGGTTGGCTGCTGAATTTCAGCACGGACAATTAAGAGCAGACATTTTCATCATTCACACTTGTACATACACAAAGGCACATGTGCACACACTCTGACACTCATATCTTTCACTGAGTATTTTATCTCATACCAAGATCCATTTCGATAGGTAGGAGTTGTTTCAATCCCCAGGGGTGAGACAGAGGCTATGGATTCAAAAGTGTGTGATCACTAGCGCCATATCACTTTCTCAGAGTACATGTCAGAGATGCATTGTGTTTGTCGGTTTGGTAACTTCTGACCATGGGTGAGGTGAAAATTGGAAATGTGAGGACAGCAACGGACACTGTAACAAAATAAAAAAAGTGCTGCTTCGATGTATCAATTTAAAAGATACAGAAACAAGTGTAGAGAGATTGCTTTGAGGATTGATGCATGGGTCATGGGACTGATGATGTAAAAATTAATTGAAGATGCATTATTTGATTAAATCTCTAAATGAACATCCTCTGATTCCAACATTTTAAAAGACAAGAAATGATAGTCTGGTCTGTCAGAGCACTTTCATGTTATGACAAGTTATGATTATGTGATATTTTGGTAATCAATGGCATATGAAGGAAGAATGATAAGATGTTAGACAGAATCATTAAAAATTCAGTACATTAACGCTTTTAACTCATTGCTAATGACAATTATTTGCACTTCATTCAAAGACAAGACTGGAGGTGATATTTTCACTTGTATAAAGTGCATGATTTAGATAGAAGCTGACTTACTGAATGACTCATGAATGAGAACATTTTCAGCAAATGGATGTCAGTGCCTCAAGATATCACTTGGTCTATGGTGAATCACGGAAGTTTTAAAGACATTTATGATAAAGCAACTCATTTGTAATTCAGTTGTTTCTGTTTATGTGTTTTATTTATTTGTGTGCATGTAAATCTGAGAGATAAGAGCAGCTGAATCAATCTAATTCATTAGTGCTAAGTTCCGTACACTAGTTCATCTGGTGCCTCTTGTAATTACAGATAATCCCCCGTTATCTTCAGATCAGTATGGGGGACTGTAAACAAACCTCTCTGTACAAACATGCATTTCTTTGTATTTACACAAGTAAAATATTAATTTAATATTTCATACCATGACATCTACAGTACTGTGCAAAAGTCGTAGGCATGTTAGTATTTTTACACAAAAAAATGGTTTTAAGCCAGTTATTTATATATTTTGCCATAGCGTGTCAGTTTAAATTTCAAATTACATTTCCAAACATTATTTTGCCATTAATTGTTATAATCCAGTGAGTTTTTTTGTATGCACAAGGACTCTGACAAAAGCCTGTATGATCCACACAGAGTTCTGATCTCACCATCATTCAGTCGGTCTGTGGTTACTTGAAGAAACAGAAAAAAAACTGAAACAGACTAAATCCAGAAGAATTGTGGCAACGTCTATCACGCTTGTTCTGTGTTGTTCCTCTGGTTTCACCAGTCACATGTCTGTCTTGTTCAGTTTTCCCGATGGCGTTATCAGTTCAGTTGAATCACCTGTCCTGTTAATTATCATCATTTGTCTCACCTGTTTCTGTTCATCAGTGTTAGTATTTAGTTCTACCAGAAAGACTCGGGAGAATTAATACTGTGACAATGAACATTTATTTAAGAGCTCAGCAAACAATCAAATTCTTTGGCGTAGAATTTCGAGGGTACGGAATCTGCAAATCCTGCCTGAAGACGAAGGCAGGGGCGCAGCTCACCCCCTGTGAAGTAAGGAAGGGGGCCATCTGGTGGTGGTGGGGTGGAAGGAGGAGAGGACATCCTGGTGTCTTCAGGGTAGAGGGGAGAGCCCGTCTGGAGGTGATGGGAGGATGGAGGGGAGGACCCAGCATAGAAATGTTAGGGAGATGAAGGAAAAGTCCCGTCTTGATGGTGGATGGGGAGGATGGAGGTGGTTGAAGCGACAGCATCTGCGAACTCAGACATGTGTAAGTACCACCCTTTTATACTGGCTATTAGGATATGATTGGATAGATGAGAAGGTAATACATGACGTGAACGATTGAGTCTTCCTGGCAGAACTTGCGCTAGGCTTCATTTCCCTTCAGTTCAGTTAGTCTTTGTCTGTAGTTGTCGTTGTCTACTCGTGTTTTGAGTGAATACCCTGCCTGTCTTTACCTTTGGAAGTATATCTGTGTTTAAACTCTTACATTGGAGCCTTCAGCCTTATCGTCTTCGTCTGCCTGCACTCACAACCCGTGACAGAACTACAGACCGCCCGTAATGGATGATGGGGTTAGAATAATCATCCTGGCTCAGGAGAGCAAAGATTTTTTGTTTTTTTCAAGGGAGTTTGTAAAAATTGCCCTCACCAGCACCCTGAATGATGAGAGCCTGAAAACTCTGTTCCGGATCGGGGCCACTTTCGACCGTCCCATGAATCTCCCTGACATCACAGGACTGAATTGGAGGGATACAGTCCTCCGATGTCTGGAGTGCGTTGTATCCCGGTACGGAACAAAGCCAGAGCCTTCACCGCTGGTCCCGTTCGGCCCAGAGCCTTCACCGCTGGTCCCGTTCGGCCCAGAGCCTTCACCGCTGGTCCCGTTCGGCCCAGAGCCTTCACAGCTGGTCCCGTCCAGCCCAGAGTCTTCACTGCTGGTCCTGTCCAGCGCCAAGCCTGCGCATCACGTCATGCCCACCGAGCCCACTCATCACGTCTTACCCGCCGAGCCTGCACTTCACGTCAGTCCTGCCGAGGCTGCACTTCACGTCAGTCCTGCCGAGCCTGCGCATTACGTAATGCCCGCCGAGCCAGAGACTGTACACGTAATGCCCGCCGAGCCAGAGACTGTACACGTAATGCCCGCCGAGTCAGAGACTGTGGACGTCATCCCCGCTGAGCCTTCACTGCTGGTCCCGTCCAGCCCTGAGCTTTCACCGCTGGTCCCGTCCAGTCCAGAGGCTTTTTCGCCGCTGGTCCCATCCAGCCCAGAGTCTGTTTCGCCGCTGGTTCCGCCCAGCCCTGAGCCTGTTACCACCTCAGAGCTTGAATTCCCACCTAGCCTCCCTCTCCCACCTCCTCCCATCTGCCTCCTCTCTACCTTTCCTCCTCCACTGCCTGTCAGCCCCTCGGCTCCTCTATCCACCTTTGGGGAGGTGGAGTCGCCGTGGGTCTGCCTGTCACCAGCTCCATCAGGGTCGGAGGATCCCCGGTCTCCACCTCCCACCTCCGCTACCTGGACTCCGCCTCAGCCCGTCGAGCCATCGATGCAGGCTTGGCTCCAACCGCCCTCAGCTCCACCATGGACCCTGAGTCCACCAGCTCTGCCGGGCTCTCTCATCCCTCCGGCTCCGCCTTGGTCCCTCGTCGACCCGCTATCGCCCTGGGACTACCCTCCTCTGGCTTCGCCTCGTCACTCCATCCCTCAGGCTCAGTTGGGCTCCTCACTCCCTCCAGCTCCACTTGGGTCTTCGGTCGCTCCGGTGCCGCTGTGGCCTTCGGGGTCCCCGCCAGCGCTTCAGTCGCCGGAGCCGCCAGCTTTGCCGTGTCCCGCCGGGACCTCTGTGTCACCCTGGTGCGTCGGCTCTTCGGTTCCGCCCTGGTCTCCTCTCCCACCTGCTCGGCCCCCTGGAGTCGTCAGCCCTGCCTCCACCATGGTTTCTCCCTCCGTCGGCTCCGCCCTGGCCGCCTGCACAGCCTGATCCGCCCTGGCCGCCTGGTCCGTCTGCTCCGCCTTGGTCCCTCTTCGGCGCGAGGTTACGCCTTCCGGAGGGGGGGGGGGAGTAATGTCACGCTTGTTCTGTGTTGTTCCTCTGTTGTCACCAGTCACATGTCTGTCTTGTTCAGTTTTCCCGCTTGTCGTTATCAGTTCAGTTAAATCACCTGTGTCCTGTTAATTATCATCATCTGTCTCACCTGTTTCTGTTCATCAGTGTTAGTATTTAGTTCCCTTCAGTTCAGTTAGTCTTTGTCTGTAGTTGTCGTTGTATACTCGTGTTTTGAGTGAATACCCTGCCTGTCTGTACCTTTGGAAGTATATCTGTGATTAAACTCTTACATTGGAGCCTTCAGCCTTATCGTCTTCGTCTGCCTGCAATCACAACCCATGACAACGTCACCAAGACACTTGAAGAAATGTTCCTTCATAGCTACAGTACTGTGAAAAGTTTTACACACTTGCTTGATGATGCTTTCAAAAATAATGTTGTAAAGACCACCCATTGGCCCAACAACGGAATCCAATGGTCTGGGTGAAGGAATAATGCGTGTATGTCTTTTCAGCGCTCCAGTGAAGTAGATCTTGATTATTCTGAGTATCCCATACTTTCAATTATTCATTCACTAAGGGACCCGATGCTGCACAGTCACACGCCCCGGGTTTACATGAATTTCACGGACACAGCCTCACCAGTCTGATCTTGGTCAGAGGGTACAGGGTTTGCTAATACCTCTTAAGTCGGTTGCCTACTGCTCACTCATACAAAAGAGTGTAGTTTATTTAGCCACTTCCATACAACTTGTCAGTGATAGACAGAAATCAAAAGGTCTTCAAATGACGTGCCTACTGCTCCATTCATATGCGCCTTTAGTTTGACCTATCCTGGACACAGAGCTGCGGTAGCACCAGCCTCCTCATAATCTACTAAAATATTGATTTCAGAAAACTTCAGAATAAATCAAGATGTAACATTTATTTGTCAGGTAAAAAATGTATCATGCCAATTACACAAGTAAATGATTAAAAGCCAATTCAGAAATAATAAATACATTACATCAGTTACTCAAAGATGACTCTAAAAATAAGCAATGCATTCCTGACAGAGACACACAGTGGCGTGTGAGTGTTTTCCAATGGGAAAACACTGAAACAGCACTGTATGGGGGTCGTTCCTGGTTACAGGCTTCCCCCAGACTGCTCTGTCACCTACCCTTAAATACCCAGACCAGAACAAAAGAACAAAACCAGAACCAATATTTTTGGGTCAATTCATGTACCCCAGGGGGTAGCACCTGGTTTCGGGAGATATCTTGAAGAGACATCACCCAGAGAGGAGAACAGTATTCTCCTAAGTTCTCAATCTTTCTTATTAAACCAATGACTGTAATGAAATTAAGACCATTTTACCAATCACACTGAGACACTTAAAATGATACCAAACATGAAAAGGAAAAACAATAGATTCACAAGATACATCATATGTGATATATAGACATTCTTAGTGAACTTTTGGTGACTTGACTCAGGGGGAGAGGAAGGGAGGAGGAAGAGGAGGATGCAGAGATAAGGTAGGAGAAAAGTTTGGACAGGACAATGTCCTGTGCTCTGTCTTTGCTATCTTCTGTCCAGGGTGCGTTTTATGGCTTTATTGCAGGGTGAGTTTGGTCTTAGCAGGAAAATCAGTTCTTACAATGTCATAAATAGATTTTATTTATCAATTAACTTATATTAACTAAATCATATCAACACTTGGTGTGACTACCCTTTGCATTTAAAACAGCCTTTAGGTACACTTGCACATAGTTTTTCAGGAAGCTTTGCTGGGAGGTTTCTTCAAGTGTCTTGGAAACATTGTCGCAGTTCTTCTGGATTTAGTCTGTCTCAGTTTTGAGATCACAGACAGACTCAAGAATGGTGAGATAAGATCTCTGTGTGGAGAATACCAACTTTTGTCATGTTGACTCCCTGGTTCATAGAAAAATCTCACTGGATTATTACAGGCAAAATTAATGTTTCTAAATGTAAACTAATATTTCCTTCTGACACACTACAGCAAAATATATAAATAACTGGCTTTAAAAACATTGTTTGAATACTGACGTGCCTAAGACTTTTGCACAGTACTGTAGATGGCAGTACAACAGTTAAAGGTAGAAATACATGAAAGCCTTCCCTGCCAGGAAGACTCATTTGTTATGTCACTTATTACCTTCACATCTAACCAATCGTGTTCTAATACTTGTAGTATAAAAGATCAGTACTTACACATGTCTGAGTTCACAGATGCTGATGCCAACATTCACCTCCATCCTCCCCACCACCACCAGGATGGTCCCTGCCCCTACCTCCCAGGGGGTTGGCTGCACCCCTGTCTTCGTCTTCAGGCAGGAAATGCAGATTCCGTTACCCTCGGATTGTGAGCTACAGACAAAGTTCTACGTCAAAGAACTTTATAACACAATAGTTGCTTGCTGGGCTGTTTATAAATTAATGCTTTGTTATACGTAATTTTGCCTTCTGAGTCTTTATTGAACAATGTTTCCCTTTTGTCATATCCCATCATTCAGACCACATGGTGGCTCAGACACCTTATTCTGAACCATCAGTGAACACACAAATGCCTTTGAGGCCTTTGAGACCTTTGAGCTTGGGGCCTAAACATTAAATGACAAACGACAAAACTAAGATTAGCAGGCAAAAGCCTGGTTTCACAGACACGGCTTAGACTAAGCAGAGTAGACCTTAGTTAAATTAGTTAAATGTATTACTTAAATTATTTAAGTAGCTTTTATAAACATGCCTTAGAAAAAAATAGACTAATATTACGATTGCTACTACAATTCTTAAAAGAATAGTTCCCCCAAAAATGAAAATTCTGTCACTGAGTCATTGATGTTCTGTTTTATATGAAACACAAAATAAAACATTCTGTTTTTCTTTATCTCAATGGGGTCCAAAACACCTGACCTTCATTGTATGAACATAAAAGTCAAAAACAGGTTTGGAATAAGATGAGGGTGAGTAAACAATAGCAACATTTTAATTTTGGGTGAACTATTAAAAACATAAACCATGACAAGGAATTGATTGTACTTTATACTGTCTTTTTTTACCATCTGAAAATAACTAGACAGTAAGAGTTTCACTGTTCCACTGTGCTGCTCTGCATCTATTTGTCATCCTTCCAATTTGATTTTTGTCATTCTGCCTTAGTGTTAGTGTATGAAATCCTCCGCTGGTTTTCATCAAGGCCTGCAGTGTGTCTGGCCATCAAAGTTACTGTCAATTTCCACCACTGCCGATGCAATGATTACCGCTGCCTTCCCTAAATAACTGACAATTCAAAGGGCCAAGCATGACTGAGTCCCTGTGTTCCACGAGCAGACATGGCCATACCCTTGACAAGACTTTCAAGTCATTTGAGACTTAACAAAGAATGTTTTTCTCATTGTCACTGAGTTGATACCATGAAATCCAGGGCATGAATGGCGTGTTATTGTTGCGTGTACAATGCAGGCCTATTTCTCTATTTGCTAGCAGAAATAAGTTTTGTTTTAAGGCTAAAATCACCACATTCCTATTAGGCATAAACATTTTAAGGCTATGCAAATCACTTCAACAGCACTGCCAGGAATTCCTCTTTGTTTTTAATTGCTTAGTGCATTTTCTTTACTCACATTTTCAAATAAGGAACAAAGACTGGAAGCAAATAGGTTACAACGTTCAACAACTCCCTTAGGCTTTACAAACAGTTATTCTGCACATAACTCCCTTCTAGAGAGAGGGGGGGGGGGGGGCTTTAAGAGTCACACCACACTCCTCAACAAACAAATCCTGCTCTAATGAGGAGCCGACTCAATTTGCTCTAATTATTGTGAGCAATGTGGCATAAACAATTTAAGGGAGGACCAGGGTTACTTAAGCTTGTCAAAGACATTGGCAGAGGGAGGGCCGCATAACCCAAGGGCTCAAACCCCGGCTCAGCTGTTCATTTGGAGGTAGGGGAACACTTAACAACTGACTGTTTTACTCTTCAGGCAGGTTCCTCTCTCTCTTAGCTTCAAACAAGCACTCGTGCCATGGCTGGCTTTGAAATTATGCCCTAAAGGCCTCTCTCTGCGCCTTCATCTGCTCTCAGGTTACAATGAGGGTGCAATGTGCCAGAACGTGTCCTTTCAATATGTTCACTTGTCTGAGATACATGCAAGGCATGAGACTCACAAGTGACCCACACTGCGGGATGTTACTGTGTGTAGATACATGTGGGTTATGTTTATGACCCATGAAATTACATTTCTAATGATCATTTAACATAGTGGGTTCATTTTGGAGGGACACGAGAAAGATGCCACGTAATGAAACGGAAAAAGGGGTGGTGTTTGCAGACGAAAAGTAGCAAAATCATAAAATATTTTATATAAATATTATTATTATTGAAATGTTTAAATAAAAAAAATCAGAATATCAACATTTAAATCCTACACACACACACAAAGGTGTTGGATTTACTTGGGAACAATTTTCACTCAGAAATTGCTAGTAAATTAACGTATAATTACAAAGAAATGACAACTAGCTTTGAATTACATGTAGAAAGACTGAAATCATATGTTCTTGTAAAATGTACTCCAGTAAATTTAGTTATTTGCTAACTTAAAAAAAACTATTTACAAATTGCTAACTTACAAAAAACAATTACAGTGCAGTGTTGATACATTTACACACTGTTATACTACAGCTGAAAAACTGTCACTAATTTTGACATGACTTACTATATTAAAGGGATAGTTCACCCAAAAACTAAAATTGTCATTTCACACCCTCACAAACTCACCCTTGTGTCGTTCCAAACCTGTAAGACTTTTGTTCATCTTCAGAACACAAATTGAGATATTTTTCAGTTCTGATATTTTTCAGTTCTGTCCCTCCGTTGACATCTACGCAACTACCAATTTGATGCTTCAAAAAGTTAATAAAGAGAGCATAAAACTAATCCATATGAATTAAGCGGTTTAGTCCGAATTTTCTGAAGAGACATGATCACTTTATGAACAGATTAAATTTAGGGTTTTATTCACATATAAACATTGATCAGCGAACATAAACAGAAGCTCAACCGAACCTGGTTGAAACACGAGAACCTCATTGGTTTTCGCACGTCAAGCGAGCCTCCATTGATCATAACTGATGTGTGAGTTGATGAATGTTTATATGGGAATAAAATTAAATCTGTTGTAAAAAGTAATTCTGTCTCTTCAGAAAATATGGACTATACCACTCAATTCATATGGATTAGTTTTACGATCTCTTTGCGAATTTTTTTTAAGCGTCAAAGTGGTAGTTGCGTAGCTGACAATGGAGGGACAGAAACCACACAAATTTTAGTTGATATTAATTTTAATTTTACTTCAGTTGTGTTCTGAAAATGAACGAAAGTCTTATGGATTTGGAACGACATGAGGGTGAGTACTTAATGACAGGATTTTTGTTTTGGGGTGAACTATCCCATCGAGATGACACATGGGAGGTAGCAGCCAACCTATCTTTTCCTGCATTGTGATATTTGCAAGAGATCTTCATGAGAATGACCTTTAACTCGCGGGAAATTGCCATTTCAAGCTCTCAAAAAGCTTCATGACTTCGACTGCCCTTGGCATATGCATCTCAACACTATGCAGCATGCAATGCAATCAAGAGAAATTGTGAGACATGATAACAGTGAGTGCTGGAGGCTGGGCCGCGTGTCCCTGAGAGAACGCATGATTGTGTTCCATAATGGCCAACTGTAAAGAGGAGTGACCCCTCTCCTTGACATTACTGCAATCGCACTTAAGAAGAATATAAAAATGATGTGCTCTCAGCATATCACCGTCATGAGATGAAAAGCTCCAATCAGGTATTAGTAATGGTTTGTGTATTTCTAACTGTCTAATTTAGATTTGACTAAATGTAGTGTGACTACATTGAAATATACAGATATTTAGCATTTGGAATGAGCATAATCGGTTACACATACACTGCATCTGATCCAAATAAAGACAAAAATAAAAAAGACAAACATAAAAAAGACAAGACATAAAATATCACAGCAGTTGAAACAGTGGTATGTTGACGTAAGTAAGTAAGTCTTGGACAGCTTAAGAGAAACATTAAATCCCCCTCCAAAGTAAAATTTACCAAAACCTATCTGCTAGTTGAGGTAAAAGTGAAAAGAAAGTTAACAAAAGTTGAAAAGCTCTGACTTAGAGCATTGTTAGTTGGTACATGAAGGTTACTGTTCACTTTGTTTCTATCTGAACTACTGAATTCTATTTCTGCGTTCACACCATGTCATAATTACTATAGTCTTGAGCAGACAACACATAACGTTCTATTTGGAGCTGTTCAGATCTGCAGACTGGGAATTATGCGTTTCTATGGCAACACTACCAATGCCTAAATGAATCTGCAGCAGTCAGGTGGTACAGCAGTCACAGTAGGAACTCTCAGGACATTCCAGCCCGTTCTCATCCCAAGGCGTCATATACTGACGCTTTTGACATTTCGTCTACATCTAACGCACATGGCACCCTTTAGCGTCAATATGAGACGCAGATAGATATGGGCCAGAAGGCGCCTCCTAGCGGTCTAACCCTAACCCTACCCCAGACCTAAACCTACCCATAACCGAACAAAGCTCTGTGCGTGTCATATTGACGCTAAAGGGTGCCATGTACGTTCGATGTAGACGAAATGTCAAAAGCGTCAGTATATGACGCCCTGGGATGAGAATGCGTTGGACATTCCCATCTTACGATCCCATCTTTTTACAAGTTGAAATCTCGTAATTACTGTAATTACAACAGGGCGTGAACACACTTTATGTTCAGAAAGGAATTAACACATTCCACAGAGCCCTTAAAGGGACATGGTGATAGAAAAAATATTTGAGAAAGGAGGAAAAAATATATGTCAATGCTTTTACGTTGCGTATATTTGGCAGGGTTCCCACACTTTGGTTAACTTCAAATTCAAGGACCTTTCAAGGCCTTTCCAGGTCCAATACAATCAAATTCAAGGACTTAATGTGGGGACACATTTCGAGTGAGAGCAAGGTTACATCATGTTATCTTGCAAGATACATTGTTTTTTGTATTATTGTTTTTGCATTTATTTTTGGCCATATGACAGAAATCTGATATTATATTTGTCGTATTTCTGTTTTGCATAAAACTGAAGAATATTTGGTACATCCTATACTGTATTCTAAAATGATCTGATATTAACTTTTGCATGGATTTTATTGAAAAGAGCTCAGGCTCATGTAACCAGCCTATTTTTGCAATGTTTCACGGTGTGTCTGTGAAACAGTGAAGTACCATCATAGTAGTTTTGTGCGTGCGTGAACATCATGGCAACATACAACACAAAGTACTTCACGTGGGAAACACTTAACGTACCACGTAAATGCGCGTAACTAACGCAAATCAAGCAAGCAAGTATGCATAGACCACGAAGTGTTGGCGAAATAACAGGTGAGAATATGGAATTTTTCCCAGAAAACTTGTTGCACAAAATAAATTCAAGCACTTTCAAGGACTGTATCTATGTATGTTTATTTTCAGAAACTTTCCAGGGCCTTGAAAAGGTTTTTTTTTTTTTTTTTTCAGATTCACAAACCTTTCAAGGATTCCAAGGACCCGTGGGAACCCAGATTTGGGTAATTATGTTGTATATAATTTAATTAATCAATATGTGGGGTATTGAAAACATTTTTGAATGTTTGCTCGCGAATTCGCGATCATGTGTACAATATGTATAGGGAGAGATTATCCACACATTAAGATAAGATATGACATTCAGGATCTGTCCTGACGATCCGACATCATCCAGTCAGTCATCTCTCCTTACTATCTTTACGTGATAAGTGAAATCTGATGTACTGTAACCGACTACTGCAGCAAGCCTAACCATGTCCCTTTAGGGGCTCCGTAGAATGTGTTTTTTTTTTTTTTTTTTTTGTGCTTTTCCGAATTCAGATTTAGGCTTCGGGCACATCCATAAACTATTGTATCATTGACTCTCTGAATTCCACCACCACAGTGAATTTACGACTTCAGCTTACACTAATTAGATCCTGAGTCTGTTCAATAATCGCTAAACAAAATAATTATTAGAGTAGGATGGAACATATATAAACAACAGCAAAATCTCCTCTTTAATTTCTGCCAGGCTTTAATTCACAGCAGATAATTAATAAGCTTGTGATATACTGTGAGCTATGAAACATCTCAACAGTAAGTGCTTCTATTTCCTGTTTGAACTGCAGCGAGTGCTGGGGATTGCTGCAGTGGCTTTATCTGCTGGGGCTGCAGCATTGAATTGTCATCCTCCGCATTAAATATTTCATGGTCAATATGAAGCCTGCCCCAGCTCTCCCTGTGGAGTCTGCCTGTGCCATGTATTAGGTTGTATATGAAGTCATTTTACCAAAGTAATGAGTTCTATTGTCACTGCACAGAGCCCATTACTGGGTTGGGAATGTTGCAGGCCAGGGGGTGAAGAGAGTACAGTAAATTAGTGTGCAAACACAGACAATGATTTGTGCATGTGTATGTGCTCATGTTTGGGTGTATTGCATTCTTTAAAGGCTTAATTTTTTCCTTTAAACGTTTGTGGTGCACTCTTTCAGGGACTTAAGTATAAGAATGTTTACAGCACATGACATGAAGGTGTGTAAGTTCTCATATAATTGTGTGTTCTGAAAACGTATCGACTGTAACCTCTGTTTCCTGAGAACAGGGAACGAGGCACTGCATCGATGGCGCTATGGGGAACGCCTCCGCATGAACCGGTGTCTGAAACGCTTATATAATCACAGCAATCCTATTGGCGTCGACAGCCTATGACATCACTACTGGTCTGACCCGGAAGTATATAAAGGGAGCCTGGAGACATCTGAAGGGACTGTTCAGCAGGCATCCCCAAGGCATGGCGAAAAGACGCAGTGCGATTTCCCTTTCGAAAGGGAACATCTAGGTTACGACTGTAACCTCTGTTCCCTGAGAACAGGGAACGAGACACTGTGTCTTTTCGCCATGACGCAGATGACGCTATACATAGATGGCATGGATGACGCTATGGATGGCATAGATGACATGGATCTATAGATGGCATAGATGACGCTTTGGGGAATGATATACCAACGCCACCATGCTGAGGGGAGTGCATGCCAAATTATGGCTGTGACAAAAACTGAAATTCACTGAAATGCCAAAAAACACTCTCCCTTCGGGTCACATACAGGCTGTCAGTGACAGTATTCCCTACAGCCACTGCCCAAGCTATAAGCCTCAAAGAGGCCTCCAATACAACGAAGGCCTACCAAGGCTGCTCAAAGGCTTGGAACCAACAGCTTCCGTGGAAGGGGTTCTTTTAAGGGAATATGGCCAGGGGGTCCAAAGGAGTCCCGTCCAGTCACTTTCTGAGGGGGACATAAAGTCTACCCCACATGCCACCAGGGAAGCTGACCTGGTCTAATTTACTGACCTAGTCTTACCAACAACCTGTCTGTTTCCTAAACAGAGTCTCTGACATATTTTGCCTCACTTGTGGAGGCATCCAATAGGGAGGACTGCAGACAGCAGCAGTAATTGCTCACATAGAGATGGGCATCCTGGAGAGTAGAACTCAGCATAGCGCTTTCTAACCCTCTATAAATGAGAGTAGTAACTCTAATCAATCCTGGATCTACACAGTGCTTCAGAGCCCTGTGGAGGCTGGGCACTCTGATAGGGGCCCTAATAAGGAGAGCGCCTCCAGCTCTAAGGTTTACATTTCCAACAGGCAGTGTACTCAGCAGAAGTGCTATCGACCCTTTAAAGCAAGGGGAGTACAATCTTACGCTACCGGACTATCAAGGAGGCCTACTGTAAGACCTACAGCTTCGAATGTCACGGACGTCAGCCGAGGCATTGCTTCGGCTCTAAGGGAGCATACTCAACCATCCCAAATGGGAGGGACTAACTAATCTGTCTCTACCTGAGCCTGGGTGGTGAAGTTTGATATCATACGAGCTATGGGTTGCAAAGTATTCTAAATAATAACCCTAACAAGGGGAGGACTATCAGCATGATCCTGAGAAATGTATCAGGGTCAAGGCCTATTATCTTGTATTTTATTTATTTTTTACAAGACAGATTTTACGCTCTCTTCTAAACCCAAGGAAATTGAGGCCACAGTAAGTGGCCAACGACATTCAACCTTATGACTTGAATTTTTTTATTCAAGGGGCTTAGTGGGAAAAAAAAAAATCCTTTTTCATTTTTAAGGCCTAGCTAAAAAAAACTAGCTAAAATACTCAGCTCTAATGGGTGGAGGCCTGAACATACTGCTTCTTACTTTCTAGAGAGAAAGGCCTGACAACGCCCATGAGATATCTGCATGGGAGGCTTTTTGAAGATAGCCTGCTACCTATGCTGCTATATACCCTGTAACACCACTAGAATTTTACACCTAGAGCAAAAGGCGGGCTTTAGCTAGACAACTCTTGTAGTAAGAAGAGGCCAGTACTACGAAAAACTAGATTTACAGGAATAAAATCTCTTGATTGAAGCAACCTACACTCAGATACTGAGAGGCTCAAGGTGAGAATTCTCAGCAGACCACCACCATTTTCCTAGTTACTAAGCCTAAGCCAGATATTGATGCGTCCCTGTGAGGGCTGACACACAAATATTATATGACTGATGTTCAGAGCTATAATCTCAAAACGACCCTCAAAGTGAGAGGAGACCTGCTGCTCTAGTCTAAGGTGGCTATCAAGTTGGCCTGAAGAGGGCCAAATGCTTGACTCTGTAGCTCTAACTTGAGCTTGACAGAGCAGTGGCCTCAGTAGAATAACTCCCGCTTGGGAGGAAGCCATCTCATACAGAATGTCTGTTTGACGCTCAGATGAACGGTGGCCTCACTAGAGAATTTTCCATATAATAAAGCCAGCCTGTTCTCTACTACAGATTGGCACTACCCACTACGTAAGCCTCCCGACATAAGAGGAGGCCTCTGGGAAGGGTATGCATAGCCTACCTATATATGGGAATTTAAGGGCCCTAATTTCACCATCCTTTAAAAACCCTACCTTACACCCCCGTGATACTTTCTAACAGGGAACCGTGGTCTACTGTTCAACCTTAATAAAAACTCGTAAAAAGAGGAGACCTACAGAGCTCAACCTGCTGCCCATAGAGCGATGGCCTAAACGACATTCACAAATGTAGGCCTTATAGCCATACGAGCTTGAAAGAGCGCACTTACTACCACACCCGACGCCAGACCCACAGATGGTTTCCTACATTGAAGGAATAACTCATCATGGGTCCAGCCTCAGGGCTGAAAAAGCACAGATTTGGACCGCAGTGTCATGCGGTCCAAATGTGACAGCAGATCAGCCTGGTATGCTTGCAACACCGCCATTGTGTCCAAGGCATCACCAGCCAGACACGCCGCCACGTTTGCCCTGCCATTTAAGCACGGTTTTCTCTTTTTATGGCTTAAAAGGCAGGGCCGGAGCAATTAATGTCGGTGCCTCTCCAGCAGCGAGATAGCAGAAAAATCAGGAAAATCATCATTTGGGCATCAACACATACAAGTGTTCGCGCATCCCCTCAACATCAGCGTAGTTTGTGCACCGATGGTGATGAATGTGCACTGAATACGGGTTCTTTCATGCCTTTTCGATCTCATTGTGTAGATCGGGCAGGAATGGAAGGCTCAAGAGAGCTGGATTGTTATGGAAAGAAAACCGATAGTCAAGTCTGGCACGAGCGGTCTCTTTCCTCACGCGCTCCAATGGCTGCTGAAGCCTCGCTGAAGCACGTTACATAACACTCACAACTCATCATAGGGTGGCTGTGAGGGTTCGGGTTGTACATCCTCTTCACCCTCATCAGCCATCTCCTGCTCTCTTGGGCTGGTTGTATTATTATAGCCAGCAGAGCACTTGTTGCTAGATCAGAGGATGTTAGTTAGTTGTTGTTGTTTTTTTCAACACATCCTTTTCCACACCTTCCGGGTCGCACTAGTAGTGATGTCATAGGCTGTCGCCGGCCATTAGGATTGCCATGATTAGATATGCTTTTCAGACATCGACGCAGTGCGAGTCATCGACGCAGTGCGAGTTCCCTTTCGAAAAGGAACTGTTAAATATTACATGATTTCCAATTGGATACACACATTTCACAGAATCAAATCCAGTTTCCACAAATTATACACGCATCTCATTATCAAAAAAGTGTATTATTTCAAATATTGCATACAAAAACGCATTACAGTCAAATAAAAAACTCAGAACTTCACACAGAACTCAAAAACAAACTATCCAACAAACGTTTCTCAACAGCATTAAAAATCTCTACAGCACTGTTTTTTTTTTTTCAAGAAAACTATAAAAATTGACACTTCTTTTTTGAAAGAAAAAGTTGTAATGCCCACAAGCAAATGTATAGTATTATTATAGGATATGACTTACATCTGAAAGTGTAACAAATACTATGTCGCTATGTACATTTACAAGATGTGTGACATAGAATGAACAATATAAATACAACTTTAATAAACACTGAAAAGTTCTGAACATAAGCTACACTTTAGCAGAAAAGTTAACAACACAGAACAAAAGAACAACGAGAACAGAGGGCTTATATACTGTACACACACAAGGATAACCAATGGAACAAGAAATATGTGCTCAACTCAGAAACTATCGCAACAAACTAGAAACAAGAACAGGGAAAACCATGAAAACGAAACAAAACAACATGACGATGAAACTTAAATTAAACGAAAAAATTGACAACAGTAGTCTGACTTCATAAAAAGGGTATGATTTCAGTTGGACTAAAGCATTTACATTAATACTAATTACAATAATGAATTACAAATTAGCTTTTTTGTTGTCTGAAAATGTATTTTTTATACTGGTCTGGTTAAATTTTCAAGAATGTGACATGACTGATTCTGGTTATTTGGTTAAAAAGCAAGTAGTGCATAAAATGACAGGCCTCTGACGTGATGTCATTATAGTTAATTGGATACACATATCATGGATATATTTCAGTGTCTTCATCTACTTCTGCTTATTCTCTTTTTTAAAGACGAGTTTGTGAGATCAAAACTCTTTACAATATAGCATGTACAGAACATATGGCCATACAGTATATCACACCTTAAGGCCAAGTGACAGAAGAAAACGTACTCGGTTACTAACGTAACCTCGGTTCTCTCTAGAAGAGGGAACGAGTACTACGTAATATCTTACGCTAGGGGAAAATCTCTTTTCCGCGAGATATTGAAGCCAAAAAATTATCCTTAATTTTGGAATAATGCAAAACGCGTTGCGGCAGCATGCAGACATAGGCGAGACAGCTCGCGCGGCAACTTCAGCAGCCTATCAAGAGAGGCCCCTCATGACGTCAGATCCAATGAGGGCGCTTTGCGCCCACTACGTCACGTCCCACCGAAACGGGTGTGGCTTAGGCTTATAAATATAGCTTGATAGGCTGATCGAATCTGGTTTTTCATCGCCGAAGCGAACCAGAGCGTGATGCATGCACGGCAAGATAAGCAGTACTCATTTCCTCTTCTAGAGAGAACCGAGGTTACGTTAGTAAGAGACCTCTTACGAGAGGTCTCTCGTACTGCGTAATATCTTACGCTAGGGGAACACAATGCAAAACGCCGTGCGTGCTGAGATCCAACACCAAAGTCCCAAGGGCAGGTGCCCGGGGCTCATATAGTGCATGATCACCAGGGACTCGCAGAGAGTCCGGGAAAGTGGGTGCCCATGGTGAGGAAGAGCCAGGGGCAGCAGCACCAGCACCACCAGCAGCAGCAGGAGCACCAGCAGCAC
The DNA here is from genome assembly GCF_949319135.1 of Squalius cephalus. Taxonomy (NCBI): domain Eukaryota; kingdom Metazoa; phylum Chordata; class Actinopteri; order Cypriniformes; family Leuciscidae; genus Squalius; species Squalius cephalus. Next base: position 31,923,217 of record NC_137124.1, read on the forward strand.
GAAGGCGGCGAGACAAAGAGGACGAGTTTTTGGACTTGACCAGAGAAGACATGCAACTAGAGAGGGAGGCAGAGGCGAGGAGAGCACAGGAAAGTAGGGAGAGGATGGGCAGGCTGTTTTCTCTTCTTATTATTGATTTAACCTTTTTTCACTTTTATCTTTTAAAAGGAAAGAAAAAATCTGTACATTATTTTTATGCAACTTTAAATGTGTAAATAAAAGAGAATGAATTGTTCTGTACATTGTTGATTTTTGTAATGACAGTCATAATTTCTACATGAAACAAATTCTTCTATACCCTTTTTTTTTTTAATACAATTGGTAAATGAAAATCAATTGTTTTTTTGGCTACATAAAAGTCTTTTTCCAACATACGTTAAACATCTCAAAATCAACATAAGAATTTAAATTTACAGTACATAAAATAAGAAAAAAATGATGTAGACTTTTATTCAGCTGAGCAGGGAGACCCTGGTGGTGCTGCTGGACCGGGATGGGCTGCCACAATAGAGACCCTGGTAAGGCCTCCTGCTTTCATTAGTCATATGTCTTCCTTTGTTCTGTTTTCCCACCACTCCTTTGTTTCCACGGTAAACTTCATTTGTTCATCTGTCACACCTGTTTCCTCGTTAGTCTTGTCAGCTATGTCTCATTTCCCTATGTATTTAAGCCCTGTGTGTTACCTTGTTTATTGTCTGATCTATGTTGTACTAAGTGTGTGTGAACCTTCTGCCTGTCTTCGATGTACCTGTGTGATTTATATTGTGAGTTAAAGTTTGCATTGGAACTTTTAATTCTCCTTCTCCTTTGTCTTCTTCTGCCTGCACCACACCATGACAGTAGTGGTTTCAGAGCTGATTAAAGTGGTACAGGGAAAGGACCCTATGTGAGCTGAGCACTTTGACAGCTCCTCTGGGAGTTAGTTTGAGGGCAATATGACGTTAGATCTCCCAGCAGGTGCGATTGTCAGTTCTGTGGCCTGGCAAATACACCGCTGAGGCTTGGCCCCAGAACACAGTGTGACACCTCATTTCACCCGTCATGCCCACTGTGTCCAAATACTTCATTTCTGCCTCTCTCTTGCTCACTCATTGTCTCTTTCTTACTTTTCATCATAGCTTATGATCTGTTTTCATTACAGTACATTTTGACTTTGAAGCCATGCAGTCTGATGTGAACTTTGACTCAACAAAGCTGACACATGGAAGTGTGTGATCTTTGTGCATCAGAAAGGTGTCATGACATACATCAGACAGTGAAAGTGATGGGCACTGCCATGTTGACTATCCATGGAAGCACAAAACCTTCTGATTGACCTCAACATACACCCAGCTGTCACACATAACTAGCCGAGGCTGAAGGCCACAACCAATAAATGCTCTTTAATACGACACGAACAACATGAAATTAAGAATTCTAGTGACAATGGCACGTTAAGCGAAGGCTTGCAGGAGTTTCCAAACCTGTTCTGTGGCATTTAGTCTGGGGTGATTAGCATTACCAACGCTTTTCCTCTCAAATGGCCTCATTAATACATGTCTGCTCAATATCACACAGCCAATGCTAATTTGTTAGCCTGGTTTAATTCATTCTCAAATTTGACAAATCACGTATGAACCAGTACAGTTGCCAAATCGTGTCTTGTTTGTTTGTTTTCACGTTTATTCAATGAATTATTATTATTATTATTATTTTATTTATTTTTTTAAAGTAGGAGTTGTTTTGAAGGATGTCAGGGTCTAATGTGAATACTAGGGACCCCCGTGGACAACCCCATTATACATCATCATTAAGATGAGAGCTGAGAGGAAAAAGAGAGGGAGATATAGGGAGGAAAGGAAGTGGGAGTGTAATAAAAAGGCTCCTTGTTGGCATGCACAGCGTGTGAGAGTCTACCACTCTGATTACCTCCCAAATGCCACTGAGTGTGTAAGAGGGAGGATGGAAGGAAAATGAAGAGGAGAAACATCATGGCACACATTGATCCATAACTGGCTGGGTGGGCTTCATTTTTAATTGCTTCAGCACAAGAAAAATCCATGATCATTATGGTTTTCTGCCTGCTACTAATAAACAAAATGCTTATTGAAGCAACGCTGATAAGGTCACCTTTGACATGCATTCTTTTACAAAGATATTTGACTCTCCTTTTGAAATATGACAAAGGGTGTGAGCAGCAGTTCAAATGTTCACACACAATTATGTGTATTACGTCATGCATAGATTAGATTTGAGAGATACTGTACGTAGACAGAAAATTAAAGTGCATACAATACACGCTATACGTTCGTTAACAAAAATATATATTTAGAAGCGTATGCTAATGTACTCATTAACTTATGAAAATTTTATTTCTGAATGTTATCTGGACGTTCAAAACATCCAGTTTTTTCTTTTCTTTTATGGTTTAAATGTTTTTGGTAATGTGAACAGTAGGAAACACTTTTTTTTGTTTCATTCTCAAACATTACGGGAACGTTACTTTTGAATGTTCTTCAGAATGTTAGACGAATGTCCAACTAAAATATTTCAGAAAAAAAGTTTTTGTACTAACGTTTTTTAGAACCTTATTAAAGACCAGATAACTTTGAACAAACTTTCTACTCTCTATTTTTGCTGGAAAAAAAAGTTCATAAAGTCAGCTAAAGTTCTGAGAACTTTCCCTGTGTGCTCCGCATAAACTTATGCTTTCAAAAACAGCCATACGTACACACCCATAACACAGTGTTCAAGCTGCTATGTAAAAGTAAATTTCTATGCATGTGTTGTTTTGCATAAAAATCATATCGATCACACTGCAGGCCAAGTGGAACTCACACTGAGCAAGCCAACCTATATAATAAATGTTGCCGATAAAATATCTATTTGGCTTTCATGTATCAAAATGTGACATTTGTCACATAGAATAATTCTATATTTCCTTTGTCTCTGAGTTAGTTTGTGGGTTTTTCTCAATGGCCCGTACTTTCTGCAAAACAATAGAAAAAGACAATCACATGGGTTTTGAACGAGAGGCTTGAGAAAATTAAAACAGAACTTTCCTTTTAATGCTAAAATTTTAACTTTGGATAAATCAGTGTGACATTTTGGTAATTATTGTTATGAGTATTAGAGTATGTTGCCTTGAATAAACAAACAAATTATTAATGTTTTACATAAGACCTTTAAAAATTCTTATTTTGCCTTGCAGTCAACATCAACAATAAATGAAATGTCATTATTTAATTAGGCTAAAGTCATTTAAAGATTAGTGATCAGCACCTGATCTAGAAATCAACATTTCTTCAAACATCTAAAACAGAACAAGCATTTGAGGAAGCTTGGAAAATACACCACTGAGGGCCATTAAAACATTTGAGGACCTTTATTTCAGGCTGGTACAACAGAAATATGGGTAATGTGATTAATAAAGCAGAATAGTAGACAGAGATGAAAGACCGTCAGAGTGCACACTGTATGTCTATGTACAGATGTAGAAAGTTCTCGAGTCCCTTCAGTGTGGTTGTCTTTTTCATAGATAAACCTTCATATATGCATATGCATATAACAAGGACGGATGCTCATATATGCCCTATGTTATGGGGACCCAATGTCGCCAATAGTAATCTATCTATCTTTGACTTTTGAAATGTTTCCATGAGGAAAACAACTTATAAATCATACAGAAAAAAATGCAGAAAGTTTTCTGTGAGAGTTGGGCTTAAGGGTAGTGTTAGGGGATAGAATATCAGTATAAGAATCATGTCTATGGAAAGTCCCCATAAAACATGGAAACCCAACAATGTGTGTGTGTGTGTGTGTGTGTGTGTGTGTGTGTGTGTGTGTGTGTGTGTGTGTGTGTGTGCGTGTGTGTGTGTACATCTACTAAACTATTTTTTTAGTTGTCAAAAAGAGCAATAATATTATCCACCAGTATAAAGTCCTTAAAACATTCTTTGACCTTCCAAACTGTTTTAATTTTTTTTTTAAACAAGAACCACTGTATAAAATGTTCAAATGATCTATGCATCGCAAATGGGAAGAATTGCCACTTAAATGATAACACTTCATTTCATATCAGTATTAAATGGACTCAGCTGTGATACTACAGAGTTCTGAAAGGGCATGAAACACCTAGTATTATGATGGAAAAGACCTTATTGGAGATAAAAGGAAATGCTCAGTATGGAGAATAATTGCTTTTTTTGTGTCTAAAATCACTTGTTGGATTACTGAGCGCAACCAAAAAGGCAAGTCTCTTTTACAAGCTTCTGGAAGAACCGTGAAAGTAATAAAACTGCTTAAGATCACAATAAAGATCTTCAATTGGCCTGAACTGTTGCACCAGTTGTTAAGACCAGTCAAAAAGAATTGTCCGAGTAGAGACATACTTCAATGTGAATTTAATTTAGTTGAAAAAAAAAGAAAGAAAAAAAGAAGGGTTTTAAATAAGAGAAAACAGAAGCACTTGATCAGTATTCAAATGTGATTGTGATCTAAATGGACGGTATATGGAGGGAGACATTTAGATTTCATAGCCTGAAGCAGAGCTAAAAGGTTAATCATCAGATTCCTTTCTGAGACTGACATGAAACACGACAGGGTTTGTGCTGAAGGACACATCTATCAGAATGCCATCACGACGGGAATTGTTCAGATATGACAAATAATATGAGACAGGTAAATGGCCCACTGAAAAAACATCTCTGTGGCTTTGTGTACTATTAAACAGGGTCTGCGGACATCAGTCAGAGAAGAGAAATGGCTCGTAGTAGAATCATCCACCAATAATTCAAATTGTGATGGCATCTGGAGCCAGCCATGTCTGTGAGATGGGCAGGATGCTTATGAATAAGAGCTCACAGCTATGCATGCATCTTTATTATTGCATGACAAAATATGAGACGTTTCTCTCTGTGCTCCAAAAAAAATCTTTAGATGTAACCGGTTGGATGATCAATCACGTTTTAGACACACATACATTTACAAACAGTTAAATAAATAAATAAACAGTATTATGTGATGTGCTTTGAAAGTGGAAGAATGGTCTACAGAGGAAAAATATGCATTCACATCAGAGATGTGATGCAGTGGACTGTACACATCAGGTTATGTCCCAATCCCGCTTACTCCAACCAGTCAATAAAAGAAAAAGAAAAAGCCCATAATAATAAACAAAAAAATATATTAAAAAATTATAATAAACTAACCCAGGGGATGATAAAAAAGAAACACTGACGTCCAACTCCATGACCTCAAAAAGCACTTGCATATGAATTAAAATAATGGTTTAAAAAAAGAAATGGCCTGTTATCAGTGCATCTAAGCAAAAAAAGAATGTGTGAATAATTGAGAAACACAATAACAGCTACAAGTCCAGTGAAACTGCTTACACCTTTCTGACATGTGCAACTGCATTCAAGCTGATGAAGTAACCGGCCACATTTTGCCCTTAGTAGCACTCATAGCATATGTGTACTGAATGAAAGTTCACGGTTCTGAAATATTTCTGACTGTAGGACAATCTTGGAAGAAGATGGGGTTTTTGGGCACATATTCCATATATTGATTCACTTAAACTGTAAGTTACTGTTAAAGATTTTAACCTTTATAAGTCACATGTGAATTGCTTATGAATTGTTACATATTGCTGCACATTTGAAATCTCATTGGGGTTCCCATATGAATTGGATCAATGCTAAGATATATTTATATTTTTCATCTTAATCCCAATTAACATCATATGTAAGTAATTGCATCATAATCCATTTACAATACGAATGGAATAAACTGATCCGTGTATAATCAAATTAAATGCATTTCAGGTTATGGGCCTACAAATTGCCTCTAAGTTGGCCATTGATTGGACTTGTTGCTATGGCAGCATGATGCCAGATCTATTTCAGCAAACACACTCATGTTGTTATCATTAGATGCCTGACTCTTAGGGCTTTTACATCACTATGTCGAGATATATCAGCTCATCGCCAGGCCTGATCATTGAAGGGAGATTGGTCAAATAATCCGCAAAGATGTTTCATGAGTTCACACTTACAAATAAGTCAGATAGAATAAATGCGTATTTGGCGTGCTGTCCGAGGAGAGGGCTCCGGGCTCGGTATTTGGCCCGAACCCAGAGTACTCCCCCCGTATTCCTGGCTGTGAAAGAACAAGCCAAGAGTGAGGAGTCGGGGTGGTGGAGGGATGCTGAAAACTGTCAAGGAAGTTAAGTGAGTTGACAGAGTGAATATATATATGCTTCCTCTCATGCTGATAGGGTAGACATGGTAATTGTTTGATGAGTTGATTGATTGCTTGATTATTTGAACGTGCTCCTCCCGAACTTTGTTAATAAAACATCATTTGTAGTATTCATGGAAATTCAATGGTGCTGTCATTGTGTAATCACATGGAAGTTGAAAGAGAGCTAAACTATTAGCCAGACTTACATTAGATTATGCATTCACACACAAGGTGATGAGTGTCAAGATTACATTATGTAGTTAAAAACAGATAACCTAAATCACAAAAAGGGTCTAATTTAAGTTTTTCATTGCAGAATGCCATGAAAACTGTAAATAACGTTGTTATTAAGCTGTATATAAATACAATTAGGTCATTCATACCAGTACAATGTCATGTCCCTAATCATTTAATATCAGATTAAACTCAAATTATTAAAGATGTAAATCATATTAGTTATTTTTCTTCAAAATATCACAATTAAGTGAGCTGTCAGGGACCAATCAAGCTCGGTCCCATCCACCACTCAGCGATCACTCTCTCCAGACTACTAATCACCCGCACCTGTTCACCATCAGCAATCTCATCACCAGCACTACAAAACATTCACCAACACCTCAGTTCCTTGTCAAGCCTCCAATGGAACACACCATGATCCATTACCTCCTGAGTCTCTGATGCATCCAGATTTCCGAGAAGTAACGTATACTTACCTGTGAAGCACTAACCTCTGTATCATTGTTCCGCTGTCTCCAGATATCCTGCTTGATTCCATGTTACCTGTTATCCTGCATCCTCTCGAGCTTCCTGTGTTTCCTTTGAACTTGTTTGCTAGCTACTGCATCTGAAAGAGAAAAGACAAGTATCAATGAACTGTGACTGGTTGACATAAACTAACCTGAAGAGAACATGCTCACCTGTTGTCTGCCCCGCACCGAGTGATCTTCACCGAATCTGCACCTGAACTCACTGAATACTCACCTTGCACTCTTGTTTACTTGAATAAAGCTGTGTTTGGATTCACTTACCTCTGTCTTCGTGCCTGTATCCTGACATGAGCATGGGGTGATAATTTGTTTTTTATTTTTTTTACTTTGTTTTGAGCAGATGAAGTAATTGTTGCCATGTTACCATGTGTTGTGCTTCTAATTGAAACACTGGCAATACATTTAAAAATATTCCTAGTGTTTCTTATTTTATTGTTGGTGGTTTTTGTTGGGTTGTTTTTGTTGATGTTGTTTGTTTTGTTGGTGCTCAATAGGTTTCATCTATGTCGCAATATCATCAATGCCACTTTCCTGTTTTGCAAAGCAACTTTAATAAGAACTGTATGATGTCTTTAACAACATTTGAAAAGGTCATTAACAAATACTGAAGTTTTACTGAAATACATAAAATAACTCTTAGTCCAGCACTGAGCAGTAGCTAATGCTTGTTTACTTCCATTTACTTTTTATCCTTTTCCATTTTCTTGCCACAGTGAAAATAATCAAATTATAAACAATAATCAGTAGCCTACAACTAGTGCCTGCTTGACCAGAGCTGGATGTGCAGCCCGTTCTCATCCCAAGGCGTCATATACTGACGCTTTTGACATTTCGTCTACATCCAATGCACATGACACCCTTTATCGTCAATATGAGACGCAGATAGATTTGGGCCAGAAGGCGTCTCCTAGCGGTCTAACCCTAACCCTACCCCAGACCTAAACCTACCCATAACCGAACAAAGCTATCTGAGTCTCATATTGACGCTAAAGGGTGCCATGTGTGTTGGATGTAGACGAAATGTCAAAAGCGTCAGTATATGACGCCCTAGGATGAGAATGCGTTGGGATGTCTGGTACATCATTTTAGTTCCTTAAATTGCAACTCAAGTATAATTAATTGTTTGTTAGTTTATTTTGTTATGTGTAACACGAGTGAGTCATTGAGTCATTCATTTAACCAATTCGTTCCAATGACTGCTTCATTCATTAAAGAAGCAAGTACCTGTCATTTCCAAGCCAGGCTCACTGGAAATACGTGACACTGTATCATCACACTGAAAAAGGTGATTTCACTGCACTTTCCAGATGACACGTTTTATCTGAACACTCCACATCAAGTGCAACACTGTATCAGGTAAGCTACTGAGCGATTGAGCTACCTTTAGGTCCTAACAAAGCCACGTTAAAATTATTTATTATCCAATAATTTGCCCCTGTAAATGTAAAAAGTAATAAAATGTTGCTGGTGTTTTATTGCCTCAAGGGTTCATTTCAGCTGAAAACTGTTTATATAGGTATATTTTTGATGATCCTTTATGAATAGGTCAAAATAGAAGATAGGTATTCATTAAAGAAATACAGCTGTGTGTTACTCGGTTCTGCTGTTGCTTAATTTGGAACTCTTTTCTTTGGCGAAATAGAGCAAAAACAGACAATATAGACAATATTTTGTCTCAAATGTAATTCAAAATATTAACTTTTTGTTTACTAGTATAAAATAATATCACATCTGCAATCAAGCTGACATTCGGAAAAAACACTATAATTGATTAACTACATCATATGACATAAATAAAAGACAAAAACACATGCAGGAACATTTCAGCCCCCATATATTGAATTTTTGGGGCATTCAAACTGCATTCCAAGGGTACATCTCACAGTGAAAACATGCACTTTCAAAGCGTGTGTTTTTTTTTTTTTTTTTGTAAAGTGGCCCGATACTGTCATTATCCAACCCTAATCTCATTAAAACAACAACTAGTATTATCATAGATTATTTACATCGCACACCCCGATATATATATATAGTATATGCTTTTTACAAAGCAGCTTTACAGTGATAGCAGGAAATTAATGCAACAAAGATTGTTTTGGCTGTACAGCAGCTCTAGAAGAAAATCATTGTCCAATTTAAGTAAGTTCAGCAAATCATTTCCGTTGTAAAAATCATTTGTTATTAGTTGTAACCTAACACGGTGTGCTAACTAATGACAAGACGCTCCAACATGTGACTAATTAGTCATGACAGCAATACGCAACGAGTGAGAAACAGTTTCCATTTATGCGATGTCGTGGCTGACAGGCCCACTAAGAGATCTCATTCGATGGTTATGTGCATTATGAATTTTAATCAACAAACTTGGATCTTGATTGTGGAAGATTAGAAGCATTCAATTATTTAAGATAAATTGTACAAATTCCACAAAGATTACAGAAAAAAACATGCAACATAGAAGGTAAGTGTTATTAGTTTTTTGTTGGGCTAATGTCCATACCTTTCTGTGAAGCATCAATCTGTAAACAAATATAATGGACTTTCTTTTTCAATGTAATGGTGTGAAAGTAGAGTGACCAGACATGACGATTAAAGGAGGCATGTCCCTGTGTTTACTGAATTTACAATTTACTGAAATCCTCAGCAATGCATGTATTAGGTATCAATGATATGGACTGACATATGGTAGTTTACCATGTTAGTAAATATTTTTATCGAATATAATCATAGTCTTCCCACATCTTTACATTAACAAATTGTATTAACCCTCTGGGGTCTGAGCTGTTTTCTGGGCCCTGGAGGTGTTCTGACATGCTCTGACATTTCTGGTTATTTCTGTTACTTGTGACATTTTCATGGCTAAAGTCTAATTACACTGTATTCAGCACAAACTCTGCTACAATAATATATCAGCAGGATGTATGTAAAAGTTTGTAGTTTTGAGATAATGACATTTATTTAAAAATTCTCACTGAAATAAGGCCATGCAACCCATACTGATTATTTCTTCACAAGACTTTTGAAAATTGTATGACGTAGCCTAGAATATTTGCTCTAAAACTATGTGAAAATCACCCTGACTGCTCATTCAGAGAATATTAATAAAATTAATTACATTAATATGTAAGCTTTTCACACCTGAGAAAGACAAAGACCCTCCCCTAACGGCCCTATTAGGAGTTATCAGGCCCTGTCATTCTGAGCAACCTTTCACAAAGAATGAGGAGATTTAAAAAAAAATGGCTTTTAGATTGTTTGGATTTATTTACAACACAACATAATCCAAAGATACACAACAAATGACAAAAAGCACTTATTGAAAACAATGATCCAAAGACAGAGACCTTTCTGCCATTCCTAAAAACATTGTACATACCCTTCATTTCCAAGGTGTTTGATTTTCATTTTACCATGTTCATGTACAGAAACTCGTGTGAATGTTGAAGTCATCAGGACTCAGTGGCATCTGGGCCCTGAAAGAAAAAAAAAAAGTGAACATACTGATATCAAGAGAAAGGCCTGCACGATTTTGGGAATAAATTTTAGATTTTTCTGGTTAAAATTGCTTTTTAAAATTCACAGAATACACACACACACACACACACACACAAATGTTTCCAACAATATATAATATAATGAACACCAGGTTTGTTGTGCCTGTAGGCATAGGCTATGCAATGCTGCATAAAATAATAATAACAATAACCTATAGCAGCCTATAAATCCTCCAAAAGATTTCAGTAACAACTAAGCTAGAGAAAAATATATTGATTATCATGTTACTTCAAATGTTTCCATTTGTTATGATGATATGAAATGATAATCAAACGCGATCGCGCTCAAATATAAAACATTATGGTTACCATATACATATCTACGTTTGAGCAGATATCCACAAACACAGTAACAGTAAACACAGGTCTAAATATTATAATATTCACCATATATCTAGCAACAGTTCAACTGCAATGTGAAATTTATGCAACAATAACAAACTAATATGTAAGAATTTCTTACCTTACATCTTTCTTGTCTTCAAATCGCGTTCTTCTTCTTCTGAGGTAAATCCAATGTAAGCTCACGGCACGTCTTTCAAATTCGACGAAAAGCAGAGACTTGTGAAGTTTTTTGGTGCTTTGTTTTTGAGGTAATGAGCGCGATCGCGTTCCATGTGGAGATTTGCCTGTGAATCTCTTTTGCGCTCGTGGGCGTGGTCAAATTAAAAATAATTAGGAAGCGTTTGAGAAGCTGGACATCTTGTTGGTTTTATACAAATTACTTAAACAGAGAATATTTGTTTTCAGTTTGAATCCGATCATTTAAAAGTACACACTTAAATGTTTATAAAAGTATATGGCTCATAAATGTGCAGAGGCGGACAGAGTACACAGCTTCATTACTTGAGTAAAAGTACAGATACCCCTTGCTAAATTTTACTCAAGTACAAGTAAAAGTACTACAGTCAGATGTCTACTTAAGTAAAAGTACTGAAGTACTTGTTTTTAAAAGTACTTGAGTACCAAGAGTACAAGAGTACATTTTCTAAATATTGCATTACTACTGCCATAGTGCTTACATTTATGTACAGAAACGTCCTACATGGAGTTATGAAAAATGTTAATGTTAATACTAGGGGTGGAACGGTACACAGAAGTCACGGTTCGGTTCATACCTCAGTTCAGACATCACGGTTCGGTACGAGTTCGGTACAATGGAGGGAAAAGCAAAACAAAAATGCAGAAGGCAATTTTTTTTTATTGTGCATGTCTCAGGCTGTACCACCTAGTGTCATACAGTCTCTCCCCTGAGCTGCAACAGCCTGCCCTGAAGTGTGTAAAGTAAGATGTAAACAAAATAAGACAATCAGCTATAAAACTGAAAATAAAGCATCTCTTATTTATGTTCAGACGCACGAGCGCGAGGGTGCGCGCGGCAAAAATGTCGTCATTGTGGTGTGGGCGGTCATGCGCGTTGGGTGTGCAAGGCCACATTTCGCTTGGCGGTGTGCAGTGCACGGCTTTTAGCGCACGGCTCCGCATCCGAAGACGCACGACTTCGAGCCGAATATGGCCGAGCATGTACATCTCACAGCACCGGCACCCAGTTCTTGCGTCTAAATTAGTTGCTTACATTAACAAAATGAGCCTACAATAGCAGACATCAGCCCTTTAAATAAAAATAAATGGCCATGTTTTATAAAAAGGTTCACAAAACTAAATAAAAATGTTTAGAAATTATGTAAGATAACGTTAATTTAGTTGTAGGTTACGTTCTCATATCCATTTTTTTTTTCTAATGTCACAAGGAATAATCTGGTTTACTGCTTTACACGATTATTTTGCTGTGTGGTTTTGGTGTACTAAAGTGTTGTTTTACTAAAATAAACATTCACGAGTGTAGCCTACCTTACTTCAAACCGCTGATTCCTGATGGTTTAGAGGACAATTACACCGAGTCGCACCCTGTCGTTTCAAAGAATATACACCGGCGAGCGCGAAGTAAATGCCTCGTCCATTTGTGGTGGCGCGCGCTGCGGAGGCAGGTGAAAGTATAAACCATATACAGTATAAGAAGGTATAAACAAACCTAGCTTAAGGCGGGGCTACAGATTAGGTGTCCCTAAAGAACCCGTGTATCTAACAGTAGTTCCGCATTACATTAATTAATTTGCACGCGAGTTTTATTTATTTTTATACCGTATTCTCCGTGTAAATTCATGTACCGAACCGTGACGCCCGTACCGATTCGGTTCAATACGAATACATGTACCGTTCCACCCCTAGTTAATACCTTGGAGAATGTAAAGAAATTGAAAGTAAAATCAAGTCATTTTCATCTTTTTACCATGCTGCTTTATTTAACATTTTCACTTGCCCACAAGGCAATAGCACAATGGCAACGCTCTGACAAACCTCTGCTAGAGTTTTAATGGATTTTTTGCACCCACATTTGAACCCGACTATGTTAAACACACCGCATACTCAAGAACATCAACGCAAATGCTCAGCTTACATTAATGTGTAATATCAGAAAAGAAAATTCAGCTAACAATTGTGTGTACATGTGAGTTTCTCTTTTTTTCATCAATCAAATCACAGGGTTCCAGACTGCGACCAAATATGCGACCATTTTATTGAGAATGTGCGAGTTCAAATTGTATGTGGTCGCATTTGTGCGAGTGCATGGTCATGTACTACTCAGTTAAATTCACGCATAAATTTTCCTGCATTGAACTTGTTTTAGTGCCCGCCAAAGTGAATTTTTGTCCCGCCAAAGTCTTATTTGATCGGTGAGTAAAGTAGATGAACTGCCGCTTGTGACAGGGCGCATGTTTAACTGAAAGAACGAGCAGAGAGAGAGAGAGCCGGTCGCGCGCAGACGCACTCGGTCTCTCTCGCGCACTGTCGCTCGCTTTTTCTTTTTTCCTTTTTTTTTATTTATTATTTTTTTAGAAGAAGTAACGGGTACTCACGGTTATGGATAGAAATGTAGCGGAGTAAAGAGTACAATATTTGCCTCTCAAATGTACTTGAGTAAAGTCATGAGTACTCCCCAAAAATGATACTCGAGTAAAGTACAGATCCCTCAAAATTGTACTTAAGTACTGTACTCAAGTAAATGTACTCCGTTACTGTCCGGCTCTGTAAATGTGTGACAAGTATTCGCTGAGTTTGGTTTCAGTTTATAGACGTGCTCAAGAAAAAAAAGTTCACCGCGACGGGGAGGCAGAAAGCACACCCTGTATATTTTCTTTATTTTACAAAAGCACAATGTTTTGATTTGATTGTAAGTGGACACATACAAAAGTAGAAATATCACAGATAATTTTTTTTATATTTCTTTTTTCTGTATGACCATAAATGACGGAGTAATTTAAGTTTATTGTGCTACAATGTGAAGAAAATCCAGCAAAACGCGTGGGCGCATTTGTCGACCCCAGAGGGTTAAATAATATCACAGACTAATATGATTAGTGGAATAATATAACCTCCCTTGCCCAATACAAATATTGTGGACAATTATAGGGTTGCACTAGCCTGGCAAGCCAGACCTACATCAAGATGTTAGGTCTGGCAACTCACCATAGACACGTCTCAATCCGAGGGGCGGGATAAACCGCTGTCTTTCAAATTCACTCTGCAGGCAATAAGACAGCGCTTCAACCAACCAGAGCGTTTTCCCAACAGCAGAGCTAACGTTAGATGATAGATTCAACTTTTGAATCTGGCCGGCAAAACTACGAACACATCTTCCTTTTTTAAGAATGACTTAAGTGCCGTTCTTTGCTCTTTTCTCAAAAACTTAAAAACTTAACTCCAAGTCCTCCAGAGTCGCGGCCAAAGCCGATTTGAAAGACTGTTCGCCAGAAGCAGCAACTCTTTGTTTTCAAGTAGCAGGGAACCGTCGCAACTCTGTTGTCATTATGTTAAGCCCGCCCTGCCTACTCTATACACGATGTGATTGGCCTGACCCAATTTAGGTTTTTACAGCTCTGAAAGTCAACGGAGAGTTGCTAGACTACCCCGGCTGCAAAATACATTTTGCTGCCGCTAGGGTGCGTCTAGATTTCTAGGCTAGGGTTGGACATTTTGGATGTATGAACACACTGATTCAAATCATGATCTCTTTAGTAGAAGAAAGTGTGAACTGAAGACAGTAAAAACAGTTTCATTAGAAATGTATTCAAATTATTCAGAACTGTTGAAAATTAAAAAAATATACCATAAAGCCAAATAAAAAATAGCCTACATAATGAAGATTTCATCAATCAGATCACATCAGTTCATTCAAAATGCATGCTTGATTAAATGTATTTGTAAAGAAGACATACTCAGATAACAACACTTAGATTTTTTTTTTTAATTAATTGGTCAGGAAAAGCCTTCTAAAAGCATTCCTGCCTGAGAGCTGAATCTGATCTCACCACATTACATTATATACAGTATATATATATATATATATATATATATATATATATATAATTTTTTTTTTTTTCTTGAAAATCCATTTAACATCGATGTTACCACATAAAGCCCATTTAAGGTTACCTGACATAAAATTTTCAGTTTTCGTACTGTAAAATGTTTGTGTCAAAAGGTTGTGGCAAACACTTTGATAGTAAATCTCTAACAATGCAGCAGTGTACATTTTTATTGGGTGGGAGATCCATCATGTGAAGTGATGATTAGAATTGTAATTGTATAGTCCGCTATACTCCGATAGAGACCATCATTTGTCATCCGCAGGAGCACAGCAGGTCCTGGACCCTGAAAATGGCATCTGACTTTGTATGGCTTTCTGACCTCTTAGCTTTTACAGAAGCATAAATCAAAAATGAATGCTCATCTTTTCTACACGTTACATACAGAACAACAAGCACAACTAGTCAAAAAATAAGGTTTTCTTATCCTCTCTGTTCTACATACTCTAATACCACCTTATGAAGTTGTGTAGTTGTTGAGTACTCAGTAATTACTTTGCAGACCCTATATTCATTCAAGCATTTTACAAAAAATATATGCTATATAATTGCTAAGACAGTCACAAGTGCATCCTGGAATTAAGGGGCTTGCCAATTCTGAATTTCACTGTCAATGCTTTTTGCATGCACTATTTGAGATGGAGGAAGGTCGGCATTTCTTTTTGTCTCAAGTGTCCAGTGTGCAGGTAAGCAGTGGAATCCAACTATGCTTTGTAATTCAGTGGAAATAAAATGGTCTGGATTTGAATTATTTAGCTGTTTACGAGAGAGGGAGAAAGCGATGTCCGGCAAGGTCTGTGCTATCAATAAGAGGGGATTGATGACTCGGTGCCCCTGCAAGTACATTCTGTTTGATCCCTGAAGATGGGTGGAAAATTCTTATCACTCTTTGGTAAATGACTTGCCCTAAAGTAGTACCATAAATAACCTGAATAAGATAGTCCGTCATCCTGCAGGTGGTCCAATGATTTTCCATTCACGTTGAGAAAAAAGCAGATAGCAGTCTTTTCTTTGACAGTATCACATACTGTAACACAGCTTATATGCAGGGCAGTATTTCCTTAGTATACCACATCCCATTTAATGTTCAATTATTAGCACAATGAGTTCAGTACCTGTGGTGTATGTACACTTCAGATATAATCAAAAAATAGGTGCTTTTTTGCGGTAGCATTTTCATTCTCGGGTTCTGTTTAGATTTGAAAATCTTGCTTACTCTGCCAGTGTTAGGGATTGGTTTGTGTTCAGCCTTTAGGCAAATGAGATCCAAGACAGTGAAGGTGTTAGAGGTTTGCATCCAATGAATTTCCTCATATGCTACCACAATATCTTCAGTTAAGAGAAATATACTGGAACGCTCTGAACCTACATCACAAAATAGAGCTGCATACAGAATGAAGCACCCAGAAGGTTGATGAGAAAAGTCCTTATGCAAACCATGGGTGGCTCTGAACTGCAAACAATAGGATCCAGGCATCTACATGCATATTTTAACATTTTGAGCAGAAGTGAGATAATGAAATTCAAAAGAAAATGACTTCGAAATGGGGTGATGAAATTAAAAAGAAGGAAAACAAACAAACAAGAGTGGGGAAAAAATCCCCTCAAGCAACATCTGCTGGCATGGTCAACAGAGGAAAACATGTCACACTGGCAACATTAATAATGGGTATATACTGAAAGCGAAATTGCCTCCAACTAATTAAAAAATGCTTTATAACTGGGTGGGATAAGGGGAAAAAATTATGAGAAAAGGACATGAAGAAAATGACAGATGAAGGGCTTAGAAAAGGAGGAAGTTAAATACTGTGGAATTGATTAGTGTTACATGTATGATCTGTGTTTCCCTCCTTCATTGTGTTTTTGGTTTTGTCTTGTGAACTAGTTTTCCTGAGTTGTCTGATTTGTCATTATATTCACCTGTGTCCTGTTAATCATCTCATTAGCTCCCTCATTTGTTCTAGTATTTATACTCCCTGTTTCTTTCAGGTGGTTGTCTGATCTCATCTCTGTTTAAACATCAAATCTTACTGAACGTGTTTTGGAATTCTCCTTCATTGTGCACTCCTTACTAATGTGTGTGTGTGTGCGTGCGCGTGCGCTTGTGTGCTTGTGTTTGGGGACAAAATATTGTTAAGTACATTAAATAAATAAATAAACCATCCAAAAACGTTTTGGATGCCCTCATTTGTTAAAAAAATAAATAAATAAATTTGGAGCAGATATCCTTTTAATAGTTTGATTATCAGTGGTTGCAGTTTGTTCTCCGGCTCCGAAATGTAAAGTCAAGACAATGTCCATCTTTAAATCCCGGTCTGAAGCGAAGTTTTACTTTTCTCAGTGCAAGATACATGAACAATATATAATGATAGATGGTACTCTTAGTGTGCTGAAACCTCTTTAAGCTGCAACGATGAGAAGTCAACAGACATTTAAAAATGGCTTGCAGAGTAACAGAGTGCTGCTTTCAAGACAAAAAGATACTACTTCACCCCACAGCCATACCTTAACCAGTTGCAATGTTAAAGGCAACCCATTAATAATGTAAAGACAAGACAGGGAGAAAAACAGTCTGGGTTATAACAAACTTTGTTTGAGATTTCCATAGTGAATCTGTTTTAATCAGTGAACTATTTTATTATTGATTATTACAAGAACCAATTAATTCATTTCATAATGTCATGATTGGGTAGGGAGGGCTTTATTTCTGATTAGAGAACATTCTGGATTGCATTTATAAAAATGAGGTAATCTTTAAAATTTTGGAACCTTACTGTGACAAGAGACCAGTCTGGTTACAAGTGAAAATAAAGCTTGGACTCTTTGAGCATGTTAACCATTTAACATCTATCATCTTCTCCTCTTGCCCCACTTCTGGGTCATGTGCAGTGGGGAAAGGTGACTTTGTCAGAGTGATTCATCTTGCTGCAGGCTCCACCTGGATGGCAGACACCTGCTTGGATGAGCTTAATGACCCCTTTATTTATATATTTATATCAGTATCATTTATTGCATGACCTGCTCCAATAAGAGGTCCTGACAGGCTGCCCTTCTATGTTGCCTCTTTTACCTGCATTAGATGAATAACTAAGAATAAAGATTAATTGTTAAGGTATAACTATAAGTATATATAAGTATAAGAATGAATAAATAAATAAATAAATAAATACTGACTGGCTGAATGTCCAAAATAAACATGACCACATTGTTCACTCTGTCTGATTATTCTCTGTCTGATTTATTTATAATTGTTTACAATATAGCCTACTGCAGATTATCTTTTAATAGCACTTAAGGTAAGAAAATAATAGTAAAAAATCATGTTTTTAAAGCCACAATATTATATTATAGAATATTCCATCTATAAATATGACTTCATTTGCTGTCTTTTGAGACTTTTTAAAAACTAACAGAGTGCCACATACTGTACTTGTGCATCACACACATTACCAGATGCCAGTGCTTTACATTTGTCAAGAAATACATCATCATAAACTTGGTTCACCTAATTCTTTTCACTGCAAAAGTACATTCAACTAAGATTTACCCAATTATAGTGTTATGGTGTGTGTAATGAAAAAAAAGGAAAGAAAATAGTAATTACAAAAAACAAACACATTGTGAGGTTAATTTGTAATCAGTGGTTGGTTGACACATAAAAAAACACTATGACATAACATTTCCGTAGACGAAACCTTAATGTAATCTACAATAACTGATGCAGAGTCAATTATTTGACGGTGGTGCAGTCTGGTAACAGCTAGATTCAAATAATCCATGTCTGCAGGGTCTTCCGAAAGCTGTAGAGACCGTTTGTACTAAAATCTTCTTACACTTGAAGCATCTTTCATTCCCTTATTTTAAAATATTTGGTCAACTCTAATAATAATAATAATAATAAAAAAAAAACAACAACAACAACATGAAACAGTGGATTTATTATAGCCTCATTTGACTCCAGTCTTTATAGGTACGATCAAGGTGTGAGAGAGGCCACAGTATCTATCAGATATTGTTTAGAGACTGCTTAAGTAGAAAGGTCACCTGAACCCAAGAGTCACTGCAACTTTTGTGGTAATGGAACTATAGTGTGATAGCCTGGAATCTTTTCCACTCTCATGGTAGGATACCACAAGCTTAGAGAGTTAGAAAAATGAGAAATAGTTGCTTTTTGCACATTTAACAAGTATGTAATGGAGTTGTTTCCACCATCTGAATGTATTATGTGTGAATGAATATTAAATGCACTATATTCTGTCAATCAAAGCTGAAAGTACATTCAAAACTGAATCCCACATTTGTGTACATACTTCAGCTCACGTCCATGTAAACTGAATTTAAGTGTGAACCATGAAAAGCTAGTGTTGTCTGTTTGTAAAACATAATTCAAGAAGATTTCAAAGAGAAGAACTTGATGTACATGAGCAGATCTAAAACCTGTGTTTTTTTATAAATTTACAGTCACACTTTAGATTAGGGTCCAATTCTCACAATTAACTAACTATTGACTACAACTCACTAAACTCACAATTACTGCTTATTAGTTAGGGTACTTATTAAGTTTAAGTATTGGGTAGGATTAAGGGATGTAGACTATCATGCAGAATAATGCATTAATATGTGCTTTATAAGTACAAATAAACAGCCAATAACCTAATATGCATGCTAATAAGCAACTGGTTAATAGCGAGAATTGAACCCTAAATTAAATTGTTACCAAAAGTCATATTATCTGTCTTCAGTTGAACTAAATGTTATTTCAGAATCTTCTTTTTTTCTTTCTTTTTTTCTTTTTAAGCATTGAGAAAAGCCGCCTTAGAATATTCTGTACAGTAAGGACTGGTAACATTAAATTACTAAAGATAAAAAATAAAAATAAAAATACAATTCATTAGGCCTACATTACAGTTCATTTTTATTAATAATATTTTAATTTTAATAGAAAAATACAGTATTGTATAGAGTTGAATTCCCTTCTGCCAAAAAAAGTTACATGGAATAAACACTCCACTTGTGACTAAATATTCAAGATGTTATAATATACTTTTATAATACCTATATTCATAACCTACAAAATCAGAAATAGCTGAAAGCTGCTAATGAATATGTGGCTAGGAATCTGCATGAAGATATGTTAAATATGTACATACTGTATTTACACTGATTTAAAGATAATTCATTATGATAGGTGTAATAAGGATCAAGCATATATTTTTATTATTAGTATCATTACTAAAGACCAGGTCAACATCAGTTTAAGTTGGTACAGTTAATCAAAAAGAGTAAGATGCAGAGAGGACCACCATCATTCTGCTGTTCTTTGCTGAGAGGTCAATTCAAAACAGCTGAAAGTGATTTAATAACATCCCAATACAAGCTTTACCATAATTTTCATTCTAGTTTAAATACTTGCGTGACATTTTTAGATTTCATATTTAAGAATGTAGTGGGTTGAAACAGTGTGCCCATCCTCATTTGATAGATCTATTATTCAATAACAAAATGTCTATTTTTTTCAGTTCCTTACTGACAACTTTGGATAGCCCAGTCAGCTGAACACAAAGTTGACTTGATTCCTGTCATTGGTAGCCAGACTGTTCCCAATATCCTGAGTCTGGCTGAGTCCTGGATTCACCCAGAGGACAGAGCAATGGCCTCTCCACTATCCCACATCGCTTCTTTCCTAGACAATCAGTCTTCCATCCAGGCCAGCAAGCACAACCCTCTCTAACCCATTGTTGTACCTCATGTTCTTCAGGAACATTGGGGAAAATATGAGAAAATGGCCCAAATCAAAACATTCTGCCTACCTGAGTAGGTATCAGTCACTGCTCTTTTTCTTTCCGCCAAGGTTTCCAATGCCAAAGGATTATCACAACAAAATCAACTGCACTTTAGACTCGGAAACTGCTCAAGACATCCACCTCTCTCTTCCTACACCTCCTCATAATGGCTTATGACTTTGGCATTTTTCACAGACAAGATAACAACCTTTAGGAGTCAGATCTCACCACCACAATCTCTTTAACACCAGCCACCCACATGCATCTCTCTCTCTCTCTCTCTCTCTCTCTCTCTCTCTCTCTCTCTCTCTCTCTCTCTCTCTCTCTCTCAGATGCTGATGTAAATGAAAGCGTAAGCGTAAGTTCTACCAGAAAGAATCCACTGTCACTTCATAATTTTATATAAAAATACGTCATTGACATCAAATATAAAAAGACTGATCTTACCCCCTTTATTTTGTTGCCTGTAGGTGTCATCACAAAGTTCCCCTTCATCCTCCCCACCACCACCAGGATGTCTCCCGTCCACTCGTCCGGGGTAGGCTCTGCCCCTGCCTCTATCATCAGGCAGGACCTACCAGTTAATTTCCAGAACTGGACGAAGGACGGGGCCTACGCCAAAGAACTTTGAGACGGAGCTTGTTTACTTATTAATTTTGTCTGTAAAATCATTTTACAAAATAAAATCCATTCATATGAGAATCCTCCCGAGTCTTTTTGGTAGAACAAAACTTCTCCTCTCGAAAGTCAAGTCAAGTCACATTTATTTATATAGCACTTTTTACAATACAGATTGTTTCAAAGCAGCTTTACAGAGATAACAGGAAAATAATGCAAAAAAAAAATGTTTCCAGAAGAAAATAGCGTCACAGTCCAGCTTAAGTAAGTTCAGTGATGTTTAAAAAAAAAAAAAAGTTATCAATTTAGTTAATTAATTTATATATATATATATATATATATATATATATATATATATATATATATATAGCCACTCTGGAGTAAACCGTGATTTCATCGTCCAGCTCAGTTCAGTTCTTGTTTAATAGTGTCAATGTAGGCAGTATAATATTATTATTTAATATTTAATTAAATGTAAAATGTAATGTCCCCAATTAAGCAAGCCAAGCCAATGGCAACAAAGGTGGAAAAAGGCGACAGTGGCAAGGAACCAAAACTCCATCAGGTGGCAGAATGGAAAAAAAAAAACTTGGGAGAACCCAGGCTCAGTCGGGGGGGCCAGTTCTCCTCTGGCAATGAACGAACATTGTTTGATTATGATTCAGGCAACATTATAGGTCAGAAGTCAGATTGGTTTGGAACAATCAGAATATTATCCAGTTTCATTTGGTTTAAGATCAGAGTCATCACACCGGGATGGAGACGGTTTTGTTGAGGGTCAATGCTGATGGCTGTCATGACGATGAGGCCTTCGATGAGAGTATAGTTGACACAATCTCTGAGATCAAACTTCAGGGATGTGTTGTGGTCGTGTCTAGGTGCAGGTCCTCCATCTGGTCTGGATACGTCGAAACAGTCAACTACCGGCCCCCTTGACCCTATTCCCTTCCATTTTCTTCAAGCTCACGCACACACATCAATACATCACTCCTCAATGGCAATTTCTCCACTATATTCACTCCACTGCTTAAAAAAATTCAGCACCCTTGACTACAGACTGGTCTCTCTCAACATGTTCACAACAGACTTTCATTCAGGTCCCTGTTTCCTCTCACAAAACAGTCTGCTTGACCAATCAATCAGGCTTTAAAAGCACAAATTCAGTGTAGCTGCCTTTCTGCTGTGTCTGAATCCTTGTGACTGCTTCAAAATCATCTGTCTTCATTCTAATGTATCTATCTGTAGTAAATAATCAAATCCTCTTATCTCTTGGCAATGGGGATTTCTGCTTTTTAGCAACAATTTGGATCCCTCTTTCCTCAAAAACTATTAAAAATAATATATTTTTCTCTCTTTATTACCTAAACAACACATGTATATTGCAGTGTATAAGCAGGCAAGATGTGTGCTGGGCACAGTCGTCTGAGAGTGGAATCCACACTTTCTGTAATGGCATTACAAAGATGTACTAGAAATAGTATTTGAACACTTAAGCCACACTTAAAAATGCATGAATGTCATGGCATTATACAAGAAAATATCAAATGTTTCTTGAACACCAAATCAGCATATTAGAATGCCTTCTGTAGGATCTGGAGACGCTGAAGACATGATGGCTGCTGAATATTCAGCTTTTCCATCACAACAATAAATTACATTTTAAAAAATATTAGAATGCAAGACCCCAGTTTTACCACAATAATGACCCCTTACCAACCCCCAAATTTTTACATTTAAATAAATGCAAACAGGAAGTATTGCAACTTCTTAAAAAAAAACCTGAAAACAGATACATTTCAATCTCAGTCTTTTGTGAGTTCAACATTTGGGCTGAATCATCAATTGATAAATTCATCAGTTCAGAAACCTTAAAATTCTTAAACCCAATGCTACATTGCTAACTTTGCTACAAAATGTAAGTATACATTCTCTTAATTAGTTTATTAAATAGCCACAACCCAATGTTTATAATCATTTAGCTTCTAAACATCTTGATTTTTTTGTGTGCCTCTCTTCATTCTAGTACAATTATTTCAGTCATTCAGACTACTAGCATCTGTTCATTTACCTATGTATCACAATACACCATACATTTAGCAGCTCATAACAAAAAAAGAAAACCAATCCAGCTGCTGCACTATTATGAAATATGATACTGCATGATATTCAGATTGGTAAATATTGTTACCACAAGAGTACAGGACAAAATATTGTTTCGTTAAATAAACACATTCACTGTGGAAGGCAACCATAACACACATTAGTTCCCATTCAAGAGCAGTAATTCTACTTTGCGTAGCTACGCTGCGGGAACTCATCCCTTCTCCACTTTTGTTGAAATCTTATGGGTTAACACCAGCTTGGAAGAGGTGGCCATTTGTCGCGAAGTATGCAAATACTGACAGGTTCGCGGGTAGTATAAAATGCATGGACGCGACAATTACATCAGAATCTCTGCGTCAGAATCTCTTTCTTCAAGCTGTCATCGTTGAAGTTGCACCTGAGGACTAGTTACCTTTTCTTCCTTGCATCTGATGGCTAACCTTTGCAGGATTTGTGCGAGCCCCATCGACCCGCCCCACACCTACGAGTACTGCGCCGCCTGCCTGGACTTAGCCCACGCCGAGGCGGCCTTCTTGGACTCCACGTGTGTGCACTGCACCGACCAGCTGGTGTGCACTTAAGAGAGTTTTTGCTATTACGGGGTCGAGGACCACTGCCGCGAGTGGGCCCTCCCCCACCCAGAAACGACAGTGACAACAAGGCCTAGGGCCATAGTCTGCCGTCGCCACACACTGGTCCTTTTCGTGGAAGCGCTGGACTCGATGCGAAATGTTCCGGCAATAGGGAAGTAAGTCTGGCATGTCTAGTCGAGCCGCCGCCAGGCTGCTTTGAGGAGGAGGACTCCATTCTTCCACACATTCAAAGTGACGATGCAGAAGCCCACGGCTCTGTGCGCGTGCCCCCTGTCGAGGAGACCGCCACCGTGCATCTGTGCCTATCCATTTGTCTCTGGGCGCGGATCTCAGCTTGCAGTCCAAGCCTTGCAAGTTCTCGGCTCAACTGGCTAAAAAAAGGAAGGCTCCAATCACTCCCTCCGGCCTCCTTGGTGACGCCATGGAGTCAGTTACTAAGCATTTCTCTGAGGCACAGAAGCATGAAAGGCTATGAGTCACGGATATTGAAAAACCACGTCTCTCATTCCGGCCCTCATCGAGGTATCTCTCTTCGTCAGCACCTCGCCCCGCCTAAGATTGGCTGAGCCCCCCGGTGCAGCTCCGCCCTGAGCCGGATGTTCGTCGTAGGCAGTGGGTGGGACCAGGAATGTAGCATCGGTGACCATGGAGAGCGCCGTCCTCGGCTGCCAAGCCTTCGTCCTGCGGACCATCCAAAAGGAGGAGAGAGTTTGTTGGAGGCCCCGCCCTCAAGCGCTGTGTTCTGCATCATGTCCCCTCTGTTCCTGTAGGCGACATTGCAATGTTTGCGTGCTGTTTGTGTGAGCTCCACAATAAGAGCACATATCCCTTCACACAAAGTGCCTTTTCCTCCTCATACACTCTTCACTGTGTCACTCGCCCTGCCCCAGAGCAGCGCGGAGTCACAGTCCGTGCCTGGTGGCCTCCCAATGGAAAAACGCGAGAGTGCCAATGTTCCCCGACTGTGTACAACACCGCTCGTGCCCGATCGGCAGCCAGCCTGGCTGGGGTAATTTAACACAGGTATTCTCTTCAGTCCAGACGCAGACCACCCCGCGTCAGGCGTGGGTCCGTCACGGGCTTTGCCTCAAAATGCCCCGTTCTGAGAATGGAAGTGCACAGCCGCTATTTCGTGGTGCCCAAGAGGGATGGAGGACTCCATCTGATACTGGACCTGAGAACCATCAACTGAGCACTTCACTAGCGCACATTCAGGAGGAAAGACCCCCCCTTAACATGTGAGCTCACTCGTCGAGGTCTAGCGCCTCTTTATAGGCCATGTAGGCGTGTCTTTAGGGTTGTATGTTTTGAAACCATCTGATCTTCACAGAACAGTGCTTTCGGTGAGTGATTATCCTCAATTATCTCCTAGTCTTGAGTGTTGACTACGGGTTTGCGCAGTTGTGCCGCTTCAGCTGCTGACGCTGTGCTTATGCATACTGATATGTGTTTATGCTGTTTTGTTGGCCTGTATCCTTCAGTGCAACTGGCTATTTTGATCTATCTGTGTATATTCACAGTTGTCGTTGCTACGGCCGCTGACACTGTGCTTATGTACATACTGATATGTGTTTATTCCGTTATGTTGCTCGGTATCCTTCAGTTCAACTGGCTATTCTGATCTAACTGCGTATATTCACAGTTGCCGTCGCTACGGCCGCTGACGCTGTGCTCATGTACATACTGATATGTGTTTATGCTGTTATGTTGCCCTGTATCCTTCAGTGCAACTAGCTATTCTGATCTAACTGCGTATATTCAGTTGTCGTCGCTATGGCAGCTGATGCTGTGCTTATGTACATACTGATATGTGATTATGCTGTTGTGCTGTTATGTTGCTCTGTATTATTCAGTACAGCCTAAGATTCTAACTGATATGCAAATTCTGGTGTACTTGAGCTGAGCAGCTCATTGGTCTGGCCCTGCCTACCAGCTGTGAGCACTCCCAGAGGAGCGACGCTATTGGCTGTTGTTCTACTCTGTGATTGGTGTAAATGGTGCCAGGATACTGACGTTGACCCGGTGGTTCCCCCCCAATGTTTATCGCTTCCTGCAGCACAGACTGGAAATGTGAGTGCACCCACACTGAAGGAATACATGGCTGCTACTGCTTCGTTTCGTTCACCGGTTACGGGCAATCGATCGGAAGGCATGCTCTGGTGGTCAGATTCTCAGGGGAGCGAGGAGATTATGTCCTTCACGGCTGCTTCAGTGCCACCGTGGGATCTAGCTATTGGGCTCATTCTCTACCGCCTTTCGAGCTCTTGGTTTCGATTGATATTAAGGGGCTTTCCCTAAAAAAAATAAAAAAATCCTGCTCTGCTCCATGCCCTTGCTTCAGCTAAGTGCATTGGAGACTTACATGTGTTCTCATGGACGGTGATGTTATCTGTTTCGCACCCAGCGACTGCAGTGTTACTCTCCATCCGAGATGGGGCTACATGCCTAAGTCTCTCTCTAACGATACATGCTTTAAAGCACAGGATGTTTCTCTGTCCGCTTATCTGCTGAGCTGTCATCCTCACGTGACGCTGACGCTCAGAGTGCTGTTTACCCTGTAACAGGGCTTTTCGGATGTATGTGAATCACGCGGCCACCTTCCTTCAGTCGGGCCAGCTTTTCGTGTGCTTTGGTTGCTGTACTCTTTTTATATGGCTACTAGTGTTTAATGCAGCTGTTACCGCTAACATCGTTGACACTGTGTTTACTTTCATGCTTGAGTGCTTATTGTGTTTTGTCTGCCCTGGATCAGTGCAGCCTTTGCTTTCATTGCGTTTGTATATGCAAATCTTGTTAGGGTTGGGGATGATGTCTCATTTATCAAATTCCGCCTATCAGATGCGAGCACTCCTAACGGCCCGGCTATTGGCTGACTGTCTCTTACGTGGCTGGTGTAGCTTGGCCCCGTTTTCCCTGGGCTTATCTTCACTACTCTCACGGCGGGATTTAATACAGTTCCCGCAGCATAGCTACGCAATGTAGAGTTACCGCTCTCGAAAGGGAATGTCTCCGGTTACTATCGTAACCTCGGTTCCATGAGGGGCGGGAACGAGACATTGTGTTAGCCACCGTGTTCACTGTTCGATCAGCTGCGCAGCGTTCAGTCGTGATTCTGACGCAATTGTCACGCCCATGCATTTTATACTGCCGTGAGCCTGTCAGTATATGCATACTTTGCGACAATTGGCCAGTTGTTCCAAGCTGGTATTAGTTGTACCTGATGAAGACCTGATGGTCGAAACTTCTTGTGCTTTCAATAAATGTATCTGGAGTAGCTTGCAGTGTGCAGACTTCACTTTTCTTATTTTTGTTTATGTTACTTGGATGTCCTGCACCTGAGCCCAATCTGCGTGTTTGGGATGTGCACACCAGTTTTGTATTTTCCAAGCTGGTATTAGCCCATAAGATTTCAACAAAAGTGGAGAAGGGAGGAGTTCCCGCAGCATAGCTACGCAATGTCTCATTCCCGCCTCTTAGGGAACCGAGGTTACGATAGTAACCGGAGACGTTCTCTTAGCATTCAACTTCTTAAAGTGCCAGTGCAATCAGGCGGTGTTATAACAAGGTGAGGGAGTCCCTCTTGCACAGCTTTGTGAGCAGCTGGAAACAATTTTTTAACCTTTGGAGAGGAACTTTTAATAGGTGTAGAAAAGTAGTGACCAGATTGTCCTCTGAGCATAGCTGTCAGGGAGTTCTTCTTCCCATCCAAGCTCAAGCCTCTGAGCTATAGTATCAATGTCATGGAAATCTCTGCCTGACAAACTAACTGCAAAGTTGTTCACCAACTCCAGGCACATAGTTACAGGTCAAGGTGAAAAATATAATAGAAAGACCTTGCAACGATTGAAAGTTCATAAATGATTTGGGGTTTTTATGTGAGCTTCAATGATTTGTTCTGCCTAATTTAAATTGTGTTAAGCAGTTCACACTTCAAAACGTGGTTCCACTTTATTTCGATAGTCCACTTTAGACATTTTACTAACTATAAGTAACTTTGCAACTACATATCAACCAACTACCATTAGAGTATTAGTAGACTGTAGTAGACTGTTATGGTTAGGTGTTAGGGTTCGGATTATTAGAATAAGCTGACTTGTAGTTGCCATGTTACTTATAGTCAGTAGATTGTGTTAGCAGATATTAAGCATACAGTCCATTAATAATCTAATGACAGTAAGTTGACATGTAGTTGCAAAGTTACTTATAGTTAGTAGAATGTCTAAAGTGGACTATCGAAATAAAGTGTTACCTAAAATGTTTCTGAACATGTCCATTTTTTTATTTGCTCTTGAGATTTGAACAACTGCTTAGTAGGAGAAACACTTTATGATTAACTTAATTAGATAATCAAATAGCTTCGCACTTGAGACATTGTTTTGTCTACCACACAGTAAAGCCAGTAAAGCCAAGTGGTTTAATTTAGTGGCACATGATCTATCTAAAGAGAGTGCACTTATAACATTATCTCTATAATAATTATACACATCAGTATATGAAGAGAAATACACCTTACTTGAAAAAAATACAAATAAATAAATAAATACATCATATTAATCGTGATAACCAGGATGGTTAGGAGGGTAGAATATGTAGTTAATCTAAAGCTAAAAAGAAATGTCAAAGATAAGCCCATAACTCAAACTACAATAAGTTAGGGAGATAACAGGTTATATAATAAGCACTTTTACAGTTAGCATGACAACCAATGCAGTCTGTGCCATACCATTTTTTCTCAATTATTATGTAATACATCCTGTCAGAATGAGAGTTGTAGATCCAAATGCAAGCAAACAGTTTATTGAAGGCAGATTGAACAGATGAAAATACTCAAAACACCTCGTATAGCAAGCGGGCGACCAGGATACAAATACACCGGAGAGGATGAGTGATATGAATAACCCTGTGTGGATGCCAAACGGGAACTGGAATGAAGAGAACTCCAAACGATCTCCAGAAGTCTGGGAACACAGACAGAGGAAATAACTCCGTAAGGAAACTAAGGCACCGGAACTGGGTAAGAGAGCATAAACAAGAGTGACGAACCGACACCAGGCAATAATCACTCCTGCTAGATATAGGCAACTAACAACAGAATTAACTAGCTGCAGCTGCGGGCTGATTAAATGATCAGCTAGTTACTAAGCAACAGACAAGACTACACACTCAGATCCCACACCCATAACAACCAACAGATACACAAAATGAACACACGGATCGATGAACCGTGACAACAGCTTAACCAACCCAATCTCACGGCAATTCGTACGAATTTTACGAGGTGGCTAATTTGTAAGAATTCATTCGACCTCACTCGTGCGATTTTTGCTAAATTGTACATGTTTTAGGAGTTGCCAAATTCATATGAATTCGTACGAATGGCCTACCCCTGACTCTGCCCCTTAACCTACCCATCACTGGGTTTTAGACAAATCGTACCAATTCGCACGAGTGAGGTTGTACAAATTCATACGAATTAGCCACCTCGTACTCACTCGTATGAATTTGTATGAATTGGTCATGAGATAGTGTTGTCAATCCCATAGTCAGTCTTAGAAGGTAAATTCATGAGCTTAGACACATTAAAAGCTTAAATGATAAACCAGCTAACTTCTTTCTAAAATCCCAGAATTACAGGCCGTAACGGTACAGTGAAAAAGAAAAATCATCTAATAATTGCATCTAATTATTTCATTTAAATTTACAATAGTGTCATGCAGAAACAATGAGCATGCAACTTTTGGAGATGCATTCAAATTAAAGTCATACTGGTCTTAGAAACAGAGAGAAAGAGAGAGATGAAAGACAGAGAGCACAGAAGAGCTTAGTGAAGCCCCAGGGGCACCGACAGTAAAAATAGCCCTGACAGGTTCCTGCTTCACTGGCTCAGGTTTGTCAGGGGTTCTGCAAGGCCCTTCATTCCCTGCATCCCCTCCAGATACTGGACATGGATGGAGGAAGGAATCGGAGGGAAAGAGCAGGAGGAGGATGAGGATTGGGTTTTATGGAGTGAAGCTTATCCCCAGGGAACAAGTAGGTAAAGTGCACCAGTTACCTGGGGATAAGCTAAATGAATTAAAATGGTCATATATCATTTTGTTATTTAAGTTATTTGAAAAATATTTGTTATTAGAAACTATGTTTTAGCTGTACAAAGAGGGCAAAAAATACAAAAGTGTGCCGAAAAGCTTAGATTAGAAACCCCACATTATAGACTTTATAAACGTATTTTTACCATTTATATTTACACACAGTAGTATGTTCATATTGTGTTATTGATATGCTATTCCTATGACCAGATTTTTTCTAAAGTACTTTAAAACAACAAAAAATGTTTTCTCCCAATCTCAGAAAAAATATGTTGCCATTTTCGTGCTGCAAGAACATAACCGTATATTTATCAAATATTTCACCCATGTTGTGCCATATCCAAGAGGTAAAGGACATTGTGTTCCCAGTCCTTGTCAAATGAATTGAACTGCATTGGAGCATTTGCACAGCTTGTTCCACCCTCCGACTTTGACATAGTATTTTCCTGGAGAATGACTCTATAAAGTATTAATGAAGTGTGTCACGCTGGCTTTTGAAGGGAGGAGGGTCGGTGGCATTCATACGGTGCATGCAGTGAGAAAATACATCCAGGGCATTCGACATTACACCCTTATCATTACCCTCTGCGCTTTCTCTCTACCTGGGTGGAACAAAACACTTGCAAATATCAGGCCCCATTCCATATCTTTCCCCTTTAAATCCATCAATCTGTTCTGTCCCCACACCTGCCCCCATGGTGTTGACTCTCCATGAGAAGTAGGCCCTGGACCATGTGAGCTCTTTAAACAGTAATGAGCTAATAACAGCGGATGAATGGGATGACTTGAGGCAGCGAAAGCTCCACATGGCATGAAGAGACAAAAATGACAATGGTGCAAATAGCACAGAAAGAGGTCAAGAGACTAGGAGACTCTTACTTTCTCTCCGCAGGGAAGAACAGTGGGTTGAGAAGATATATTGTTATGTGTGTTTTATGCTTGTTCCCACTGTCATTGCCACTTAGCTCACATGGAACTTGTAATCGGATAGC
Source organism: Squalius cephalus (assembly GCF_949319135.1). Lineage (NCBI taxonomy): Eukaryota > Metazoa > Chordata > Actinopteri > Cypriniformes > Leuciscidae > Squalius > Squalius cephalus. Next base: position 31,954,362 of record NC_137124.1, read on the forward strand.
TCACCCAAAAGAGAAGATTCTATGAGCCGCATCTCGTTCCAAACGTGTTTAACTTTCTTCTCTCACAAAATATATTTTGAAAAATGTTTCAAATGTTTTGTCCATACAATGAAAGTCAATGAGGCAGGGGGTGGTAACTGTGAAAGAAACTGGTAACTAAGAAAAAAGCAATGCCACCCCAAAAATATCCCAGTATAAAATATAAATGTAAGTAGAGTTTCTTGTACCACTTTCAGCAGCGGCACTTCAACGATGACATAAAAAAAAGACAGTTACTGCTCAATATTGGCTAGAAAAAAATAAATTGCCTTGGCATGGAGTCAAAAATGCACAGACCAGCCAGTGTAGTCATAAACAAACAGATTAACTTTTAGTTTTAGTTTATTTAGTTTTAGTTATTTCAATACTTCAGTGTTAACTAAACTATTTGACACAATGAGTAAGGCTGCCTTGGTAAGTTTTACGCTTTTGTATTTTATTTTATTTAATGTTTGTTTTAAGTAACGTTTTTTTTTTTTTTTTTTTTTTTTTTTTTATGGTTTTATTTTTAGTTGATAATAACCCTGGTCTACATATGTACATTCACATGTCAATAATGAAACACTCAAACATTGTTTGCAAACTACTCCAGTCTCAGTCCTTTTTCAGTCCTAAGATTTCTTTCTAATATTAACATATTCAAAAGTTTAAATAAGTCTTAAACTTTATGCACTACATCTTGTTATTTACATATCACCCAAGAAGCCTATAATGAAATGTGTTAATGATAGACCTACTCTTACAAGCTCAGATACATTTAGAATCTGTTGATGTGTTTAATATACAATGGCTTGACTTGGTGCCCTAAGTATTGATATTTTTTTTATTTATTTTGTATTATTTTTAAACAGTATGTCAGGCAATAAATCCACACAATCTATGGAGTTCTTCTTGGAGTACACATAGTGTCAAAAATGACACACCTTTGTGCAGCTGTAAGAACTTAACAGCCAACTGTCACGGTTTCCCTGGTTTTCCCTGGCCCTGTCACGTACTACATTTCCCAGCATCCCCCTGGATCCACACCTGCACTCACTTCCCTCATCACCGCAGCTGAATCCCATCTCCTCATCATTACCTCATCACCAGCCTTTATATTCAGTTCCCTCACATGCACTAACTGCCGGGTATTAATGTGACTTGATGTTATGTTCTGGGTTTAGTTTGGTGATCTGACACTGGTTGCAAAGATCATCGGTGAGTGATTCCATGTTTCCTCTCTCAAGATGATTCCAGTGTCTGCGGTGTCCATGCATCTATGAGTCTGCATTCAAGTTCAGTGTATCTACAAGTCTGTGTATCTACAAGTCTACATCTATGTTCCCTGCATCTGAGTCTGCATTCAAGTTCAGTGTATCTACGAGTCTACATCTAAGTTTCAAGGTTCTATGGAGACTGTCATCTATGGAATCCATTATCTCCTGAGTTCGAGTATTCAAAGACAATTCCTGAGTCCGAGTATTCAAAGACAATTCCTGAGTTTGAGTATTCCAAGATACTCTAAGCTCATTACCTTTTGAGTTTGACCTTCAGTTGCCTCCAGGGATTCTTGGGGTAGCACATGTGTATAAATAAAGTTTGAGTTTAAATTGTATTCTGGTCTCCTGTCCTGGTATAGTGTGACACCAACCACCCGTACTAATTCCACATACACACAGACTCTTAGAACACAGATTGCCAAATGCCACCATCTCATATGAACTGCTGTCAAATTGAAGGGTAAAGTAAAAGAAAAAAAAAAAAAAAAGAAAAGAAAGGGTGCCCACAGTTATTTGCCACTGTTCATGAAACAATGGCACTTTTGACAGCAGATATTTAAATGACCTGAGCCCCTTTATCTGGCTCAGATCCCATTTCTTTTTAATTTATGAAACAGGTGGTGAATGCTAAATGGCATTAATCCCACATGATGTTTCATTCAGTGGGCCCCTTAACGTCTGGAGTCTGACACTGACACTCTCTTTATGTTTGTAACACACAGACACCAGAGAGCTGTCAGTGAGAGATGATGAAACACAAAGAGGGAGAGGGAGGGTCCATATAAGAAAGTACAGAGAGTTGAATTCACATCTTAGATTGGTTCCAGTGGTACCTTCCATGTCAGTGATGAATCCCGATTACCTGTAAGTGCTTGCAGTGAAACAGCAGTGCAGTAGCAGATTGGCTGATAATCATAGCTCCACACCTCACCTGATGGTGTCTAATGAAGAAATCAAACTCGTTCCACTCCTCAGGGCTTTCTAAAATATAAGACTAGGCCTATGGCAAGCTGGAGGAGTGAGTTTAGTCAGATCACAGTGCCATTACAGTCTGTTTTCCTCTAGCTCTGTCCTTTAAGGTTCAAATCACCATTTAGTGCCTGCCCAATATTTTGACAGGTGCTGCTTACATCTTATTACCGTACCATTACTCTCTGTCTAGGGCAGGTTTTTTCATGTGAACTTTGGATGCCAACCAATTGATATTTTAATTAAAATATCTGTCTGCTGCCAGGAGTTTGTTTTTCTCCTTTGTGGCAATACGTGTTTGTCAATATTGTCCACTTTGTCAATGTTTGTCAATATTGTCCACTTGTGGTTCTAAATTGCTCAATAACCTCTAATTAATTTTCCGCTATTGACAGAAGGCAATTAATTAAACTCTGATTAATTTATTTGAGCTCAAAGACTTCCAAAACATCCTGTAAAATTATTAGAAGAGACAATGTTCTGAGCTGTGACCCACATCTGAAAAGCCTTCTGCACCTTTTTCAATCACTAATGTGAGAAATACTATTTCCTTTTTAATTTATTTTAAAAATTGTAATTAACCCTTTCTATGCTTGTTATGCATGTCATGTACCAAAACCCAATATACTCTAAAACTGAGATTAAAGCATGTAAGAATCAAATATATAAAGGGATATTCCAGCATCCAAATTTGTGTACAGATGACTTTTCTCCTGTAATTCAGTCAGCATCAATATGCCGATGCATCAAAGCACCTCCAGGCATCATACTGGAGTTGTCCCCAACAATAAACTACTTTTGACAAGTTAATGTATTAATTAAAGGTAGACTTCCGAGGCTTTTAGTTTAGTGCTTTCCATTCCCACATAGATGCTAACTAATCATTGGTCAAACATCAGACATGAATTAATGGAAAATTGTGTACGTGCAAATTTATAGGAATTCCCAGTAGAGTTACCTTTTTTTTTCTGAAAATAAGCAACAGCAAATGTCCTTGACTTTCTTAAGACTAAATACAATTTGTTGTCTTGCTTAGAGGGGAGTACAGAAACTATATGTCTGTTTGTTTTGCTGTAGTTTAATCTTGTTTATTAACTGTATGTAATACTTTGCCCTCAAAAAATGCAGATTGTGATGTTCTCCACCTGGTTTGATTTAGAGGTGGCCTGGTTTCACTGTGTTACATTACAGCTTGGCATTCACACAATGTGGTATCTCTTGACATTTATATAACAGTACACCTGCACCTGGACCGTGTTAAAGGTAAGTACAATAGAAAAATCAGCAAAGGAAATAAAGAACAAGATGGAGAAGACAAATACGATTATATGGATATGTGTGTGTGAGAGAGATGGTAGAGTCATTCTAAATGTGTTTGATGTGAAGCAAGCTTCTCCTCTGGTAAATGTAAGTTTCTATTTCTTGTTCGCTCAGACAGCTGTTTATGCAACAAGCAACCATGGGAATGAGCTGCAGAGATTATTTGTGTCTATATCTAAAAAGATAGAAAGACAGAAAACAGGAAACAGGCAAGCAAGCTCAGTTTGAAATACAGTACACTGGAAGCTTCTCGTCATGAAAAGGTAATTTGGTAAATTGAACAAAGGCACTTTGGCTACACATGGATGAGTATGATGCAAATGAATTGCTCACAAAAGCCATTACAAATATGGTCCACATACAGTTTTCCAATCTTGCCTGCATAATAAGACCTACAACAGGACTAGAACTGTTAGCAAACCAATCTGCTCTTGGTTATGTATAAAAAATAAATTATCTACAGCCAGGTAGTTGACCCAAAAAGAAAATTGGTTGTCATTTACTCACCCGGCATGCCGTTCCAAACCTGTGTGATTCCCACACATGGAAGAAAGTCATACAGGTTTGGAACGATATATGGGTGAGTAAATGATTACAGAATGTTAATGTTTGGCTGAACTATCCCTTTAATTTTGTGTTTTGAAAAAATACAAAGATATGTGTATTTTTCTGTTCGGAACTGAACTGACATAATCATACTCGTAATCATCCCAATTTGAAATCCTAAATATCAAACATGCCCCAATGTGTCCACAATCAGGAAGGGAGGTTAAAGATTTGATCTGGAAACGCCTCCAGATAATCTCCGCCGAACACCGGAACCGACCGACTGACCGACAAACACGATTTTTTCTCCGATTGTTGGGAGGGGTAAATATAGGGGATAAATTTTAAAATGTAGGCTAAGTGTCACTAATTAAACAAGTATATGTAGCCCGGGATGTGAATTAGTGATGATGCCAGACACAGGATGAATAATCTAAATGGAGAATCTTTTTATCCAGACTGCACTTGGAAAAGTGCTGCGTTAACTATGCAAATTTGGGTAATTGGAGTAGGAAAATTAAAGCTTGTATTCAGTTGTTAAACAACATTTGGTTCTCGCATCAAAATGAGTGTCTCTTTTTTCTTATTCTAACAACAGCTAGTGATAAATCACAAAACTAGCTAACATAAACAATGGTAGCAGCCTCTTATTCTGTAAAAAAAATTTTTTTTTAAATAAATAAATAAATACACTCAAGTATAGGCATTTTCCTGCATGAAAACCAAATAAGGCTGCTTAAGTTACATGAAAAGTACATTAAAATTAAATATTTCATTACACATTACATTCTTGAGTAGGATTAATACATTTCAAACATTATGAACATCATTCCACAATTTAACACTCAGTTGATTTTACATCACAGTGAATAAACACACTCATACAACTTCAAAAATAAAATAAATGATTCAAACTTACCATTCACAATCACACTGGCACAGGTACACACTAATGGCTCATTTCCACCGAGCAGTATGGTACAGTACAGTATGGTATGCAATTATTTCGGTTTCGATTGTCAGAAGTTGTGAATGGTACCAAAATACTGAACCATACCGTACCACTCTTTTGGGACCCTTCCGTTTGGACACATAGTCCGGTACCTAAAGGGTGGAGCTAGACACACTGCAAAACGTTGATTGGTTACAGAGAATCGTCACTTGCACATGCTACAAGCGGAATGACAACACAAGAGGCGCCATTTTTTAATATACAGTTGAAACACAATACCATTGCAACAGAATGTTTTTTTTTTTCGTCTTGTGATAAACAGGCACATGCCGAGAAGAAAGAACAAGATATGCTGTATGTCCTACATTGTTGTTTACTGCGTCAATTTCTTCTTTGCATGAGAATAACGTTGATTGCTACATTCCGCCATACACCACGCCTATCAAGTAAGGGTACTGTTGGCAGTGGAAACGCAAGCCGAATCAGGGCTTACTGTACCGAATCGTACTGTACTGTACTGTAGCGCTTGGTGGACATGAGCCATAACACGGCATATCATGAACTCCTTTACCTCAATATTTGGAACACATGAAATTAGAGTAACACTATGATTCTACTCGTTTCAATGAAACACGCATACACATGAGTAATAAACACTTTTTTGAAATCAATAAGAGAGCAAAACTCACTCTGATGCTTCATGCTTGCCCTGAAACACACAGAGGGGCTACGGAGAACTTTTGGTAACCCTTCCTTTTACAGTCCCCTAATTACCAGGTATTTACCTGGTAAATATATGGTAAGTTATAGTTGGTTATTGGCAATTACCACAGGTAACACGTATGTAAATGCAAAGAAACTACAAATTAATTACTAGTTTTTTACCTGGTAAATATATGGTAAGTTTTAGTTGGTTATTGGTAATTACCACAGGTAACAAGTATGTAAATGCAGAGAAACTAGTAAGTATTTATCTGGTAAGCATATGGTAAATTATAGTATTTTAGTGTGTAATTACTTAAGGTGATTAGTATGCAATTACAAAGAAACTACCAGGGAAAAAAACACCACTGTTAAATATCAACTCAACAAAGTACTGTGTACTTGTTACCTGTTCAGGTTGGTAATAACTCCGATTTAATTGTGTACTTCCTCAGAATGTAGGCAGACTATTTTTAGAAACACCTCCAGTATTACCCATCAATTCAAGTTAGGTTTGTAGTTATCCTAGGGTTATGTTGGTAACAGTCCATGTTTATTTATTACTATCTTAAAATTAAGACGTAGTTTCCAATAAATTACCTTGTCTTACATAGTTGTTGTTCATTGCTACACCCATTTATAGAGGTTTTATCAAATAATTTACCTTACACTTACCTGGTAACTACCCCGCAGGAACAGTTTTCCATAATGTCATGGCACATCTTAAATACTGGGTATGTTCTTGCAGATGTTTTTACAATTTACTCAGTAAGTAAAGTGCAACTGTACTGTAAAATGAAGCCTTGTTTCTTTCCATGGTATTACCGGAATTGTACTATACAACTTGATCATTCCCTTTTCCATATAGTCACAATTTTTTACCTCATATGTCCTGCAACGTTACCAAGGAAAACATGACAATTTACTTGGTAAGTAAAGTGAAACTGTACTGTAAAATGAAGCCTTGTTTATTTCCATGGTATTACCGGAATTGTACCATATCATTCCCTTTTCCATAGTCACATTTTTATTTTTATTTTACCTCGTATATCCTGCAACGTTACCAAGGAAAACATAACAATTTACTCAGTAAGTAAAGTGTAACTGTACTGTAAAATGAAGCCTTGTTTATTTCCATGGTATTACCGGAATTATACACTCTGGAAAAGGGAATGATCAAGTTATATTGTACAATTCCGGTAATACCATGGAAATAAACAAGGCTTCATTTTACAGTACAGTTGCACTTTACTTACTGAGTAAATTGTAAAAACATCTGCAAGAACATACCCAGTATTTAAGATGTGCCATGACATTAGGGAAAACTGTTCCTGCGGGGTAGTTACCAGGTAAGTGTAAGGTAAATTATTTGATAAACCCTCTATAAATGGGTGTAGCAATGAACAAAAACTATGTAAGACAATGTAATTTATTGGAAACTACGTCTTAATTTCAAGATAGTAATAAATAAACATGGACTGTTACCAACATAACCCTAGGATAACTACAAACCTAACTTGAATTGATGGGTAATACTGGAGGTGTTTCTAAAAATAGTCTGCCTACATTCTGAGGAAGTACACAATTAAATCGGAGTTATTACCAGCCTAAACAGGTAACAAGTACACAGTACTTTGTTGAGTTGATATTTAACAGTGGTGTTTTTTTCCCTGGTAGTTTCTCTGTAATTGCATACTAATCACCTTAAGTAATTACACACTAAAATACTATAATTTACCATATGCTTACCAGGTAAATACTTAGTAGTTAGTTTGTAGTTTCCCTGCATTTACATACTTGTTACCTAGTAATTAGGGGACTGTAAAAGGAAGGGTTACCAAACTTTTCTCCCCTCTTGATTAAACAAGGGAAACACATTTCAATAACACTGGTTTACATAGAGTTACACTCAAAAATAGTTTAAATATTACGCTGATATTGTTATTTCATCACTTACTCTTCTTTGAGAAACAATGGTGAGATTTGCTTCCGCCACACGTGTCCTGACCAGAGGTGGGTAGTAATGAAGTACATTTACTTCGTTACATTTACTTGATTACTTTTTTGGAAAAATTTTACTTTTGAGAGTAGATTTAAATGTGGGTACTTTTACTTTAACTCGAGTAGATTTCTGATGAAAAAAATGTACTTTTACTTCGTTACATTGGGCGACGTTCCTCTCGTTACTTTATTTTAATGTGTAGCGGGACTCCCTCTTCTACACGAGGAGCAAATATAGGAACACTACCTCTAGCTTAAACATGACTACGCCACCCTGTTTACCAGGGAAATATTATGGATCTAAGATTTTACACAAGACACACAGGAACGTAATTGTCAAGAAGGGCTAGAGACGTGGATACCAATAATACAAAAGCTTTATTTAAAAACTCACAATAATTTTAAAAGATATCAAAGCTGGGTCATCAACATTCACAATACAAAAGAGACCACGAGATAAAGGAGGCCGAGGCTTAACGGCAGATGCACAAACTCAGTAAGCACAAGGCTTCTATATCACTCTCAGCACCCCGTGTACAAGTATCAGCACACACACTGCAATAAAGTCAAGAAATAACCACACAGCACTCTGTGAAGAGCCCTCCACCACCGCGTAAGGGCCTACTAGTGGCCTGCCCTGAAGCCTCGGCTCCTGTAACGAGAGCAAAAAAATTACTACAGGTCTCAATACAACAATGGCACTCACTCCAAACATGCACAAATAATAAACATTAAACCAAAAAAAAAAAAACAATACTACAAAAAAAAAAAAAAAGAAAATATGAAGGTCAAGGTTTAGTGCCAACGCTGGGTATTACCCTCACTGACCTTCTACCAGCACCTTTGAAGTAAATCACAAATCAAACAAATACAACATTGCAAAACACTCAAAGTAAACCAATCAGAACAGTCAGTAGCACAAACAATGATAAATGAATATACTGGAAAAATGAGAAAAATAAATACCAAAAAAACAAATATACCAAACAAAACAAATACAAAACAATTTGGAAGTATAGTGTGGAAGACACCCAGCAATCACGGTGGCACGTACTGGAGAACGAGCAGGCGTCACACAAGACGCTTCGGCTGTGCACACACACGTGTGTTGGGAAGAGAGTTTTTTTTATTGAGATAAACTTAAAGGGATAGTTCACTTTGAAATTAAATTTTGGTATGTTTTAGCTTACCTCAAGGGCATCCAAGATGTAGGTGTCTTTTTTTCCGCAGTAGTTTCAATTTTGATATTTTTAGGTCAAACCGTTCTTGTCTGACACTCATATCATGCAGGTCTATGGTCACCCACTCAAAGAGCATGCTCAATTAAAACAATCCAAATTAGTCCAAATTAAAACAATTCCCCATTGTAAGTACACATTGATGGCCTAAGACACGAAACGAGCGGTTTGTGTGAGAAAACTAACAGTATTTATATCGTTTTTACCTCTTATAACACAGCCACGTCCAAGTGATCTGAGGGCGCGAGCGCATCCTGGTGTGTGACGTGTGCGCAGACTGGTGCATAGAGATATACACTAGATGTCGCCTTGGCTACGGCAGTTCATTGGAACGAATGTCTTTAATGCGACATCTAGTGTGTGTATATATATCTATGCACCAGTCTGCGTACACATCACACAGCAGGAAGCGCCCCCGCCCTCAGATCACTTGGACGTGGCTGTGTTATAAGAGGTAAAAACAATATAAATACTGTTCTATATCACTCTCAGCACCCCGTGTACAAGTATCAGCACACACACTGCAATAAACATGCTATATACAGTGAGGAAAATAAGTATTTGAACACCCTGCTATTTTGCAAGTTCTCCCACTTGGAAATCATGGAGGGGTCTGAAATTGTCATCGTAGGTGCATGTCCACTGTGAGAGACATAATCTAAAAAAAAAAAAATCCAGAAATCACAATATATGATTTTTTAACTATTTATTTGTATGATACAGCTGCAAATAAGTATTTGAACACCTGTCTATCAGCTAGAATTCTGACCCTCAAAGACCTGTTAGTCTGCCTTTAAAATGTCCACCTCCACTCCATTTATTATCCTAAATTAGATGCACCTTTTTGAGGTCGTTAGCTGCATAAAGACACCTGTCCACCCCATACAATCAGTAAGAATCCAACTACTAACATGGCCAAGACCAAAGAGCTGTCCAAAGACACTAGAGACAAAATTGTACACCTCCACAAGGCTGGAAAGGGCTACGGGGAAATTGCCAAGCAGCTTGGTGAAAAAAGGTCCACTGTTGGAGCAATCATTAGAAAATGGAAGAAGCTAAACATGACTGTCAATCTCCCTCGGACTGGGGCTCCATGCAAGATCTCACCTCGTGGGGTCTCAATGATCCTAAGAAAGGTGAGAAATCAGCCCAGAACTACACGGGAGGAGCTGGTCAATGACCTGCAAAGAGCTGGGACCACCGTTTCCAAGGTTACTGTTGGTAATACACTAAGACGTCATGGTTTGAAATCATGCATGGCATGGAAGGTTCCCCTGCTTAAACCAGCACATGTCAAGGCCCGTCTTAAGTTTGCCAATGACCATTTGGATGATCCAGAGGAGTCATGGGAGAAAGTCATGTGGTCAGATGAGACCAAAATAGAACTTTTTGGTCATAATTCCACTAAACGTGTTTGGAGGAAGATGAATGATGAGTACCATCCCAAGAACACCATCCCTACTGTGAAGCATGGGGGTGGTAGCATCATGCTTTGGGGGTGTTTTTCTGCACATGGTACAGGGTGACTGCACTGTATTAAGGAGAGGATGACCGGGGCCATGTATTGTGAGATTTTGGGGAACAACCTCCTTCCCTCAGTTAGAGCATTGAAGATGGGTCGAGGCTGGGTCTTCCAACATGACAATGACCCGAAGCACACATCCAGGATAACCAAGGAGTGGCTCTGTAAGAAGCATATCAAGGTTCTGGCGTGGCCTAGCCAGTCTCTAGACCTAAACCCAATAGAGAATCTTTGGAGGGAGCTCAAACTCCGTGTTTCTCAGCGACAGCCCAGAAACCTGACTGATCTAGAGAAGATCTGTGTGGAGGAGTGGGCCAAAATCCCTCCTGCAGTGTGTGCAAACCTGGTGAAAAACTACAGGAAACGTTTGACCTCTGTAATTGCAAACAAAGGCTACTGTTCCAAATATTAACATTGATTTTCTCAGGTGTTCAAATACTTATTTGCAGCTGTATCATACAAATAAATAGTTAAAAAATCATACATTGCGATTTCTGGATTTTTTTTTTATAGATTATGTCTCTCACAGTGGACATGCACCTACGATGACAATTTCAGACCCCTCCATGATTTCTAAGTGGAAGAACTTGCAAAATAGCAGGGTGTTCAAATACTTATTTTCCTCACTGTATATATATATATATATATATATATATATATATATATATATATATATATATATAACTTGCTATATATATATATATATATATATATATATATATATATATATATATATATATATATATATAGGCCTATATGATCCGAAGTAAATAGTTACTCGCTACTTGAGTAGTTTTTTCATTGGATACTTTTTTACTCTTACTCAAGTAACTATTAAGATTATTACTTTTACTTTTACTTTGAGTAAATATTTCTATAAGTACTTGTACTTTTACTTGAGTACAGTTTTTGGATACTTTACCCACCTCTGTATGCGTCAGCACAAAGTCATCAGCTAACGTAGCAGCCTTGTGAAGTGTCTCAGCTTTCTGTTTGTTTGTAGAAAGAACAGCAGGTAAGCCATTTTTAAAGTCTTCCACCAACAGTAGTTCTCTGCTTTCAGCTTTCTTAGACGCGCATCATCGATCAAACAATATCTCTTTCTCGTGCGCAAACTCTACATAAGTCTGATCAGAAAGTTTTACACAATGTCTGAAATGCTGTCTATACACCTCCGGATCTAATTCATAGACTTTTAGAATGGCGGATTTCACTGTTTCATAAACTGTTGCTTCGTCTATAGTCATGTTTCGACCCACATCAAACTCAGAGACAGCAGCACCCTTCTTAGCGGTCATTTCCATTCGTTTTAATGCAAACTGATGATCCAATTCATGCTTTCATAACTCTAATTTTGCATTTTCGAACTCCAACTGTTTTTCTTTCAGAGCCAATTCTCTCAAACGAATGTCATGATCTCCCACAGAAGGATCAGCCATTTCCTTTACTAAGGGCCTTTCTAAAATACCAAATTTAACAAGATTACTTTTCAGTACGCTCCGCAAAGTGTCCTTTAAACTCCTATCCTTAGAGGCTATTTCTAGTTTATAAAACTCTGCTATCTGCAACAACTGCTCCTTTGTATACAATAAAAGCAGTTCTTCAGGTGGAGATTCCTAAAAAGCATCCACCACCGAAGACATTTCGACCGACAAACACTGTGCATGCACCTATACAATCAACTTACTCTCACTAACGATCATTTTACGCAACTAAACAAATGCGGCCATTATATGGAATCATACTCTACGAATTTGAAATGGACTTTTCACTTCAAAAAACGAATTGTAACCAACAGCGATCCCACAGAAAACCCTATAACAATTTTTTTTTCTTTTTACCTCCTAGTCTCCAGTGGCCATTTGCAAGATCAGTCGCACGTGAACTGAAACGTACCCCCACTCCAAATAACCACTAAAAATAAAAAAGGCAAAATAACCTTGTCCAACCTACCCGACGACTACAAAAATATAGGGGAAATACTCACGTGGGACCACAGTAGTTACTCCAAACACTTTCCAGGACAGGCAAAATACATCACACATTTTCCTCTACACACAAAAAAAATAAAAATTAAAAAATTAAAAAATAACAAAACTTAATAGTTTCGGACGAGCCCACTATTATGTTTCGACCGCAGCCATAACACAATTGAGGACATCACAACACAGCTCGTTCAATAGGGTATATTGAACATATTTTTATTACAAAAATAATATAAACATAATTGTAGAAGGAAAATGAATCGGGGTAAACACAAACAACAAGTGAGCACACATAACCGCCGCCGAACACCCCACCTGCCGAACAGATTTGGCCACTTTAGACTTCTTATCCCAAAGCTACACAATCCACAGGTGCAGGCAATCAGTTCCTAATAAGACAAAGACACAAACGAGAACACTGTCGCCCCCTAGAGGACAGGCAAATCATTACACAGAACAAATAAATCACAAATACATGCACATGTAACAACACTTTAATATCACTAATCAAGCATGTAATTAGTCCCTACACAGGCATATACTTAAAGTATACTAAGTATACTTAAAGTTGTTCCAATTTAGTACACAAAAGTATACTAAATACACTTAAAGTTATGCTTTAATACAATTGAATTACAACTAAAATATACTTATTGCAAAATTAGTTGTTTCAAAATAGCTATAGCAAATAGCTTCAAGTTAACTAATCATTAACCCACTTGAAGTATACTAAATGAGTCTTGCTGAAAGTTTACTTATCTTTTTTTTTTTTTTACCGGGGCAGGCCTGGACTATTTTATGCCATGTTTTGTTTTATGTGTGTGTGACTGTTGTCCGTGAGGGGTTGCCACTTTTACTTTGGTTTTGTGTTTGTTTACTTTATGATTATTAAAGTGTGAAACTTTTGCCGGTTCCCGTCTCCTTCCAACAAATGTTCCTCGTTACAAATATTTGACAGGGAGCCTTTGCAGTGTTGACAAAACTAGGCTAATATGGTCATACTTCCTGGTTCTAGTAAGACCTCTAGCTGCTGCATTTTGGACCAGCTGAGTTAGTTTATTAAGTGTGCAGGGCAACCACCCAGTGCAGCATTACAATCTAGCATTGAGGTCACTTTTCTGCATTTGTCATTGAGAACATGTTGTAAATTATATATATTTTAAGATGAAAAAATGTGGTTAAACAGATGCTAGAATGATAGCATTGCGCTGGGTGTGTGATAGGGCACTTATTCTCTTATTTTAATAAGTGAGAAGACAACAGGAGTGAGACGATGCAGCCAGGGCTGGGCAGTTTTTCAGATACATGTATTAAAAATACGTAATTGAAATTCAAAATACTATTTTGTAATTTAAAACCTTTGAAAAAAAAAAAATCAAATGTTCTTGATGTAATACATTTAAGTTTAGTATTTACAAAATATATAAAATAATGGTGTCAGTCAATCTTTATATTAGGCTGCTGATTTCCTGCATCAACTAGTTCAGGCCCCCCAACCCCAACTTCCATGCACATCAGCTGCAGCTGTACGACTCCATCTAGATTGGGTGAGAAAATGTTCTGCATTAATAAGTAATAAGATAAGGTGAAGATGTCATGGTAGATTTTGCTTGATGATTAACGTTACAATGGAACATCATTCAGATTTGTCTTCAGTTAACATTAATGAAAAGAGAAGTGGCAAGGAGAAAAATAGCATTAGACAATCAGTCTTGATAGTTAATTAGTTGTTGGTTTTATCAGCTACACAAATGGCATTACTGCTTCCTAGGACTGGGTGATATGGAAATATAGATTGTGGAATTGATTTAACTCTTTTTCTATATCATTTATATATTGCTGTATGCAAATATATCCGTGAAGCTTTTAGTGTGTAGGAGTTAGACACATTAGAGTGATAAAGGAACATAGACAAATGCCTAATAAAGAGCGGGACATGCTTTATATATATATAAAAAGTTATTAAAAGAGCAATATGCCGCAAAAGACCATTAGCTCTTAAAGTGACAGCAGCATAATAAACCTCCTGCCATCTGTGTCATTAATGTTAATCAAACAACAAAAGACAAATAGGAAATGACTCACTGCTCTTGGCTGAATAACTTTTGTAGCTTTAAAAACTATCAGTGTTTATTTAATTCATGAAGACTTTGCAGTGTTTTATTTTCGTTTGATTACTTCTGTTAGGTAGACCTGAAAAACTTAGCACTCTTTACTTAAAGGGGACCTATTATGCAAAATTCACTTTTGCATGCTGTTTGGACATAAATGTGTGATGGCAGTGTGTGTACACAACCAACCAATAGTGATAAAAATCCACTCACTCCTTTTTTATTAATCCCCATAAATCATCAGCAGTGTCTCCCAATGACCTGTTTTCAGAATGCGGCTTTAGTGACGTCACTAAAGCCACAGGCCCCGCCCACGAGTGTTGACAGACACTGCCGTTTTAACATAGACCTGATCGAGTTCACAGCGAGTTGTACACATCCACCACGAGAATGTCTCCCAAGCGTTGTAGGTGTTGTGTGGCTGGATGTATTAATCCACATAACGTTAGCTCTCTCTATTTACTCCCGAAATCTGAGGCAGCCACTGAAGACGAGGTGGAATTATTTTGTTTTCAAAGAAAATACTCCCTCAACTCTACCGAAATTTGTTTATGTACTTACGCACATCTTATTCTGTGTTTACTCAGCTCTTACGGTGATTTTCTGGAGTAAAACTGACGCTTCATCATTTGTGTGATGTACAATAAACTTTATTAAACTCAACAGTATATTTTTGATCATCATTCGCACCTAGTCCGAAACAGCAGACTTGTAGGCTATTAATAGTGGATACATACAAGCAGATGACAAATTACGTTATAACCGTAATTAAACTAAACTACAGGCGCTGGTCATAAAATTAGAATATCATCAAAAAGTTGATTTATTTCAAGAATTCAACTTAACAGGTGAAACTAATATATTATATAGACTCATTACATGCAAAGTGAGATATTTCAAGCCTTTATTTGTTATCATTTTGATGATTATGGCTTACAGCTTATGAAACCCACGAAATCAAAATCCCCAAAAATTAGAATATTACATGAAATCACACAGTAATTACACAATGATACCATGGTCATTGAACCAGGTTTTGGTTCTTTTGGCAGTGTGGGCAGGTGCAAATCCTGCTGGAAAATGAAGGAAGCATGAAGTGCTCTGGAAATGTCCTGGTAGACGGCTGCGTTGACTCTGGATTTAATAAACCACAGAGCAAATTTTGCATCTCATTTGTAAACCAAGGTCCCAGAGTCTGGAGGAAGAATGGAGAGGCACACAATCCAAGATGCTTGAAGTCCAGTGTGAAGTTTCCACAGTCTGTGTTGGTTTGGGGAGCCATGTCATCGGCTGGTGTTGGTCCACTGTGCTGTCCACTCAACGCAGCCGTCCACCAGGACATTTCCAGAGCACTTCATGCTTCCTTCAGCAGACAAGCTTTATGGAGATGCTGACTTCATTCTCCAGCAGGATTTGCACCTGCCCACACTGCCAAAAGAACCAAAACCTGGTTCAATGACCATGGTATCACTGTGTAATTACTGTGTGATTTCATGTAATATTCTAATTTTCTGGGATTTTGATTTTGTGGGTTTCATAAGCTGTAAGCCATAATTATGGAAGTAAAATAATGTCAAATGTTTTTGAAACAAAAAGCCTGTTGAATTGCACTTCTTGAAAAAAAATAGGCATTGCATTAACCATGCTTGCATTTTAATGCATTGTATTTTTAGGGCTTGCATTTTTATGGGCTGAAATTCAACATGGTTGAATATTTAAGCTGTGAATATTTCAATTAAAAACATTTCAAACACATTTTCATTATTAAAAATGCAATAATCCATATTCACCTTTCATATTTCACTTCCAAAATACTCAAACTGTTTAAAAATACAACCTATAATATTCAACAGGCAATTTTCGGTCCATTTTATTTCGCTTTGAAAATTCGCTTCCACAAATTCGGTGGTTCAAATTCGACAGAAAATATTACGTTGACATCCATGAACTGCAGGAAGAGCAGTAGATTACCGAGCGTACTCTCCATCTGCTGTTAGTCGGCTTCACCAGCAGGTGGTGCAAAAGCTCGTGTTGTTGACGAAGACAGAGCAACAGTTAGAGCAAGCCATTCATTCATAAAACTCATTTAACAGCAATGCAAGTGTATTTGTGATTATTATGACGGCGGTTTTATGTCAAATTCAGTGTCTTCACAGTTACTTTCCCTGTGTAGCCTACAAGCATCTTATTGGGGATGTAGGCTGTAGGCTACTATATAGGCTCGATGGACTAAGAATATGAACGTAACGCGCAAAGTTTCATGCAGAGCGTTTCGTGATATACTGGCATAAAATCAACACTTGATCAATACTAACACTTTCTCTCTTCTCTTCTCTTCTCTTCTCTTCTCTTCTCTTCTCTTCTCTTCTCTTCTCTCTCTCTCTCTCTCTCTCTCTCTCTCTCTACAGTATAGTATAGTATAGGCTATGCCTACGTGTATTGCATTAGCTTAAACTGGGAAGAGTCATAGCACTTGCATATTGCTGTCCTCCTATTGTTAGTTTAACTGTAAATCGCTTTGGATAAAAGCATCTGCTAAATAAATGACTAAATGTAGCCTAATAAATGTAAAATTGGCTTGACATTGGACATTCGCACATTTAGGGACCGTCTCAAAAGTTGCATAAAACACTAGCATACACGTTTCTAACTTCAATATCAAACTTTAATTGAATAAATATAAAAAAATCCAAAGGGTGCGCATTATGCCTGACACTACATGAACACTTTATAGTTGGTTTTATGACTGTAAGTTGTTCTATTCAAATGCTATTGAAGTTAGAAACGTGTATACCAAAGTCGTATAGCCTACACTTTAGAGACGGTCCCTAAATGTGCGAATGTCCAACGTCAAGCCAACTTTATGCCAGTCTATCACTGGGAAACGCTCAGCATTAAACGAGTTTGGTCTTTTATATCACTGTAATTAGTCCATTAAGCTATACGTTAAGCGTTTTATATGTCCAGCTGGTGAATCCTTAAGTATTGAGGGAAACCCTAATAGCTTGCATGCAGCACATCGCCACAATATAAAGTTAAGGCAACTAAACAACCAAGAGAAATATATGTCAACCTCAAAAATGTAATATTGGATCTGTATATCCGCATCGGGGAATAACATTATAATCTTGTTAACGGTAGAGAAAAATGCTTGTAGGCTACACAGGGAAAGTAACTGTGAAGACACTGAATTTAACATAAAACCGCCGTCATAATAATCACAAATACACTTGCATTGATGAGTTTTATGAATTAATGGCTTGCTCTAACTGTTGCTCTGTCTTCGTCAACAACACGAGCTTTTGCACCACCTGCTGGTGAAGCCGACTAACAGCAGATGGAGAGTACGCTCGGTAATCTACTGCTCTTCCTGCAGTTCATGGATGTCAACGTAATATTTTCTGTCGAATTTGAACCACCGAATTTGTGGAAGCGAATTTTCAAAGCGAAATAAAATGGACCGAAAATTGCCTGTTGAATATTATAGGTTGTATTTTTAAACAGTTTGAATATTTTGGAAGTGAAATATGAAAGGTGAATATGGATTATTGAATTTTTAATAATGAAAATGTGTTTGAAATGTTTTTAATTGAAATATTCACAGCTTAAATATTCAACCATGTTGAATTTCAGCCCATAAAAATGCAAGCCCTAAAAATACAATGCATTAAAATGCAAGCATGGTTAATGCAATGCCTATTTTTTTTCAAGAAGTGCAATTCAACAGGCTTTTTGTTTCAAAAACATTTGACATTATTTTACTTCCATACATAATCATCAAAATTATAACAAATAAAGGCTTGAAATATCTCACTTTGCATGTAATGAGTCTATATAATATATTAGTTTCACCTGTTAAGTTGAATTCTTGAAATAAATCAACTTTTTGATGATATTCTAATTTTATGACCAGCACCTGTATACCTGTTCCATCTCCATACAGCACTCTGACTCTGTAGGTATTATTGTCCGACTCCGGGTCGAACTGAACACCGTTACTGAGAGTTTCTGATATTATCATCATTCCGTGAGATGAAATTGTCCTGAGACTGAGCGCGAGCTCATGAAGCTCCGCCCCCTGTGCCATGCAGCAGCAGCTTATTTGCATTGAAAGGACACACACTAAAACAGCGCGTTTTTCTGAACACCAAAAAGTGACAATTTAAACATGCTGTAAAAAATGATCTGTTGGGTATTTTGAGCTAAAACTTCACATACACACTCTGGGGACATCAGAGACTTATTTTATATCTTGTGAAAAGGGGCATAATAGGTCCCCTTTAATATGAATCTTTGTTCTAATGTGTGGGTTTTTTTTTTTTTTTTTTTTCTATTCCTTGTCATTTGTTCATATTTGATTACTGTTTACTTATTACTGTCTTCAATAATTGCTTTAGAACTTTTGACTTGCATTAGTTAGCCTAGTATAACTAGGTAGTGTAATTTCATTGGTATCACTGGGGCCCTGTCCCAAATGGCACACTTCATATGCACTTTCGGTCTTGTGGACTTGCAACGGTGAGTGTTTAGGGTGCCATTTGGGCTTGGTATCGTAAAAACCTTATTTCCAGCAAAAAAAGAAAAAACATCGCCCATCCCTACTCCTTGATAGATAGCAGGAAATGTCCCCACCATTTTATGCATGATTTATTTAGGCCCTGTCCCAAATGGAACACTTTTAATGTGCACTTGCGGTCTTGTGGACTTACAATGAACTTACAATCGCAGCAGATTTCTACCCGACAGTCAAAGGCCCTGTCCCAAACTGAACCCTAAGCCCTTGCGATATTTACTGTCGGGTGTGAGTCTGCTGTGGAGCTCACATTAAGGTTGCATATCGGCCGTGTAGTTGTACTGTTCGTGAGTACCCTTCTGAAACCAAATATGTCAAATGGGACACCCTACGGTTTTGTGGACTTAATGGCACGCAGCAGCCATTGTAAGTCCACAAAACCTCAAGTGCACATGATGGGTGCCATTTGGGCATTACGTCACACAGTATTTGGTATTTTATTTCAATCCATTTCAACTGAGGTATTTTGTATTTTTTAGTTTTGCCTATCTCTGCATTCAGCTCACATGAACCACACACATTTAGTGTAGCTAATGGAAACATCGCCCTTGGAAATAAATGAATGCATCATTGGAATTTATGCAGCTAAATATGGTGAACCGCATTGAAAGCGTGAATGCTATCACTTTAACCTGTTCTCATATTTGTGTGCTGTGCGTATCCTCACAGTAATTACTTACAATAGACCACTTGCTGCTGCATAAACACTAAATTCACTAGTAATTCACTCCTGCTTTGAATGCAAGACTGTTAAACATAGCGCTTAGTTTAAAACTTGTTATGATTGCTCATTTAGGAATTACTTAGCAGACCACACTATGCACATCGATATGGAGTAAAAGAGCGTTAGATGATCTTAGATGTTGTTTGTAGATCCTTTCTGCACACTGCTAAGTGCTAACAGCAACCACAAGAGCAAAAATAAAAGAATGCATCAGCAACCAATCAGCTGTGCTATGTAGACAACGGTGTGATTTCTTGCAGATTGAGTTAAGGCCTGTGCCATCTAGTTTCATGACAGAACTTTGTATTTCTTTTAAACTTTCTATTCATCAAAGAATCCTGAGAAATGTATCACGTTTCCAGAAAAATATTAAGCAGCACAACTGTTTTTAACATTGATAAAAAAAAAGTTTCTGAGCGTGCAAGCAAGTGAGCATATTGGCACATACAGTTGGAGAGAAATACAAAATCTAGACATAGCCTACCTATAAAAACAAAGCTGATGAGGATCAACAGTTCTCGATAATGTGACATTCTAGTTTTAGCAGTATAGTATAGCTGTTTAAGCTAGCATTACCTCTAGATCAGGGTTACTCATTGCGTGGCTCGCCAAGCTTTAATTTGTGGCTCACATGGCAGTTATTAATATGGTGATATGATCATGCAGTCAATACAGATATGTCATAAAAAACATTAAAAACAAGCAGGGCTATAATGTAACCCATTAAAGGGGTGGTATAATGCCCTTTTCACAAGATGTAAAATATGTCTTTGATGTCCCCAGAGTGTGTATGTGAAGTTTTAGCTCAAAATACCCCACAGATATTTGTATATAGCATGTTAAAGTTGTCACTTTTTGAGGGTGAACAAAAATGCACCGTTTTGTGTCTGTTCCTTTAAATGCAAATGAGCTGCTGCTCACGGCACAGAGGGTGGCGCTTCAACAGCTTGTGTCATTTTACTTCACACAGACATGCACTGAAAATTTCAAAAACTTTTAGCCTTTTTTGTTCAAACCGGAGTCAAATGATGTCAACGGAGTCAATGATGGAGGGACTCAAGAAGAAGTGACAACATGTAGAATGTGACAGGACATTTCTGAATGGTTAGTTGATGAATTTATGTAGCTTATGTGTAGTTATCTTCTAGTCATTGATTAGCATATTCTGTCTTGATCTATAAATCGTGTTAAGGTGGTGGGGTTTATGTAAATTTTAGGGTTAGTGATGTCACTAACCCGGGAGGAATGTAGTGTAGTCCGTACCAGCCGTTTGTTGTAGTCCTTAAAAAGCGATTTCTGTAAAAGCAAATATCTCCCTATGCTTTGAACTTTGAGCATTGTAACTTTGCAGATGTTGTTTATGCTCCAACAGCAACATTAAACACTAACTAAAGTTAGAAAAGTGTGTAACACTTTATAATAACTGCACACTATTAATCATTAGTTAAGCATAAGTAAACAGTTAATTCATCATTTATAAAGCATTAATATACATTAATAAGCCGTTTATAAATACAGTTATAAATGCTTTATTCTTGATTTAAAAGCATATCTATAATGTGTTTAACAATAGTATTTTCATACTTTATTAATGATCATTTTATCATTTCTAAATGAAGTATTGCATTATTTACACACCAGTTATTTAGGAGTTGTCAGTGCTGCCGTGCAAAGGCAAAAGACCGTAACTTCGTTTTTGGTCGAAAATGAGTTATTTATATTTTTGGCACATTCAAGACCTTCTTTATCATGTGGATAAGTATCTTGAATCAATTCCGTTTTTTTTTCGAGAAAATAATGATTTGTCTTAACAGTAACTTCCAAAAGCCCATGAGAAACCAAGGCAGAACACCGTAACATCAGTTACCGCTCTTTGGCTTTGTTTTGGAACGCTCAAATTACGAGTTACGGTGCTCTGCCTTTGTTTAGCCGCGCGTCAATATGAAGTTACTGTGCCGGTGTTCAATCAAATAATGCTACCTACCAGATTGTACGGTTATCTGCCTTTGTTTTAATGTCCATTAAAATTTAAATTACGGTGTAGCCTGTGTACTTTGTACAGCTGCCATCAGTCGCTCTAACTTCTGATGTTCTCAGAGCGGTCAGAACATTTAGTATGGTCTGCTCCATCGACAAACGTGCGATATCGATCGCGAAGGATTATGCAGAGTTGACAGAAAAACGTTACACATTGCCGTATCAGATGAATACAACCAAGAATTAAAGCTTGGCAAACTAGCTGGCAGAGTGCCAAAACTTCGCCTTCAGCCCCGCCCTAAACGCGGTCGATCGAGTCAACGCTGGACTAATAGGTATTTTGTCATGTCAAATGTATTAATAATGCCATCAGAATGCAACCAAAGCACAGGATAGCAATAAGTAGATGGCTATAAATAATTGTAAATCATACAAAATAAATGCCATGATCACTAGATTTTATACAGGTGTTACTATAATGATTTTGTTAATGGTGATCAGCAACTAAATATTGATAATGTGGAAGTTACTGCCTTTTGCCTTGGCATGACTTCTCACTTTTTGCTGACAATACAAAGGCAGAGTACAGTAACTTTAAAATAGTGGTCAAAAGTCAAGTTTGAGCTCAAGATTTTTTTATGTATATAATTTCCATTACTAAAACATCTATTTGCCAGATTTCCAGTGTCCTACCTATAATTAATTTGGCGGGACAACTAAAAATCTTTAAAGTCATTTTTCTCAGTTCCACACTCTAGCGACTTAAGGTCTTTTGCCTTTGTAGGGCAGAGTGGTTCATAATATCACTTAGAAAATGTGAGTAAATGATTAATAAACTGTTTAAATACATATTATTATTCAGACATATAGTAATAGTTACTTAGTGTGTTAATAAATGCTTTATTAACATGTATTTCTACTGTAATTCAGGGTTAATTCAGGTAGTTATAAAGCATTTAGTAGTGGTCAGTTAACTATGTTTGTGAGCTCATCTAAAGTGAGGATTAGTTATGCTTTGTAAAGCGTTTATAAAGGAGATTTAAAGGCTGTTAATATTTCTATGTTCTGTATCACTGTGTTGTGTTTGTTTCCTTTTTCTGTTTAGAAGAAAACTGAGTCTTTAAATCTCCTTTATAAATGCTTTACAAAGCATAACTAGTCCTCACTTTAGATGAGCTCACACACACAGTGAACTGACCACTACTAAATGCATTATAACTCCCTGAATCTACTACATTTACTTACACTTTCTAAGTGATCTTATTAATCAATGACAACACCTAGTTTGTAAATAATGTAACTGGTTTGTAAATGATGCAATACTTCATTTAGAAATGATAAATTGATCATTAATAAAGTATGAAAATACAATTATTAAACACATTATAGATATGCTTATAAACCAAGAATAAAGCATTTATATGAATTAACTGCTTAGTAATGCTTAACTAATGATTAATAGTGTGCAGTTATTATAAAGTGTTACCGAAAAGTGAAATCATAATCAACCATCCTTTTAAAATAATCATCTGCTTTATTACAAATAATTTATATTTAATAAATACTGTTGCGTGCCACACGCACAAAACATGGAGAGCTAAGTAGGTGTCGCCTGGAGTTCCATTTCCTGCTTTCACAAACACTCCACAACACAACAAAGTAGTCAAGTAGACAATATTTATTTTTACATAGGGGTAAGATTTTCTTTAATTTCTAAAAAGGGAAAATGAATAACTTAGGTTGAGAGGGTTTTAGTTGGCCAAAACAACAAACAAAAAAGGGTTTTCTATCTAATTTTAGGTCGTCTTTCCTGGAGTTAAATAACAAATAAAGATACAATTCTTACCTCCCTGCTGACCAATAAACAGGAGAAAATTACTATACCGCTAACAATTCAAACTGCTCACAAGGAGCTTACACATGAATGGAAGCACAACTCAGCCAACCGGCATTAACACACCTCTGTTTTGGTAAAAGCTCTCACACACACACACGCTCTACCACACAAGGAAGCAGGAGGGAAAATTCGATGAGCAGGCCTTCCACACAGATTATATCCACGTGTTGAGTCACATCAGCACCGCCCGTTAAAACAGCTGCACCTGTTACACTCAAATGAGCGTGGAGCGACAGGAAGAGAGAGAGAGAGAAAAGGCACCACACATGCGCACACACTTGCTCTGAACAGTATGAATGAAACACAAAATTTACGCTCTGACACGTAACACTCCTCCCCTCCCCAAAAGATTATGCGGCAATAGCGCATTGATCTCTTAACCTATTCGGTATTTTCTGCATTGTGCGCTCTGGACAGCGCATCAGCGATTAGATTCTAAGTGCCACGGTTATGGACAATCTCTAAATTAAATTCTTGAAGTGCGAGGGACCAACGCATTAAGCGTTGGTTTGCATTGTACATGCGATTAAGAAAAAAACAATGGATTGTGGTCTGCGTAAACTCTGGTAGTAAACGTTGATCCACCCAGGTAGATGAAATGTTTCAATGCCATCAGTAAGGTGAGAGCCTCTTTTTCAATGGTGCTATATTTGTACTGACAGCAATTAAACTTTTTCGAGAAGTAACACACCGGCCTCTCGACGTTCATTTCAGACGTCTGCAGAAGGACAGCTCCGGCGCCAACCACACTCTCGTCAACCTCAAGTTGGAAAGGCGGCCGAAATCAGAGGCGGCCAGGATTGGGGCGTTACATAAAAGATCTTTCGCTCCCAGCCATTCTGATGAAGTGGCGTAATTCGCGTTTGTTCGTGGGTCTAGGAAACTCAGTTATAGCAACAATCTTGGCATCTACTGGGCAAACTTGACCTTGGCCTACACGTTTGCTAAGATAGGTGACGTAGACTTTGGCGAATTCACATTTTGTCAGGTTCACGGTTAGCGACGCACCAGCCAATCGGAAGAACACTTCATATAGCGTTTCAACATGTTCTTCCCACGTCGACAACACAACAATATCATCAAGATATGCAGTAAAATTTTGTACATTGCGTAGTACCAACTGCATTAGGTGTAGTAGTAGTCAGGAGTGACAAATGCTGAAATTTCGGCAGTGCGCTGAGTAAGAGGCAACTGCCAGTAGCCCTTTAGTAGGTCAAGTTTCGAAACAAACTTTGCAGGTCCGACTCTGTCGATGCAATCATCTATTCTCGGTAAAGGAAAACAGTCAGGTTTAGTGACGGCGTTAACTTTCCAGATATCTGTACAGAATCGAAATGATGAATCAGCTTTAGGTACTAACAGGCAGGGCGAACTCCACGCGCTCTGACTGGGTTCCGCTAAACCGTTACGTAACATGTATTCCACCTCTGATTTCATGATATCACGTTTACAAAGATGTACCCTGTACGTGTGTTGTTTAATTGTAGCGGCATCTCCAACGACGATGTCATGGAACAACACATTAGTGCGAGACAGGACATCTGAGAAAATACTGGGGAAGCAGTCAATCAATTTTATAACACTTTCTCTTTGATAATCTCACAGGTGACCTAGGAAAGTATGCAAATGTTTTAGTATGTTAGAGATTTGCAAGCTTTCTCCCAATGCTGGAATATTTCCTCCAACTTCATCCTTGCTCTGGAGAACAAATGGGGCCACCAACATCACAATCTAAACTGACGCTTCAACTTGATCTCTCGCATGATAAGATTTCAGCATGTTAATGTGGCACATCCGCATTTTCTTTCTACGATCTGGCGTTCTGAGTACGCAATTCGTTTCACTCACTTTTCTTTCTATAAGATAAGGACCAGTAAATCGGGACTGCAGAGATGATCCAAGAATTGGTAACAAAGCTAGCCCCGCCTCACCCAGTTCAAACGAACGAACAACGCTTTTGCGATCGTAACACTCTTTCATAGCAGCTTGTGAGCTTGCTAGATTCAACTTTGCGAGTTCACAAGCGCACCTCAAACGCTTAAGGAGAGTATTAACAAACTCTGTCACTGGTACAAGTGCGACATCATCTTGAGCAACTGCTCACTCAGAAGACTAAGGGGGCCACGAATTGAATGTCCGAATACCAACTGCACTGGGCTGAAGCCTAGAGAGTCTTGCACAGTTTCTCGTATGGCGAAAAGTAATAAGGGCAGACTGTCAGCCCAGTCTCCTTGGGACTGCGGATGATAGGCGCTGGACATCTGATGTGACACCGAAATTCTAGTCAGCACTTGCTTGAACTTGCTTACTCAGCATGTACATGGACCCACACACAATCGTGGACACACTCTAGATTTACTTATCAGTAAGGGTCTAAACATTTCATCGATTGTTATTAAGGATGTAGCACTGTCTGATCATTTCTGTATTTTCTTTGATATATTGATCTCTCCTGCCATTGAAGCTAGATCTATGTCTGTCAAGAAGAGATGCTTAAATGAGAACACTAGTGTACTATTTATGAAGGCTATATCCTTAACACCAAGCATATCTGCTGACTCTGTTGATTTTCTCCTTGATTCTTTTAACTCAGAAGTTAAAAGTGTAATTGATGATATTGCTCCTGTGAAAGTCAGGAAGAAGAGTGGCATACAAAAAGCACCTTGGAGAAACTCAACAGCAGTGCAAAATATTAAAAGACAATGCAGAAAAGCAGAGCGCATGTGGAGGAAAACAAAACTTGTAGTCCATTATAACATCTACAAAGACAGCCTTCATGCTTTCAATATAGAACTAGGCAAAGCTAGACAGACTTTCTTCTCAAATATTATAAACAGCAATTTAAACAACACACGCACTCTTTTTGCTACTGTAGAGAGACTGACAACCCCCCCAAGCCAGATCCCAGTGAAATGCTCTCAGACAGCAAGTGCAGTGAGTTTGCTTCTTTCTTCTCTGAGAAAATCAATAATATCAGAAAGGTGATCAGCACATCCTTGAGTTGCACTGGGGTCAGACAGATCAGACCACCTGAGAAAGTAGTTACTATGTCTGATTTCAAAGAAATTGATGGCAAAATTTTAGAAGAAACCGTACAGCACCTTAAAACATCACCCTGCGCCCTTGACACACTTCCCACATCTTTTTTTTCAAAAGTGTGTTAAACAGTTTAGAAGCAGATCTTCTAGAAGTGGTAAATGCCTCACTTCTCTCTGTGAGTTTTCCAAACTCCCTGAAAACTGCAGTTGTCAAGCCCCTCCTGAAAAAGAGCAATCTGGATAAGACCATATTAAGCAACTATAGACCGATCTCAAATCTTCCTTTCATAGGCAAGATCATTGAAAAAGTTGTCTTCAATCAGCTGAACAAATTATTATGCTCGAATGGATACTTTGACAATTTTCAATCTGGTTTCCGACCGCACCACAGCACAGAGACAGCGCTCATAAAGATAATAAACGATATTCGCTTAAATATAGATTCAGGCAAATTATCAGTGCTGGTACTACTCGACCTCAGTGCTGCATTTGACACTGTCGATCATAACATACTTCTTGACAGGCTGGAAAACTGGGTGGGGCTTTCTGGGATAGTCCTAAAATGGTTCAGGTCATACTTAGATGGGAGAGGTTATTATGTGAGTATAGGAGACCATAAGTCTGAGTGGACATCCATGACATGCGGAGTCCCTCAAGGCTCAATTCTTATTGGGAGCCAAATAATGAGAAAGAACCAAATTGCTTACCACAGCTATGCAGACGACACACAGATCGACTTAGCCCTATCGACTAACGATTACAGCCCCATTGACTCCCTGTGCCAATGCACTGATGAAGTCAACAGTTGGATGTGCCAAAACTTTCTTCAGTTAAACAAAGACAAAACTGAAGTCATTGCATTTGGAAACAAAGATGAAGTTCTCAAGGTGAACGCATACCTTCACTCTAGGGGTCAAACAACTAAAAATCAAGTCAGGAATCTTGGTGTGACATAGAGTCAGACCTTAGTTTCAGTAGTCATGTCAAAGCAATAACTAAATCAGCATACTAAAAAATCTGAAAAATATTGCAAGAATTAGATGCATTGTTTCCGGACAAGACTTAGAGAAACTTGTGCATGCTTTCATCACCAGCAGGGTGGATTATTGTAATGGACTCCTCACTGGCCTTCCCAAAAAGACCATAAGACAGTTGCAGCTCATACAGAACGCTGCCGCCAGGATTCTGAGCAGAACCAGAAAATATGAACATATCACACCAGTCCTCAGGTCTTTACACTGGCTCCCAGTTAGATTTTTGGATTGATTTTAAAGTATTATTACTGGTATATAAATCATTCAATGGCCTAGGACCTCAATACATTGCAGATATTCTCACTGTATATAAACCCAACAGATCACTCAGATCATTAGGATCATATCATCTAGAAATACCAAGGGTTCACTCTAAGCATGGCGAGTCCGCTTTTAGCTATTATGCCAGCCACAGCTGGAACCAGCTTCCAGAAGAGATCTGGGGCCGTATTCACAAAGAATTTTAAGGCTAAAAGTAGCTCCTAACTGGCGAATTTAGGAGCAACTCCTAAAAATAATGGGTGTGTCACTCGTAACTTTAGGACTCCTAATTTTTTATGACTAAGAGTAATTCACGAAGCATTTTAGCCCTAAAAGTAGCACCTAAGCCTGGGACAGCTTAAAAGAAGTCGAGAGGACTCCTAACTCACTAAGACCTATTCACAAACCGCTTTTTGTGGCATTTCACGTTGCGATGTTTTGAAATGTGTATGCGGCGGCTACAGGAGCTTCCAATCGCGAGGGAACAATTTTGCATTGTAGGCATAACTAGGGATGCAATAACGCCACCAACAACAACCAAAACTAGGCTACTCATTGCATGTAAACTAATTGTAACGTTTCATTATGAATCAAATTAAAATGTTCTTCTCTTTGCAAACGTATAGGCAGAGGCATATAGTGACAGATTAATTCACTAATGTTGCAAAGATATAGCATCAATCCATATGTTTCATTAGGCTATAGGCTATTTGTTTTGCCTTACTCTTTATTCATTTAGGCTATTTATTCATCACCTTCCGTCCTTCGCACTACTTGTGTAGCGCACGCATTCTCAGACCTGTCACCTGTCACTCATCATCGTAGGGGAGGTGTTTGTAATCATTCCCGCGTTACAATCATCAGCCAATCAAGGTGGTCACTTCAGTCAAGCTCGTGCATGAGTAATGACGTCATCCATAGCAACGAAGACTCACTCTTAGTTTAGTTGTCGTCATTTTTCTTTACTAAGAGTAGGTCTGAAAGGCGTTGTGAATAACTTTTAAGAGAAAACTCCTAGCTAAAATATTTTAGTGCGATTTAGGAGTACTCCTAGTGGTAAGATAAAATGCTTTGTGAATACGGCCCCAGATGTGCTCCTACAATAGTCACATTCAAATCCAGACTCAAAACATCTGTTTAGCTATGATTTTACTGAATGAGCACTGTTTGTCCGACTGTTTGTACTGTAGTGTATTTTTTATTTTATTTTTCGAAACTGTTTTAATTATTCTTATTTCTTTTTATTATTTTAATTTATTCTATGTAAAGCACTTTGAATTGCCATTGTGTATGAAATGTGCTATATAAATAAACTTGCCTTGCCTTGCCTTGCCTTGAAAAGCTTCGATGTAAAATTAGTTCCCTTTCGTTGTCACTCCGAGTTACGTCGGATGACGACGAATGGGGTTTCGCTTAGAAATCCTATCATCTTCGAGTATATAAAACGAGTCAATGGCAAAGAAATGCCATGGGTCTGCGGAATTTGCATAGCGTAACTCCGCCCCACCCTGGGAGTATATAAGGAAGTACGCTGGCAACATGCAGATATGTTTTCGCTTCGGAGCCAAGTTGATGTACTTCACTCCACAGCCAATCCTGAGTCTGATCCTGAGATGACTGCCATGCTTTCCCGGGCAGCCGCGGCCATTGGGCTTGAGTGGTCCCCGCCACCTGGTCCGGTGCGCTTGCGGCTGGATGATTGGTTTTTGGGTGCCGCCACTGATCCTCGTCAGCGCGCGTCCCCAATGCCTTTCTTCCCGGATGTGCATGAGGAGGTCACGAGGTCCTGGAAGGCACCATTGTCTTCTCGTGATCGCTCGGCGACCTCCTCCGCCCTGCCTCCTCTCGATCAGGCAGCCGCCAAAGGGTACACTGGGGTTCCCCAGGTTGAACGCTCTGTTGCGATGCAACTGTGTCCTCAGAGTGCTTCTTCCCGCGGCGACCCAAAGCACCCCTCCAAAGCCTGTAGGTTCTCTTCCACCCTTGTGGCGAAGGCCTATAGAGCTGCAGGGCTGGTGGCCTCCTCACTGCATGCCATGGCGACACTCCAGGTCTACCAGGCCCAGATGTTGCGTGACATGCACGAGGGGAGGACTGACCCAGGGCTCTTTGATGAGCTGCGTGCCGCCACCGACCTTGCTCTCCGAGCGACGAAGGTGACCGCACAGAGATGGCGTTGAGTTCTTTCCAGGAGACGGTAGCAGGGCCGCTCCTTCCCCCGGTGGAGGGCCGGGGGAGAATCCTTGGTTTTTGTGTGGTTAAAGAACTCACTCCCCCATCTCTGAGCACACAGAGTGTCCGGATGACAGTGCGCGCCGCTCACGAGCCTCGCCACTCTCGTCCCCCTCTGTCGCCAGTTCCCTGCCAGAGCATGCCCCAGTGGGACGCTGGTCCTCCCCTGGCCTCCTCTGGCAGGACGCGGCTAATGACCATGCCCCCGCACCGGGCCGCTATGCCACCCACGCCTGGGCCGGTCATTCCGCCTCGCTGCACCACCGAGGGTACGTCTGTGGTCCGTATGACCCCGCTGGTACAGTTCCTGGAAGCCTGGTTAGAGCTTCCCAGGCTGTCCCGCTGGGTCGCGAGGACCATCAGGCTCGGCTACGCGATTCAGTTCGCGCGGTCTCCTCCCCGCTTCAGGGGACGAAATGAGGTCCGGCTTTTACAGCCCTTACTTCATTGTACCGAAGAAATCCGGTGGGTTACGGCCAATCCTCGACTTGCGTGTCTTGAACCGCTCCCTTCACAGGATGCCGTTCAAGATGCTCACGGCCAAGCGCATTTTCGAGTGCATACGGCCGCAGGATTGGTTTGCAGCGATCGACCTGAAGGACGCCTACTTTCATGTCTCCATTCTTCCTCGACACAGACCGTTTCTACGGTTTGCTTTCGAGGGGCAGGCATACCAGTACGCGGTTCTCCCTTTCGGGCTAGCCCTGTCTCCTCGCGTCTTTACGAAGGTCGTCGAGGCAGCCCTTGTTCCCCTTCGGGAACACGGGGTTTGCATTCTGAACTATCTCGACGACTGGCTGATCCTAGCTCACTCTCGAGACCAAGTTTGCGAACACAGGGACCTTGTGCTCCGGCACCTAGCTCGTCTGGGCCTTCGGGTCAACTTGGAGAAGAGCAAACTCTGCAGCAGCTGTCCCGCCGCTCGGGTTGCTTCATATGAGACCTTCAGCTTTGGCTTCGCGATCGAGTCCCGAGGTGGGCATGGCACCACGGCACGCTCCGAGTTCCAGTGACTCCGACCTGCCGTCAGACCTTCACCCCGTGGTCGAACCTCAGTTTTCTTCGGGCCGGAGTGCCCTTGGAACGAGTGTCCAGGCATGTTGTTGTATCAACAGATGTGCAATGGACATGCTGCCGCGGGCTCCTGGACAGGACCCCAGCGCCTTTGGCATGTCAATTGCCTCGAGTTGTTGGCTGTACGTCTTGCCCTGCACCGCTTCCATGCGTTGCTCAGGGGTCAACACGTACTAGTCCGATCGGACAATACCGCGACTGTAGCGTACATCAACCATCAAGGTGGTCTGCGCTCCCGCCGTATGTCACAACTCGCCCGCCACCTCCTCATATGGAGTCAGAAGCATCTGAGGTCGCTTCGTGCCATTTATATCCCGGGAGACCTGAACCAGGCGGCCGACGAGCTGTCTCGGCTTCGGCCTCTCGCTGGAGATTGGCGACTCCATCCCCAGACGGTTCAGCTGATTTGGGATCAGTTCGGGGACGCACAGGTAGACCTGTTTGCCTCCCACGACTCGTCCCACTGCGGCCTGTTTTATTCCCTGACCGAGGGCACGCTCGGCACGGATGCACTGGCGCACAGCTGGCCGCGGGGACTCCGCAAGTATGCGTTTCCCCCAGTGAGCCTTCTTGCGCAGACTTTGCGCAAGATCAGGGAGGACGAGGAGCAGGTAATTTTGGTTGCCCCGTATTGGCCCAACCGCACCTGGTTCTCAGAACTAGTACTCCTCGCGACAGCACCTCCCTGGCCAATTCCTCTGAGGAAGGACCTGCTTTCTCAGGGACGGGGCACCTTATGGCACCCTCGTCCCGATCTTTGGAACCTCCACGTGTGGCTCCTGGACGGGACGAGGCAGGTTTGAGTACCCTACCACCAGCGGTGGTGGCTACCATCACTTCCGCTAGAGCATTGTCCACGAGACATGCCTATGCATTGAAGTGGAACCTCTTCGTCAACTGGTGTTCTTCTAAAAATCTAGAACCCACGAAATGCCCCATCAGTGTCGTGCTTTCCTTCCTGCAAGAAGGGTTGGAGCGAAGGCTGTCTCCCTCCACCCTGAAAGTGTATGTTGCCGCCATTGCCGCACATCACGACGCAGTTGATGGTAAGTCCTTGGGAAAGCACGACCTGATCGTCAGGTCTGAGTAGGGAACGGAGACGTTACGTCTCCCTGCCACTTCTGCTGTACCACTGGAACGCCTGAGTTCAGTCTCGGCTCCTCAGCGAAGACATATCTGCATGTTGCCAGCGTACTTCCTTATATACTCCCAGGGTGGGGCGGAGTTACGCTATGCAAATTCCGCAGACCCATGGCATTTCTTTGCCATTGGCTCGTTTTATATACTCGAAGATGATAGGATTTCTAAGCGAAACCCCATTCGTCATCATCCGACGTAACGTCTCCGTTCCCTACTCAGGGAACGAGGGTTACATACGTAACCGAGACGTTCTGTGGTTCATTTGGATTTCACGCGGCAGGCCAAAAAGAGAGAAAAATTTACTCGAGAGGTCAAATGATGTGTATTTGTCAGGTCAGGTATGAATGAAACACAAAATGTACGTTCCGACACGTAACAATACTCAAAACAGCGGCATTATAAGATGAAAATATAGACTATAAGATATTTAAACTTGCTATGCCCTTACGTCTGTAACACTGACTCACTGCGGAGTTGACAGTTTTAGCAGTCTTTCCAGCTCTTAATGCTGAATTTGCTCTTGGATGGTTGGATACATGATGGGCTGATGTCGAAAAAAATAACTTAAGGTCATTAAAATATATATTATGCATACGCTCTATCTATCAAAAGCATGCTTGTGAATATGGAATATATTTGAGCATATACTAAAAAATTTAAATAAAATGGTATGGTAAATTGGAGCAATTCAATTGGAGGAGACTCAACCTGGCACTTCATACGCACATTATAACAACGCTAGTTTAGCTATGGTTATTTCCAGCATTTCATGCTAGTTAGCTTGTGTTATATACAGACTAATTTCTAGAGGGAGCTCTCGCAGAAGTGATAGTATCTACGTTCTTTTAGAGGTAGATAGCTGAACCACCACAACGGAAGCTGAATTTCTCAGGTTCAGTGCGGGTGCCAATGGTCAGGAAGGCTGTCTGGGGAACAAGGTCCAAGTTGGGCCATTACAGGGCAACTAAGAGAACCTGCTCCTTCTCTACCTTACTACCACAGTGATGTGCAGGAGGGCTCACTGGGGAATTAACACATCTTGCGTAGGCCCCGGCGTCAGCTGTATGCCAGAGTCTCCGTGTTTCAGGGAGTAAACAACTGGCAAGGGGGTGAGATCAGAGCGTTTGCAACAGATATAACTGTGCGGCCCCGAAGAAATCCCGGACAGCTGGACCGCCTGGGGATGGAGTCTCCACTCTCTTCAGCAACAGCCTGTCATGAGGCCACCTGTGCGGCACGATTGAGCAGGCTGGAACTTGAAATGGAAGAAGCGACCTCAGAAGCTTCTGACTCCATAGAAGGAGGTGGCGGGCGAGTTGTGACATGCGAGGGAAGCGAATGAGCAACGGTCGCTGTACTGAGCAGTGCAATCTTGCTGAGCAGCGGCATCAAGCAAGGAAACTGCTAACAACTTGATGTAATTGAATGCCAATGCAGTGGGAGGTTCTCCCAAACCCCTGTTTACTGCATGCACATTATACATGGCCCCTGAGCTAGTGTTTAGTAGACACTTGTTCTAGGAGCGATTAGCCTGCAGAAACAAAAGGTCTGAACACTGCTGAGAGTTTGGCAGCAGACCAGGTGTTGTTAACACACGAAGTGTGCTGCTCTGCCACGGCCACCTAGGGACACGGTCATGAAGTCATTGCTGAAGCGGTCATCATATGGAGGAAACCGGTTTATATGTGGCTGCGTCTACCATATGCCCCAGGAGCCTGTGAAGGTTATTGAGTGGGTTATTCAGGTTATTCTCACTTCTAAGCTCTGACCGGACACATTCCAGTTGAGAAAGTCCACCTCCAAACTGGAAAAAAAAGCTCCTCAGTCTGTGGACAAGTTACTTTTCTCCAGTTGACCTGAAGACCCAACTGGCTATGTAGCACTCAAAGGGAGGGACTTGTACTGAGACTTCGACCTTGGCTTGGCAGTGTCTGGAGCGGGCGGGGCGCCCCGTCTGCAACCGGTCCACGCTGAGATCTGGGTGGAGGCATGACTCATGACTCGATGACTCAGCAGGAGCAGAGGCGGAGGCAGACGGACACCCTCAGTGATGAGCAGGTGGAGGATTTGCCCCGGGGTGGAGGCAGCAGCGGGCCGCCGGGGCAGGATGTGCCGGATGGCCTCCGTCTGCTTCTGGACAGCAGAGAACTGTTGGGCAAAGTTCTCCACTGCATCACCGAATAGCCCAACCTGAGAAATGGGGGAGTCCAGGAATCTAACCTTGTCTGCATCCCTCATATCCCCCAGGTTGAGCCAGAGATGGCGCTCTTGGACCACCAAGATGGACATTGCCAGACCGATCGCCCGAGCCCCGAGCCCCGCGCCCAGCATATCCGTGAGTGCTTGGGCCTGGTGGACCTGAAGCAATGCCATAGCATGCAGGGAAGATGCAGCTTGCCCACAGGCTTTGTAAGCTTTGCCCAGCTCTCCATCCGATCCTGCAATGGATATCCTGTCCTCTGGAGGGGCCCCGAACGAAACGGCTGGTTGGTCCACTACAGAGGGACCAGCACGTTTCTCGGGGAGCTCCACCGGCTGCGGTGTAAAAGAGGAGGGAGAGATCCACGGCGGATTTCCCCTCACCGTAATCCTCAGATCACCCAACCCATGTGGCACTCTAGGCTTCCCCTGGAAAGTTGACCCAGAGGGAACACTAGAGCGGGGCATAGGAGTGGGGACTGCACCCCCTCGCGTTTAACTAAGGCAAGTCTTGATCTTAACCCCCTGGGGTCGGCGCTATCGCCGGCGATACCAGCTCACTTTTTTTCTTATTAGTGCAAAAGAGACTCAAAATACTCTGTTGATTTTGATCTTACATGTAAGTGTTATACATCATTCAAAACTGTTAAATGTCTTCTTTTATTTGTGTACACTCATAATAAAAACAAAATGTTGTGTTTTTCGTAAAATAAAGAAAATAAACATGCGCGTTCTGCCATCTCTCTCAATATGAAACTCATTCTGAAATGCGACAGAAAATGACCTGTAACTCAGCGAATGTTTGTCACACAGACTTGAAACGCATGTCTATACAATGCTTGGAGTCTCTATTTTTAAAGTATGTAAATTATATAAAAAACAAATATTCTCTGTTTAAGTAATCTGTATGAAAGCAGCGGCATGTACAGTTTCTCAAACGCGTCCTAATTAACTCTAATGTGACCACGCCCACGCGCACACGAGCGATTGACATGCAAATGATCCATGCGGAGGAACGCAGACCTATAAATGCCCTATCGCCTCAAAACAAAGAATCAGAGACTTCAGTAACTTACTCCTCTCTGCTTTTCATCGAGTTTGGAAGGCTGTGTTTGTGCTGTGCTGTTTACCTTGGATTTACCTCAGAAGAATTAGAAGAACGCGATTTAAAGATGAAAAGATTTTTAAGGTAAGACATGTTAAACTGGTGGTGCCAGATTAAAATGTATGTTATGAAATGAGATTGGAGTAAACACATGAAGCCCAATGTCGTACATGTACAGGTGCTGGTCATATAATTAGAATATCATCAAAAAGTTGATTTATTTCAGTAATTCCGTTAAAAAAGTGAAACTTGTATATTATATAGACTCATTACATGCAAAGTGAGATATCTCAAGCCTTTATTTGTTATAATTTTGATGATTATGGCTTACAGCTTGTGAAAACCACAAAATCAAAATCTCAGAAAATTAGAATATTACATGAAATCACACAGTAATTACACAGTGATACCATGGTCATTGAAGCAGGTTTTGGTTCTTTTGGCAGTGTGGACAGGTGCAAATCCTGCTGGAGAATGAAGGAAGCATGAAGTGCTCTGAAAATGTCCTGGTAGACGGCTGCGTTGACCTCTGGATTTAATAAAGCACAGTGGACCAAAGTCCTCTTTTCTGATGAGAGCAAATTTTGCATCTCATTTGGAAACCAAGGTCCCAGAGTCTGGAGGAAGAATGGAGAGGCACACAATCCAAGATGCTTGAAGTCCAGTGTGAAGTTTCCACAGTCTGTGTTGGTTTGGGGAGCCATGTCATCGGCTGGTATTGGTCCACTGTGTTGTCCACTCAACGCAGCCGTCTACCAGGACATTTCCAGAGCACTTCATGCTTCCTTCAGCAGACAAGCTTTATGGAGATGCTTCCTTCATTTTCCAGCAGGATTTGCACCTGCCCACACTGCCAAAATAACCAAAACCTGGTTCAATGACCATGGGATTACTGTGTAATTACTGTGTGATTTCATGTAATATTCTAATTTTCTGAGATTTTGATTTTGTGGTTTTCACAAGCTGTAAGCCATAATCATCAAAATTATAACAAATAAAGGCTTGAGATATCTCACTTTGCATCTAATGAGTCTATATAATATAAAAGTTTCACTTTTTTAACGGAATTACTGAAATAAATAAACTTTTTGATGATATTCTAATTATATGACCAGCACCTGTATATGTATCTATATATAGAAACATGTTGAAATGTGAACTAGACTGGTAGGCAACCTTTCAATGCTAAATGTATATACATGTATGACACAAGGATGTTTTTATATTCTATAACAAAACACAGCATGATAAAAGTAGGCTAGTATGAGTGTATACCAGGGGTGCCCAATCCTGCTCCTGCCTATCTACTGTCCTGCACAGTTCATCTCCAACCCTAATCAAACACAAATTAGGACAAATGTCAGAGCATGTCAGAACACCTCCAGGGCCAGAAAACACCTCAGACCCCAGAGGGTTAACACAGAGATGACCATGTTACCACAATGAGAACATGAATCATCAATGAGAGCTGCTTCCACGTGATGCATCTATCCTGACCGTCAGAGGGGGACAGAGCCCTACCGCACCCAGAAACGCACGGATGGAATGGCATCTTGAAAAAGACACAATTACACCCGTGTTGCTCTTTCAGGAAATGGGACCCGTCACCAGTG
Source organism: Squalius cephalus (assembly GCF_949319135.1). Classification (NCBI taxonomy): domain Eukaryota; kingdom Metazoa; phylum Chordata; class Actinopteri; order Cypriniformes; family Leuciscidae; genus Squalius; species Squalius cephalus. The sequence continues at coordinate 31,991,873 of NC_137124.1, forward strand.
CCGGAGCACACAGGAGAAAAACCGCGGCAACACTTTACAGTGAAGCACTCACTATTTCCGCCCTCAACCGGCCACCAGCAAAACACTCTTAAAAGAAATGCTGTTAAAACAGCAGTTGAGAGCTTCCATAGCTCGCGATCACCACTGCACTCGCTGTCAACACCAGCACTGGGAAAGTCTTCCAGAAGAACACCGACACACTCGCTCGTTGTAGACAACAACACTCTTCAGAGACATCAGAATGATCCAATTGGCAGACACTGAAAACTTGTTGTGCATCCACTTCCTTGTTTATACCCGTGCTGCGAGGCGGAGCGTGAGATGCGATTCACGCACGCCAATGTCCATTGGATCGTTTTTAAAATACTCGAAGATAGTGTTGTCAAAAATATCGATATTTCGATAAATATCGATACTGAAATATCTGAACGGTACCAATACTAATTTCCCGAAATATCGATACTAGCCGAGCTGTCACTTTCACTTCTCTCCAAAGGCGCGTTGACAAACACCACACGCGCTGACGCCCACTCGTCTCATTCGCTCTGGTTAAATAGCAAAAGTGAAGTGAATGGAGCCGATCACACCTGACGTGTTTTTTGCTGTGAGAGGTGCCTATTTTGAATTGGTTTCCAGCGAGCGTTCTGTGCGCTGTTTATGCGCCTGCTGCGCCTCGCGGGCCTTCCGTTGTAGTGATGAAAGCTAGTTGCTTGAACGCCCGGAGAGTGCGATGGTGGAGGATAAACTTGTGGTGCTCTGACTGCTCTCACGGGTTACCAGGAGCTTGACGACTTCACAAACCGTAACTACCACAATGTTAACAGAAAGTAAATAAAGTTAATGAAAGGCTGATTTGACGTTTACTTGACTGACAGGACAGCTGTGTCAGTGGTTGCCTAGCAACATAAAAACGCAGCGCAGAGCGCACTGCTCGTTCTGTGTGATCGGGGCAGTGCTGTGTGCCTCGCCTTTTCGAACCTGAAAAACGCGTTAGGTGTGATCGGGCCTAATATAGCAAAGCACCTGAAAGACCGACACCCGGATCTATATAAATAATTTTGAGAGGTTGATAACTCTTCTCATTTTAACATCTCTGAAACATTAACCAAGATGGCCTAGTATTGTTGTTGATATGAGTGTGTGTTGTCTCGTTTTTTCACCGTAATTCTTAAAGTTAATATAATCTGACTGAGGAATCTTAGACAAGTAAATATTTTAACTGTGGTGAAATGTAAATTAACTTGTGCTTATTCAACTTTATTCAAAAAATTATTATTTAATTCTGCAATTTGCCTTCATTAGCGATTATGATCAATTTGATTACACACATACTAATTAAACTAAACTGAGCTAGACAATGACATCTCTGCAAACATCTCTGAATTCAATAATAAAATGCCTTTAACTGAAAATTGAATGTTTAATATTATTATACATTACTGACACTCTATCCTCCAATTTGATACTGTTAAGTGCTTTGACACAATCCGTATTGTTAAAAGCACTATATAAATAAAGGTGACTTCATGTCGATCCAGTGAGCATTGTTTTCGCGTTATGCATGCACGTTTGCATTTAAATATGTTCATCAAACAATGTTAATGTATTAACCAGCATTTATGCTTTTGAACAAGTGCACTACCTCAGGGCATTTTTGTTAATGTGAAATATACCTCATTGTCATGTTCTAGACTTGTTATATTTAGCTTTAAATAAAAAAATAAAAAAAAAACCTTAATATTGTGGCAGTTTTTTTCTCCGTGGTATCGAAAATGGTATCGAATATCGATATTTTTCAAGGTATCGTATCGAAGTTAGAAATTCTAGTATTGTGACAACACTACTCGAAGATGACAGGCTCCCTGGCGTGATCCCAATCAGTCGTAACGTACGACTAAGTCTAAAAAGGGAAACTAAAGGGTAGAAAGGGAACTAAAGATTCGGAGCATGCAACAACTGCAAATCGACAGGAAGATGATGGAGGCAGGGTTTGTGGAGAGTCAACTCCTGCTAAAAACAGAAAGGTAGAAGTCATACAAGATGAGCATAGAAAATTTCAAGAAAAGTGGACAGAGGAATTTGTATTTGTCCTCCACGGATCGAACCCTTTGTGTTTGTGCAAACAAACCCGCTCTGGTTGGAGCGACATTTCCAAACAATGCACCCAAAATTTAGCGAAAGTTACCCACCTGGAAGTGTAATACGGAAAATAAAAATAGAGCAGCTTTCTTCCTCTCTTTCTGGACAACAAAGGCTCATACACAGGACAACTTCTACATATGAACGTTATTCTGAAGCATCTTTTGAGATCGCATGGATTTTGGCTCGGGGGAAAAAAAACCTTGTCAGACTAAGAAATTGTGAAAGACAACAAGGACGCAATTGTAAAGCAAATTAAAGGGTTACAATTATCCGATTCCACCATAATGAGGCGGATAGAAACATCGGCAAAGACGTGCAGCTCTGTGCAGTTGTGTCAGCAGCACTGTGTTTCAGCATCGCGGTGGATAAAAACACTGATGTGACAGATGTTGCCCAGTTGTGTGTTTGGGTAAGGTTCCCAAAAGAAAAGTCTTTCAGAGAAGAAATGTTGTGCTTGCTTCCACTATTTGGCCAAATGAGAGGTGAGGACATTATGAATTCTTTGATGAAAAAAATCTCAGTTGGTCAGGTCTAGCAAGTGTGTGCCCGGATGGTACCCCTAGCATGAGAGGAAAGGAGAAGGGGCTTGTTGGGCTCATGAAAAAAAAGAGAAGAAATACCCAACTTTGTCAGTTTCTACTGCATCATACATCAGGAGTCACTGGTTTCAAAACTGAAAAATAATACATTCCAAAACGTGATGCAAACAGTTGTTCGTGTGGTAAACTTCATAGTCTCCAGAGCACTGAACCACAGACAGTTCCGACAGTTCATTGAGGAATATGACATCGAGTGTGGTGATTTACTGATGCACAGTGAAGTGAGGTGTCCTGTGGAAAAGTGCTTGAACAGTTTCTGAGCCTCTTACCTGAGATTTGCACTTTCCTGGACAGCAAAGGAAAACGGGAGCCAGAGCTGGAAGACCCATGCTGGATCACACAGCTGGCTTTCTGACCGACATCACCTGTCACCTGAACACTCAATTTGCAGCTTCAAGGAAGAGATAAGCTTCCAAGCAACATGCTGAATGCAATCAGAGCATTTCAGAACAAAATAACTTCCCTGTACATACCTGAATTCATTCACTTCCCCAAACTCTCCCAAAGCAGCACTTCAGCCACAGAGGATTTGTGAATGTTTTGGAAGAGCTGAGGGGGGAATTTGAATCCAGATTCAAAGATGTAAATGAGCACAAGGATATTTTCAACTTTATTGAAAACCCCTTCCATGTGGATGTGTCATCTCTCACTACAACGATAACTCTGCTCTGCCCTAATCAGCGTGCTGATTTAGAAAGTGAAATGGTAGAACTGAAGACAAAAGACATTCTCAAAGTTGAACTCAGAGCAGGTGTTGGTCACTTCTGGAGTTTGGTGTCTGAAGAAGATTTTCCCACTTTGAAGCCACTTGTGCAAAAAGTGATGTCCTTCTTTGTGAGCACATACACTTGTGAGTCAACATTCTCAACCATGAACACCATTAAGAGGAAACAGAGAAACCGCCTCACCAGCGAACATCTTTCATGCCTCACAAGGATTGCAACAACAAGGAAATGCATGCATGCTTCCGTTCATCCCAGCATTAAGGTAATCCTGCTTTTTTGTTATTAAGGGAAATCATTGTGTCTCAGTTACAAATTTGACTGTTAAATAATAAAAAAATGCATATTGTATGTTCAGGGATGACAGATTGATAAGCAGACATGCTATTTATGACTGGATGTAACTTTTGATACTTTGCAGTAAAAGTGGCTCTCATATTGACTTTGTCCTATCAGTGTGGCTCTCATCAAAAAAAAAAAAAAAAAAAAAAACAACAATTGTGAGACCACTGCTCTTGATGTATGTTTTGACAGTGCATTAAAAATGTGGTAATAAATACCTTTCAGCTGCTAAAGTTACTGACTTGCCAAATGGGAATTTTTTTTCCCCCTCTCTCTCTCTGAGAAATGGGTACTTGGGCTGTTGAAACAAGACAGACTCCAAATAAATTATTACCTGATTATGTACCCTGACTCAAGCACTTATTAGTTCGGTCCAACAAGTACTGTACCAGGTATAACAACACAGAAAGGCAAGAGCATGATGTTCTCTCTGGAGTCGCTCAGGTGTGTCAACATGTGCAGCAGGTTGTGAGGGATGTTCTACTAATGTGTGGTTGGCAGATTTTTCTCTCTTTATAGTTGTCTGCAGGGGGAATAACATCAGCCCAGGGGTCCTAAGCATCTGAACAAACTGGACAGGAATGCAAGTTTCATTATAAGACTCAGCCTGGACTGAGGCAGTGATAAAGAAGAGGATGGTGGTGCTAATGAACAATCCTGCACATCTTCTTCACAAAGAGAAATGTTGAACCACCTTTAGCTACTGCCCTGCTCCAAGTAACCTGTTTGGAGATTTAGTTTTTTTACAAATGAATACACGCTTTCAATAATACAAAAGCCTGGTCTTCAAAAGTGACTTTACAATTTTGTCTTGCATGGTCTAGAGTGGTCTTACTGTGTGGTCGCCGTGATTTTTCCAAGTAAGAGATCTTTTGTTGATCCTGGAACAACATCCCTGTCCAAAAACATAGTCCTACCCATAACTTATTCCTAAAATCAGATGGAAATTATAATAATAATAATAATAATAATAATAATAATTCATTACATTTATATATTACTTTTCTCTGCACTCAGTTCACACCTCAGTTTAACGTCTCATCCGAAGGATCAATGATGACAGGTGAATAAAAATGGTGTAGAGGTATACCTAACCCTTGTTGTAAGCTTAAACTTGATATAAACTGTGAACTTGTCTGATTGCTTGATTGGAATGTTGTTCCAGTATTGATCCAGGAACATCTACTTGGTGAAAAGATGTTCATCTTTACGGTCTATAGTAAAAGCAGTATGACACAAACAGATTAAAAAAATTAATTCCTGTCGGTGTGGTGAGCGGTATAATGTTAAAATCAGTTTTACAGAGCCAAACAAAATGACTGACGCACAAATGGTTACCTGTCACTCACTGCAGGTCTTATTAAGGTCCTCGGACTAGCAAACAGCATCTAGCAAGAGTGCATGATCTAATTGCCTCAATTATTCTGGAGACTTTCCTCCAGCTGTGCGTTGTTGCAAAAAAAAAAAAAAAAATGCTGTAGCATAGAAATGTAGTAGTAGGTATAGAAATAACAGCAGTTTGGATTGCTGTTCTATAGCAAAATACAGATTAAACAAAGCACCAAAGTGTGTGTGACAGCTTTTTTGCCATCACAGGAAAAAATATACACATAGAAAACACATTGTGTGTGTATATATATATATATATATATATATATATATATATATATATATATATATATATATATATATATATATATACAGTGCAATGCATAAGTTAATACACCCATGCTAAAGTTGACTAAAAAGAGGAATAAAAAATCATATTTTGGAAATTGAACTTAATGCCTTAATTTAAAAAATTAGGAAAAATCCAACCTTTTAGGACACCAATTTTCTTTGTGAATGAATAATGTATCGTAAATAAATAAATGTTCTTCCTTTAGTGTCACCCCCCTTTTTTAAATATACATGAAAATGCACATTTCGACTTTAAATGGTTGTAATTAAAGAATGCTTTGGAGTATAGACGTAAAATTGGTCTTGTTTTAAAGAAGACATTTGGCAGATTTTTGTTGAAGTGAAATAAATTAAGAAAGTGAAACAAAAAAAAAGTTATATAAGTTTGTGTTTATGAAAATGTACAATTTAAAAAAATTAATTATTCATATTTTATATAAAATATATATTTTTAAAACCTGGCCGACTCTAAAACTGCTAGAAAATCAAAGCCAAAAATCTGAATAAGTTATGTTTCAAATTTTAGGTTGATATCTCAAAAAATGAGCTTTCAGTGAGATTTTGTTTGGGCGCAGTACCAAACATTTTCACTAGGTGACAACCAGACTCCATTACTGCCCATATAAGGGCGCCTTCATTTCCATATGCGTTATTAAAAACATATTAATATATTTTTTTCTAAAATAATTGAATGGATGATATCTTTTGAACTCTTGGCATGAAAACAAACTGAGGTTTCATCCATTCTTTCATGATTTTTCATGTTCATTGCTATTTCAAAATAAAGGTCTGAACACGCCTTATAAATATGAAAATATTCTTGTTGCAAATTGATAAATTACAGCTCCTCTCTAATTTATTTTGGAAATCATTCACCAAATATGAAAACTAGAGTTTGTAAGCTTTCAAATGATATATAGTTTGTCAAGATTAGTTTATGTTTATTATAGGATATTACTGTTTTAAATATGTAATGATTTTGGGCCCACCGGTGGGCCGGTGACACTTAAGAGGTTAAAATACATGGTGCATAAGTGTGTACACCCCTATGTTAAATTCCCATAGAGGCAGGCAGATTTTTATTTTTAAGTATTTATTTTTTATTAATTTTTAGGATACTATGCATCCTGATAAAGTTCCCTTGGCCTTTGGAATTAAAATAGCCCCACATCATCACATAGCCTTCATCATACCTAGAGATTGGCATTGAGTACTTTCCATAAGATCATCTCTCAATGCAAATCAAACTAGCTTTTAGGCTAACTGAAATAAAACCATGCCAATCTCTAGGTATCAATCTCATAGTGATGATGTGGGGCTATTTTAATTCCAAAGGCCAAGGGAACTTTAGCAGGACAATCCTAAAAATTAATAAAAAAAAAATACTTAAAAATAAAAATCTGCCTGCCTCTATGGGAATTTAACATAGGGGTGTACACACTTATGCACCATGTATTTTAAGGAAGAACATTTATTTATTTACGATACATTATTCATTCACAAAGAAAATTGGTGTCCTAAAAGGTTGGATTTTTCCTAATTTTTTTAATTAAGGCATTAAGTTCAATTTCCAAAATATGATTTTTTATTCCTCTTTTTAGTCAACTTTAGCATGGGTGTATTAACTTATGCATTGCACTGTATATATATATATATATATATATATATATATATATATATATATATATATATATATATAATGTATCATGCACATTGATAAACACAGATAAATGCAGCTTTGGTGAGCATAATAAAAAACTAAACATTTTCCTGACCCCAAACTTTTTGACATAATATGACGTCACTGCCAAGGAGAAACCTCATATGAGACTGAACAGATTGTTCTGTTATAAGTGTTTTTTGTACTTTCAAGTTCAAATGTGTGCACACAGACTACAAGAGGATGAGGATGAGATGAGCCCTTTTTATATCATTTTTCATTGTAGAAGAAGATTCACAAAACGTACTCGGTTACTAACGTAACCTCGGTTATCTCTAGAGAGAGGAACGAGTACTGCGTAGAATACGCTAGGGGAAAATCCTTTTCCACGAGAATACTGAAGCCAAAAAATTATCCTTTAATTTTGTATTAATGTAAAACGCGTTGCGGCAGCATACAGACATAGGCGAGACAGCTCGTGCGCCTATTGGCTGGTCTGCTGGCAACTGCTTGAGCCTATCGAGCGAGACCTAGAGTGACGTCACACCCAATGCGGGCGCTTCGCGCCCTCTGCATCACGTCCCGCCGAAACGGGTGTGGCTTAGGTCTATAAATACCGCTCGCAGGCTCATATCTCTGATTTTAAACAGTGAAGCAACCAGAGAGCGTGCATGCACGGCAGGATACGCAGTACTCGTTCCTCTCTCTAGAGAGAACCGAGGTTACGTTAGTAACCGAGTACGTTCTCTTACGAGAGATACTCTCGTACTGCGTAGAATACGCTAGGGGAACCTAATGTAAAACGCCGTGCGTGCTAGGATCTGGCACCATAGACTCAAAGGGCGACAGCCCGGAGTTCATAAAGTGCAATCACCTATGAGACTCACAGGGAATCCTGGAAGAAGAGGGGTTTAGCCACTATCTTCCGTATATGGCCGCTTAGAGCAGCACTGCTATTTCACAATAGCCTCATAACTCAAGACTGACAGTGTCAGCCTATGAGATTTTGGCCGTACTAGACCGACAGTAGCCTGGCCTGTAGTGCGGGAACCTCTAGGTTGTAAAACCTAATAAATGTAGACGGGGAGGCCCAGCCTGCCGCCATACAAATATCTTGCAAGGCAATCCCACTTGACCATGCCCAAGATGAAGCCATGCTTCTCGTGGAGTGCGCCTTGACACCCAATGGGCATTGCATGCCCTTGGTTGTGTAAGCTAGCGCTATTGCGTCCACTATCCATCTGGATAGACTCTGTTTCGAAGCGGCTAGTCCCTTAGAACGCCCGCTGAATGAAACAAAGAGCTGCTCCGTCTGTCTGAAGGCAGACGAGCGAGACACATAAGCTCTTAATGCCCTGACTGGGCAGAGGAAGCTTTCATCCTCGTTTCTTTCAGTGACCGGAAGGGCAGACAGGGAAATGACCTGTGCCCTGAACGGTGTATTGAGGGATTTAGGAACGTAACCATGCTTAGGTTTGAGTATAACCCTAGAGTCATTAGGCCCAAATTCCATGCACATCGCGCTCACTGAGAGCGCGTGTAAGTCCCCTATGCGCTTCACTGAAGCGAGAGCCAGAAGAAACGCCGTCTTGAACGACAGGTGTTTAAGATCAATCTTCTGCAAGGGCTCAAAGGGATGACCTTTCATGGCTTCCAGTACCGTAGAAAGGTCCCAAATAGGGACTGTGGGAGGTCTGGGAGGATTCAGTCTCTTAGCTCCTCTAAGGAAGCGAATGACTAAATCGTTCCTTCCTATAGACTGGCCAAGCGTTGTCGTAGAGAACACTGCTATGGCCGCCACATAGACTTTGAGCGTGGAAGGGGACCTGCCCTTATCCAGCAGCTCCTGTAGGAAGGAGAGAACCTCCGTCACTCCGCATTTCAGGGGTGACATGCCACGAGCTGTGCACCAACCAGAAAACACCGACCATTTGGAGGCGTAGAGACGTCGTGTAGACGGAGCTCTGGCCTGCGTGATCGTGTTTAACACTCCCTGTGGGAGGTCAGCGGATACCCATTGATGGTCCACACGTGAAGGGACCACAGCTCTGGGTGAGGATGCCAGATCGAGCCGTTGGCTTGAGAAAGGAGATCCTTCCTCAGAGGCACTGGCCACGGGACGGTGCTTGCTAACTGCATCACAACTGGGAACCAAGGTTGGCCCGTCCAGAGCTGCGGTACAAGCAGCACTGAGCATCCTTCTTCCCTGATCCGTTCTACCACCTGGGTTAGGAGGAAGACAGGGGGAAAAGCGTAGAGAGGACGGTGAGGCCACCTGTGGGTCAGCGCGTCCTTGCTCTTTGAGAAAAATTCTGGGCAGTGAGCATTTTCTTGAGACGCGAACAGGTCTACTTCCGCTCTGCCGAATTTCTTCCACAGCAGCTGGACTGTCTGTGGGTGCAGAGACCATTCTCCTGTCGGAACGTGGTTCCTGGACAGTCTGTCTGGTCCTATATTTAGGAGCCCTGGCACGTGCGCTGCTTTCAACGAGAGCAGGTTGCTGCGAGCCCATATCAGGAGGCGTCTGGTTAGCCTGAACAGGGTCGGGGACCTGAGGCCGCCCTGGGGATTTATGTAGGACACCATTGATACGTTGTCTGAACGTACTAGGATTTATCAGGGGACGAAAGCGTGTGAGCGCTTTGCTCACTGCCAACATCTCGAGGCAATTTAAATGAAGGAGATTCTCCCGTTTTGACCATTGGCCAAAAAGCGGTCTGCCCTCGAGCAGCGCTCCCCATCCTGAGGTGGATGCGTCAGTGGACACCACCATCAGTCTCGAGGAAGTCCCCAGGCTTACACCTGATTGGTACCAGCCTTTTGCCCCCCAAGGTTTCAAAGCTGCAATGCACGCTTGATTGACCTTGAGGCGAAACCGACCGGAGGCCCACGCTCTGTGAGGCACTCTCTCTCTGAGCCAGAACTGCAGTGGGCGCATGCGCAGCAGACCCAACTGGAGAACTGATGATGCTGAGGCCATCAGACCTAGCATCCTTTGAAAACTCTTGAGAGGGACTACAGCGCCGCAGCGGAAAGAGCCGACTGCGCGCTGAATGTCCAGTGTGCGCTGAGATGACAGGCGTGCTGTTATTGACAGCGAGTTCAGCGAGATATAATCTGTCTGGGGAATAGCGAACTCTTTTCCCAGTTTACTGTGAGACCGAGATTCTCGAGGTGATCGAGTAAAATGGCTCTGTGCTCCACGATCTCTGGGTGAGATTGGGCTAGAGTGAGCCAGTCATCCAAATAGTTCAGCACTCGTATGCCCCGGGTCTGAGGGGTACGAGCGCTGCGTCCATGCACTTCGTAAATGTACGGGGTGCCAAGGACAGGCCGAAAGGCAGGACTGTGTACTGATATGCCTGGCCCTCGAAGGCGAATCTCAAAAATCGCCTGTGACGTGACGCTATCTGTATTTCAAAATACGCGTCCTTTAGATCTATTGACACAAACCAGTCCCCTCGGCGGACATGCGTTCAGCTGTTCAGCTGCCGTAGATCTAGTATGGGTCTGAGACCCCCGTCTTTCTAGGGTACCAGGAAGTATCTGCTGTAAAGCCCCCTTTCGCGTAAAACTTGAGACAAGGGTTCTATAGCCCCTTTACTCAACAGTTTCAGAATTTCGGCTCGAAGTAGGTGTGCTACTTTCGATTCTACCATGGTCTCGACGCACGCCGTGTGGCGGCGAGGGCGTCGGTGAAACTGCAGCGAATAGCCTTCTCTTATGATGTTTAGCACCCATCTCGAAAAACATCTCATGACATCTGAGGCAGGGGGCGCGCTGATAACAGCGGGCAGAATGCCCGCGCTCGACCCCTCCGCGGTGGTCGACCGAGAGGGGGAGGGCTGGGCGAGTTCCATAGGAACTGTCATGTCTGTGCGTGGATGTGGGCACGGGCAGCGGGCACATTTACAACACTGATAGCATTGCTCACCTGAGCAGAGCGAATGCACACTGGTTTCGTTACAGAAACCGTGAGACATGCAGGACGTAGTGTTTGTGGGCACTGGGTAGTGGGCACGTTTACTACGTTTGATGCGCAAATCGATCTGAGTCGATTTTATGTGCGCGAGCCCTGTGAGACGGGCTGTGCTTGTGTGTAGGAATGGGCACTTGACAGTGGGCATTTTGTCTACACATAAAACACCATCGGCCGTGGCCGGGACACCAGAAAATACATGAAAATACGTGAAAGCGGCGTTGGTGTGCAGGCAGGCGGGCTGTGTCGCCGGCTTGTTTACTGCAGAATACACTGGGACAGTCGCATTTACTGGAACTGAATGAGCGAGAAGTTGCCATAGAAACAGAGCGTCAACACATGCTGGCGTTTGTTTGCAGGCGTGCGTGTATCACAAACAGGCTCGCTCACTGCAATATTGACATTTCCAGTCGCCTGAACTTCAGAGAGGAATGAGAAATGTGTGAGAAATGGAGGTAAATCCAGCCGCAGCAGGACTAGAAACACTCTCTTTTCTCCTTTCGCCAGTGACGCATGGAAACCATAGAAACGGTGTTTGGGTGCAGGCGAACGGGTTGTACAACGCGCTCGTCGGCTGCAAAATACACATCTGCAGTCGCCTTTTCAGGGAACTGTCAGAGCGAGCATTGACGGCATAATTGTATCTGCTGTTAGACCTGGAATCGAACACGGGTCTCTCACGCGGAAAACCTGAGAATCTACCACTGGGTTACAGCGGAAGACACAAGGCATCTGGTTAGCGCGAGTATTATCAGAGAGCGTCAACATTCTGGCGTTTGTTTGCAGGCGTGCGTGCATAACAACAGGCTCGCTCACTGCAATAATGACATTTCCAGTCGCCTGAACTTCAGAGGGGAATGAGAAATGCATGAGAAATGTCCGGCCTGGCCGCAGCGGGGCCAAAAACACTTTTTCTCCTTTTGCCAGTGACGCACGGGAACCATAGAAACGGTGTTTGGACGCAGGCGAGCGTCTGCAGTCGCCTTTCAGGGAACGGACAGAGCATTGGCATAAAATATCTGCCGTTAGACCGGGATTCGAACACCGGTCTCTCGTGTGAAAAACCTAAGATTCCGCCACTGAGCCACAGAGGGGGAACACAAAGGCTTTAGATGCACGAGCATATAAAGAGCGTCAACATGTTTTCTTCAGCGTTCGCTTGCATGCGTGCGTGTAATGAACAGGCTCGTTTGCTGCAATATTGATATTTCCAGTCGCCTGATCAGGGAACTGAGAAATATGTGAGAAATTGAGGTCAGTCCAGCCTTCAGCGGGACTAAAACACTCTTTTCTCTTTTCGCCGGTGAGTGACGCGTTGCAGGAATCCCCTTCTCTCAGTAGCGCGTCTTCATCAGCGTCGTCGACAGACGCGGCGGCAGACCGCGGCTGTGTCCGTCAGGAAGCAACACTGATGAAGCAGGCGGGCGTACCGGCGAGCTTTGACGGCTGGGAGAAGGTTCCGGGATTCGCTGAGTACAGCGCTTTTTACAGCGCGGCACTACAGCAGGTGTGGGCGCAGTCTCGGCGAAGTATGCCAAGCGAGTCCTCAGAGTCGCTATGGGCAACAGCTCGCAGAGAGGGCAGCCGCCGTCAGCGAGCGCGAGAGCTGCATGTTCTTCACCCAGGCAGGAAACGCAACCACGGTCCCCGTCGCTGAGTGTGGCTCTGCACGAGCCGCAGGAAGGCATCTTTATGCAAGCTCTTTTAGTCAGCGTGTGTCGCGCCGGTGAACACACACACAGTGCATCGAAAAAGGATATAAGCGCCGGATAGCGCAGCAGGAAGGCGATGAAGGCGGCGCGGCCAGCAGCTTCTCGACTCGTCCCGCTGAGATGCTTCTTCAAACAGTGCGGCTTCTTCTCGGATCCAGCGATGTGAGTTGCTTCGCTGAAGGATTTAAAATCAGAGATATGAGCCTGCGAGCGGTATTTATAGACCTAAGCCACGCCCGTTTCGGCGGGACGTGACGCAGAGGGCGCAAAGCGCCCTCATTGGGTGTGACGTCACTCTAGGTCTCGCTCGATAGGCTCAAGCAGTTGCCAGCAGACCAGCCAATAGGCGCGCGAGCTAGAGCCCTGCATTTCAACCCGAGCCCGACGGGCCCCGACTTTTTTTACGCCCCTAGGGCCGGGCTTCGGGCCAATTTTCACGTCATAGTTCACATGCGGGCCGGGCCTCGGGCCTTTTTTGGGTTATCCTTCTTTTTATATTTTTAGACATTAATTAAAAAAATATGACAAGTTGACGTCGACGATAGAAAAACAAACATAGAAAGACATTTAATAACCTCATAACTTTCATAATCTTATAATTACACTGACATATGATTGTCATGACAGTCTCACGCACGCACACACACAGAAGGTTTCCCGTCAGCGCAACCAACGATTCACCTCATGTGCAAATAATGGAGAAAAATCGCAGAGTGATGGAAGAGAGGACTGGGTTAAAATCTTCCACTGTGGATGCTATTCTTTTTCTCCACGATGCTCTGTAAGAGACTGTTCTAACTTTTCGTTTGATTGGACTTTATTTTCGTTTAACTGTTGGAAACTATAGGCTACTGATGTTTTTCGTTTTTCGTTTGATTGGACTTTATTTTCGTTTAACTGTTGGAAACTACTGGAAAAAAGAATGGCCATGTTCTGTGGTGCATTTTTGAGGTAAGATAACCTGCAAGTTTGTTTTTGATTTATTTTATTTTATTTGCTCTATTGCTCATTTCGTTTGCGAGCGCTGTTGCGAGCAGCCTGAGCCTGCCTCAGTATTTTAAAAAAAAATTACTCACTGTGGTTTAATAAATAAACATTAAACTAACTGTCTGTGTGATATGCTTTAAGTGTTTTATGTCTATGGATTTTATTGTAGCCAAGTAAAGTATTAGCGTTGATTTGAGAGGCTAAATTGATCAAACATGTTTTACTCGCTGTTGGCTCGGCTGCTTGGTCGTCATTTTTTTTTTTTTTTTAAATGCTACAAACATTTGTCTAAATTAACTTAATAAAGAAATGAAAAGAAAAGAAACATAACTAACAAAGCGGACATATTTTAATGGCTGCAAATAGGGCAGGCTGCCGCTGTGAAAAAAAAAAAAAAAAACACCGGGCTCGGGTCGGACTCGGGCTGATAATTTTGATGAGCTGTCGGACACGGGTCGGGCTAGGGCCTGAGCGTCTCGGGCCAGGGCCGGGCTCGGGCCTATATTTGAGGCCCGTGCAGGGCTCTAGCGCGAGCTGTCTCGCCTATGTCTGTATGCTGCCGCAACGCGTTTTACATTGATACAAAATTAAAGGATAATTTTTTGGCTTCAGTATTCTCGTGGAAAAGGATTTTCCCCTAGCGTATTCTACGCAGTACGAGAGTATCTCTCGTAAGAGAACTCTTATATTGCAGAGATGGCTCTTTGGTCAATGCAGAGGGATGAGGGATGGCACATGGTATGACTGAATGGCTCCTTCTCTCTGCTTGGAATGGAATGAAGTTCTGTTGTCAGGGCAACAGCAATCAATTAAAGACTCTGATTTTCATGGGGCTCTTTGTCCTTGTTTTCCTTGATATATCTCAGTCCACACAATTCAATTGTGACCTGCCAATATATATTATATATATATATATATATATATATATATATATATATATATATATATATATATATATAATATGTGTGTGTGTGTGTGTGTGTGTGTCTGAGAAGAATATTACCCTTAATGATCAATTACATTATTACATTATTTGAAACAATAAATAGTTTATTTTTAATTGAATGCTATCACTGATTGTGGCAGTATGTTTACCCAGTTTTGCATCAACTTAATACTGTACATATGAATTGATTGTCAAATCGGAGAAGCATCTCTAATAATGTTTATTAGTAGTAGTATTTGTTCGTTGGAAGTTTATTTACATATATTTTTTTAGATTATTTATTTACAACAATTTTTTTTATTATTATTTATTTACAACACAAGACAGGAAAAGTCATACATTTATATAAGTATGTTTTCTGCCCCAGCTTTTATATAATAATTTAGTTTGTTTGTAATGAAACTACAGGGAAAATGTAAATTTATTAATGGAAATCTCACAAAGAAGAAAGACAACATAATTAGAAATTCTTGAATTTTCTTTCTTTTGTAGATTTAGTCTAATTCATTATAACATTGGCATCCATTCAAGTATCCATATGTACAGTTAGTGGGTTTCCATTGGTATGAGGTACAAAGAGGAACAAACATACCCCATTTGCTTTTTTATATAGTTTACAGAGAAGCCAGGACTCAAAGCAATCAGAGCAATCACTCCACAGCCTGCTTAAACTTTTGCATTTCAAAGCAGTACATTTCCCTGCTCCCTTAAAACATGTGCAGGAATCATAAATGATGGGGAGAAAGGCACATGAGTTTCAGGTGCATTCAACAAAGGTGTGTGCATCGATCTTTCTCCACTCATACATAACAAAATATTATAGATATGAGATAACAACCCCAGAGGTGCTACTTTGACCATTGCAGAATACATACCAAAGGTAGATTCAAATGCCAGAGTCCTGATTTTGCATGGAAGAGACATCATCAGAGTGCACACGGTCACAACAAATCAATAGTCCTTACAAACCCTCCTCTGCATTTAGAAATGTAATTTAGACTGGGTCCAAATAGTTAAGGTTTGCCTACATAATGCATTTAACAGCTTTAGAATAAATGTGTTTGAGAATGGTAGACCCTCTTTCCTTAAACACTGTGTGGCGAGCAGGACAAGGCCGAGGGCCGTGAGAGAATGGCACAAGGCCATTGGCGAGATTACTGATGAGCGCCACCTGTGCAACGCACCAGTCTCGTAAGTCTCACGGAGGAGCTTCGGAAGCATATAAGGAGGAGCAACGACAGTGAAGGACGAGAGAGGACCAGGCCTGGATTTTGTGTTGTGTTTTGTTTTGTTTATATGTTTTATTATATGTGTGTGTGGCAGTCATCCGTGAGGGGCTACAGCCTTTACTTTCATTTTGTATTTGTTTATTTTATTATTAAACTTTGAGAACATTTGCCGGTTCCTGCTTCCTTCTTCCCATAACAATGAACTATGTTACACACTGTCTGTCACATTCACCTCAGAAAGAAAGTGAATTACAGTAGTGTGATTGAGGATCCAAACACAGTACAAACTAAACTCCTTATCTCTCTGAATCACCCAGCCCCTCTGGGTCTGGACGCCATGGCACATACGTGGCCTAGGCTGCATCTGTATGCGTTTCCACCGAACACTCTGCACCTGGGAGTACTGGCCAAGGTCCGTCAACAAGGGTCTTGCCTCTTATTGTTTGCTCCTCAGTGGATGTCCAGAATTTGGTTCTCTGAGATAATATCCCTCCTTGACGGCTCAACTTGGGTGATTCCGATCAGGAGGGACCTTCTGTCTCAGGCGCAGGGGACAATATTACATCCCCGGCCCGAGCTTTGAAACCTTCACGTTTGGCCCCTTGGGGTGGACCAACTAAGAGATGCTTTGTTTGTGCGTTCAAACTACACAACCTTGAGGGGTCCAGACAATTCCCAGCGCAGTGGTGTTGGTATTCTCATTCCCATTCCATAAGAATATGCAGCATGGACAGCAGCTTTTGAAAGGAAATGTCTCGGGTTCCTTGACTTTAGTTGACTGTAACCCAATTCCCTGAAAAAGCTGGAACAAGACACTGTGCCGCATTGCCGCACTGAGGGCATGTCCAGACATCTCTTCAAACAAAGTGATAACATGAAGGCGCACCTGTTTCACATGTGTATTTATACCCTCTCAGGAGTGTGCATATACAATATATGACATTATCGTCAGAGGTTATTTAAAGCCAAGTGTTTGCCACACATGCTTCACACCCGGGTGAACAAAGAATGTTCCCATAGCGTATGAGTACGCAGCATCTTGTTCCCGCTTTTTCAGGGAACAGGGTTATAGTCAAATAACCCAACACTGCATGAAAATTGGGATTTCCGACCCCGTAAACGGCCGTAAATCTCCCTAATTTTCGGCAGTTAACGACAATTTACAGCCTGTGAACGTCGCGTTCGTCTGTGCCGAATATTGTCGGAAACGAACCATGACGTATGCAGAGCGCTCGCGCCGGAGGTGTGAATGGCTCTAATTACCATATGAATAGCAGCTCCCGCCAGAGAAAGGCTTGAATTTCCTCACTCACTATTGGTTGAACCCACGTGGTTTAAACAAGAAAAATCACTCGTGATTGGTTGGCAGATCTGTTACTATTGGTCACCCTCGCTCATTATAAATTCAAAAAATTATAATATTCATATAAATTATATATAAATTATTTTTTTATATTCATAATATGCTATTCTGTGGTATATTCATGTCATTGTTAACCTATCGACTACTACACTATTACCATCAAGGACATGAATTTATAAAGGAAAGGAAAATTTGCCAGGGACATGCTGTTTATTCAAAGAAAGAGCTTTATTAGCACAAACACAAAACAATACACCTATGTACAAAGCATAGATCATCTGCACACACAACATATTGGAAGCTCAGTGTCTGTTTTCATCTTCGGAGCTGTAGGTGACTAGCGGCGCTCTCTCTGAATTCGATCCACTTTGAAAACGTCTGTGGTGTGTTGCCCTGTATTTAGGAGTCGCCTCTAATCTCGACTGCAGCGTAGCACAGAGTTCTGTGAGCTCCTGGCTGGTGGTTGAACTTCATCGGACATCAGATCTATGGTGGCGCACTTCCAAATGCCCACGTCATCCTCACCTAGCACACCGTCTCGCTTCTAGCAGCTGTAAAAACAATACAGACAATCAGTACTGTGATGCACTGTGTATGGACACAAAACATCTATTAATGCACATGAAAAATAGTCACATTGACTAAAAATCTTACCCTCTTTCTTCTCGCCCGACTCCGAGCTGAACTCTTCACAGCTTCGGCCTGCAATGCCAGATCTGGTTGTTTGTACCTGAAGCTCCTGGGTGCTGTCTCGTAGTATGTCTTACAGGCAGCTGGAAAACAATTAAATGAGAGTGATATGAATAAAAACAACACAAGTCACAGTAAAATGAAACAAGGAGAAAACAGTAAAAGTTACTTACAATGTCGTCATGATCAGCGTCATGAAAATCTGGACTTGCAGACATGGCTCTGAGTAAATGTGAGGTTACGCCCTCGTTATGAGGCGAGGTTACTCTGTGGAAACATGTATGATTAAGATCGTAAACTATAACGGATCTATTTTCAAGAGAATGAAAGAATATTCTTTGAATCTTACCTTTAAAATGTTTGTAAGTTTATATGAAAGTAAAAAAATAAAAGAATGTAAGATTCTTTTTTTATTTTTTTACCTTGATCCAGTTCGTAGCGCCCACAATTTGTCTCAGAGTTGTGAAGATGGCATACTGCTTCCTGTAAATTACAGGATTATTTACATTAAACAAATAATAGCCATCAGCCATCATTATGAGGTGATGTTACTCTGTGGAAACAAAATGTATGATTAAGATCAGTATCTATAACGGATCTATTTTCTTATACAAGAGAATGAAAGCATATTCTTTGAATCTTACCTTTAAAATGTTTGTAAGCTTTTATGAAAGTAAAAAAAAAATAAAAGAATGTAAGATTCTTTTTTTTTTTTTACCTTGCTCCAGTTCGTAGCGCCCACAATTTGTCTCAGAGTTGAGAAGATGGCATACTGCTTCCTGTAAATTACAGGATTATTTACAAGTCGCCTCTAATCTCGACTGCAGCGTGGTACAGAGCTCGGTGAGCTCCTGGCTGCGAAAGGACGGAGGTCGCACAATCCATCCAGACATCCCGCCGACGATGCCGTCTTCCTCATCAGACATCAGGTCTATGGTAGCACACTTCCGAAGGCCCACTTCATCCTCAGCTAGCACACTCTGTCTCGCTTCTAGCAGCTGTAAAAACCAATAAAGATAATCAATACTGCGCAATACACTGCGTATGGACAACACACATCTATTAATGCACCTGAAAAATAGTCACACTGAGCAAAAACTAATCTAATAAATCGTACCGTCTTTCTTATCGCTCGACTCCGAGCTGAATTCACCACAGCTTCCGCCTGCAATGCAAGATCTGGTTGTTTGTACCTGAAGCTCCTGCGCACTGTCGTGTAATATGTCTTAAAGGCAGCTGGAAAACAATTAATTGAGAGTGATATTAATAAGAACAACATAAGTCACAGTAAAATTAATAAGAACAACATAAGTCACAGTAATATTAAACAATAAAGGAGAAAAAATGCAACCGGGTGAAATTCAAGAAATACACACCGGAAGCAAACTATGCTTTTTGAAATTGGGGTTTTATTCTGACTGCTGTTTAAAATAAGTGACAGCGGTCAATGGAAGCACAATTAAACACATAAAAGTCTGATTAAGAAAAAAGTTTGCCTTGTTCGAAGAGATTTCACAAGAAAAAAAAATAGATTTCACTAGTTAAACAAAAAAACAACAACAAAAAAAGAAATTGTAGAAACAGTTTACAGTAAATTTGAAGATGACAATCAAATGTCACAAAAAGCTTAACCAGTGGATCAATGCCCAAATCCACAGAATACTTAACTCAATTCAAACTGAAATGCAGTGTAATACATTGCAACTGGTCAGATTTAAATTGATTTCTCCAAACCAAAATACGTTACAATTAAATATGATAACACAAACTGGAATACGGCAGTGGCTGAGGTAACGTTAGGCCTAAGTTACAAGAGAAATAAAAGCACTTTAACAAAGCCACAACCCACGTTTAATCATGCCATGCGGAACCAGAAATATGCATTTAACCATTAAGTTATACTGTATAATCACAGAATATAGATTCAACTAATTAACAGATTTATCAAATAAACATGCCATCAGAAAATTTCCCCCATAAACCATGAAACGTACATACCCAATCCTTTACCGTCCGATCACCACGAGGTTCACTCGTCACACATGCGCTCCAAATAAATCTATAAACAAAAATGTACACATCAAATGTTCTTTTAACTTCGCTTCACAACTTATTTGTGCATATTAAAGATATTGGAGTAATATTTACCAAGAAAGAAGAACGTATAACACAGAATCCGCTCGATGGAGCTCTCCTGAACAGTGTAAAATGGCGTCTCTGGTCGCGCGCACGCGTCCAGCACAAGTGAATAGTAGCGCGAGAAGAGAAGGATTTCTTAAAGGGGCCACACACATTTTTAATGCAAAATAGAAATGAGGTATATTTACACTACTACTAGGCCAGAAAAGTAACAAAAAAGTTACTTACACACAATATTGTCATTATCAGCATCATGTCAATTGATCTAAGTAAAAATATATGCACAGAATTGAGAAAATAGTATTTAGCCTATAGAGATAAATTGTGGCCTATCACAGGGCAAACATGTGAATGTTCACGGTACATTTTATGCAAACAACTCTAATCGTAGTTGTAACTCTATATGTACAGTAGGCATAATTCTTGTCATGGCGTGTGTGTATGCAGCATGAGTCAAATACAATCTTCTGTTTGTGTTGTATTATGCACAGTGGTTGGGCTCTAAGAGATTGTGATGCTGTTTGCATGGAATGCACATTTTACCTTTGTGGCAAAGCCTGATTGAAATTACTTGTTGAAATAAATGGTTTTGTGTCTTTTTTACATAACATTGGCTATTGCTAATGACACATAGTAACTAATCTAGCTACTTTCATTAAATATATCAATTTAAGCTAAAGTCTATAATTAGGCTTTACTGAGCCTGATCTATTAATACCAGAGATTTTCTTAGAATTAAGTAAATACCTTTTAGAAAAATGTTACCTGGGGTCTCACCGGGACACGCAAATATGAGTCGATCACCCCTATTTTATTCAAACTCCACTGGCTACCTGTCACATTCAGGATTGATTTAAAAAATTTACTATTTGTGTATAAAGCTCTTAACAAACTGGCCCCCAATATCTGACCAATCTCCTCTGCCCGTACACTCCATCTCGTACTTTGAGATCCAGTGATCACTGTGTTCTCATCGTGCCCAGATCCAGACTTAAAAAATGAGGCGACTGCACTTTTGCGACTGCAGGCCCAAAACTTTGGAACAGTCTACCCCTCTATATCAGACTAGCTCCCTCAATTTCCATCTTCAAAACATCCTTGAAAACTTATTTATTTTCTCTTGCTTTTAATACCCCTTGACTATGATACAACTATTGCCTTTTTTTTTTTATTTTTTATTTTTTTTTATTGTCCTGTTTCTGCCCTGCATTTTATCTATTGCCCTGTACAGCACTTTGGTCAGCCTTGGCTGTTTTTAATTGTGCGTTATAAATAAATATTGTATTGTATTGTATTTTTTTTAGAATTAAGTTAATACCTTTTAGTCACCTGGGATAAAACTCCCCCTGCTACCCTCATTTGCATTTGTAAAGCTCACAGCAGTCTCATTTACATGTTAAAGCATTAGAGGGAGGGGGGTCATGGGGCAAGCAAGTCCCACGTCAATTTCCGACAATTTCCGACAGTTTGCAGTGTTGCCTGTAAATTGCCGTTTGCAGTCGTAAACCTGAACTTTCACGACAATCTACAGCGCCGGTAACTGTCGAAAATCCCACTTTTCATGCAGTGCAAGAGACTAAACTCCCCCCTAAACACCCCCCTCCCCTACCTACCCTTGCTGCTTGCTATGGCCCTGGAAGAGAACCTCAAGGACTATATTAAAATAATTTAAAAATCCATGTCATCATTACCCTTTTAAAGCACACACTTAACAAAAAGTGGTAAACTTTATAGGTTTACATAGTCTACCATCAGTCATTCAATTCATAGTCTTAAAAGCACTTCCCAAGTAGGTGGATACGAGTCAGACATACATCAATTTATACAATAATTTTACAGCCTTTTCGGCCCTCTAATACCACCAGTGGCCATATAGGAAGAGCTCAAAATCTAGAGGTGTGACATCACTACTAATTTGTGTTTTTGTTGGTTTTTTGCTCATTTCTTTTTAACTGATGTGTTCAGTTTGCACATTAGTAATTATTTTTATTTTCCTAGAGTGGAGTGGTATGTCCAGACCCCAAACTAATGAAAAGTGAAGACCAGCCTCTTGGGGAAAGATCTTATTTCAGTGATGAGCAGCTAATCTCCTGGTGAGGGGCACCAGCCTTTCCAATAAGGATAGGAATGTTGGGCCACAGCTAATAATATAAATGTCAATACTGAACCTCTGGAGTGGCATGATTTAAAAAAAAAAAAAAAAAAGAACCATCAAGTTCACAAAAAATATGCAACTCAAGATATTGTTTTTTCATGGACTTTTTCAGATACTTACCAAAATGTTCAAAATTCTTAATTTTATTTGTGCATAGCGTATTTCTTGATCCAAAAGTTAGATGTTGATCATCTCATGTAGATGAGTTGATGTGCACGGTTAGTGTACAGTTACTGCAGGCTCTATGAACACTGGTACAAAACTGTATGTCTGTTTAACAGATTCCATTTTTCTGCACTCTCTTACATGAGTCTTGAAAGATTGCTGAAGAGAAAGGGGGGAGAGGATGGAAAAAGATTCACAAACCGACACAAATCAGAGTCTCCACTTAACTGGTTAACTGGACGTGGCTTGTCTATGTGGTCGTATCTCACTCAAAAACCCCAAAATTGACATTGCCCTCAATGGGGAAGAAATACTGCTTTTTCACAAATTCATATGTAGACAGCCATTCTGGACTGTAACTTAACTACCTTATATTTCAGCTATTTTCAAAATAGTGAAGTTTTTCCAATAAGAAGCTTTTGTCCAACAATTGCGGTTGCATGGAAAGCTCAACCAAAATTCACATCTCACTTAATGTCACTTTCTTTATGCATACAGCTTTACTGCCAAGTGAGCTGTAAGGCAATAATAGAATGTGATTGTCTAAATAGTTCTCTCTCTCATAAGTCTGAATCATTCTAGTAAATTGGTTCATCCAATATGGTTCACTTTCATGTAGTTTGTTCATTCAAGTAAATCAGTAAATCATTTGGAAAGTTTATGTAAGAACATAAAAAAAAATATTCAGTGATGTGCATTACTGTACTGTAATAAATAAGTTATTGTCTCCTAAAAGAAAGAATCGATTCTGAAGTACCGAAATGAGTCATCAGCAATTCCAGTCTCAGTTGCTGATACAAACCTATGTAGGTTGACCCGCCCTCAAACACTGTAGCTGTAGCTGAGGCATGGAATAGTTTGGTTCGAGTTTTCGTCATGTTGACAAGACACTATTTTCTGCACTGTGAACTGCAATACGTATACTCTTCAAAAGGATGAGGACCAGGGCTCAAATTGATAATGTACAACTGATGCCATCATTACTGTGTATTAAAGCCTCCGGAGATGAAATTCAGATATGTAATGTCATTTTATTTCTGACCCATGCTGTTTGCGTCCGACCAATCACAACAGACTGGGCCATCTGACAAACCATAGCAGAGTATAGACTCTTGGAAAGGAGAGGTTTAGAGAAACAGAATCCAGAGATTGTCTTATTATTGGGAGATGAGAGGGTATGTGGCTCTTACCATTGGAAAAAGCGTAACAGTCAACTTGGATCACATGAGGCACGTCAGCCTATCATATAATGGCAGTGACGTTAGTGGCCAGCTTTCATTAAGTGTTTTATGACAGTCAGTTACAGTTTATGTATACACATAGTTTCTTGTGGATTACCATGTCCGTCTTATGAATAATGTTCTATATTTGGAGTTAAATCGCTAGTAAACGTACAGTAGGACTGCAATGTTTGTAGAATGTGCTTTACTGAGCAGTAAAAAAAGAATGTGAATTGCTCTGTTAGCTGCAGATTACTAGTCAACTACACTACGCATAAAACCACATTTAAGATTAGATTTGAATCTGTTAATTAAAAAACAGCTTTATTGAGCATGCATAGCAGTAATATTGGTCACTAAAAATGTAAATGTAATTTAATTGTTGAAATATGGAAGCCATAGAAAGAATACATTTATTTATTAAAATCTTTATGCTGTTTACCTTTATTCATTAAAAAGCGTTATCAATATTAGGCATACACAGCAGTCATAAATCATTACAATTCAAGTCTAATTCATTTGTTGAAACCTGTGTAAGCCCGTATATCGGTCCAAATGCGGTCTCCAATAATACAGGGAAGATTTCTGCGCATTACTGTCTTTCCTTTTACGCAACACAACAAGATTAAATGAAATACATTTTCTCATATGTATTACCTCGTTATTTCATCTGACTCCATAAATGAAAAAAGGTTTTAATGATATCTGAGCATCATTAAAAGTGAGCGAATGTTTGATTGTTCTTTTTAACTCTTTAAGTATTTTTACCCCATTCAGATTAGGAAACTATGTCGCTTAAAGGTCCCCACGTCTTCTGTTTTTAATGCGGGTCTCACGATCACAATCTCTTCAGTTTTGATCATCAAACAGAGGTAATTGCTATATGCCTAAGATCGGTCATATTCACGTTTACACAATTAAAGATACTTTGGTATAGCCCCCATAGAATTGCATACACTTGAATTTAATTTAAACGTTTACTTCAGTAGAGTGTAGCGGATGGACAATCTGACTATGACTTGGAGCTTTTAACCCTTAAACTCATGAATTTAAATTACAGCATGGCGCCAGGAGTCTGGACTGAATTGAACTCACTTAAAACGAACATTTTCTACTTTTCCTCAATGAGAAGCACTGCTGCTCAAACCTCATAGTTACAACACGGACTGTTGAGCGGACTGTTGAGCAGACGCGTCTCAAGCCGATTAGTGATCCAACACCGTGCCGATGCACACAAATCAGTGACTAACATTAGTAATCCGCTGACCCCGACCTCGTCTACTCCGTGCGTTTCTTAGCATTGGTCCCGAGCGTCTAGGTCACGATCAGCCATGGTTTCATTCACTTAGACTCCGACACCAGGACCAGAGCAAGAATCTATCCGCCCTTCCCGGTTTTCGAGATCTCCACCCAGAACCGCTTCTCCCCTCTTCGCGAAACGGAACGCGATGCTGTGATCATCTGCGATTCCATCGTCCGGCACGTCCACGCTACGTTAGGTAAAAGTAAGGTGCGCAATCACTGCTTTCCTGGTGCTCGTGTTCTTGATGTCGCTGCGCGGGTACCCGAGATCTTGAACGGTGACGAGCGTGTCGGAGCCATCGTGTTGCACGCGGGAGTGAACGATATCAGGCTGCGGCAGACGGAGGTTCTGAAGAAAGAAGAAATTCAGGAGCCTGATCGAGACGGTACGCAGCACATTGCCTGAAAAAACGATCATTGTGTCTGGACAGCTTCCCACGTACCGACAAGGGCATGAAAAGTTCAGTAGATTATTTGCGCTAAATGAATGGTTAATGTCATGGTGCTAGAGCAGAAACTGCTCTTTGTAAATAATTGGAATCTGTTTTGGGAACGTCCTAGGCTCTTCCGAGCTGATGGCTTACACCCAAGTAGAATCGGAGCAGATCTTCTGTCTGATAACATCTCCAAGATGTTAAATACCGTTTGACTAGTAACCAAAAGTCCAAATTACAGTCTCTGCTGCACCAACTTAATTGATATAAATACTAGTGTTGAACATTGCATAGAAACTGTGTCTATTCCTCGTTTAGTGAGATCAAATAATAAATCTACTGCAGGATCTAGGAAAAATCTAATTGTTATTAAAACAGAAAATCTCGCTATTAGTGAACAAAAACAATTTCTAAAGCTAGGTCTTCTAAACATTAGATCACTCACACCTAAGGCAGTTGTTGTAAATTAAATAGTCACAGATAATAGTTTAGATGTACTTTGCCTTACTGAAACCTGACTTCAACCAAATGATTATTTCGGTCTTAATGAGTCTACTCCTCCTCGATACTGTTATAAGCATGAGCCCCGTCTGATGCATAAGCATGAGCCACCGTCGTGGTGGTGGTGTGGCAACAATCTATAGAGATATTCTTAATGTTACCCAGAAAACAGGTGACAAGTTTAATTCGTTTGAAGTACTTGTACTAAATGTTACTAAATGTACTAAATGTCTCTCAGATGTAAGAAAAAAATTCCTATTATCTCTAGCTTTGGCTACCGTATATAGACCGCCAGGGCCTTACGCTGATTTCCTAAAAGAGTTTGCAGATTTTCTCTCAGATATATTGGTCAACGTCGATAAAGCATTAATTGTTGGAGATTTTAACATACACGTAGATAATTCAAATGATGCGTTAGGGGCTGTGTTTACAGATTTATTAAACTCCTTTGGGGTCAAGCAAAACGTCACTGGTCCCACTCATCGTCTTAATCATACACTCGATTTAATTATATCATATGGAACCGATCCAACCGATATAGATATCATTCCACAAAGTGATGATGTTACTGACCATTACATGGTAACTTGCATATTACGTACACTGTAAAAAATGATTTTATGTCAAAGTAAATAAAACAGGAAAAATCATGTATCTTTTGCTAAGAATCATTTTGTAAAAATGAAAACTTTAGTATATTAAGTAAATCCTAATTATATACTCATTTTTTACTTGTAAATATTAGACATCCAACAGACAAGTAAAATTGACTTCTGACTCTCTGGCATATTTACATGCATTAATTAAGTACTTGAAGCAAATTTTAAAAAATCAAGGAATCTGCGCATGCGCGGAAAGAAGAAAACACGCGATGATTGAGGGATTTCCAATCTCCACTCCAACGGCTCTCGACAGGTAAGCAACAGTAAAAAACTGCATTATATTACGGATTTATAATGATTTTTTGATTAATTCAACCATTGTCGTGTCATCACTTCATTCTATACATTTGAAAAGTTTAGTGTTCTTAAGTTTAGAGATGTGATCCAGAAAAAAGTTCACGGAGACGGAGAGGCAGAAAACACCCTGTTTATTTTCTTTCTTTTACAAAAGCACAATGTTTTATTTCGATTGAAAGTGGAACAAGTAGACATTTAACAGTTTATTTTTTCATATTTATTAAGTCTGTAATCTTTATGACCAAAAATGACGGAGTATTTTAAGTCTAATTTGCTGCTATGTGAAAAAAAATCGAGCAAAACGCGCAGGCGGTTTGTCGACTCAAGATGGTTAATGACGAGTTTGCATTGTAAGACGTTAGCCATATTTTTTCTCAGTTTTAAACTTTACGTTTTACAAGATTTATCAGTAATTACGCCTAAAAAACATGAATATGTCACTTAAATCATGATCTTTTTGTTTAATATTTGTTATTTGTGTGCAATTTTCTTTATAGATGTAAATATTGGCCACGAATTAACAATAGGCCTAAGTGAGAAGGTTCTCGTTCCCTCATCGTGCGCAATATAATTCATTCCCTCATTCATTTGCTAAATCGTGCATACTATCTATTAAATGGTTTAATAGAAATTTTGTCACATTATAAGAGTAACATTTAATTTAATTTAAAATATCAAGTGGTTTTACTTAATTATATTAATTATATCAGATTTGTAAGTAAAAATTACTCAATATAATTTAACAGGCCAAGTTATATGTACTTATTCACTTTGTGAATTTTACTCGGCTTAGTTAAGTAGATTTACTTAATTTCCATCAATGTGAAATTTACTTGAAAAATATTCGTGCAAAAACTTGCCAAATAAAAATTGAGTAAATTCTACTTATTGTTTTTCTCAGTGTACTGCTGTAATATGTCATGCTGTGCCGCGTTTTCGACCAGGCAGAACAATCCTTCCATCCATCATAGATAATTTCTCAAATTGCTTATCTCATCTGTCTCAGCTGCTGCCTGAACCCAAACAAACAGACGAACTAGAAGAACTAACTAGCACTATGAGCACTATTCTCTCCAGAACATTGGATATTGTTGCACCCATTAAATTAAAAAAGGTCAGAGAGAAAATTAAAACACCATGGTACAACAATACTACGCATGTTCTAAAGAGAGAAACCCGTAATTTAGAGCATAAATGGAAACAAACTAATTTAGAGGTCTTTAGAATCGCGTGGAAAGACAGTATGTCACGTTATAAAAAGGCCCTAAAAGCGGCCAGGGCTGAGCATATCCGCAAACTAATAGAAAACAACCAAAACAATCCAAGGTTTTTATTTAACACCGTGGCTAGACTAACAAATAAACAAGCGTCACCTGAACAAAATATCCCGTTACAGTTTAGTAGTAATGATTTCATGAACTTCTTCACTGAGAAAATAGAAAGCATCAGAACCACAATTGTAAACGTTCAATCTTCAATTGCGCCTTATAATTCAGCCTCAATTATCACCTCGCAAGAACAATTACAGTGCTTTACAACTATAGAACAAAAAGAGTTAAATAAACTTATCACTTCATCTAAAACAACAACATATTTATTAGATCCTATACCAACTAAACTACTGAAAGAAGTGTTACCTATAGTGGAAGAGCCTCTCCTCAACATTATTAACTCATCTTTATCTTTAGGTCATGTTCCAAGAACATTTAACACTAGAACGGCCATGGCGGTCATTTTGACCGTTTTGAATTTTATATCTGCAATAACTTTGTTGAAAAAATAAATACAATCCTGCTGGTACCTGACTTTTCCTAAAAGTGTCTGTATTTTCATTTAAAATGTTTTTCATATAAATTACACATAAGGCAAAAAAACAAATGAACATATTTACCTATTTCGGCCATAGACGGTCATATTGACCGCACGGAATTTCGCGGTATTATTATAGGCTTTACCAATATACACAACAATAAAATGTGGTTAAAAATACACTAAACATATTCAACAACAAATCATTTAAATGTAATGATATTCAGAACAGAACAAGAATGAAAAAATAACTATAAACAAGCCAAAATGAAATGCGTTATAAGCGAAAGTGAAAGTAAGCGGCGTTAGGCTCACGTAACTTTCTAATTAGAATCAAAATGTTTCAACATTTGCGATGTATTTGGATGGTAAACTATTTCTTTATTATAGGCTTTGTACTTCACTCACGTTCCAATATCGACGGAAAAAATTATCCTCTTCACATGCGCAAAATGGTACGAATTGTAGGCTAGCCTACTAGGCTACAAACAGAGCAGTGGGATTTTTATATGTTAGGTTGACTATTTTATTATTATATTTTATTGTGGCTATAATGAACAGGCTGCAATGTCAAGATTGCAATACTGGAATATGGTTGGTGTGTGTGTGTGTGTGTGTGTGTGTGTGTGTGTGTGTGTGTGTGTGTGTGTGTGTGTGTGTGTGTGTCGGCGGGCGCGACGCGATCGAACTGTGTAAACAAATATGGGCTACTCCGTCATTTTGTTCAGGACATCTACGGATATTATTTATTTATAAATGTATAATTAAACTTGTTTAAATGTACAGTTTGGTGTTGTTTTGTTTTTTAAAGACATATCAATACAATAAATGCATTAATCTCTCAATTGGGTATTTATCATTAAAGATATAGAGTTTGGAATATAGCGGTCAAAATGACCGCTTGCGGCAGTTCTAGTTATGGAATTCTGGCACTTCTAGTGTTAAATTGGCAGTTATAAAACCACTAATTAAGAAACCACAATTAGATCATAATAACCTAGCAAATTATAGACCCATTTCAAATCTTCCATTTATGTCTAAAATATTAGAAAAAGTTGTGTCCGCTCAACTGGGTTCTTTCTTGCAAGAAAATGACATCTATGAAAAGTTTCAGTCAGGATTCAGACCGCACCATAGCACTGAAACTGCGCTTGTTAAAATCACAAATGATTTACTTTTAGCTTCTGACCAAGGCTGTATCTCAATATTAGTTTTACTTGATCTTAGTGCTGAGTTCGATACTATAGATCACACAATACTCTTAGATCGACTACAAAATTGTACTGGTGTTCAAGGACAAGCATTAAGCTGGTTCAGATCATACTTATCTGACCGCTACCATTTTGTCTATTTAAATGGAGAAAAATCAATCATAACTCCAGTAAACTATGGAATGCCGCAAGGATCTGTGTTAGGCCCTCTATTATTCTCAATATATATGCTGCCACTTGGAAATATTATAAGGAAACATGGAATTAGTTTCCATTGTTATGCTGATGACACTCAAATATATATTTCATCACGGCCGGATGAAAACGCTAAATTATCCAAATTGACAGAGTGTGTTAAAGATATAAAAGACTGGATGACGCGTAATTTTCTTTTATTAAATCCAGACAAGACAGAGGTACTACTTATCGGTAAAAAAAAAAACGCCCACAAAACCTCTCACAATACAACTTTAATATAGTAGGATATCCTGTTACTTTATCCTCTACAGTAAAAGACCTGGGTGTTATACTAGATTGCAACCTGTCTTTTGAAAATCATATTTCATATGTTACAAAAACAGCCTTTTTCCACCTTATAAACATTGCTAAGCTACGTAATATGCTATCAGTTTCTGATGCAGAAAAGTTAGTTCATGCATTCATGACCTCGAGACTAGATTACTGTAATGCTTTATTAGCTGGTTGTCCTGCATCCTCAATAAACAAGCTACAGTTAGTCCAAAATGCAGCCGCTAGAGTTCTTACTAGATCAAGAAAATATGATTATATAACACCGATTTTAACATCACTACATTGGTTACCTATAAAGTCCCGTATTAACTACAAGGTATTGCTACTGACTTATAAAGCCCTAAACGGCTTAGCTCCAGTCTATTTAACGGATCTTCTATAGCCCTATAATCCATTGCGCTCTTTAAGATCACTAAATTCGAGGCTTTTGGTCATACCTAGGATATCCAGATCCACCAAAGGAGGGAGAGCATTTTCACATTTAGCTCCAAAACTCTGGAATAGCCTTCCTGATACTGTTCATTGCTCAGACTCGCTCTCCCAGTTTAAAACTAGATTAAAGACGCATCTCTTCAGCCAGGCATTCATATAATATTTTTAATCTTACAGTTAAATCCGGTCTCTAGTTCATAAACGCCAGAGGAGAACTGGCCCCCGACTGAGCCTGGGTTCTCCCAAGGTTTTTGTTTCTCCATTAGGTCACCTGATGGAGTTTCAGGTCACCATTAGGTCACTTGATGGAGTTTTTCGGTTCCTTGCCACTGTTTCCTTTGGCTTGCTCAGTTGGGGATATTTTGGGGATATTTAATTTTAATTTTATCAATCAATAAATTCCACTAGAAACAAACCTTGTTGTATTATTTTAATTTAATACTGTGAAGCTGCTTTGATACAATCTGTATTGTGAAAAGCGCTATACAATTATACTTGACTTGACTCTGGGCTTTTTGTCTTCGGTTTTTGTTCCTGCCTTTTGTTCCTGCTTTTTACCTTCGCTTTTCTCGTACGAGTCTCGTCTTTCTCTCGTTTTGTTTTGCTTTACTTTTGTATTAGTCGTACCTCCGACTTCTTGTTTTAGTTAATCTTGTGTTCATTCAGTTACATCTACGAGTGAAACGAACTTAAGTCAAATTTCCAGTAACTCACAAGTGAACCGTTTGAATCTCCTGCGACGACGCGAGCACCTGAAGAACCAAAGAACGCTTCAGCCAAACGGACATGCAAATAGAGGGACAAGCACACGCGCCGACCCGTTTCAGCCACAAAGTTTCAATGCAAGTATTTAATCTCTTACCAAGATTTTAAATGCGTATTATATTTCCCTGCTTAAGGTGATTTTGATTCTTTTGCTGGTTCTCAAAGGTAGTTGTTGTGATTTATTTGCTATTCTGTAACCTGCTGTTTCTTCCTTTCTTTTCTTATTTACTTTCATTTATTGTTCATGTAGCCTATGTATTCTTGTGTTTGATGTAGTTGTAACATTACTTATATACTTTCATTTATTAAAAACCCCATTATACGCTTTGATTGTCTCTGTTGCTGCTCACGTAACCAAGCCTCTGTAATGTTTTGATCTTAGCTACGAGCTCTAAAATTTTGTGAGTGATCTACGAATTAATAATCCTGTAAACAAGAAGAGTTATTTTTGTGGCCAAGAGAATAACTTTCCTTGAGAGTTTATCAGATAAGAGAATCGCATAATTCGTTTGGCGGACAAAATAATTATCCAATGAGACTGATTTTGTAGTCATTCACCGAATTTTGATATAGCTCATCTGTATATTCATAATTAATTGTAATTTGTTGTGGTTAGTTGTTTATATACAGAGATCCAACTACATGGGCTTTGTATTCCCTTTTTGGGTGATTTAAAGTGTGTAAGTGATAACCAGTATTATCAGTTATTGCTTATTATTAATAATAATAATCAATAATTGTCCATTCCCCTTATTTGAGCTGGTGTTATTACAAGAGGTATGGCCACTATTACAGATATAAGTTAACCAACATTACTTCTCATTTAATTGTTTTGGATTGGCCAAGCCGTGGTTTCCCACGTACAGTTATCTAAAGTAACATTAAATTAAAACAGAGGTAAGACACACCCAAATTTAAATTGGTCAAGCAGCATTTGCTGTTCTAAACGGAAATTCACTTCTTGTCTTTGCAAACCAAGTACACTTGAATTGATGTCAAATATTAGTCGTCACTAATCTGACGCAGACTTGCGGGAGCATACAAATCAGTTTAATCTGCTTGGGAAAACAATTTTAGAATCAGTCAGAATAAAATCAAATGTTTACAATTTATTGATCAGAACAATAATTAAAAATCCAATTCATATAATAAAATCATCGGTCAATCAAATATAATAACAACAATTTGGAAATCGAGGAATTATAGAAATATTTACCTGGCAACGAAAAACTACACACAGTGATCGTGTGGGAAGTCTACCTACAGACTCCGTGAACCTTTTGCCCATTTTCCTTATAAACCCAGATAATCCTAGCATAGAAATCTAGACGCACCCTAGCGGCAGCAAATTTTATTTTGCAGCCAGGGTAGTCTAGCAATTCTCCGTTGACTTTTGAGCTGGAAAAACCAAACTCTAGTCAGGCCAATCACATTGTGTATAGAGTCGGTGGGCAGGCTTAATGACGACAGAGTTGTGACGGTTCTGTGTGAATTCCCTGCTACTTGAAAACAAAGAATGGTGGCTGCTGCTGGCGAACAGCGGTCATTCAAATCGGTTTTGGAGGACTTGGAGTTAAGCTTTTCTTTGAGAAAAGAACAAAGAACGGCACTTAAGTCATTCCTAAAAAAGGAAAATGTGTTTGTAGTTTTGCCGACCAGATACGGCAAAATTTAAATCTATCAACTAGCTCCGCTGGTGGGAAAATGCTCTGGTTGGTTGTAGCGCTATCCTATTGCGTGCAGAGGGAATTTGAAAGACAATCATTTATCCTGCCCCTCGGATTGAGTCCTGCCAATGGTGAGTTCCCAGACCCAACATCTTGATGTGGGTCTGGCTTGCCAGGCCAAGATAATTCAGTATGCTTACCAAATGGTGGTGTCTGTCATTATAATTAGATTTTGGTCCCCTATTGAGGGGTTCCCAACTGTGAGATCAGAATTTGTAATTGACACTAGCCTGGGTTTCCCCATACTGCCTTGAGCAGCGCGATTTTATTCACGCTGCAAGGTAGTCTGGATACCATGGACTAATTTTTCCCCTGAAATAGGGAACCAATCACAGAACGGGGAGGGAGCAGGAAGACGATGACGAAGTATATGCGACACACCGAAGCAGTTTGTTTATCTATGGATCCAACATGACAGACGTAAAAATATATGCATATTTTTAGGAACACATCTACAAAAATATGCCTGTATTTCAAGTTGATAAAATAATTTAAAATCCACATCAGTTTATTTGTGCCGACGCGCCACGCCCTCCCAGGATCTATAACGTAAACCTAGGCTACTTCCACTTTTAAAAATGCATCACAACCGCGCGCGTTCTGCTTGCAGTCGTCAAGATGGATGCCGAGGAGTTGAAGAAAAGAATAGCTAGTGGAGATTGTAAAGTTGTCGACAATACGTCATCAAAAATCAAGTCTAGTGTGTGGGAGAAATTTGGAGTTATCTGAAGAAAATATTGTGAAAGGCTTTGCTGCAAACATTTTCGTGTTGGATAGCCGCAAATGTGGAACTTCATCCCTGAGGAAGCACGCAGATAACTGGTAACAAAGCAGCTCTATCGAACGGTATTTTTCATATTTAACACTGTTAAGTATGTGTGGTGTGCAGGGTGTGTTTGAACCCAAAATTGTCAGATGTAGGCTAAGTTAGACGAAATTGTGTGGCATATAGTGTTGTAGCCGCGTCTGTTCGATTTGTGTGGTAACGTTAGCCATGTTCTTCATGTATCGGCCTTTTGACAGCTTCGGCTGAAGTTGTCCTTAATGGTCGTGTAATAACTTCTGTATGACCTGGCAATAAAAATGTTTGTAAGTGTGTCTATAATGTGATAGTCTAAATTTCGGGTGCGAGTCGGGTGTCGGTTCTATTTTAAGCGGGTCGGTGCAGATTTTTATTAGTGCTGCTGTTGGAAAACGGGTCGGGTGCGGATTTACAAAATCGGACCCGTGCAGGACTCTCTGGTGTACACATAAATCTGACCCATCGTCGACTCGTCTTCTTCGTTGAATATCTGTCGCTCTACATACGTCATCTGGTATAATTTGAAATGATTGGCTATGAGCTGCGTACAGGCGCATTTGATAGACATTCGTAGCGCCCAATAAACGGCTCTGGGCATTCGTAAACCACGCCTCAAATACGAGAAAATGTACATGTGGTTTCCAGACCACGTCTCAAAGAGAAAGTGGTCTGACGTTAGCCAGGCTAAATTGACACTTTAAATTATATCAAACATGTATAGTTACCTTTTGTACACACTTAGGTTTTCAGTGAGTTTTAGGTGAGGAGGAGAAGGGGGGAGAAGGGGAAGATGGTGAAACTGTAAAAGTGAGGTGTGAGCTGCACTCTGTGGTGCGTCTCGTATGTTGCTGTTACATTATGCAAGAGAGATTTCAAATGTTAATTCTCAGGCCTTTTGTTTTCTCGAGGGGTAGCCCTGACTTGCTGGCATCCGCCTTACACCTGAAAGAAAACACATAATTTTATTTTCTCATTAAACTACAATATAATTGTCACGGTTTGCGAGTGTAAACAGCACAAAGACAAAGAAGCATCAAGATCACAGTCTTTTAATAACAAAACACAGGAGAATAGGGAGAAATCCAAACTACACACACCATAACATAAATGAGAATGAACAAGGAATGCAGGATTACACATATACACAGGGACTAACAAACTAATGAGACGACAGGTGAACTAAATGACTAATCAGACAACTCAGGAAACTAGGTCACAGAGGAAACACAATGGAACGAACGTAACGCTGACAATAATGCAATAGTTATTAATAAATAGTAATTAATTATTTTCTCTTTATTCATTAAAATGCATTATATCAGCATTATAGTGCATGACAGTCATAGTCATTCAAGTTACTATAATTGGTAAATTACTATAACTTGCTATAATTGGTAAAACCTGAAAGCCAAAGAAAGAAAACATCATTATTGTTTATTTTCTTTAGACAATATACATTATCACTCAATATTATACACAACACCTATTATTAAATAGTACTACACAGTTGCTCGTGGTAATGCTGTAAATGAGTCCTACCTGCCGAACTATTCCCTACTCTGCCTTCTCTTAAAAAATAACATTTTATCAAGGTAAAATCTATATAGTTGAACACATTAAGCGTGAAGTCCGCACACTGAAAATAGCTGCACCAAATGAATTTATTAATAGCACAACGTTTTGACCATCAGGTCTTCACCAGACACAATACCAATGAGTAAAGTCAAATTTAAATAAAAAGAGGTAATCACCTTAATTGGGCCCACACACAAAAACGTGACAAAAAAACAGCTTAACTAATAATCAACAACAGATGGCTCAATCACTATAAAATAAGGCTTAAGAACTGAAATGTGTATTTATTTATTTTTTGCATTCATTATTTGTTTATTTATGTATTTCTGTTATTTCCAGAAGTCCAGAAATGTTATGTTTTCTGGCACTGTGCACTTTTTAAGGTCAGTGGTCTGTTTTTGAAACAGACATCACAATGTTTTGAATAAATACAAATACTGTGAACAAACACTTTTTTGCCTCTTGTTACACATAGGTCTACATCAAGATATATCGTAGATCAAATTGTCTGGCAATGAATAAACTATTTCAGAATCACTGTATCATGATACCATCGATATGATGGACAAAATTGTATTGTAGTTGCAAGTACACCAGAGTCCTATGCAATAATTCTTGCCTCACTAAATGCCGCAAAGTGTCCTCCTTTTTGGTGTTATGAAAATGACCACCATAATGGCATAGGGACATGCATAAAACACGGGGAAATACTATACACAGTTGGGACAGTTTGATTGTGGATAAAATGGAGCCAATGTCCTTTCCTATGTGTATTGCAATATGTTTTGTAGTAGTCTCTATGGCTGGTGATGTCTGATGATACTCCTAACCCCAAGACACCACAAGGCTCCGGACACCGTCTCCGCTAGGGTAGTCCAGGGGAGCAGAGGTGATAAAGTTTGAACTAAAATGAAAGGGTGAAGGTTTTTATGACGTTTCAAGCACAATCGAGCATTCTGACCAAAACCATATTAGTGTTTCCATTTTTGTGTGCCATATATCAGACAATGAGCCAATGGCATATGACGTCTAAGGCCAAGACTGAGATTAACTGTAAACTGTTCCTGAGAGCACCACAGTGCTATTATTTTATTTTATTTTTGACTCTTCGATGATAGTAAGTCATTTCTCACAGAGGGCAGAGTAACCTGTGTTTGGGTCAATGACGTATAAGGATTTTCAACAGGCCAATTTTAAAATACGAAAATTAACAATATATATTGCAATTGTTCAATCATTAAGAATGTTGTGTACATATAAATTCAAATAAAAAATTTAAATTAAGTGATTTTAGTGTTTTTTCATCTAGATGAATTGTCCATAGGCTTAAAAAATGTCATGTGGGGCGACCGTGATTTATCTTAAAATTAATAAATTTCCTTAACATAAATGTATTTTTTTTACATGTTCTCAGTAATTAAAGTGTTTAAAAACAGAGTATTTGAATTTCTTTTGAGTTTTTGTATATAATGATCTCATATTTTTGTTCTGCAATTTCAGTCGCCTTCTAAAATGCAGTTAACAGACTTATTTTTCCTGTAAATCGCATAAAACTGATAGAAATGTTTTAAAAATATAATTTACTAAAGCATACTGTATCAGTGATTCATATTTCAGCCACAGAAATAAGATATTTTATTTTAAATTTAATACAGTGATAGCTTTTATTGGTCGCACCACATGATAAGTGGTCGGTCCAAATGACACGAAAACCTTATATAGTTAAAAATCTATTTAAAGAGATCAATGAACAATACATTTTATACAATTTTTTTTATTTAAACCAGATTTTATACACATTTCACAGAATTTTCCTAAACATAAACATTTTATAAACTCACTTTTATAAAAAAAAAAATCACTTCACTAACACAAGTGCACCATTTAATTTAACTTGACTTAGAATTTCTTTCTAACAAATAATAATGTTATAGATATAAATTATTCCATAAAAGTATTGTATACAGGTAACATTTGGGGTCAATAGTTTTTTAAAGTAATTAATACTTTATTAATCAAGGACACATTCAGTGTCACATTCAGGCGCAGGCTATAATGTTCTGAAAGATTCTATTTCAAATAAATGCTGTTCTTTTGAACTTTATATTCATCAAATAATCCTGACATATAAAATGTATCACGGTTTCCAAAAAAAATATGAACATTGATAATAATCAGAAATGTTTCTTGAGCAGCAAATCATTAGTGACCCTGGATCACAAAACCAGTCACAAGTCGCACAGGGTATTTGTGGCAATAGCCAACAATACATTGTATGGGTCAAAATGATCGATTTTTCTTTTATTCCAAAAAATCATTAGGATATTAAATAAAGATCATGTTTTACATTTTGTAAATGTCCTACCATAAATTTATAAACATTTATTTTTTGAGTGAATATAGCAATATTGCAAACATAAATGGACAACTTTAAAGGCGATTTTCTCAATGTTTCGATTTTGTAGCACCCTCAGATTCCAGATTTTCAGTTGTATCGGCCAAATATTGTTCTATCTTAACAAATCATACATCAATGGAAAGCTTATTTATTCAGCTTTCATATGATGTATAAATCTCAATTTCAAAAAAATTACCCATGTGACATTGACCTATTGGGTTTTGTGGTCTAGGGTTACATATTAGAATTATTTCTGAAGGATCATGTGACACTGAAAACTGGAGTAACGATGCTGAAAATTCAGCTTTGATCATAGGAATAAAATACAGTTTACTATATATTCACATAGAAAACAGATATTTTAAACTGTAATAATATTTCACTCTTCTCCTATCAAGGTACTCTGCTCTTGCTGCAGGGTTAGAATTTTTTCGCTTGGCAGTGGCATCTGGTAAAATAGATTAAAATAGTTTTAAATAAATAAATAGGCAATAATAAATACACTACTAATAAATGCATTATTACTAAACTGAAATTACATGCTCTGATTTTTTTTTGTTGCATTTTTCTCATATTGTACAAAGAGTAAACACAAACTGTCTGAAATCTATAAAAAAGATCCCAAATTGCATAAAAATCTATTCCAAATGATACTAAAGTAAAGTACTTTTTTTATATAAACCGTCAATTGAATATAAAAGCATAAAACTGCCAATCTAGGACATATATCTATCATGGAAAACAGTCTGCAGTGGTCGCACCACATGATATTTGGTCGCACCATATGATATTTTCAAATTCAATCATAATTTACAGGCACAGAATTGGCCACCTTAACAAAACAAGCTAGTTTGCCAAAAAAGGTCACTATGAAATTTACAATAAAAATATATATTTGTAGAAATAACTTTAATATTCTTTTTTTTTGAGGTCACACCACATGACATCCAAATGTGGCAACTACATACCAACCATTACAAAGGTTTATTTTTTTTCCAATTTGAGAGAATTACAAACCTGCTTGCTGCTTCCATGGGTCCTTGGTAAATTGTTTTATGATGTAACTTACTGTGTTTGAATAGTTTTCAACATATAAGTCCCAAAATGGTAGTTCCTTGATGGTCGCACCACATGATATTTCATAAAATGGACATCATCGGACAAAGTTTGTTTGTATATTATGATGGAAATATAAATACAAATGCTTTGAATTTTTTTAAAGGATTACAAAACATTTTGGAAATCATGCCAAATAGTGAAGAAAATAAATTTGAATAAATTCAGAGTAATTTCAAAGACGTTTTCAAAACAGAAGTTATGGCCGGACGGTCGCACCACATGATGTTTTGACACTTTAAATAACAAAAAAAATAACAAATAAGTAAAGGTTTTTTAAAAGTTAAAGTGAGTACATACATGGGAGAGGTACTATAAATATACAGTATCTTTTTATGCATTTAAACCCATTTTTGTCTGAAAAAATGCAATCGGACAGAAAATTTAGGCGTCACGTCATTGACCCGTTTACACTTGTTCGTTTAGTTTAATTGGCTTTCTTCACACTTGAACAACCACTCAGATTTGGCAAACTTAGCAGACAAATAGCAATCCTAATATAATTAATGCGATCAGAATAACTCTGCATAAGAGTGTGCAGTGCTCAATACTAGGAGAAAGAATCATTTACAGTACACTGGTGTTAAACAGCAAGCACACAACATGAAAATGAGGACCAATATAAGGACACTGCCAGACACATTTCTGGGGAATTATGGAGGGTCTAACAACATTGTAGAGTGACAGCATAAATGAAGCAGTCATCACTGATGAAAACAAGTTATTAATGAGTTGTTAATTTAGACTAACTTAAATTTAAATGAAACTGGTCTGGGATTTCTATTTCCCATGCTTTGCCATGACACTCAATTTTAGATTAAATGCTAAAATTAAGTGTTTTGGAATGTTTTTTTGTTAATGTTAATTAAAGGGGTCATATAATGGTACATGCACTTTTACAAGTTGATTGCACTGAAATGTCTGTTGGCAGTGCCTGTACACAACCATCCTATCATGATAAAAATCCATCCAGTGGTTTTGTTTTAATCTCCTTATATGTTTTCCCCTGTCTCAAATCAAGCCGTTCGATATTGTGACGTCACAATATCCAACGCCCCTCCCGCGATTGTTGAGTGACAGCAGTGTTTCAACACAAGACCCGCCCTGAGCAAGCTGTGACAGCTGTCATCATAGTAGTCCGCCATTGTTGATATGCTGGAGCAGAATGGCGTCTAAGCGATTGTGGTGTTCTGTTCTTAGATGTAATAAGGAACACAGCAGTCATTTGGATGTTCCTAAATCCGAGCCGTTGAAGATGCAGTGGCTGAGTTTTGTTTTTGAAGCGCTATGCCCAAAGGATTGACGCGTGGATTCCCTCACGGGGATTCCCCACGATCGTCTGTGCTTTCATGTTTGCGCGAATCATTTCACACCAGACAGCTTTACAAACGAGACAAAACGGATCGGTACCAACGTGTTCCTGCTGAACCTCCAGAAGATGTGAGTGTAATGTTTTATTAACCTTTATATTAATATTTATATTAATCTTTGCAAAATTTGCAAACCTTGCTGCAGGCTTCAGGATGAATGCGTCTAAGGTTTACACTCAGGGTACATTACGGCATGTTTTCTATGTAACGTTACGACGTTCTCAATATAATTCATAATCCCACGTTTATAATGAACAACGCGTGGTTATTGTGTTAGAAACGGTGTACGCACAGAACAGAGGGGCGGGGTGATCAAAGCTCATTATCATTTAAAGACATATGCACTGAAACGGCGTGCTGAAAACAGAGCTGTTTTTGACCAGGTAAAATGAGTGTTTTCTTACAATACTAGGGCCCTATAAAATCCGTTTTATTTTTTCCCAAATTCCGTTTTATTTTTTCCCAAATTCCGTTTTTTCCGTTTTAATTTTTGCAAAATCCGTTTTTTCCGTTTTAATTTTTGGGAATTCAGTTTTTTTTTACCCTTTACTGTTATTTTAGTCGTAAAAAGAGTGTTTTTAATGTTAATGATTAAAATGTACACAAATAAAATAGGAATGACCCTAAATTTATTGAGGTAACAAACAAAATTCTCATTTTAAGAGGTGTTAAATGTGGTTTGGTTTGTTTACATTAGTGAATGTATTAGGCTAACTAACATGAACCACGAGCAATACATTTGTTACTGTATTTATTAATCTTTGTTAATCTTAGTTAACCCTAACCCTGTATTTTTATTATGTTACTTCACACAGTGCATTAAGCTAACTAATGTTAACAAATACAACTTTTCATTTAAATAATGTAGGCTACTAAATGGTGAAATTAACATTAATAAAGATTAATAAATGCTGTAGAAGTGCAGTTTATTAATAGTTAATGTTAACTGATCTAGTTAACTAGAGTTTAATAAATGGAACCTTATTGTAAAGTGTTACCGATTTTGTTGTACACCGAACCGATTCAGTGTTGGACAGATCAGTTAACCATTCATTAAAGTGAATCGGTTCAAAGGAGTCATTAGTTCGAGAGTCGGACGTATCATTAGCAGACTTGTACGCGTTGTGTGATTATCCCGGCAGTTAGGACATCGCACAAGATTTGTCAACACAGAAAACATTTCATCATTGGATAGGTTTTGTTTAGTTTATTGAAAGTGTTTTTTATGTCAGCTGAATGGGCGGAACGCTTTTCATAGAAGAAGGAAAGGTAAAAAAGTTTTTTTTTTGCACAATTCACACCCAGCGGTAGCCTAATTCAGGAAAAAAAATATCCGAATGCTCCACGTTAAACTTCGTTCTTCCCATCTTTTACCATTGTGTCAATTCTCAATTGATTTAGATTAATAAGCGCGAGGGAGTGAGAGAGAGCAAGACAGTTTGAAGACGCGCGCGCGACCGGGCCTCTCTCTCTTCTTTCAGTAATATGCGATTTTCCTCAGACATACGTTTTTCTCCCACACAAAAACAGAATTTTATTCCAAATATGTAAAATTCCGCGAAATTCCGCGTTGACGCTAGATTCCGCGTTAATTTGCCAATTCCGCGATTCCGTCCGCGATTCCGTGATCGCGGAAATTATAGGGCCCTACAATACTAATGAGAATTTTTAATTAACCCTTTAAGTGTCACCCCCCTTTTTTTAAATATACATGAAAATGCACATTTCGACTTTAAATGGTTGTAATTAAAGAATGCTTTGGAGTATAGACGTAAAATTGGTCTTGTTTTAAAGAAGACATTTGGCAGATTTTTGTTGAAGTGAAATAAATTAAGAAAGTGAAACAAAAAAAAAGTTATATAAGTTTGTGTTTATGAAAATGTACAATTTAAAAAATTTAATTATTCATATTTTATATAAAATATATATTTTTAAAACCTGGCCGACTCTAAAACTGCTAGAAAATCAAAGCCAAAAATCTGAATAAGTTGTGTTTCAAATTTTAGGTTGATATCTCAAAAAATGAGCTTTCAGTGAGATTTTGTTTGGGCGCAGTACCAAACATTTTCACTAGGTGACAACCAGACTCCATTACTGCCCATATAAGGGCGCCTTCATTTCCATATGTGTTATTAAAAACATATTAATATATTTTTTTCTAAAATAATTGAATGGATGATATCTTTTGAACTCTTGGCATGAAAACAAACTGAGGTTTCATCCATTCTTTCATGATTTTTCATGTTCATTGCTATTTCAAAATAAAGGTCTGAACACGCCTTATAAATATGAAAATATTCTTGTTGCAAATTGATAAATTACAGCTCCTCTCTAATTTATTTTGGAAATCATTCACCAAATATGAAAACTAGAGTTTGTAAGCTTTCAAATGATATATAGTTTGTCAAGATTAGTTTATGTTTATTATAGGATATTACTGTTTTAAATATGTAATGATTTTGGGCCCACCGGTGGGCCGGTGACACTTAAGAGGTTAAAGTATATTACAAACTTTTAATTTAGACCCTAAAGAATCATATTAGCTTGTACAAAAATGGCATTTTATGACCCCTTTAATGTTAAATGGAAGATATGGTAGTGTTTAATGTTTTGTTATGCCAATTTAGATTATGTAATTTAAGAATTTATGTACGTGGGTTTGTTCTATATTGTTCAAAATGTTCTATATTGTCATACTCATTCAGCAATAGTTATGCTATGCTAATGCTATCAAAGCATTGTGTTACCAATTATCAAGTTAGCATTTACCGAATTAGCTTACTAAAGCTAGCCAGGTTTCTACTACTAAAAATATTTAAGTTGAGATTACATGATAATTTTAAATTATATATATTTCGCGCATGCTCATAACATACACAGTGCACGCAGGCACGCACGTTTTAATGACGTCACTGCGTAGACTATTTAACATGGCTTTGCCACTTATACTATCAAATATGCTTAACATATATATGTTATATATATTTATATATATTATATATATTAGCTTACTCAAATATTTGAGAGTTCAAAAGTTCTGCTTTCTTCAGTTCGCAAAAGTTCGCCTGTTCTGCTTACTTAAACTTTTAATTTCTTAACTTAAAAATGTTGATGTAATTGATACCTCAAATGTTTTGAGTTTTGCCAACTTATTCGGGTTTGCAGTGTAATAATTGAATGTTTAAAATAATAAATGCATATTTCAAACCCTAATTTTAAAGTTATATTGTCATAACATGAATAATACAGATGAACAACATTGATATGAATTTAGCATATCATTATTTCCTGGATCAGTTTAATTACAGTAAAAGTATTGTTTTATACTACAGTATCTACAGTATAAGTAGAAACCTTTTTTTTTTTACAGTCTATGTTTGAAATGTTTAGTAAACTGGACATTACATTTTCACTTAGATTAAATTAATTAAATGAATAACTGCCATTTCATTTTTCTTATATCTTAACAGTAACCATATTGATAAATATACAAAATATATTTCTGGTAAAATACATGATCATTGAGGCCCAGTTTCACAGACAGGGCTTAGATTAAGCCAGGATTAAACTGTAGTTCAATTAGGACATTAAGCAGCTTTTATAAATGTGTCTTGAGTGTAAAAACAAAAAACAAAAACAAAAAACCTTACTGATGTGCATCTTTTCTCTAGTCAGGTAGCACATATTCAAAAAACACACCCTTGCCTCATTTAGTATATGCAGTTCCCCTTTGAGGAACTCGCGATACGTCGATGACGCTTTGGGAACGCCTCCTGCATGATTGCGTCTGAAGCATCTATGTCAACTTGTCCAATGGCGGGAGTGAGCGTCACAGGCATGACCAGGAAAGGATAAAAGCACATCCGGTGCAACCGGGCTCGATGGTGTTTTAAGCCCCCAGTGGCTCCTTAGAGGCAGCTAACCCTACACCTACCCATCCCCTCGCTGCCTGGAAGGTGCCGTTGGGGGCTTAAAACACCAAGTGCCTGCAACCGGCACTAGCTTCTGTTGCCTCAGCAAGCGATCTGTGTCAAACCTGTCTGTCATATTTACTGTTGTCTGTCGTACAAAGTTTATATTATGGCGAAACAAATCTACAAGCCCTGTGTTCCTCCCTGTCCGCGTTATTTAACGGGTGGGGATACACATGAGCTTTGTGTGATTTGTTTGGGAGTGGAGCATGCGGTATCAGCCTTCGAAGGGGCTGATTGCCAGCATTGCGAGAAGCTGCCGC
The DNA here is from genome assembly GCF_949319135.1 of Squalius cephalus. NCBI lineage: Eukaryota > Metazoa > Chordata > Actinopteri > Cypriniformes > Leuciscidae > Squalius > Squalius cephalus. Next base: position 32,036,769 of record NC_137124.1, read on the forward strand.
TTCGCACGCTCCGCTCCCGCCTGTCACTTTTCGACACTGAAAGTGGCGATGCTCTCGATCCTCGGGGTGCTGGACCCGCTTCTGCTGAGGCAGAACGGAGAAGGCATTCCTGGGGATCGCAAATGGATCTCTCAGCGGGGTTGGAGATGGGTCCGAGGACCCTTTCTCCTTCCTTACCTGGGAGATCCATCGCTCAATCCCCGGTGTCGGAAGCCCGCCCTGCGGCTTCTTCCGCCCGGGGAGAGAGCCCAATGCTGCAGTGCAATTGAAGGTGACACAATCAGGGGGGAAGATGAATCGCCATCTCTTTCCCCAGCACATGAGGAGTTGGTGGATGTTATATCTAGAGATGTTGAAAAGTTACACATGTCATGGCCAGCAGAGAAAGAGGGCGCTCGTCCCAAAAGTAAATTAGACGAGCGTTTCCTGCCTTCTAATATTTCACCACCATCATGGAGCTTGCCTTTCTTTCCCGATCTGCACAGTGAGCTGTCTAGATCGTGGAACAAACCATACTCCACGTTTGTTCAGCCCTCAAGTTCATGTTTATTCTAATATAAAGGGTTTGAACGAGTGTGGTTATGGATCAATGCCCCGGGCAGAACAGACGCTCGTGAGCTATCTGTCGCCCGGTTCAGCATCATCCATGAAAGCTCCAGTTTTGCCCACTAAACCATTAAAAACAACTTCCACGTTACTGGGTAAAGCTTATACAGCAGCAGGTCAGGCTGGAGCATGCCTTCACACTATGGCGCTGCTTCAGGCATATCAGGCTGACCTGCTGGGGGATTTAGATAAAAGTGAGGGAGTTAATAGTGACGAAATTCATGAACTTCGTCACGCTACTGATTTATCGCTCAGAGCTACAAAAGAGACCGCCAGAGCAATTGGGCAGTCTATGGCAGCGCTGGTAGCTACTGAAAGACATCTTTGGTTAAATTTATCTGAGATCAAAGACAAAGATAGATCTTTTCTTCTTGATGCTCCATTATCTCCCGATGGTCTGTTTGGTGAAGCAGTGAACGAAGTAGTCGAAAGATTTCAAGAGACTAAAAAACATTCGGAGGCATTTAAAAAAATAGACCCTCGCCGATCTAAACCCCCTGGGGCTGCTGGGCGTGAGCAGCCCCAGCCAGCATGCTCCTCATATCGTGCGCAACAAAAAAAGAGTGTCGCGTGTCGCGCTCCCCCACAGAAATCATGGGGACCGGGCCGACAGTCTCAGCCGAAGCAATCGAAGCAGAAGGTCGATCTGAGGACCGTTCTTCTCGCTAAGAAAGCTTCGGCTCAAAAGAGGTCCTGGTTCCTGTCCCAGGGTCCGGTACTGGGAGCTCTTTGCCATCGAGTTCCGATATCAACAGATGCTTCCCTTACCGGCTGGGGAGCGATAATGGAAGGCCGCTCAGCTCAGGGTCTGTGGGAAAGTCATTATCTCTCTTGGCATATAAATTGCCTGGAGATGATGGCTGTCTTCAATGCGTTGAGGAACTTCCTCCCAGACCTAAGGGACCATCATGTGCTTGTCCGCACAGACAATACATCGGTGGTCTCTTACATCAACTGTCAGGGGGGTCTGTGTTCGCGTCCACTATACAAACTGGCACACCAGATCCTTGTATGGTCTCTTGGAAAATTACGCTCGCTCTCTGAGGGCAGTGTATATACCAGGGATTCAGAATATAGGAGCAGACACCCTGTCGAAGCAGGGGCTGAGGCCAGGGGAATGGAGACTCCACCCAGAGGCGGTGGAGATCATTTGGGAATTTTACGGCCAGGCAGAGGTGGATCTGTTTGCATCTCAGCATATGACGCACTGTCCACTTTGGTTCTCCCTTACACACCCAGCCCCCCTGAGGCTGGACGCTATGGTGCAGATGTGGCCGAGGCTACGTCTGTACGCTTTCCCCCTGTTACTCTGCTCCCAGGAGTTCTGGAGAGAGTCCGTCAGGACGAAGTAAGCCTACTGCTAGTAGCACCACGCTGGCCGAGTCGATTTTGGTTTGCGGACCTCGACGGCCCTCCCTTGGAGATCCCGATCAGGAGAGACCTTCTGTCTCAGGCCGAGGGCACTATATTTCACCCCCGGCCAGAGATTTGGAAGTTGTGGGTGTGGCCCCTGAGGGGGCACAACTCATAGAGAGCAGTCTCTCAGCCGAGGTTGTGGAGACCATTCTTAGCTGCAGAGCTCCAGCCACAAGGAAGCTTTATTTACTCAAATGGAATATCTTTTCTACTTGGTGTCACCAGCAGCAGTGCGACCCCGTCCACTGTTCTGTTGGGTCAGTACTTGAGTTTTTACAAGACCGCTTCTCATCAGGTCTATGTCCATCCACCTTAAAGGTTTATGTGTTAGGTCTAGATTCGGTTTCAGAGAAGTTTCTCACATTTAATACCATATTTCTTCTTGCTATTTCGTCCCTTAAAAGAGTCGGAGACCTTCAGGCCCTCTCGGTTTCTCCCACCTGCCTTGATTTTGCACCTGGGATGGTCAAAGCTTTTCTCTTCCCTAAACAGGGATACGTCCCTAAGGTACCGACCAATATTCCGAGGCCTATTGTGCTACAGGCTTTCTGTCCTCCTCCATTTACATCTTCGGACCAGGAAAAGTTGAACTTTTTCAACTTATGTTCATCGGACTTCCTCCGAGGATTATTTGTCTGTTTCGGATCACCTAAGCAAGGTCTTCCTGCTTCTAAGCAGACTATTAGCAAATGGATAGTCGAGGCTATCTCTCTTGCCTATGAGTCATCTGACCTTCCGTGTCCTCTGGAGGTTAGAGCTCACTCTACTAGAAGTATGGTGGCCTCTAAAGCCTTGTTATCTGGAGCCTCTCTTCAAGATGTCTGTGATGCGGCAGGCTGGTCCTCACCACTCACATTCGTCAGATTTTATAGCCTAGACCTGGACGCTACTCCAGGGTCTCAGGTTCTTAATGCTTGATGTGCTAGTTCTGTAAAGGCTGACACTCAGGTTCTTGAAATTATGGCGATTTGGGTATTCTCGTTCCCAAAGCGTCATCGACGCATCGCGAGTTCCTCGAAGGGGAACGTCTCGGTTATGACTGTAACCTTAGTTCCCCGAGAAGGGAACGAGATGATGCGTCGCTCTGCCATACTTCCTTCATCCCTGTGATCGACTTGCTTCGGCATATTTCAAAGCTAGTGCCGGTTGCACCGGATGTGCTTTTATCCTTTCCTGGTCATGACGTCACCCGCCTGTGACGCTCACTCCCACCATGGGACTAGTTGACATAGATGCTTCAGACGCAATCACGCAGGAGGCGTTCCCAAAGCGTCATTGACGCATCGTCTCGTTCCCTTCTCGGGGGAACTAAGGTTGCAGTTGTAACCGAGACGTTCTATGCATATGCAAATTAGCCCCCACCTCCACACACTCACAACAGCTCAGAGATCCACTCGTTGATGATCACACATTGTCGTGATTGGTTGCAAGGTAGTTTGTGACGTAATGGTGTTAATGGTGTTTGTCAGCAATGGTGTTGACTTATGCATTTGTACATGGTTTGTCTTAAAGCATATTAAACACACACACACACAGACATATAAACAAAATTATAAGCTGGATTTTCCCCACAAAGGGACTTTAAAAGCCTATTTTGCCAGTGGTGAAATGTTCCTTTAATGTAGGATTATCAATAAATATATTAAAAAAGCTTCACTTGGGGACTGTCACGGAGTCAACAGAGCCATCACTTCCGCCCACTGCGCCTGATCACTGCACTCCGCCCACCAGATCACAGTCACCTGAGTTCTGATCACCTGTACCTGCACATCATGATTGCACTCCCTTTATCAGTCACTGTTTCCTGCACCTCAGTGTCTGGTCTCATCTCTACATGATTCAGACTTCTTACCTGCATTATATACTTGTGGATCTACTTACCAGTACTACTCTGCCCTACAAAGGCAAAAGACCTTAAGTCGCTAGAGTGTGGAACTGAGAAAAATGACTTTAAAGATTTTTAGTTGTCCCGCCAAATTAATTATAGGTAGGACACTGGAAATCTGGCAAATAGATGTTTTAGTAATGGAAATTATATACATAAAAAAATCTTGAGCTCAAACTTGACTTTTGACCACTATTTTAAAGTTACTGTACTCTGCCTTTGTATTGTCAGCAAAAAGTGAGAAGTCATGCCAAGGCAAAACATTATCAATATTTAGTTGCTGATCACCATTAACAAAATCATTATAGTAACACCTGTATAAAATCTAGTGATCATGGCATTTATTTTGTATGATTTACAATTATTTATAGCCATCTACTTATTGCTATCCTGTGCTTTGGTTGCATTCTGATGGCATTATTAATACATTTGACATGACAAAATACCTATTAGTCCAGCGTTGACTCGATCGACCGCGTTTAGGGCGGGGCTGAAGGCGAAGTTTTGGCACTCTGCCAGCTAGTTTGCCAAGCTTTAATTCTTGGTTGTATTCATCTGATACGGCAATGTGTAACGTTTTTCTGTCAACTCTGCATAATCCTTCGCGATCGATATCGCACGTTTGTCGATGGAGCAGACCATACTAAATGTTCTGACCGCTCTGAGAACATCAGAAGTTAGAGCGACTGATGGCAGCTGTACAAAGTACACAGGCTACACCGTAATTTAAATTTTAATGGACATTAAAACAAAGGCAGATAACCGTACAATCTGGTAGGTAGCATTATTTGATTGAACACCGGCACAGTAACTTCATATTGACGCGCGGCTAAACAAAGGCAGAGCACCGTAACTCGTAATTTGAGCGTTCCAAAACAAAGCCAAAGAGCGGTAACTGATGTTACGGTGTTCTGCCTTGGTTTCTCATGGGCTTTTGGAAGTTACTGTTAAGACAAATCATTATTTTCTCGAAAAAAAAACGGAATTGATTCAAGATACTTATCCACATGATAAAGAAGGTCTTGAATGTGCCAAAAATATAAATAACTCATTTTCGACCAAAAACGAAGTTACGGTCTTTTGCCTTTGCACGGCAGCACTGAAGTCCAGTTGTTTCCCATCGTCGACTTGCCATGTGCGTCATCGTCATCGTCTGCAAAGACATTGTTTAAGTTCAGCTAAGTGTTCATCTCATCCTGTATCGCTCACTCTGCACTTAATAAAGTTTGTTTGTTACACTCTACCTTGTCTGCCTTCTTATGGATATGACAGGGACAGAGCTTTCGACCCCCAATCTCACCATTTAAACATAGTAAAATTGAATTTTCTTTAAGTGAACATAATATCATACTTATAGTTTACTATTTATATATTATTTTTCCATTCTAAGTATACTATGTTCCTATTTAGGTTTATTTGTTATACTTGAAACACATTTAACTGTACTTTAACTCTTTCCATTTTAAAAACATTTAATTCTAGCTTCCTGAATCCTTTTTTATCAACACTTGAATGTGGGTAAGTTTCATTTAAAAAAAGCAACATTTTAAACAAAAAGCTGAGAATCACTTTTGTCAAATACTATTCGGTAATCTTAGGCAGTTTTTATGTAAATGCTGTTAAATGTTTGATTGCGTTTTTACATTTTCGTATGCAATCTTCTATCACTTGTTTCTGCTTCTTCTCCTGTGTTTCGATCCGAAGATTCTGTACTAGAAGATGCGTAATAGCACCCCCTACCATATAACAGTGAACACATGGATAGCTGGAAAATTCAGTTTGGGGAAAAAGTAATGTACTGTAGGTTTGAAATATTTTTTTTTGTACACTACCAGTGGACTACACAATTCAGATACTTAGAATTAGTAACAAATCTGTTTTCTTTATAAATCAATATTTTCAAACAATGTAAGTTTATAAGAGTATACGTAAAACGTAAATGTGAAGAAAAAAAATGTATTTAATAGGCTACTCAATCAAAAGATTAAACACAACTACGAGTCAAGTATATTATACTTAACAGATTGAGTAGATGTATAGTCCAAGAGTTCAGATGCAAAAGCCTCTAAGTGCCATCTGAAATTTTTCTAGAATGATGATTTTTATCAAGCAAGCTCGTAGTTCAGTAATTTCACTTAAATGACAATTAATAGGTAACTTTCATTGCCATTTAAGTGAAATTACTGAATTTAAATATACCAGCTTGATAAAAATGATCATTCTAGAAGAAAATTTCAGATGGCACTTAGAGGCTTTTGCATCTGAACTCTTCAAATATACGTAGACCTATCTGTCAGTATACTTTTATATATTTATTTTTTATGTCAAGTATACTTAAAGGCACAATATGTAACTTTTTTGCTTTAAAATTAGCAAAAATCACTATATCTACGTTATATATTTTTTTTAGTTGTGTACTTACATTATCCCGACATTATCCCGAAATTTTAATTTAATTTTTAGACACGGCACGTTTCTTTATTTCCGTTTTGTCGCAGTCAATGGCGTCATATCCGCGTTGTCCCTGGTTTCCGCCTATGGTTTCCGCTCGTACTGCCATGGTAACCAGAGCTCTGAGCAGAGCCCTCTGATTAACCAAACTACAGTGTGGAGTTCGGAGACAACGAGGAGACAACTGTGGAGTTCGCAATGTCTATTTGCACGCTGTTGTTGTTTCGTTCAAACATTACGGACCATGGCAAGCAGACTTTGGATAAAAAAGGAGAACTAAAACGAGAATCAATATCAGCGCTGTGTTTGTTTTCGAGATGCCGAGAGCTCCCACAGACAGTATAGAAACGAGAGCTCCACGTCCGAGACTTCGACCGCTCCTACATGTACTTATTAAACAGGTGAGCACATTTACATAAAACTAATCAATGTTATATAACGTTAGTTCAACAATGATAAAATGTTAGAATATGTGATGCGATCTGGGGAAACCCACCACATGGTGAAATTTTAACTTTTACAGGTTTTGATATCACATGGAAGCTGGTATCAAGCCCTTTCCAAATCTGTTTTTATTTTTATCATAGCTTGTTGGTAGCAAAAGTTATGTTTATCTGAAGTCGGCCGATCGCTATGATTTTCTGGAACGGAATTTTGAGAAAAACAGGTTTAATTAACTGTCACCGTCGAGACGCTTCTTGTCCATCTCGCGATTGTTATAAAACTGCGCGACGTTATAGTTTAAACAGGATTAGTGCGAAATGCGCACTATACACATTCACTGTACATGTATGTGGTTTATTTTAACGGTAAACTATCTTTGTAGTGTTAAGAGATGGACAGGTGTATGGGATATACGCATAGTTCGAATTACGGGGGGTATTGGGGGGGTCCGACCCCCCTAGATGAGACTTGGTACCTCCCAAAAGGGAGGAAAATAATAGTTGGGGGGTACTGATTTAAAAAAATAAAAAATATATAATGTTAGCCTATCCAAAATAGTAGGCTATGTATTTAAATACGATTTCAAACCCTACCCCCCATCGGGCTGTACCATTTTTCTGGTACGTTCAGCCTCTGTTCTTTACCATGGTTTTTTGATATCACTTCACTAGCTGTCAAAACGTACGTAGGCTACTCGATAGTTTGTCGATAGTGCTGCACAGATCATAATCCGCCAGTCGAGCGGGTCAAGTAATAACAACATTCCATTCAATCGAGGGTGGATGACAGTTAAATCATTATAATGTGTTGAGTGTAATAAAGACACGGAACTCCCATCATGGTAACTTATACAGACGGTAACAAAGTTGCGCTGTTGAGGTTCGCGCAGTTATTTATAACATATTAATTATAGTTAAGAAACAATAACGTTATATAGGCTACACGACCAGAATGCTGTTTTCCTGAATGCTATCACGATTGAAACCGAGATATTGATTTCATAACAGTTCAATAAACAAATAATTAAAACTAAGTTAGGCTACTTACATTTTTAGACGCAATGACTGTTTTTGTTCTGTTTCAGCAGGGAAAATAGTTCCAAACAACAGAACCATAGCGCATCTCACAGCAACACGCATCCATGATTCATTACTGAATGATTCAGCATTTTTAACTAATCGCTCGAGTCAAAGATTCAACGGCTGCCGCACTGCGTTGACAATGAATACAAAATTAAGGATAATTTTTTGGCTTCAGATCTCGAAGAAAGAAGACTTTCCCGATGCGTAAGCAACTTACGCAATACTCGTTCCCTCTTCTAGAGAGAACCGAGGTTACATTAGGTAACCGAGTACGTTTTCCCAGATCGCATCACATATGATCTGTATTTTATTCTAATGTTGATCTAGCTTACTGCTAGTCTCATACAGACAGACTAACACATAGCCTACTTTTCAACACATTCAAATGCAGTTTAGTGTGCTAATGTAATGTTAGACCAGGTGAAACAGCGCTGCGTTACCTCACAAGTTTAATTTGTCTCTAGAATTTATGAGCGTCTATACACGAGGGAAGAAAAGACGGTTAAGTCCCGCTGCGGCTGGACCACCGTCAAAGCTTCACGCTCTGTCAGTCCCCGTTGCCACGGCTACTGCAGATGTTTACCTCGCAGCCAACGAACCGGTATATCTACCCGCTCGCCTGCGCGCAACCACCGTTCTCACGGCGACCCAGAGAAATCTCAAATGAGCATAATGTCCGGTTGCACGGCTCACGCCGTATGTGTTTCAAATGCAGTGAATGTGCCCACGTTTCCGTGTTCACCCCTGCACACAAGCACTATAAATCCTGTGTCTCTCACAGAGCCCACTCTCATAAAGTAGGCAGAAGCCGCTCGAGTGTTAAAAGTAGGTCACGTGTCCACCTCACCGTGCCCACACCTACTCACTGCCCGCTCTGTCACACGGCCTCTCACGACCGGTCATGTTTTAAATGTAAATCCTGTGCCCGCCCTCGAGCGCTCACACATACTAACGAACATTTCGCCCCCGACGCCGCCCTGCGGCTCGCGCTGTATGTGTTTCAAATGCAGTAAATGTGCCCACTTCTCTGTGTTCACCTCTGCACACAAGCACCATAAACCCTGTGTTTCTCACAGAGCCCGCTCGCTTAAAGCAGGCAGAAGCCGCTCGAGCGTTAAAAGTAGGTCACGTGTCCACCCCGTTGTGCCCACACCTACTCACTGCCCGCTCTGTTACACATCCCCTCACGACCGGTCATGTTCTAAATACAGATGCTGTGCCCGCTCCCACGCGCTCACACATTCTCTCGAATACTTCGCCCCCGACGCCGCTGTCAAGCGTCGTGCCTCACACTGTATGTTCCCCGTCCAAAGCCACCGGGACGCTGTGTGTGAAACGGCCAGTTATCGCTGCATGCGACCCGCCGTATCTAAGCACCGAGAGCGCGCGCGCCGCACCCGCCCCTCCGTTTCGAGCTCTCGAGTCCGCGATGAGCGGCGATCAGAGCCCTGAGGCCATTCTGCCCCTGGCTGCACACGCGAAAGCGTGGGAAGCTATTCCAGGCGCGTCATAATGGGTGCTAAGCACAGTGAAACAGGGCTATACTCTGCAGTTCGCTCGCCGCCCTCCGCGCTTTCAAGCGCGTATCGAGACCAGAGTGAATGGGGAAGTAGCACATCTACTTCGAGCAGAAATAGCTACACTTCTGTGCAAAAGGGCTATAGAACCGGTTTCCCCTTCTATGAGCGAGTCAGGCTTTTACAGCCGTTATTTCCTCGTTCCCAAGAAGGACGGAGCTCTCAGACCAATTTTGGATCTGAGACGTTTGAACAAGGCTCTTATGAGAAGACCGTTCAAATGCTCACAACCAGGCAAATTCTCGCGCAAATTCGTCCGAGGGACTGGTTTATATCTCTCGATCTAAAAGACGCGTACTTTCAGATCCAGATAATACCCCGTCACAGGCCATTCTTGAGATTCGCCTTCGGCGGTCAGGTAAATCAGTACACCGTCCTGCCTTAAGCCACCTGGACAGCCTGGGGCTTACGGTCAACTGGACCAAGAGCTCGCTAGTGCCCAGTCAATCAACCTCTTTTCTGGGTTTGGATCTGGACACTGTGGCAATGACGGCCCGCCTGTCGACACAGCGCGCGCGCTGCATTCGACGCCTGGCCGCGTCCTTCCGGCCGGGCAGCACCGCACCTCTCAAGACATTTCAGAGGATGCTGGGTTGTATGGCTATGTCTGTTACGTATGCGCCCGCTACAACGCTGGCTGAATGCCCGAGTGCCTCACAGAGCCTGGGCTTCCGGCGGCTTTCGAATCAGAGTGACTCAGAGCTGCGTTTCAGCACTGAAGCCCTGGTTGGTGGCCGACTGGTACCAGCGGGGAGTGACAATAGGAGCCATCTCACACCGCAAAGTTATCTCGACGATAATTGTATGGCGGCGGGCTGGGCCTCCCCATCGACATTCGTGAGGTTTTATAACCTGGAAGTTCCCGCCTTACAGGCGAAATTACTGTCAGTATAAGTGACATATATGCTCTGTCCAGTCGCTTATGTGCAGACTACGTTCACATGCTGGCGATATTTCTGGTATGGTACTTAGGGTGAAGTGTTTTATACTCAGACCGGCTGGGCCGCTCTGTTTCTCATTCCCCGTTACGCGCTGTTTACCGGTGCTGGCCCGCGTTGCTGGCCGCCCGTATTCCACTCTGTGGCGCGGGGGATTACTCTCTTCGTAAAAGACCGATTATGTCGCTCTTTTCTTACCCTAATGAGTGCTTATGTACTGTGTGGGCTCGCGCTGCCGGCCCTACTGTTTTGCACTGATATATGCTTATAGACCGGCCGCGCCGCTCTATTTTATATACTGAGTGAAGTGCTTTGTACTGTGTTGGCCCGTCTCTCCGACCGGCCACCTATTCCAGCAGAATGATTTTCCCCGGTCTCCCTGGGATTCATGGGCTGGATGCTCGGCGCACACGGCGTTGACAAAGGATTCCCGATGCGTAAGCAACTTACGCAATACGAGAGAACCTCTCGTAAGAGAACGTACTCGGTTACCTAATGTAACCTCGTTTCTCTCTAGAAGAGGGAACGAGTATTGCGTAACCTGCCGTGTCGCGCCACGAGCTTTTGCGCTTCAGACTGCGAAAACCAGATATTTAGCCTGTGAGCCCTGGTTATATACACGCTGGCCACACCCATCTTGACGGTTAGAAGGGTGTGGAGGGCGCAAAGCGCCCTCATTGGAGGCCATGTTTCAGGGGGCTCACTGATAGGCTTAAGCAGTTGCCGCCGAGCAGCCAATGAGCACGCATATACAGCCTGCCTTGGTCTGCCGGCTGCCGCACTGCGTTGACAATGAATACAAAATTAAGGATAATTTTTTGGCTTCAGATCTCGAAGAAAGACTTTCCCGATGCGTAAGCAACTTACGCAATACTCGTTCCCTCTTCTAGAGAGAACCGAGGTTACATTAGGTAACCGAGTACGTTTTCCCAGATCGCATCACATATGATCTGTATTTTATTCTAATGTTGATCTAGCTTACTGCTAGTCTCATACAGACAGACTAACACATAGCCTACTTTTCAACACATTCAAATGCAGTTTAGTGTGCTAATGTAATGTTAGACCAGGTGAAACAGCGCTGCGTTACCTCACAAGTTTAATTTGTCTAATAAACTGACCTGTGAGTAGTAATTCTGCGTGTAACTTAGTTCGGTAGAATGAAATGTCCATATTCCTTTTATATCCGCGGGACTCGCGTCGCGTGTGGAGCTGATAGCTGTCTCTTAGCAATCCCGAACTGCTTCATATCACAGTCATGATAAAAGCATCGATGTATTCAGTCAACCATAAACATTATTAGATCGGCCGGCTTGACGTTGACGACAACATCCATAATTCTTAGCATGTGTTGCGTCATCAAACTACGCCTTTGTTATTGTAAAGAGGTTAGCGACCCCTAGTGGCGAAAAATTCCATACTGTACGTTTAAGAGCAATTTTAAGTATATTTCTGAGAAGTACATAAAAAGTAGACTGAAAGTATACTTATTTTTAGTTTAAAAGAAGTATACTAATAGCACACTTGTGTAAACTTATTTTTTGTAAGAGGATACAAAGAAATGGGGAGCAGATGAGATGTGTAAATGGGATTTCTTTTCTCTTCATGTGGTTGAAAACCCCTCTATTCACAACTCAAAGGCCAGGGAAGTAATTATAGAGATGAACAAATGTACTGTAGAATGGTATACAACTGTACCATACTTTAAAATTGTGCAATAATTTAATAACCAGTTTATCCTGACTTGTCTTGGACATTTTTATCTTCCATGAAGAAAAACTTCCATTTGCTCAAAAATGACTAAATAGTAGTAATGAAAATGAAATACAAATGTAGGTCTGCTCCACTGCGGTAATTTAATTTATCTTCAAAGCTTTGAGTGTTGCATATCCTCTCTCTTAATCCTGTTACTGTTTCTGTGTCTGTTCCTGTTTCATTTATTTTAATGGTTTCAGAGCTCTTGTGACAGTCTGGCCCAAAACTCTATTATAATGTCTTAATCAATAATGATGATGACCAAAAAAAAATAAAAAAAAATAAATACCAATGATCACTACATCGAAAGCAAATTATATAGCAGTGTTCTTCTGATTTTTTTATTTTATTTTATTTTTTCTCATTATGAATGTCTTTGCACTAGCATTTTGTTTCTTATTTTCTACCTACAGTATAAGACCGCAGATTATGACATTACACAGCTGATAGAAAAAGAGGGCTTATGGAAATGGAGAAGATGGTACACCGACATTGGACAACAGCCAATAATCCCTCTTTTAGACTTCTCTACACTCTCTGTGATTGAGGAAATACATATTGACTGATAGTCTCATTGGTCTGAGAGATCACAGCTGTTTCTTCTAAATACAAAAGAAACAAATCCACATGCATACACGGGTGTTGCACAGCTAGGTTTATTTTGATACACAGTGGCCCATTTTAGTAGCCTGGCAAGCCAGATCTATATCAAGATGTTTGGTCTGGCAACTCACCATAGACACGGCTCAATCCGAGGAGCGGGGTAAACGGCTGTCTTTCAAATTCACTCTGCACGCAATAGGACAGCACTTCAACCAACCACAGCATTTTCCCAACAGCGGAGCTAACGTTAGTTGATAGATTCAACTTTTGTATCTGGCCGGCAAAACTACGAACACATCTTCCTTTTTTAAGAATGACTTAAGTGCCGTTCTTTGCTCTTTTCTCAAAGAAGGACTTAACTCCAAGTCCTCCAGAGTCGCGGCCAAAGCCGATTCGAAAGACTGTTCTCCAGCAGCAGCTCTTCTTTGCATTCAAGTAACAGTTAGCAGGGAACCGTCGCAACTCTGTCGTCATTATGTGAAGCCCGCCCCGCCTACTCTATACACGACGTGATTGGCCTGACCCAATTTAGGTTTTTCCAGCACGAAAGTCAATGGAGAGTTGCTAGACTACCCTGGATGCAAAATACATTTTGCTGCCGCTAGGGTGCGTCTAGATTTCTAGGCTACCATTTTAGTCCTTGTCAGATTTTTTTTCATAAATGTGTAAGGTAACACTTTACAATGAGTTTTGTTTTGTTAGCATTATTGAATGAATACACTAAAAAATTTCTAACCTCTGTTGTAAAGTTTTTCTTTCTTCAAAGCAGAGACCAGGAGACTTGAGATGGATCTTATAAGCAGAAGAGATTTATTCTTCCAAGTAGTCTGTAGTTCATCATCATCATCAAGACTAACTCAAGAGAGTTGCCTTGCAAATTTATAGACATTTAGGGGGAGGGATTTACATTGAGGTTGAACAAAGCATGCAAATTAGGTATACAGGTTAAGGAACCCGCCCCAGACCCCAGCGTGTTTACCAGTATCAATTTAATCAGCATACCTATTCAAATGCTGATACTGGCCAGGAAACTCTGGTTCCACGGGCCATCCCAGAGCCATTTAAGACAAAGGGTGCGTCTTGGAGCTACTGGCTAGAGCCATTAAAGACTCATTTAAAACACAATAGAGAAAACAGGGCTGGTAGGAACTGTTGATACCATTATCCTAACCTAACCTTAAAATGCTAACTTCAATATACTCAACTTTTACTGTTGCAAACTAAATTAAACATTTAATAAAATATGTAATCCAACACCTCCCTAACTCAAAATTTTCTAGTGACTGGTCACATCTAAATTTTTCAATTGTCCCAAGTGAAATTCTGTAAATTATAAAATTAAATTTACAGATTTTCACTTGGGCCAATTGAAATTTACAGAATTTCACTTGGGCTAATTGAAAAATTTAGATGTGACCAGTCACTAGAAAATTTTGAGTTAGGGAGGTTAGACATTTTTTACAGTGTAGGATGACACAACATTAAACATAATTTTACAGCATTTATTAATCTAGGTAATTTCTACACATACTAAAACATTTAATGGTTTTACATTTAATGTAAATTAACATTGTTAAATTGTGTGTGTCATAATGTTTTAAGTTTTACCAGTGAACAATCGTATATTTATAAATGAACATTAAAGCTAAAGTAACAAATATTTTAAAATTCATTGTTAGTTCATGATACTTCAGACATTGATGTTAACAAATTGAAACTTTGTAAACCGTGACCATAATGTTCTCTAAAAATCACATTAAATGTGTTATTTAGAAAACTGCTACCTGCTCTTTTTTCGGCCTTTACTGCAGCAAAGAAGACAGTACTCGAACTTTGGTGGGACGCAAATGTACGGTTTGGTCTGCACAATCAGTTTTAGTGAGGAATAATAATAATAAAAATCATTACAATTACAGAAGTGGTTCAGAACCTTGAACTTCTAAATACTAAACTATAAGTATGATGTTATTTTAACAGAAAATTTACAAGTAGCAACTCATTTTAGCAACTCATTAGAAACCCTTTAATTGCACCCCAGAGTTTCCAAATGCTCAGATATCTAACTATCTGCCTTCAACTGACACGTTGTGCCTCAGCTAGCACATTCATTGTGCAATCGGCAAATAAAACCCGTTATGTGTATAAGACAAGATGCACATCTAAACAAACGTTTGAAAGAAAATGTTCCCACACTGTCTCTGAGCAATTCATTTCATAAAGTATGTTTCATGGGGCGTTTTATCCTTTCACACGAACAGCTTGAGTATCAGAGCTGGGTGTTTTGCCTCTGGCAGCAATAATCTGAGCTTGCACACTGCAGATCACACTGATCTGTGGAACGGACCTCATTTGCAGACTCTCTCGGTTTACTGCACTTCGGTTACTCAAAGGCTAATTCCTGATGCGTGCTTATTTATTGTCTGCCAAACACTTCTAGGATTTGTACCTAACCCAATAAATGCTGTTACAAGCACCTGCCTACTTGCTTGCCCGCTCTTGAAGTTTAACTTTAGTTGGGGGGGTTAGTGCGCGTGCACATGAAGGGGGGTGTGGGGAGTGGAGGAGAGAGAAGCATGAAGAGGGAAGTTAGAGGAGAGATGTCCTTGACAACAACTAACGTTATAATTATATTCTCTTGAATTTTGAAATTGCCAACACACGACCAAAGAGACGACGTTCCGATGAACAAATAGCAAAGAAGAGGGAAAAGGAGAAGGAATGCGCAAAGTCCCGTATTTACATCGGAAAAGCCTGTTTCAGGAAGCACGGAAGGGAGGGGGAGGGGACGGGATGAGAAGGGGGAGGGGACGGGATGAGGAGGAGGGAGGGTCGAGCTAGCCTCCGTTTTGTTTGACAATACTTCGAACGTCAACAAGAAGTGACTTCACCCAGCATCGCTTAGACACCTTTAAGATGACAAATAAGTCAAAACAAGCATAAAATGTATTAAATATAAATAACATTTATTAATGTACTCAACCAGTACACCATGCACAACAGGAATTTTTTTTTTATATATATATATATATATATATATATATATATATATATATATATATATATATATATACTACTTATAATTTGCATGACGAATGAATATTGTCAAAATTGTTAAAATAACCTTTTATGACCCATACTGCACACAATAATATAGATATATTTATTTTAAAGTTCCAGTAGCCAACCCTATTGTCAACGGCTATTTTTACTAGCTCTGTTTACCATTGCTCCTACAACCTAATAGCATATTACCTCTAGTACATTAATCTACAATATTTTTTATATTAGTATACAAAGCTGCATACACAGGTATGATTTATTTATTTATTTTTACAGTAAGATATGGTTCTTCATTGATATTTGCAGGCTGAGTTTGAAGGAAAGTTTTTCTTGCCTGATCCTAGTAACTTAAATAAATAAGCAGCTACAGTAACTCAGTAAATATGAAAGATAAACATAATAGCTTTCCAGCTGTTTAAAATTACAGTCAAGTAACAAACAACATTTGCTGGCATTTTTCCCAGAACCCCAATTAGTATTTTGTACTGTGTTCTAGGAAAGCTGCATGAGGGCAGAAGCTGATTCAAGCCAGGGTGATTGCTCCTCTATGGAAAATGGTTTCCTCAAATGTAAAAAAAAAAAAAAAAAAAAAAATGAAATGTTGTCAAAAGGTCAAAATCAAAGCAACCCTTTTTAAAAGCACTAATGACAACACATAACCACAAATGTCACATTAAATATCTAGTCTCCAGTGTTCATTCATTTAACCTAGAATAACACTATTCTCATAAAGGTACTGAAGCTTAAATGTAATAGCCTTTGGGTTCATTCTTGAAAGTCATGGCATTGCAGTTGACCTCTGACAGGAATCACATGAACGGTTGATGTTAACTGGTATACCTCAACTAAAAAGGTCATCGACCTTTTGAGAGTAATAACAACCTGCCATATTAGGTGGGTTATTACAGTTCACAGCTCACAGGTGATACTGAAAGTATCATATTTTCTCCTCACACCTAAGAAGAGTAAGAGGTGGATTAAAAACAGAGCTCAATCAGTCTATGGATGCTACAGCAAATCCAAAATATTTATTTTTGCATCAACACCATCTTTAGAGACTCAGTATAAATCCTGATACTTTCTGTCTGGTTCTGACAGGATATCAGAAGCTGCAATTTTAGTAATGCTGTAATTTTCAAGAACATTTTTAATGTTTGACAGGGGCTACCCTTACGAAAAAGAAGTTTATTCAAGTGTTCTATTAGTATACTTCTTTTAAACTAAAAATAAGAAAGTATACTTTCAGTCTACTTTTTATATACTTCTCAGAAATATACTTTATGTACTTCTCAGAAATATACTTCAAATTGCACCTAAGTATACTTGACTTATACTGACAGAAAAGTCTAAGTATATTTGGCCTATACTTGTTGATCGAGATATACTTAAAAGTATAATCAAGTATTCTAAGTATTCTTGGCTTGTACTTGTGTTTACTATTTTGATTGAGTAGCTTATTAAATACTTTTTTAAAAACATAATATTACATACTGTCTTATAAACTAACATGTTCAGCTTTATATAGTAACAAACTTTCGGGTGGAATAGCTTATAGAGTAAATAAAATAAGCATGGAAAATAAGTTTATTCAAGTGTTCTATTAGTATACTTCTTTTCAACTAAAAAGAAGAAAGCATACTTTCAGTCTACATTTTATATACTTCTCAAAAATATACTTAATTACACTTAAGTGTACTTGACTTATACTGAGAGAAAAGTCCAAGTATATTTGGCCTATACTTGTACTCAATCTTTTGATCGAGATATACTTAAAATTTTAATTATTCAAAGTATACTTGGCTTGTAGTTAACTCTTTTGATCGAGTAGCCTATTAAATATACTTTTTTTACATAGTTTTTCATATACAGTCTTATGAAACTTACATTGTTTGAAAATATTGATTAAAATATTGATATAAAACAGATATGTTTCTAATTCTGCGTATCTGAATTTTTGTGTAGGCTAGTCCACTAGTACATATTTACTTTAATTAAACTTTTCCCCACCATTGACTGAATTTTCCAGCTATCCATGTTTTCACTGGTATACGGTAGGGGGCGCTATGACACATCTTCTAGTACAGAATCTCTGGATCAAAACACAGGAGAAGAAGAAGCTGAAACATGTGATAGAAGATTGCTCACTCAAATGTAAAATAATGTGATATCAAACATTAAAAAGCTTGTAAATCAAAACTGCTTAATGTTTCCAAATGAAATGAAGCGTAGGCCTAACCCATGAAGAGAAAACGACTGTGAAGCTTTGGGGGTGTCGGACTCGATCTACTCCACCTGTGTTTTGATCATCGTTCTGGATCTGATCAAGGCGTAGTCTTTGACAAAAATGTGATTTTCTCAACTATTTTCTCAACATTTTAACAAAATGTTGCCTTTCTTTATGAAACTTACTGACATTCAAGTGTTGATAAAAAGGATGCATGAAGCTAATAAAATGTTTTTAAAATTAAAGTAGAGTTAAAGGTATTTTTCAAGTATAAAAAATAACATTTGAACATAGTAGTATGGCCTACTGCAACTGCAAAAATTGTATATAAATAGTAAACTATAAGTATAATGTTAAGTTCACTTAAAGAAAATGTATAGAATAAAACTACTAAACTAGTAGTTTACTGAGAGTACATTAAAAGAAAACTTGTAGAATAAAACTACTAAACTCGTAGTTTACTGAGAGTACACTAAAAGAGTAAACATAATATATAAATGGTAAACTATAAGTATGATGTTAAGTTCACTTAAAGAAAACTTGTAGTATAAAACTACTAAACTAGTAGTTTACTGAGAGTATACTTCAAAGTTGCTACAAGTATTAAAATAGTAAACTACTAGTATACCCATAAGTTCATTTGCAGTACAAATGAGAAACATAATTATGAACTAGTTGTGCACTTAAAGTTTACTACTGTTACACTTATAGTACACTTAAACATATACTTTTATATACTTCAAGTGGGCCAATTTAGTCCCAAGCGGTATTAAAATAGTACACTTACAAGTTTACTACTAGTACATATTGACATTAGTATACTTACTATAAAGTATACTTAAAAATATACTTGAACATTACTCAAGTACACTTCATAAAATGAACTTGAAGTATACTTTTTTTTCGTAAGGGTATGCCTGCAGGCAGTATTTCATGACGCCATTCCCTGATCTAAACCCCGTACCACAAACCCATTTCAATGCAGCTCTAGCCAGGACAAGGGCACGCATTGAAATGACCTTTGGGCAACTAAAGGGAAGATTTCAGTGTCTGAAAAGTCTGAGGGTTGCACCTGACAGGGCCTGTGACATTATTGTTGCATGTGCTATACTCCACAACATTGCCACCATAAGAAAGGAGAGGACCCCTGTGGTGGAGGTGCAGCCTGATGATGACCTTGTAAGAACTGATTTCCCTGCTAAGACCAAACTCACCCAGCAATAAAGCCATAAAACACACCCTGGACAGAAGATAGCAAAGACAGAGCACAGGACATTGTCTTGTCCAAACTTTTCTCCTACCTTATCTCTGCATCCCCCTCTTCCTCCTCCCTTCCTCTCCCCCTGAGTCAAGTCACCAAAAGTTCACTAAGAATGTCTATATTTCACATATGATGTATCTTGTGAATCTATTGTTTTTCCTTTTCATGTTTGGTATCATTTTAAGTGTCTCAGTGTGATTGGTAAAATGGTCTTAATTTCATTGCAGTCATTGGTTTAATGAGAAAGATTGAGAACTTAGGAGAATCCTGTTCTCCTCTCTGGGTGATGTCTCTTCAAGATATCTCCCGAAACCAGATGCTACCCCCTGGGGTACATGAATTGACCCAAACATATTGGTACAACCCTTTTGTGACAGAGCAGTCTTTGGGGACCCTTTAACCAGGATCATCCCCCATACAGTGCTGTTTCAGTGTTTTCCCATTGGAAAACACACACACACACACACACACACACACACACACACACACACACACACACACACACCCCACTGTGTGTCTCTGTCAGGAATGCATTGCTTACTTTTAGAGTCATCTTTGAGTAAATTATGTCATGTATTTATTATTTCTGAATTGGCTTTTAATCATTTTCTTGTGTAATTGGCATGATACATTTTTACCTGACAAATAAATGTTACATTTTGATTTATTCTGAAGTTTTCTGAAATCATTATTTTAGTAGATTATGAGGAGGCTGGTGCTACCGCAGCTCTGTGTCCAGGATACTGTAGGTCAAACTAAAGGCGCATATGAACAGAGCAGTAGGCACGTCATCTGAAGACCTTTTGATTTCTGTCTATCACTGACTTGGCAAGTTGTACGGAAGTGGCTAAATAAACTACACTTTTTTGTATGAGTGAGCAGTAGGCAACCGACTTAAGAAGTATTAGCAAACCCTGCACCCTCTGACCAAGATCAGACTGGTGAGGCTGTGTCTGTGAAATTCACGTAAACTCGGGGCGTGTGACTCTGTGTGGCATCGGGTCCCTTAATGAATGAATAATTGAAAGTGTGGGATACTCAGAATAATCAAAGATCTAAATTAACTCATAATCAATATTTATGACTATTTTCTAATCAGAAACACAATCTAAATTTGAAATTGGAGTCAGTAAGTGAACTTCACTGGAGCGCTAAAAAGACATACGCATTATTCCTTCGCCCAGGCCTTTGGATTCCGTCGTTGGGCCAATGGGTGGTCTTTACAACCTCCAGCCAGTGCACTTGGACCAACCTAGTGGTAGAGTTGCACGGGACAGAATTGTGGAACAACATTTATTTTTATTTTTACAAAAAAAAAAAAAAAACTTCATTAAATTAATAATAAAAGACAAGACAATATGCTTAGTTCCTTGAGTTTTATTTAAATTATATTTTATTATATTTTTATTATATAAATTATTATTATTTTATTAATTAAAATTAATTAAGAAAAGCCAGTGATAGTCAACTTTTGCCTGCAATAAGAGATATTGTTATGGAAGGTCAGCAATAGTACTCTGTGTGAAATAATGTATTAACACTTACTCTGAAGTTCTACCAGAAAGACTCGGGAGAATTATTTCAATAAACCGTACATTTATTGACAGCTCAGCAAGCTGAATATACAAAGTCATTTGGCGTAGGCCCCGTCCGTAGTGCATAATCCGAGGGTAGCCTATCGGATCTGCAATTCCTGCCTGAAGACAAAGACATTTTCTGGTATTCCGGCCACGGCCGATGGTGTTATGAGTGTAGTAAAAATGCCCACAGCCCAGTGCTCATTCCTACACACAAGCACAGCCCGCCACACAGGGCTCGCGCACATAAAATCGACCCATGTCGGTTGTGCATTAAACGTAGTAAATGTGCCCACGACCCAGTGCCCACAAACACTACATTCTGCATGTCTCACAGTTTCTGTAAAAACGAAACCAGCACACATTCAATCTGCCCAGGCAGACGGTGTATTCAGTGCAGTAAATGTGCCCGCTGTCCCGCGCCCACATTCACTCACAGACATGACAAGCCCCATGGGGCTCGCCCCGCCCTCCCCCTCTCGGCTGACCGCCGCAGAGGAGTCGAGCGCGGGCAGACTGCCCGCTGCGATCAGCGCGCCCCCTGCCTCGAACGTCGCAAGCACGGCGTTCATGTTACAGCACACCGAAGCTCTTCGGTCGCCACGCGACCAGAGCTCACATTTCATTCAACCCCTAGCCAATAGTGCAGATGCATGAGCAGTGCTTCCCGGGGTTTCAGAGTGGGTGCTAAACATTGTAAAGAGAGGCTATTCGCTACAGTTCAGTCGACACCCCCGCCGTTGTGTGGCGTGCGTCGAAACTACGGTAAAGAAAGAAGTAGCACACCTACTTCGAGCCGAAATAACGAAACTGTTGAGCAAAGGGGCCATAGAGCCTTTATCTCAAGCTCAGAGCGAAGGGGGGCTGTACAGCAGATATTTTCTGGTACCGAAAAAAGACAGGGGTCTCAGACCCATACTAGATCTAAGACAGCTGAACAAAGCGTTTGCAAAACGCCAGTTCAGAATGCTCACAACCAGAAAAATCCTCACTCAGATTCGCCGAGGGGAATGGTTTATGTCAATAGATCTGAAGGACGCGTATTTCCAAATACAGTGTCACGTCACAGGCGATTTTTGAGATTCGCCTTCGAGGGCCAGGCATATCAGTACACAGTCCTGCCGTTCGGCTTGTTCCTGGCACCCCGTACATTTACGATGTGCATGGACGCGGCGCTCGCACCCCTGAAACTCCGGGGCATGCGAGTGTTGAACTACTTGGACGATTGGCTGATTCTAGCTCAATCACACTCAGAGCTCATAGAGCACAGGACCATTTTACTCGAACACCTCGAGAATCTGAGTCTCAGAGTCAATTGGGCGGAGTTCACTGTCTCCCAGTCAGAAAATATATTTTCTGGGCACAGAGCTGGACTCGCTGTCTATGACAGCGCAGCTATCGCCACAGCGCACACTGAATATTCAGGGCATGACGGAATCCTTCCGCTGCGGCGCTATTGTCCCGCTCAGAAAATTTCAGAGAATGCTGGGTCTCATGGCCTCAGCATCGTCAGTACTTCAGCTGGGTCTGCTTCGCATGCGCCCACTGCAGTTCTGGCTGAAAGCGCGAGTACCGCGCTGAGCGTGGACCTCCGGTCTGCTTCGTCTCGAGGTCGATCAGAAATGCATCTCAGCTCTGAATCCTTGGAAAGCAACCGACTGGTACCAATCAGGTGTAAGCCTGGGGCCTTCCTCGAGTGTGAAGGTGGTGTCTACGGACACCTCCACCTTGGGATGGGGAGCGCTGCTCGAGGGCAGACCGTTCTTCGGCCAGTGGTCAGAACGGGAGAAGCTTCTGCATACAAACTGCCTTGAAATGCTGGCAGTAGACAACGCGCTGACGCGTTTTTGTCCCCAGATAAGAGGACACCACGTCCTGGTCCGTTCGGACAACATGTCAGTGGTGGCCTATATAAATTGCCAGGGAGGTATCAGGTCCCGAAACCTTTACAGGCTGACGCGCCTCCTGGTATGGGCTCAGCACAACCTGCGCTCGCTGAGAGCGGCGCACGTGCCAGGCCTTCTAAATATAGGACCAGACAGACTGTCCAGGAACAATGTTCCGACAGGAGAATGGTCTCTACACCCACAGACAGTCCAACTGCTGTGGAAAAAGTTCGGCAGAGCGAAGGTAGACCTGTTTGCGTCTCAAGAAAACGCTCACTGTCCGGAGTTTTTTTCCAAGAGCAGGGATGCGCTGGCCCATGTCTGGCCCCGCTGCCCGCTCTATGCTTTCCCCCCCGTCTCGCTCCTGCCTCAGGTATTAGAGCGAATCAGGGAAAATGGATGCTCAGTGCTACTCGTGGCTCCGCTCTGGAAGAACCAGGCCTGGTTCCCAGTTCTGATGCAGCTGACAAGCACTGCCCCATGGCCAATACCAGTGAGGAGGGACCTCCTCTCTCAGGCCAAGGGCTCGATTTGGCATCCTTGCCCAGAGATATGGTCCCTACATGTGTGGGCTATCAACGGGTACCCGCTAACCTCCCAGAGAGAGTGTTAAACACGATCACACAGGCTAGGGCCCTGTCTACCAGACGGCTCTATTCCTCAAAATGGTCGGTGTTCTCTAGCTGGTGCACAGCTCGTGGCATATCACCCCCAGACTGTGGGATGACGGAGGTTCTCTCCTTCCTACAAGAGCTGCTGGATAAGGGTAGGACCCCATCCACGATCAAGGTTTACGTGGTGGCCATAGCAGCGTTTACTAAACCGGTGCTCGGCCAGTCACTTGGAAGGAACGATTTAGTCATCCGCTTCCTTAGGGGAGCTAAGAGGCTGAATCCTCTTAGACCTCCTTCAGTCCCTGTGTGGGACCTTTCTACGGTGTTGGAAGCCATGAAAGGTGCCCCATTCGAGCCTATCCAAACGATAGATGTTAAACACTTGTCTTTCAAGACAGTGTTTCTTCTGGCTCTCGCTTCAGTGAAGCGCATAGGGGATTTACAAGCGCTCTCAGTGAGCGCGACGTGTATGGAATTTGGGCCAAATGACTCGAAAGTCATACTCAAACCAAGGCACGGGTATGTTCCTAAATCCCTCAACACACCGTTTAGGGCACAAGTCATTTCCCTGTCAGCCCTGCCGGTCTCTAACGAGGAGAAGGACGCAAGCTTCCTTTGCCCGGTCAGGGCATTAAGGGCTTATGTGTCTCGCTCGACTGTCTTCAGACAGACGGAGCAGCTCTTTATTTCGTTCAGCGGCCGTTCTAAGGGACTAGCCGCATCGAAACAGAGTCTATCCAGATGGATA
This sequence comes from Squalius cephalus, assembly GCF_949319135.1. Classification (NCBI taxonomy): domain Eukaryota; kingdom Metazoa; phylum Chordata; class Actinopteri; order Cypriniformes; family Leuciscidae; genus Squalius; species Squalius cephalus. Next base: position 32,060,896 of record NC_137124.1, read on the forward strand.
GTTGATGCTATAGCGCTGGCTTACACTTCTAAGGGCCTGCAGTGCCCGTTAGGTGTCAGAGCGCACTCCACAAGAGGCATGGCCTCGTCGTGGGCCTGGTCCAGTGGGATTGCCTTGCAAGATATATGTATGGCGGCAGGCTGGGCCTCCCCGTCTACATTTATAAGGTTTTATAACCTAGAGGTTCCCGCCTTACAAGCTAAGCTGCTGTCGGTCTAATAAATCAGTATTGTCTGTTCTGATGCTGTCGGCTCAGAATACTGGAGCTGCTGAGCGCTGCTCGCTGATCGACTGTATAACTCTATGGGCAGTGTGTAAGACCCACAATATTCATCAGTTCAGGCCGAATTTTTCGCCCTGTCTGTATGGAATACTATTTATGTAGTTTGCGCCTTATAGGATGCTACTAAATCTGGGAAAAAAATGCTGTTCTAGCCCCCTTTTTTCCCTGACTCCCTGTGAGTTCCCTGGTGATCGTGCACTATATGAGCCTCGTGCACTATATAAGCCCCGGGCACCTGCCCTTGGGACTTTGGTGTTGGATCTCAGCACGCACAGCGTTTTACATGGGTTCCCCTAGCGTAATATACTTACGCAGTACGAGAGACCTCTCGTAAGAGAACGTGCTCGGTTACTAACGTAACCTCGGTTCTCTCTAGAAGAAGGAACGAGTACTGCATATCTTAGCCGTGCATGCAACACGCTCTGGTTTGCTTTGGCGATGAAAAACCAGATTCTATCAGCCTTCGAGCTATTTTTATAGGCCTAAGCCACACCTGTTTCGGCGGGACGTGACGCAGTGGGCACGGAGCGCCCTCATTGGGTCTGACGTCACGGGTGGCCTCGCTCGATAGGCTGCTGCAGTTGCCGCAGGTCAGCCAATAGGCGCGTGAGCCGTCTTGCCTATGTCTGCATGCTGCCGCAACGCGTTTTACATTATTACAAAATTAAGGATAATTTTTGGCTTCAATATCTCGCGGAAAAGGGATTTTCCCCCTAGCGTAAGATACTTATGCAGTACTCGTTCCCTCTTCTAGAGAGAACCGAGGTTACGTTAGTAACCGAGTACGTTTTTTCTTCTTTAAGGTGTCAAGTTCTATTTCCCCCCTTAATTTTTATTTTTTCAGGTCAAAATACTCAATTTTCTGTTGTAGACTCCATTTATATAGGGTACGGATATCACCCTGTGCCATTTTTGGATAAAAAGAATAAAATAAAATAAAATAAAAACTGTCAACACAAGCCTCAAATAAATAAAAAGGAAAAGTACTACACTGCTCACCTCTGTATCACTTTGTGCAGTAGGCCTTTCTGTAGGCCTTTACTCCTGCAACTCATATTGCAGTCAGAAATAATACATACACAACTATAAATTAAGTAAAGTTATTTATGCACTTACAAGTATACTTTTTGCAGGACCACCACCTGTTTTTTTCTGCTCAGCCTTTTTCTTGGTTGCTGTTATAAACAAACACATCATTTACCAGTGTTTTTTTTTTTTTTTTTGTAAAAGAGACTAGTATAAGTAGAAAAGATTACCATTTTGAAGAATATTCTTGTACTTCACTTTTACTTGTTCCCATGTTCTAGTGGGTCCTGAGGTGGCTCTGACATAAGAAATTATGAAATTATTAAAATACAAGAATATATACTGTAACAAGTGATAGAACCATAACATGGTGAGCACTTACGCATTTAATTTGTCTGCTACTTTTTGTCAGCCCTCTCTCCTGGCTTTTGCACACTTTGAGGTGTTCCCTGGCGTTTTAATTAAGCTTTCAAATTCAGCATAACCTTCAAGCAATAACTCTTGTTTTTCTCCCTACGGTGACCGGGTGGGGACATGTTGGGTTCACTAAGTTTCGTTGTGGCCACAACATAAACTCGTGGGAACATGATAATATGTTGTTGCCACGAGATATTAATTCGTGGGAACGTCATATTAAGTTGTGGGAAAGTGATAATAATTCGTGGCCACGGGATAATTTTGTTGAGGTAACGACATCATTATATCGTGGCCACGCGATGTAAAGTCGTGGCCTCGAGAATGATATATTTTTCTTGTGGTCACGACTTCATATTTTGAGAGAACGACATCTATTTATCGTGGCCACGAGTTATGTTGAGGGAACCACACCGGTCAATACTGTAACCATATACAGCAGTTGGAGATGGAGATCCCAGATAGCAGACCAACACTGAATCAACATTGAATGAAGATGCTCGTGTGTCATGACGTCAGAAAAACGTCTGACACAGGGTCCTCAAGTTGTGATGAATGAAACTGACCAAAAATCAACATTGATTCAATGATTGTCTTTTTCAACACTGAAAAGCATTGAAATATCAACATTGATCCAATATTATTTAGGATTGAATTTTCAACCTCAACCAAAATGATGATTCTGATGGAATTTCAACATTGAATCAATGTCACCTTGCTATCTGGGATGACTAATGAAATAACATTTTACTTTGAATTAGTAATGTCATATAAAGATATAGTGCGGTCTCTGGCATTAAGACATGGGTAATTAAGTGAAAGACACCTGAAGCGGGTCAATGACAAATAAGATTTTCAAGAAGAAAAAAATATATATTTTAAGCAAAACAGTTTTAAAATGCATTTTTATGTCCAAAAAAATGTATGGTGTTGATTTATATTGGTTTTACAGCATTTTATTCAGCATTAATTCATTATTAAACAAGATTTCTGATTTTACCACCCAGAAAATGTCAGGTGGTGCGACCATATATTAATTTAAAATAATATACATTTAATGTACTTAGCATTACTGAGACTTGTAAATATGAATCATTGTAGTGTCTAAAATGCATATCACATGGTAATTTCCCTTTCTATTTCTTTATTTATTGCCCTTTTATTCCAAATCATATAAACGGCTGCTTTTCTGTGTGTTCAAACACCCATTTTTCCATAAGGACTTTTTATGTTTTGTTTTTAACTGTAAAAATAATTTGTATACGTTATATAAAGGTTTACAGTTATATTTCTTACTTCATTTTGCAATTGCAGTGGGAATTGATACATTTAAATGTAAATTTGCTGGTTGCACCACCTGACAATGACCGGTCGCACCACCTGACGTTGTGATAAATAATGACTGATATTCACAAAATAAAAAGAAAGATATGTCAATGAATTTTATTCAGGTTTCAATTGGCTTTTTTATTTTAATATCTCAATTTTATATATAATTTTAATATTTTAATCTCAATCATATAATTACAAGAAAGTGCAAAACAATAATGCATGTTATGAATAACATTTGATCATCGCTTCTTTAAAAATATAACTTTGAAACCTCAAGGAACACATTTAATACATGCGAAAATCTTTTATATGAAATAGTGAATTAGTGCAAATATTGGGCCCAGAAACATTAATGGCAGAATTCAATCTACTGCTCATGCAATTAGATTCAGTAGTAACAGTAAGTCAAGAAAAAAAACCCATTAAGATGTAAACAAGCTTACTAATTGCAATGTACAACATACCTATCTCTATAAAAGATACATAGTTTCAGACCCCTTCTATTTTAATTAAATGAAAATATATGGGACATATAGGTGAAACTCAAAAAATTTGAGTATCGTGCAAAAGTTAATTAATTTCAGTAATTCAAGTTAAAAGGTGAATCTAATATATTATATAGACTCATTACATGCAAAGTGAGATATTTCAAGCTATGAAAACCTTTTCACAATATTCTAATTTTGAATTTGGGGTTTTCTTAAGCTGTAACCCATAATTATCAAAATTATAACAAATAAAGGCTTGAAATATCTTGCTTTGCATGTAATGAGTCTATATAATATATTAGTTTCACCTTTTAACTTGAATTACTGAAATAAATTAACTTCTGCATGATATTCAATTTTTTGGAGTTTCACCTGTACTATATCATTTGTAAAATAAATTATTTTAGTTTAAATATTTAATAGAATGGGTAATGGTTTGTTAATCATTCGAAATCATGACTAATAATTATGCTTTTCTGTAATGCTGTATGACACTGCTATCAAGTATGTATTATTAACATGTAATAACTGTAATTACCACAAAAAATAACAGAACACCATATTAACTTAAGTTGTAATGTATCTAGATATACATAATGAACATAATACCTTGCTTTTCTTTTGGCAAGGTACTCTGCCCCTGCAACTGGATCACTTTTTAAACGAGCTCTATGTCTGCTGTTTTCTCCTTGCTTGATAATGGCATTTACAAAAACAAATTAAAATAGATTAATTTAAAGATGCAATTGTTTTAGTATCAATGTTGATTATACAGTCCTATATTCTTGAAGAATAGGACTTTAAGATGGACAATATGCTCTTTAAATTGTCACTCATACCATAATAAAATATATATATATATATATATATATATATATATATATATATATATATATATATGTATATGTATATATAAATATGTATATATACATATGTAGATTGCACCTTTAAACAACTTAAAAGCGTTATATATTTATTAAAATATATTTAATATTTTCAAAAACATGAATTAAAATGACTTTTTTTTTAGTTGGTTAACTGTAACTCTGGTCGCGACACCTGACATATTGGTTGCACCACATGACATTTCAAACTCAATTCAAATCTAACAGGCATTAACTTGGACGCCTATACAAATGTTTGACCATGTGCTCAAGGTTATACATACATTTTTTAAATTAAATACACATTTTTATAATAACAACACATTTTCAAAGTTTTCCAGGGGTCATACCACCTGACATGATAAGTTGAATCAATCTCATCATTACTCAAAAATGTCAAATTATCTAATATTTATGGGAGGGTGACTAACCTTGTTACTGCATCAAAGGGGTACTCTGGAGTGTTCTCTGTGATGTCATATGCTGTCACATGGTTTTCTTAAAGGAATATTGCATAAAAATGCATTTTTATGTCGGTCGCCCTCCCTGACATTAGTAGAAGTAAATATTTCGGACAAAAGTTTTTTAAGTAATAGAATAGTTTTGAAATAGGACAGATACACTATTTCCCCTCATTTATAAGGAATTTAACATAAAATAATGCAAAATATTTGATTAAGAATTTTATTGAGAAAATTAACATTTATATCTCAGTTTTGTTCTCTGCTTGTATGTTCGGACGGTAGCACCACCTGACATTTTTGGTCTTTCCAACACCAAAACTCAAAAAAATCTATTGAATTTCAATAAAATGAAAAGGGTTTCTTATAAAGGACATATTGTAGATCCATTTGATATATGACATGTATTTATTCAAATTCTTTTTAGGAAAATAATGAATTTGGACACAAAAAATGTCATTGACCCAAGCGCATTCTTAAGTTGAATGGGCTTTTTCGTCAGAAATTTGCTGGCTTGAATGAAATACTCGGGTCACGAATAAAGTCCCGTTTAAGGAAATAAACAAAAACAAATTATGAGAAACTTAAATTAACAAATAACAAAGTAAATTATGACTGGGGTAAAAGGAGGAGCCCGTATCGCATGTGAATATTCGGTTCCCACATGTTATAAAACTGGTAGCCACGAGAAACGAATGTCATTCCCTCAACATATTAAGTCGTGGCCACGAGAAACGGATGCCGTTCCCTCGACATATTAAGTTGTGACCACGAGAAACAGATGCTGTTCCCTCGACATATTAAGTCGTGGCCACAAGAAATGGATTTCGTTCTCTCAACATACAATCTCGTGCCCACAAGATATTATGACGTTCCCACGACTTAATATCATGTTTCCACAAGTTTATACTGTATGTTATGGCCACGACAAAACTAAGTGAACCGAACATGTCCCCTCCCGGTCACCGTAATTGTGAGCAGCCAATAACTGCGTTGCTGATCAATGTTTCTACTATCGATACATATCCCCTTTTAAACCAGTGCATGAACGCGCAATTATCTCAGATAACTCAATCCAGCTATAATGATCATAACCGGCAGGTGTGTTCGAAGAACCTAATTAACCAGGGCCGGGTTTCCCGAAGCCTTCTTAACGCTACGTCATTCTTAAGTTACACCTTAAGCTGTACCTTATCGTTAATACGTGTTTCCCGAAACGTTCTTAGTTAAGTATACCTTCTGTAAGTCATATATGTTCGTAAGGTTGGTCTGGACCACTCTTAGCTTTACCTTATCACTGTTGCAGGTCTATACAAATATAATTCTGAAGTTTTAATACACACAGACAGTGTTCAATTAGGCTAATTCAAGTGTTTTCATGCAAAGAATAAAATTGTCATTACACTGATTGATTTTAGAATTTGAATTATATTATTATATACAGTACTGTGCAAAAGTCTTAGGCATGTTAATATCCCCACCCCAAAAATGTCCCCAAAAATGGTTTTAAGTCAGTTATTCATATCTTTTGCTGTAGTGTGTCAGTAGGAACTATCAGTTTACATTTCCAAACATTCTTTTTGCCATTAATTGTAATAATCCAGTGAGATTTGTGTATGCACAAGGAGTCTGACAACAGCCGGTCTGATCTGATCTCACCATCATCGAGTCCGTCTGTGATTACATGAAGAAACAGAAGAAACTGAGACAGACTAAATCCAGAAGAACTGCGGGAAGGTCTCCAAGATGCTTGAAGAAACCTTCCTGCAAAGCTACCTGAAAAACTATGCGCAAGTGTACCTCAACAAAAGCCGTTTTAAACGCAAAGGGTCGTTACACCAAATATTGATTTGGATTTGTTAATAGAAGTTAAATCATAAATAAATTAAATTTATGATTTTATTTTTGAAAGCATTCTCACTTTACAGCATTTTAACACAAGTGCCAGTACTTTTCACAGTACTGTAGCTTTGCAGGAAGGTTTCTTCAAGCATCTCGGAGACGTTCCCGCAGTTCTTCTGGATTTAGTCTGTCTCAGTTTTTTCTGTTTCTTCATGTAATCACAGACGGACTCGATGATGGTGAGATCAGATCAGACCGGCTGTTGTCAGATTCTTTGTGCATACATAAATCTCACTGGATTATTACAATTAATGGCAAAAAGAATGTTTGGAAATGTAAACTGATATTTCCTACTGACACACTACAGCAAAATATATAAATAACTGACTTAAAACCATTTTTGGGGACATTTTTGGGGTGGGGATATTAACATGCCTAAGACTTTTGCACAGTATACTGTATATTATATTATTATTTTAATAAAAGAGCGCTTTTAAAGGCCAGTGAAAGCATAGGCTACTGTCAGTTAAGTCCTATTCGGACGCAAATTTTTTCTCATGGGCTCGTCCGGTATTTTAAACATTTACAGGGGTAAGTCGGTGATTTTAGTGCCGTCCAGATCCATAATATCAGTGTTTTTTCTCACCCAACCCGTGTAAAAATCCCTGGCCAAATTAGTACCTACTGTTTTTTGACAAACAGGTCGTGTGGTAATTTAATTGCTGTCTGAATCCACATCTGTGAGTTTACAAGAAGAGATTCAAAATTCACTGTTTAAATCCTTTTTGATCACTGCCGAGCACCGTACGTAAGATGTACACTTTTATTACTGAAATGCTGGAAAGTATTTACAAGAACAATATTTCATCGCAGCTCCACCTCAGCGAACAAAAATGGGAAAGAGATGAAAGCATGTAAAATTTTTGAAATGGTTATTGTGGCAGCAATATATGTTACAATTTTAAAATATGTAGGCTTGGCTATTATAGGCTATTATAGTTTGGATTATTTTTTATAATATCCAATAGTCCTAATAAATGTAATTTCAACTATTTCTGAAGTGCTTCTTTTATAAAGAACACTGCTTTCTCACATAAAGCAGTGAAACAGCGCCTGGACGAGAGAATAATTGATTCTCGAGCCATCGATATCAACCAATTCAGCACCATCGCCACGGACAATGCCGGGTAACGTTGCACGTAAGAAGGTATATCTTAAAAAGCTTCCTAGGGTATGGTTCGGGGAACACTCCAAGAAATGGTATACCTTTAGTTAAGTTATACCTTACGAGTCTTCGTAGCGCGCTAAGAGACAACGTTATCGGGAAACCCGGCCCAGATCATGATTAGGCCTATGATATCATCTTGGATGTCTCATTTGATCTCGGATGGTTTAAGCAACGTACGAAGAACTGACAGGGCTGCATTTATTTGATCAAAAGAAATGTACTTTACTCCTGTGATGGCAAAGCTGAATTTTCAGCAGTCATTACTCCAATTTTCAGTGTCAGGTGATCCTTCAGAAATATGCTGATTTGCTGCTCATCTCAATGTTTAATATTTGTATATCTTAATATTTTTTTGGAAACCATAATACATTTTTTTTTTCAAGATTCTTTGACAAATTGAATATAAAGTTCAAAAGAACAGCATGTATTTGAAATATAAATATTTTCTATCATTATAATGTAACAATGTCTTTATTGTTTTAATGCATTCTTGCTGAATAAATGCACAAATGTTGAACTTGGCTTTACATGGACCACCTGAACAAACATTTCACTACAACAAATCAGACTTTCCAACGCTACTTGCGGGGCAAAGAGGACATTTTAGCATAGCTTGTTTGATCATTGCTTTTACTCACTTGGCTCTAATGCTGTGAGTACAATATCATGTGACCTTAAATAAACAGTTAGCGTTTTGTCATACACTCTTCAGGATAAAGGTTACAAAAGGAGTCTTTTGCCATAGCTGTCACATTCACGTTAGTTTGGACTCATTATGTTTTGTCATCACCTGCCTACATCACTCATTTGTTGTCATGGACACTAATCACGTTCAGCTGTGCACTCCTCAGTCACTATCATTAACACCTGTATATATGTTCAGTTCTGTTTCAGTTCAGTGTCTGGCCACTAGGGTAGACGTTTCTAGAGGAACAGAGTCAGCAATAGATTTGACCATAGTTTCCAGGAATGTAGCTGATAAGTGTGGGTGGGAAGTTCTTGAGGATACTACAATTGGGAGTGACCACTACCCCATTAGAGTTCAGGTAGGGGTGGAGTTACAAAAAGATGGTGAAATGAGAGGAGGGAGATGGATATTAGAAAAAGCTGATTGGGAGAAGTTTAGAGAATTCAGTGATTAGTGGTTGTCAATTGTTGAAGGAAGTATGAGTGCTGAAGAGCTATATAGGGAAATTAGCTCTCAAGTATAGTGGATGTAGCAGGGTCAGCTATTCCAAAGTCAGAACCCAGGCCTTTAAATAGGATAGTACCTTGGTGGTCAAAAGAGTGTCAGGAGGCAGTTAAAGAAAGGAATAGAACATTCAGGAAATTGAAGAAGTCCCATAATTTTCAGTGCTTGATTGAGTACAAGAGAACACAAGCTCTGGTGAGAAGAGCTGTTAGGAAGGCAAAAAAGGAATACTGGAGGATATTTTGTGACTCTGTTGGTCATATTACCCCTATAGAGAGGATTTGGGGTATGATCAAGAAAATGAAAGGAATAGACAGAAACAAAAGTTATGTTATTTTCTAGGGGGAGCATAAGACCTGAATTTAAAATTCATCTGTCAGGTAGAGCGCTGGAAGGAGTAGAGGTTTTTAAGTACTTGGGTGTATGGTTTGATAAGAAATTGACATGGGCCTTCCATATCCAGAAGATGGTGGATAAGTGTAAGACAATTCTAAATATAATGAGGTGCTTGTGTGGGGTTGAGTGGGGTGCGTCTGGGTTAGCATTGAGAACAATTTACACTGGTCTAATGAGATCAGTGTTTGATTATGGGTGTGTAGCATATGGGTCAGCCTCCAGGTCATTATTATGTAAACTTGATGTAATGCAAAACCAAGCCCTGATAATTTGTAGTGGAGCTGTCAAAACTTCTCCAGTGGCAGCCATCCAAGTGGAGGTGGGGGAGATGCCCTTGTATTTGAGAAGAGATCAGCTTGCCCTAGTGTATTGGGCTAATCTTATGGGACTTAATGATGATCACATTGCACAGCCAGTCCTAAGAAATTGTCAAGAGCGATTGAATGAGGGAGTAAAAAGCTTTGGGTGGACTATCAAACAAAAAGTGGAGAATATGGGCTTAAGTGATCTTAATATCTGCACTACAGTTCCATACTCTACAGTTCCCCCTTGGAGTTTTGAGGAATTAAAAGTGGATCTAGGGCTGCTTGAAGAAAAGCAGGAAAATGAAGTGGACAAATGGAGAGTTAGTGGATATATAGCAGAACACTACAGACAGGACATGATCATATTTACAGATGCTTCTAAAATAACTGATAAAAGGGTGGGAGTGGCACATGTGGTGCCTGAACTGGGGCTGGCTGTAGTTAAGAGGCTAAATGATGATTTGGCTGTATATACAGCAGAGCTTGTAGCTATATGGTTTGCCCTGTTATGGGTAGAAAGCAATGGGGGTAATAGACAAGCAGTCATAGCATCTGACTCTAGTTATGCTCTTCTAAGTATCCAGAATTCCCACTTAGGGTCCAGAAAAGACATTCTTCTTGATGTTTTACAGTTAGTGAGTGGATTGCAAAAGGCGGGATTTACATTTTACTTCTTATGGGTTCCAGTCCACATAGGGGTGGAGGGGAATGAGCTGGCTGATATACAGTATGCCAAGAAAGCAGCAGGTAAAGACAACATTGATGTTAACATAAAATACAGCAAAGCAGAGGTTAAGAGCATTATTAAAACAAGAACTTATGAAAAATGGCAGTCCTGTTGGGATAATGAATCCTTTGGGAGACATCTTTTTAGTATACAGTCTTGCAGATTCAGTCAGAGCTAGACATGAGGAAGTGGTGATGTCCAGGCTGAGGATTGGGCACACCAGATTTAATAGTACCTTATTTCTAATGAAAAAGCATGTTGATGGTAACTGTGAGCATTGTCTCAGGCGTAGCCCAGAAACAGTAGAGCATGTATTGATTCATTGTCAGAAATATCATCAAGATAGGCAGAGGCTTATTGCTCAAGTAGAAGCCAATGAAATTAGCTTTGAATATAGAAATATTTTACAAAGAAGTGCTGGGAAGATTTTTCATTTTTTGTTTTCTTTTTTAAAGAATACAGGGCTTTTAAAAATAATTTAATTTTTTAGAGAAAATGTAAAATGTCCAGTCCAGTGGTGGCGGTAATGCAACAAATAGTTGTCAACCGCCATTTAAAAAATAGAAGAAGAAGAAGTTCAGTGTCTGGTATTGTCTATGATCAGTGTGTTGCTATCCATTTGCCTTCCTGTTAGATATTTAGAGAATAAACCTTTTGAATTGAATCGTATACGTCTTCCTCATCTGCCTGCCAGCAACCACCCACAATAGCTATGCCATAGAAAAGTCATTTTGGGTTTCCCAAATAACCTTTCAGTAGACAGTTCTTAAAAGCTTTTTATTATTTTTTTCTTAATGTGTCAACATTTTAATAATCTAAATAACCATTTTCAACTATATAAACCTTTTGGTATTGGAAAAGTTCTATAGATGTTAAAGTATCTTCATGGAATAATAGATGCCAATAAATAAGCATTATTTATTTATTTATTTTAAGTGTGTACTATTGCTATTTGTTGGAGGAAAAAAGTAGTTTGTTACTCAAAAGCTGCACTTTTAGTAAAGTAACTGAACTACTGTCACATTACTGAAAAATATAGTTTCATACTACAATATAGTTAGAGTTGCAACTTTTAGTTAGCTACAACCCAACACTGAATTGCAGGATAGCCATGTCTCAGCTTTATCATGCTAACCAGGTGCAATAGTAAGAAAGCATCATGCCGATAAAGAAATGGAATCTCAATGACAGTCCTTTTTGTCGGATTAAAAGCAACTACATTAAATGTTATGCAGCTTTGACAAGATCTCTGAATATTCATAGACTCTCCGGGGGCAGGTGTTGACTAACTGCAACATATGGAACCAAAGAACACAAACAACTGTGCACACCACAAAACCTGATGGAGGAACACGCAGCACATTGAACCATGTGCACAGAGCATTAACTGAAATTTTGGCCAACAGGTGCGCTTGTCGAACAAGATGCATGTTCGATTTGTGATTATTAGTGTAATTCTGGCCCTGGGTAGCGCCACAGTCGGTGCGCGTGTGACTGGAATCACTGACTCGATAACACTGCACGCAGAAAATGACACGGTAGAGTCTGTAAAGGGGCCTTGAAGCTTTTCAAAGACATTCAGAGAGACATTTTCTCATGCCAATCAATGAGAGGGGTTGTTGAGATATGAGATGGAGCCTTGCTGAGGAAAAATGGGATTTTCCCAGTCTGATTTTACAGATACAGATGTGCTTTTACAGATCAATACCTACCACGGCGAGGATGAAGAAAAATGGTGAGAATTTCATTGCAATAATCTCTGTAAGATGCATTTAGTCTCTGGTCAAATATATTTAGCCTTTGCTGAAATTGCTGGATCAAACACAGTTACAGTATGTGCTATGAATAAGGGGTATATATACCCAATACTATCATATCAATGTTTTCACAATATCATTACAAATGTCTGAGATATTTAATATATTTAGAGCAACTTAAAAACAATTGTAATGAATGGCCTTAATCAAAATGACCTAGACATCAGAAAACCTTCCCCCTCTCCCCTGTTGTCATCAGCCCTAAAACCAGTTCTCTTCAAAGGCTATCACTTCGGCTCCACTGAACGATCTCAGCAAGAGACTCTGTCTACAAGCCTCAAAGACAGCACAGGAGACACTAGCCATTTGGTTAAAGACTATAGAGACAAACTCCAATACACAAAGGACATTTATTCCATTCTTACCCACAAACTTTTCCCAAATGTTTATAGTATTTCTCCTGTGTTTTATGCATGGCCCTATGTTTTATTAGCCTAGTTATGATTCTTTAGTTATGTAGAGTAACTTCCAATGTTGATATCCAAAGATGATGTATCACTGCTTTAATGTCTTCAAATCCCCTCTTTCTTAGTATCAAAATAATTCCCTTTTGATTTTATAATCAATGGTGTACAACAGGGGTGCTCAATCCTGCTCCTGCCGATCGACTGTCCTGCACAGTTCATCTCCAACCCTAATCAAACACACCTGCCTTTAATTTTCAAGTGATCCTGAAGACCTTAATTGGTTGCTTCAGGTGTGTTTGATTAGGGTTGGAGATGAACTGTGCAGGACAGTCGATCGGCAGGAGCAGGATTGGGCACCCCTGGTGTACAACATGTTTTGATAAATTGCATCATAAATATTTGTACCATACTTTTGTGTAAAGACTGCACAAAATCTCCATGCCAGCATGAACATGCAAATGGAGATAAGATGGAACAAAGACTTTCTCCAGGTCATCTTAGATTGGTCACCTCAACAAATGGATGTGAACTGATAGGACCTTTAAAGGACAAGTTCAGTATTTTACACTTAAAGCCCTGTTTACAGATCGTTTCTGATGAAATAGAATGGTTAAGATTAAAATTTGGACACATGCTGCTGTATCGAGAATTTTAGGTTTCTTTCACTTTCAGGTTTCAGTTTCGGTTTCATTTATTAAACCCTTATATCGACACTTTATTGTCTCTGTGTTTGCCACATATTGAAGTCACTTAAACATCTTGATCTAGCGATACCTATGCTATTACCCTGCTAGAACTTTATTTACTTTTGCTGGAAAAGGTTATTCTTTCTTGGCCAGGAAGATAAAATATTTCCTAGGATTAATAATTGATTATGATTTCTGTTCATTGGATGAACTGATTAAATAATTGTACTATTAATTCTGCTACAGTCAATTCTAAAAAATAATTACAATATTTATAATTAATTATAATCAATTTAAAATGAAATATAAATATATATTGTATACTGTAACTCGTTACACAATTATTTAAAGGAGTAGTTCACTTTAAAATGAAAATCAGCCCATGATTTACTCACCCTCAAGCCACCCTAGGTGTATATGACTTTCTTCTTTCAGACGAATACAATCAAAGTTATATTAAAAAAATATCCTGGCTCTTCAAAGTTTTAAATAAAGGCCTTCTGAAGCAAAACGATGAGTTTGTGTAAGAAAATATTAATATTTAAAACTTAATAAAGTAAAATAACTAGCTTCCGGCCAAACGAACATACGGATTCCATTTAAGTGTAAAGCACAATTTATGTGAGTAATGCAACATACTGCTCATATTTATGCTATGCCATGACGCACTACGCTACTTATGACATCATAAGTTTCGTAAGTTGCGCATTAGGGGCAAGTAGACTGAGTATGGCCGTTTGGCCATTTTTACTTTGTAAAATTTTACTTAGTAACGTGTTAAATATGAATATTTTTCTTACACAAACTCATCGTTTTGCTTCAGAAGCCCTTTATTTACCCCCCGGAGCCATGTGGAGATTGTTTATGATGGATGGATGCACATTTTTGAGCTTCTATCTGTTAGTTGCAATCCATATATATATAAAACATAATATAAAACTTGAGCGCACACATTGTGTGTTCATTCACTCGCCGTGCGCTCTTGTCTTTTGTGTTTTGTGAGTGCTTGGTTCATATTTTCTTTGGCCAGGCGCTCTTGTGTTTTCATGTTTTGTGTAGCATGCGGTTTGTTTACACCGTCCGGCGTCCGCGTGCTTGTCGCATGTCATCGTGTTTTGTGTGAACACTGTAGCATCTGGACCAATCAGACACACACAAATTATTCATTATATTTACTGAATAATCCAGCAAACTCACTCTCCCAACAAAGGTCTATGAAACTTCCCCCCAAAACTAGCTTCCCAAATGAAGCAAACAAACTGGCAGAACCCAGTGTCCTGTTACGGGACACATTAAGACTAATAAGACTTTTTACGACCCCAAAAGGAATTTGCAAAGAGATGTGACTCTCACTTAATTCTTGCTCAGAAGGAGAAATATATTATATATATAACCACTTGAGAAATGTATAAACGTGTATCTAATTTTCCCATCTCATGATTTTCCTTTCATGTGGTTTGGCCTATGTATTCATTCTCTCTTTTAAACTCTTTTGGATTAATGTTTCAGACTTGCATACTATGGTTAACCAAAATCATATGTGTAGCATGTTTAGTCTCTATAAACTCCAATCTTCAATCGTCCCCCATTTGTTAATTTGCATTACATTTTGCTAACTTTGTGATGCATTCGTATTATAAGAATCTTGAAGATTATTTTGTTAAACACCCAATCAAATTACATGTTCAGTGGCCTGCTTGAACAAAAGGTTGTAAAGAAATTCCCTCCAAACGGAACAACTTCTTATTGGCTCACAACCCTCCAGAGGGTGTGACATCTTCACACTTTAAAAATCACTTATCACAAGATCACGTATCTTAGTCCTTTTCTTAAATGCTGATGTGAAGATGATGATGAAATAGAAGTCTTCCAGGGACCCCAAGCTTGTGCCAGGCTGCGGCCTTGACTTTCCATTCACCAAAGAATGCTCTCCTGCCTAATTGTCTAACCCCACCCATCTTGTTACTTGATTATTGGTTCAGTTGCTCCACCTGTCTCTCCCTCTTAACCTCCCTTGTTTGCTCCCTATTTATTCTTCTTGTGTGTGCAGTCTTGTATGAGTTCAAAGTCAAGGTCAAGGTCAAGTCAAGTCGGTAGCTTTGATTATACTTAAAATTTAAGGCAGCAACTGAACTTAAGTTTTTAAGTTGAAATTTTTTTTCTTTTTTTTTTTTTTTTTTTACAGTGCAAGAATTAGCCAAGATGAGCTGCTAGTACAGAATTATATCATATAACTAGCTTGTATAGTTTCTTTCATGTAGATATGATCTTATTCTTTCATCCATTGACTTAATACCAGTGACCCACAGATCCCTTGTGGTACACTTGATCTAATGGACAATCGCTGTAATTGATAACAGGCCTTTTCTGAGAGCTTTTTCCTGTGTTACCATCTGTGGTTGCTACAGAACCAATTGCTGAGCTGGCAGGTTGAAGCATGTAATCTCTTCGGGCTCTTTAACCCTGATGGGCATTATTATACATGTGTCTGATCTCTGAAAAACATCAGTGAGAAAACATACAGGGCACTGCTGTTTGGTATACCACACTATCCTGATTAAACAAGACATTCAAAGCAAACAATATAATAACATACATGATATTCACATTAAATAACATGCACAGTCTGGACTTATGGTATGAATTTGTTTGACCAACCAGTCCAAACAAACTGTGTATGAGTGGAAAAATAAAATATCCAAACAATTAGTCTCTGCTGGAGCAATGTAACAAACTTTGATGAGCCACAGCTCCCACACCACATAAAAATTATAAAGCAAAGATGATATGACACTGAATTTAAATCAGAAAAGAATAAAGAAGGTGGGATTAAGGCCTATTCATGGTAAACAACATAGCAGTGTGTATCGGGGGATATACAGAAAAAAATGTAAATGTATTTAATTGTTTCAATTCATAAAATTCATTGGGAAAAAAAAGAAAGCTAATAAAAAAGGTAATTAAGTCTTTACATAGTCAATAATACTAAAACAATTAAACAAAAATCACTAAACCACTGGCCTGCTGTAAATCTATTAGTGTAGATTATGAAATGTGCTGAGCTGAGTTCTGCAGGTATGGATGTTGTGAAGCTGATAAAAACCATTTAGCTCATGTTTTATTCAGACAGTCATGTAAATAATAAATTAGCTGTTTCTGAAGCACCACTCAACTCTGATTTCTGTTTACTTATTGATGGTGACAAACATTACACATTAAACAAGACTCAAAGGAAACAGTTTAGAATGACGAGCTGGAGTTGCACTGTTCAGAGAGGAAAAGAGGGATCTGATCAAGAGTCTCTAATAAGCTGCAGAGTAAATGTGGGTTTGCCTGATTACTACCTTGATTCCCTGCACATAATTCTTAACATATGTAACACATGGTAACATCATCATACAGTAGCTTACTGCACATATAAACTGTATGGAAGAAATTATATACATTTAAATCACAGAGACGTGTAAAATTATTCAGTGGATACAATGTCTAATGAAATACACTGACACCTTATTTTTGTCCTATCAAAAGTAACTGAATGCCCTGCAACATATATTAGCCTACAGTAATCATAATTGTATTTAAAACATATAAATGTACATGTATATGTATAATTATGTCATTCTAAAATATATATTTGTTTATATACACACTATAAATGCATATATTTGAAAATAATACATTTTCCACTTAAAAAAAAAAAAAGTTCCATACATACATAGCCTAGATCTACGCGCCCCCTAAACCCACATAATAAAGATGGACAGTGACATAGACATTTGCACAAATTAAGCATACGCTCCATACTGAGGTATTATCGAAATATAAATTTTAATAACGAGTGATTATTTAACAAAAGGTAAGTAAAACGGTCAGGGTTACATTTTAGACACACACACCTCTGAAGTGATAGAAAAGTCCACTCGCAAGACGCAACCTGCATTGCTGTACAAGGCCGAAGTCCACCATTCTCCAGTTGAATGGTTGCTACACACACATAGTTTAGATGTGTCCGTGGCTGATGGCCAACCAACCGCCCGCAGCCAGAGTCTAGCCCTGGCAGTATCGTGGGGAAAGATGCACTTGAACTTTTGCACCAAGAAAACAAACGCGCATCCCATCATTGCCTCTCTCATCTACTACGCGATATCACAGTTTGACATGTATGTCATTGGAAAGTTCCACGTGGTGTCATGAATAATTAAGAGGCAGTGTCTTCTCATTGGATAAGAAAACTCAGTCTCATGAATAATTATGAGACACCGATGAGTCATCAAAGTACTACAGTGCTCTGCCACGTCACAGCCTGTGACGTGGACACGATGAAGATTTTAAACCCGGAAGATGAAAATAGCATAAAAAAAATAAAATCTAACCATTTTCCCCCTACTATTAAATCTAACAGATGCTAAGATTGTCTTCAATGGTGTTCAACACACATACCTCTGTTAAAATCTCAGAAATGTTGGTTTAGGGTTTCATGACCCTTAAGATGTGTTTTGGTCGATCGGATCACAAGTGGATGATGCAAGTGTAAACGTGGTCTAAAACAATTTGAGCTTGTCCACTTTCTAACACTTCTTGAGGTAGTCGAAAATGCATTCGACCGGATTGCTTTTGTAGTGTAAATGCTCATGTGGTCGTATGTGTTTGAACCGCCACAAAAGACCGCCTACTCTGACCTAACACGTAAACATTATGAGAAGCATGCTGGCCAGGCGGGATTTAAACTTGGCTGGTGACCCAAGTTTGGTTTGAAGACCAAGCACAGTGTTTTCTTACCATTCCTGATTTCTAACACACACTCGCAGCGTCCGGTGTGGTCTTGCGGCTATCAGAGAAAAAAAAAACGAAAGCTCCTGCTCTCCGTATGTTTTTCCATCGTCTCTGTGCGCGTTCATATGTAAATTGATCAGGCTTATTTTGTCCATTAGATCGAAAGATCTGAAAAAACCCATATATCTATCCACCCATAGACCCTCCCCTAAAAGAAATCAGGCCAGAAATTGCCGAAAGTGAACAAAAGTGATGGATTAAAACACCAGGTGTAAACGGGTATGTGTCTGCCTTCTCTACTTGTGATACGATCCAATCGACTTAATACCAGGTGTAAACAGGGTCTAAGATTTGCAGAAGAAAGCCAAACTCAACAGGAAATGTATTAAAATCAATGAAAGAATGCATCTGCCATTAGATTTTATGCTCTTGCTCTCTTCCAATATCTCTCTCTATGAAGACACAGCATGTAAGGCCCAAATCCACAGTCATCGGAGTAACAGGCACAGGGCTTTTGGACAGCTTTGGACCCATTTGTTAGGGAAGCATAGGAGATTATCCAGATCAGGGCCCATTTGTTGGGGATCTCAGGGCCTCTCCAATACTCAAATCCCTCCAGGTCTCAGGACAAAATGTCACTTAATATCTGGCAATGTGATGATTTGAGAATTTGGACTGTTTTGGCAGAGCTCCATTCAGGAGATTGGTTTGCTGGCTTGACAGACCCACACCAAATCAACAATGACATTTTCCTCATCGCTTCATGCAAACTGTGGGGCCATTTGCATGGTCTTCATGCAGTCCTGATCAAACACATAACTGCACAGTTGGGTTGACTCTCTGCAGTGAAATTAACCATCATTACCATCATAACATTTTTTAATTTGGCTGACGCTTTTATCCAAAGCAATGGACCGCATTTTCGGGGTATATAATGTTTATCAGTCTATGTTCCCTAGAAAATCAATCCCATGATATTGACACCAGATTTATGCTTTCACATTTATGCTATTAAATTGTAACGGTGGTGACCCGATAATAAATTTAAAAAAATCTACAAATGATTTAGTGTAGATTAAAGTTACTAAATTTGGGCACCAGACAGGAGTAACTCTGTCAATATTTTAAGAAAAATAGCCCATATAGCATAAATACCACCAGTTACATACATCAACTCAAATCCAAAGAACCAATGAAAAAAAAAAACATTTTAAATTCTCACTCTTGGTTAATAACCACAAACAAACAAAAACCGCAACAATCTGACAAATCAAAGTTCGGTCAATGCTGCATACATTTCCATTTCAAAGACCACAGATTCAGGAGTTCCATACTCCCATGAACAAGATCAGATTTTTGCAAAGGAAGAAACAGAAATGTACATTTTTGTTATGGGGCAAGAAAAAAAAAAAAAAAAAGCAAACCGAGTAAATAAAATAAAATTAATGTTACTCACTGCTTATTCTGAGAGGAACCATACTACGGGATAAAGGGTGTGTGTGGAAAGTACAGAGGTGAATTGTGTGATTGTTTTGGGTAAAGACCAGCCACGTATCCAGCAAAGCCACCACCTTCAGCAATGGTGAACTTTTGCTGGTGAACGGAAACAGCAACAGCTTCGATAGGGAAGATCCAGACGGTTGTTAACCCAGATCGTGGTTTTAAACGCTCCGCACTGAAGAAGACATTGTGGAGAGCTGTATACTCTCCTGCATCCGCTCCAGCAGTGGCACAGCGTTCTACCCACTGATGACTACGTCACCGCCGCCCAGGTAAGTGAAAATATGTTCACCTTCCTTCTCGTTTACTGTTCCTCCGCATGCACTAGATTCCACTCGTCTTAAAGCCTCCTGTCCACTATCTAGCTGGGATAACTTAGATGCAGCCTTGGCACTTTACCAGGCGAGGTCGCTGTTACTGAAGCTTCGAGTAATGAACCAATTTTCAAATCAATTCTTCTAAGTGGTTGTTCAGTACTTCACTAAAGCTTAAAGGGTAACTCAACCCCTGGTCAGAGCATGACTCCACCCACTGGCAATATTTGAAAAATGCAAAGTGTGCAGAGCCCAGTGGAGATAGAGGGGAACGACTGACATCTCTATCTTTTCATACAGATTACATGAACAGAGAATATTTTGTTTTCGTTTTGAATTAGATAATTTAATAGCAGAGACTTAAATGTTTATAAAGATATATTACTTATGCCTGTGTGACTAGTATTCGCTGAGTTTTGTTTAAGTTTAGAGACGTGCTCCAGAAAAAAAGTTCACGGCGACGGAGAGGCAGAAAGCATACCGTTTATTTTCTTTATTTTACAAAAGCACAATGTTTTGTTTCAATTGTAAGTGGGCACATAAAAAGACATTTAACATTTTTTCATATTTCTTAAGTATGACCATAAATGTATGTCTGTATGACCATAAATGTATTTTATGTATTTTATGTATTAAAGAGTATTTTAAGTCTATTTTGCTGCTATGTGAAAAAATCCAGCAAAACGCGCCGGCGCGTTAGTCGACCCCAGAGGGATAACTTTAGCCTTATGGGAAGGAACATAAATTGTGACTAAAAATATATGCTCACTCACATCAAGACGCCACTGCGGTGGTGGAGTCCATGCAGGAGGAGCAGCATTTGGCACTGTGTCACTTTTCAGTGCGAGCAGTGGTATTGCATCCAGCAACACTACACCTACGTCCCATCCTAACCACTAAACTAAATACAGATAAAGCTAACTTGAAGCTATCCTAACTGATGCAATACTATGCTACTAACTAACTATGCTTCTAACAATACTACACTAACTGTGAATTAACTACCTAGGCTACACAAAATAATCTAAATAACTATATAAATGTTATGATAACTAGATGCTAATATACGCTATCCTGATCGTTTTCAATACTCGCAATTCCAACTCCTGACTCGCTACAGTGGTTTTGACGGAACAAGATGCTTTTATACCAGGGGCTACCAAGGGCGAGCTGGTGTCCTCTTAGTCACAGGGCACCACAACTTCCAATAGGAAAATTCAACTGCAGTAGCCAGTGCCGTTCAACCTGAAGAGGGCAGCACTCAGACGTTTTTAAACCATATATTGTAGAATTAAAACACTTTATACCCAAATGTCAAAAAATGTACTCGAATCAATGAACAGCACTAATAAAATCCCAGTGTTACAAATCATTAACTAAAAAAAAGTTGTTTTAGGGTTTAGTTACCCTTTAATTTGCCCATCACTAGCATTCGGCTTGCATTGAGGCTTTTCGGTTCTCACCTCGTCATGCGCACTTGTAACCACAATCTACACGTCTTTTCCAGCACTTTCTCCTCTCCCTCATTTAGTTTAAATTCTTCCTTTTATACAGAGGTGTCAAGTAACGAAGTACAAATACTTCGTTACCTTACTTAAGTAGAAATTTGGGGTATCTATACTTTACTGGAGTAATTATTTTTCAGACGACTTTTTACTTCTACTCCTTACATTTTGACGCAATTATCTGTACTTTCTACTCCTTACATTTTAAATATAGCCTCGTTACTCCTATTTAATTTCGGCTTGTTTTCATTCCGGCTTGTCGTCGTTAAAAAAAAAAAAAAAAAAAATTGGCCAATTACACAAACGGTTTAGATCTGACTCCCGCCTCCTGAATACACATCGCTAAACTGATTGGCGTTGTGGTGTCTTTCTAACTTGTGAGAGGCTGTAGTCACATTTGGTTGTGCGCAGGGCCAGAAGTCCTCCGAAGGAAACCTAGATGCAGTAAGCGAGGGAGAAATCGGGGCAAATCGCGTCAAATATTGATTGAGAGAGAGATATATGTATATGTATATATATGTATATGTATGTGTATGTGTATGTATATATATATATTTCAATGTACCCTTTGAGGGACATGCACAGAATGTGTTTAGTATCTGCATCTACATCATAATTATCCTGTTTACTTGTATTACTATATCAGATGTATTAACTCCTTGTTGTTGTTTATATTTGTTCTTATGCTTTGGCAACACAGATGCATTTTTTTTTTGTCATGCCAATAAAGCAACATGAAATTGAAATTGAAATTGAAATTGAGAGAGAGAGAGAGAGAGAGAGAGAGAGAGAGATTTTTTTTCCTTACATTACTTTTACTTTTATACTTTAAGTAGTTTTGAAACAAGTAGTTTTATACTTTTACTTTAGTAAAAAGCTTGAGTTGATACTTCAACTTCTATGAAGTCTTTTTAAACCCTAGTATCTATAGGCCTACTTCTACCTGAGTAATGAATGTGAATACTTTTGACACCTCTGCTTTTATATGATTACCTAATTTCCTTTTCCCCAGTTGGCAATGAGATGACATTGATTTAATTTGTCCTTTGTAATGTCGTTTCAGCTCCGGCCACAAAATCCTTCCCATTATGTGCCCTTAATTTTTGCTTCTTCTTCTTTTTTTTTTTTTTTCTTTTTTTTTAAGAACTCAAAACATTCTTTTAATCTAGGTTAATGATAATCTCTGCGTATATCAACACATGTTAACCTTTCAAGCTGTTTTATTTAGAAATTAACTAGTGACTCTTACTAGTGATTTTTTACAGAAGAATATTGATAATCAAGCAGATTTGGTTACCACTGACTTGGACTGTTTAGACAAAATGTGAATTTTTTGGTAAACTATATATCTTTAACAAATAGCACCTAAAATGTGCGTTAGCGTTTATCCGAAGTGGTTTGTATTTGAATGTCACACACACCAGTTCTTCTTAACACTCTGAATTTGTTTCTCTCAGAGTGTACACACAATATAATACCATAACACACGCACACAAACAACCAGAGACAGGACATTCCTCTCCACATGTGCATGAGTGTTAACCTTTAATTGTGTGCTATTGTGGGCATCCTTTAAACAAATACTCTCTACGATGGAGAACAACATAATTGTACTATTATCTGTCTTAGGGGAAATTGCTATCAGCCCAGCACGTCCTACCTTCTCTTTGCCTTGTCTAATGGGAGCACAGAGTAATTTTGCTTTCTCCTAGACAGTGCCTTTGATAGAGTGATAGCAGCAGAGCACTTTCTCCAAACACAGTCTGTTTTCATTAAACTGCTAATCTAAAATCAATCAAGCAAAGCAGGTTTACTGGCCGAGAGGCTTTTCCTCTTTTTTTGCATCATCCATTTAACCCCCCAACTCCATTTCACTCCATCACATTCTCTCAGAAATGGGGAAGGGTAAAAAAAGTCCATAATGTACTTAATAAATTCTGTATTTTCCGTCATTTCACTGTATTTAAGGTACAGTAAATGCAGATCACCTAATGTGTGTTACTACAATGCCAATGACCTTTCACTGCCTCACTCTCTCTTTTCTCGGGTGAGTGATACCTGCCAAAAATTATTCATTAGCCTGCTGCCACTCTGCTGATGGGCTGCTGGAACATTGCCCAGACCTGCACAGAATCAAAACATGTCTTTTAAAAAGCATATTTGTGTAAAATCAATTTAAAATAAATCTGACATTCTCTGTTCTGTCCATGTCCTCTGATATAAAAAGCTTTTAATTTCCATGGCATTTATGAAATATTTACCTAAAAGCTGTTACAGGATGACTGTGAATTGGCTATTTCAGTTATTTGTAGCAGGTTTAATGTGAAAGAGGACAAATATAAAGCGTAGCATCAGTTCTGGCAGGTCACGTTAGTCAAGCTCGCATCAGCTGACTCTCACTCGTCTACCTATAGGAATACAACGCCTATCATATAAGCTCCTTTTTATCAGCAGCTATCGCATTCTCAGGAGCTAATTACCCTCCTCCATCCCCAGCTCCTCCTCTCGTCAGTCAGGATTTGGCATTCTGATTCTCCTTGAATCAGAATAAATTCTCGAATTATGTTGTACTTTAAAATCTTGAATTAATGATATCTGCAATACATTCATGTTGGTTCTGTTCTGTTTACCCTAAGGGGGGTTATTGCTGCTCTCCCCACTCTTATCCATGCTAGGCTGCATGAATGCGCAGGGAGTTCTTGCCCAGAACAGAACCATACCGAATCCAAACTGTATGCTAATTGTCAGTCGTATTTGACGATTGTAGTCCTGACAGAAAGAGCTGTTTTCATCATTGATGGAATGTTATGATCCCGTTATGATTTATGACTGTTAAAGGGATAGTTCACCCAAAAATGAAAATTCTATCATCGTTTACTCACCCTGAAGTTGTTCCAAACCTGTATGAGTTTCTTTGTTCTGCTGAACACAAAGGAAGATATTTGGAAGAATGTTTGTAACCAAAAAGATCTCGGTCCCCATTGACTACCATAGTATATATTTTTTCCTACTATGGAAGTCAATGGGGAACGAGATCTGTTTGGTTACAAACATTCTTCCAAATATCTTCCTTTGTGTTCAGCAGAACAAAGAAACTCATACAGGTTTGGAACAACTTGAGGGTGAGTAAATGATGACAGAATTTTCATTTTTGGTTGAACTATCCCTTTAATAACTTTTTTTTGTTCACACGATTTTCGGTATCTTTAACTACTATGAACTTACTTATAGGTACTATGTACTTATTGTGTTCATGTTGGATTGCAAAACACTTTTGCTGATATTGAGGTGGGATACAGGTAAGGTTAGGAACAGATTTTGTGGTATGGTTAGGTTTAAGGGTGGGGTAAGTTGCAAGGCAAGGGCTAACAGTGTAATTACAGTATAGCTGTAATTACATAAATAAATTTCAGACGTAATTACATGCAGGTATTTTTTTTTTAAGTAAAAGTGCAATGTAAAAACATGTATACACAATAAATGCATTGTGTCAAATAATTTAAAGGGATCATCAAATTTCCCTTGATCTTTTGACATGTAAGAGGCCATTGTGCTATAAAAACATCCTTTAAGTCTCAGAACTCAAAGCTTCATTGTTAGTCCAAAAACTGCTTTTATTGAAACCAAGCTCAGAAAATCACTTGTTTCAGACTTTGTCACATTATGATATTATAGTGAGACGAAAGACCACCTCTGAAGAATCAGATCAATGCCTACTTCTACATCACATCGCATGTTTGGCCCACCCACACATTAGTGAGATGAGAAAGAGAGAAGAGAGATACAGGATCACTGGACTAAAAATAACATTACCTTCCAAGGGATCCTAATGCTAGGAAAGTGGTCATTTATTTTCAACTACTGTATGTGAATGTACAGCATTATTTGTTTGTTCTGTACATTTCACTGTGGGTTCTTTGGTAAATCAGTTGCGATTTCGGTGCAGGCTTTGCTAACAGACGTTAGCTAAGATATAGCCTAGACTCGACAGTAATGCACAACATGTAAGCCTAATCTATGATTACATTGAAGTCTCACATCAGACATTCCTCTTCCAACAGAGCGTTCAAATCAGAGGGCTAAAATCAGGGTAGAAAATAACCTATTATTTCTAAATTATGACCATTTTTGATGTAAAAATCCTACTAACATTAAAGTGCACCTTATGAGTCATTATAAAATAATACAAAAAAGAAGTTCACCACCCATTTAAATGTATTATAAATGTAAATATTAGTACAAGGTAGTTAACAACACTTAATATAAAGTTTTATTGTCTTTTTTTGAGCTTGGCGGTGTCCCTATTCCCTTTCATCATGGAATTGAGCTCTGTGAATACACAATATATTTAGTGTTATGTAGCAAATTAGCTCTATGAAATATTAATAATCAATAATAACTGGTTATAATTGATTATGAATATTTGGATCAGTTAATATACTGTCGTAAATTAATATTACAATCAATTAACCTGTTTGTCCTGTGAACACTCAGGATTAATTGTTTATTAACTCTAAGAAATGTACATTTCCGGGGCATGGGAAATGTCTTTCTTAATTTACAGTACTACTAAGAGCAGTAGCAAAAATCTAAATGATTAGTGACTCCAGTTATGAGCTTGAGACACGGACAACTTTACGTGTAACATGAACAAGATTTTATTAACTAGTCTAAAAACTTAAACTACTCTAACATACACACACATACATGCATACAGTTTACCAAGGGAAAGAAAGCTGAAGCAGAATACAGGAAAGCAAGAAATTAGCATTGTTTGAAATTCAGCAGATCAACAGCCTTGAGCAAACCATGTTTGAAATTCAGCAGATCAACAGCCTTGAGCAAACCATCAGTTTAGTTCTAACACGCCCTTCTTTAAAGGGGTAAGGATACTTAATGTATCAAATAATGAGACTAAGTTTGATACTTGCATGTCTCGCCCATTTGAATTAAACTGTCATGATGCAATCTGTTGAGGCTCCAGTTGATCTTTGCTGATGTGGTCTTGATGAGAGAGAACCAGTGGGTTTCAGAGTATCTTTGGTGAATGGAAAGACAAGGCCGCAGCCTGGCACAAGCTTGGTGGGTCCTTAGAAGCTTCTAGTACAGCATCATCTTCATGTCAGCATTTCAGAAAGGGACTAAGCGAGAGCTAAGAGCTGATCAGTGACTTTAAAGCGTGAAGATGGCACAACCTCTGGAAGTGTGTGAGCCAATGAGAAGATTTCCCTTTGGAGGGAAATTTTACGACCCATTGTGTTCTAGCAGGGCATTTGAATATGTACTTCCATTGGGTGTTTAAGAAAAGAATCCTTAAGATTCTTATAATACTAATGCGTCACAAAGTTAGCAGAATGTAATGTAAATTAACAAATCGGAGACGAAGATTGGATTTTATAGAGACCAAACATGCCACAGATATGATTTTGGTTAACCATAATATGCAAAGTCTGAAACATTAACCCAATAGAGTTTACAAGAATACAAAAGCCACACCACATAAAAGGAAAATCATGAGATGGGAAAATTAGATACATGTTTACACATTTCTCAAGTGGTTATATATAGAATATATAGGATTACAGGGTTTGTTTTTCTTCCTCTACAAGAATTTAAGTGAGATTCACAGCTTTCTGGACATTCCTTTGGATCGTAAAACTCTTATCAGTCCCAGTGTGTCCTGTAACAAGACACCGTGTCCTGCCAGTGTGTTAGCTTCATTTTGGATGTTAGTTTTTGGGGGAAGTTTCACATGCATTTGTTGGGAGAATGAGTTTGCTGGATTATTCATTAAATAAATGAATAATTTGTGTGTGTCTGATTGGTCCAGACGCTACAGTTACATAGAAGAAAGAAAGTCATACAGGTTTGGAAGGATATGGCAGTGAGTAAATTATCACAGAATTAAACATTTTGGGTGGACTATCCCTTTTCAGTACACCAGAGTTGTGCATATTTCAGAATTTACCTATAGGTAAGCCCCCGGTGACTAACTGTCTTACAATGATTGCTGTGAGCGTGAAAACCTTGTCCCAAGAAAACTCTCGTCGAGGAGCATTCAAGTGGGACTTAAATATGCAATGGAGGGATATATAAAATATTTTAATATAAATAATGGTAGGTAACAAGATTAATTTGGAAGCCAGGGTTTACAGATCACAATGCAAGCGAGAGAAGCCTCATGTTACGGTCGTCACGATCGCAGATGACAACTGCCTGGATCAATACGGTTCATTTACCGCAGGTTAAGATTAAATTAATTTACATTTAACCAGTTTAATATGGAGAGTAGGGATGGGCGATACCAGACTTTTTAAATTCGATACGATACCGATATTTTTTGGTACAATTTTAACATAAAATACAGATACCGATACCGATTATTTTTTTAATTGTACATGTGATTTTTTTTTTTTTTTTAATAATGTCAATTTTTTTGTAAAATTTGATCATTACACTTACATGCAAATTACATCCACATGACACATACTGGCCATTAATAAATTTATTACAAAAGCAAATTTTACAACAAACAAATAAATGTATGATTTCTGAATGATCATGTTACTGAAGACTGGAGTATTGGCTGCTGAGAATTCAGATTTGCATCACAGGAATAAATTACATTTTAAAATATATAAAAAAAAACAAAAAAAAAACAGTCATTTTAAATTGTAATAATATATGTATTACTGTGTTTACTGTATTTTTGATCAAATAGATGCAACAATTGTGAACATAACTATTTTTTTGAAAAAAAATAATATTACAGACCCCATTAGTATGTGTATTATATAATATAACATGTGTGTTGCCCGAAGGCTAATGTATTAGGCTTTTACCCTAATGTAGCCTAACGAAAGAGAGAGAAGGAGATAATAACTGAATGTGCACTCTGTAGTACCTGGGTAGGGTCTGCCTCCCTGAAAACTCTCCTGCAACGTCTTTTGACGGACAGAGGGTGGAGCGGGAGACTGGGCACTGTTGGCAGCTTGTTTTTGTTCAGCCTCTTTATACATTTCAGGGTGTGTTGTTTTTAAATGTTTAAATAGGTTGCTTGTGTTGCTGCTGTGTGAGACTTTCTTGTCACAAATATTGCATCTTGCAATATATTTGTCTGCCGTTAAAAAGTAGCACCACACCACACTTCGCTTTCTTTCTGCCATAGTACCATTCTGTTAATGCGGAAGTGTGCAACTAGTGTGTGATACGTGCCGTGTACATGACGTGTACGTGTGGGCAGGGCACGTCGCTCGCTTATCTCACGGGCCAGCTAAATATGTCAGGGAGGGGTGTTTTCTATTTAGCACAAACCTTAAAGAGAAGTACCAAAAACACTTAGTGATGCAGAAATTATTAATATAATTTTAATATCGATATTTTTGTAGAGGTATCGATACCAAGTAAGTATCTTGTGAGTATCGATACTGCAGCATCGATCTGCCCATCCCTAATGGAGAGGCACTGAAATGTAGACCTTTGTGTATGGGTTTTTGACCTACACTGTACATGACGTGAGAACAGTTAGCTATTTAGGTTTGTACATTAGCATGGACTCACTAACTTTAATTGTAACTTAATGAGAGTATGACAATATAAAAAAGAACGTTTTCATCTTCATTGGGATTTGGGTTGAATCCTTAGGAAACCAAGTTACTGCGCCTATACTGTCACCATTATGTTTTGTCAGTTTCTGTTTTCAAGGACCTTCAGTTTGTTTTCATTTGTCACGTGTCTTTGGTTGCGGTCATTATTAGTTCATTTGTACCAGCTGAGTTCTATTAATCATCCCATTTGTGTGTCCTTAAGTTGTACATGTCCGATCATCGTTACGTTAAGTTGTGTTTAGCATCGCCTGTCTGCCTGCCTGAGGTGTTATTATTAAACTTTGTGTGTTTTGATCTTGACCCGTCTGTCTTTGTCTTCCTGCCTGAACACGAGTGTGACACCCACATCATTGATATTATAAATAAGCCGGGCTTCAGTCTTATTGCGCAGATAATTGGTCCGTTCGGGCAAATCTTATCACACTTTTGAAACATACTGGTGAACGTGCACACAGAACGGTGATTCAATACATGAATACCCATGTCCATCCTCTCAGGATACCTGGAATCAGTGTTACAAGTACCCCATGCACATCGTTTTACCATTTTTTTAGCATAATCTTCAAATGTGTCTCTATGGTGCTGAAACCTAAAGATGTCCGAGTTCCAGTCCCCCGCAACTGATACTAAACTCCCATTGGGTCATCTGCATTCGAGGGGAGGGGCTTACTGATAGGTCAGTTGAAGAATTGGGTCCCTTTCAATGAACAAGGTTAATGCAATCTAGGAAATCAGCTAATATAAAATAATAATAATAATAAATAATATTTATATTATTTATAGACCACCATATTTCCCAAATTTCTGTTATTTGTTAACTAAATATAACTTCTTATGACATTTTTTTTTCAAACATTTATCTCTCTATAAACCTCATGCTTTTAAAACTTTTCAAAACTTTCAAACAGCTTTGACAAGCCAATATTTAGTTTATCTTGACAAATGTTATATAGTAAAAATGTAGTTATTTCAACTTGGTTTAATTGTTTCTTTTAAAATTAATGGCAATTCCACAATCCATTTTCAGGAATTTAATTGGAATTTAAAATGCATTCTGAACAACCCAGTAATCAATACCATCAATGAAACCACTACATTACTTTAGTCCTCCTGATCATCATCAAACAAAACTGCATGACTAATGTGAACTGTCAATTAACTTCAGTGAAACCACAAACGTGTTTCTTTCGCCCTTCTCAAACAGTGTTCTTCATAAGGTTAAGTGACAGCTATCGACCATGTCTCAGTCGTCACATCTATGAGTGCTGGCACCGTCCTTCTCCCATCGCATACACGTGCCCCTCTCGTGACAGCCATCTGCTATCCTCTTTGAAGTCCTGCCCTGACCTGCATGCTGCTGGGCTTTAGCTTTTTTCTCTCTTGACATCACTCAACTGTAACTTGATGACTGTAGAAAATTACCTATCCCCTTTCCTAAGATGAAATCATCCACAATAACCATATAAAGGATAAATAAATCAATAAATCAAACAATCAGTCAATCAATCCCACCGGTACTGTAGCATCCTCTTCGGCCTCTTGCTTTGAGAATATATTTTGCAGACATATTCCAATCAGTTTATCATGTTTTGTGCGGTTGCCTTGGAAACTGAGAGCTCTGTCAACCCCGTTTTCTTATTGACAGGACTGCATGCTGGGTAATCACCCCATAAGAGTACAGCTTACCACATTGAGAGACGAGCAACAGACACATTACATTTGCGAGGCTTCAGTTTACACAGACTGAATTCTAATGGTCTTCCATTAAGATATTGAGGAGTAATTGCTACTTCAGGCTGTCTTCATGTAAAATTTAAAGCTCCTCACTTCAAAGATCATGTTACAACACTGCTGATGCTAATTTATATATAGGCTAAAAGTCTTGAAAGTAATTTGACAGATTTTAATTTATTGATTCAGTAATTTACTGGAAAACACTGCTGTGATTGTCAGCATGTGACAAGATGGCTCCATCAGTTTTTGCTGAATGAGACATTGATTTTACCCTATCCAGCATTTACATCAGCCTGGCTTGATCACTAGCATTAAGAGAAAAAAACAAAACAAAAAACAAAAGCAAAGGCTTTGTCCCACCAACCTTACTCAATTTCTGTCTCACTACACTTCTCAGCACAAATAACAAGACTGAGTTTTTGAGCACTCGTTAATTGTTGTACGAACAAAAAGTATACAGTTACCATGTTGGTAACACTTTAGTATAAGGTCATTTTTAACATCAGTTAATGCATTAAACTACATGAACTAACAATGAGCATTTGTTACAGTGTTTATTAATCTTTGTTAATGTTAGTTAATAAAAATAACTGGTCATTGTTTGTTCATGTTAGTTCACAAAGCATGTTAACAAATACAACTTTTGATTTTAATGTATTAGTAAATGTTGAAATTAACATGAACTAAGATTAATAAATGCATTATAAATATTGTTCAGTCTTAGCTAACTAATGAAAGTTTATTGTACCTAATTTTTCAAAAATCTTATTTTGCCACAACAATTAACAACTGTCTTTGTGCAATAAATGCACAGCTTACTGAACATTTATGTAACTTTAAAGTCGGCATTGAAACATAAGTTTCCATTGTCTTTTCCTCCCTATTGTGATGTACAGTATATCTGAGTAAAACGGCTTCTCAAACAAGAAAAATGGTTGGGCAGGACTTGATTTTGTCCATTGGGAATTGATTGGATTATTGTCATTTGCTATTGCTGTGATCACATGTGAGTGACAGTTTGTCCTGCTCTCTTCATCAGAGAAGAGATGTTGCTGCAAGAGGGAGGGGTAGTTTTTCTGATTAAAGATTACGATGGCACATGAATAACAAATACAATAAAAAAAGTACATGGATAAACCATAAATTCTGCAAATTATTCAGTCATTTTTAAGCAAAAACATTAACATCCCCTCCCCCTCACAACAACTTCTCTTCCTTGATGACATGTACATTGGCTCTGGGCTAAGGTTGTCCAACATGATCTCATGAGAATACGTGTGTATTTTTACATAAAGTGTAGTTCTATCACACGTATATTTACTATGGAAGGCGAACGGGGTCAAAAGTCTTTAAACGAAACGCGTGATTTTTGACCGTGTCAACACGCACTGTTTGTCCGCGTTAAAGTGGCAATTTTTTACGTGTTTCTTTTGTACGTTTAGACACGCCCATTCTGGTCGTGTTAAGGCGTCAGTTATGGTCACGGTACTTTAGTACATGTAAAGACGCACAGTTTTACCATGTTAAGACGACCAATTTGAACGTGTTTCTCAACGCGCACATTATCCATGTTCGAACTTGTAATATGTTTTTAAAGCAGACTTACTTTTAGATTTACCCACACTTTAATCCTTTAGTTTATTGTGGTCTTTTTTTGACTGATATCTTAACTGCTAGAGTAAATTAATTCATGTTACATTGTAAATTAAGTAAATGCTACAGTATATTCCATATTATACAATATAATTTATTTATGTGGGTTATTAAATGTTTAAGTTATTGGCTTATCATTTTCAAAAGTATATAACTTACACAGCATAGGCTATATTTATAACTGAACACACACACACACACACACACACACATATACAGAGAGAGAGAGAGAGAGAGAGAGAGAGAGAGAGAGAGAACTTTATTCACTTAAACATAATAATGTTTTTGTAATTTGGTGTCCAACCCAAAACCTTTTATTATCATATTTTTTTCAGAGCTGTTGTGTAAACAAATTAAAATATATATATATTTTTTTAAATCAAATAAGACAGCAGGTTAAACTATGTCCTCAGAACAAGAGTAGCCTAAATGTTTAAGTTATTGGCTTAAGTTAAGTGTCTGTTTTATCGGTAAAAGCCAATAACCAACTGGGCTGCGTTCTCCGAAACTACCTTAACGCTACGTCGTTCTTAAGTTGTACCTTAAGAAGTACCTTATCGTTAATATGTGTTTTCCGAAACCTTCTTAGTTAAGTATACCTTCTGTAAGTCATACGTTCGTAAGGTTGGTCTGGAGCGCTCTTAGCTATACCTTATCGCTGCTGACGGTTCATAACGCTAGTGGCCACCACTACGCAAAAAGCTTTTTTACATCGCAGTTTAATTACACATAGAAAATTTTATATGAACATTTAATATAAAATCTGATTTAGTATTAAAATTACATTTTTACTTTACTTTAAAATTTTACACATAAAATACTTAAGTTGTTATAGCCTACACCCAGTGTATGGAAGTGTTTTCATTAATAAAGTTTCCATACAATAATGGTTGTTAGCTTTTTTAATTACTATCCTAAGGCACATCAGCTGGCGAACCATTTGACAGAAAAGGCTTAGGAGTCTATATAAAGAAAGATGAGTTTACACAAACTTTATAGCTATGGCAGCGAGACAGCGAGTACTTGTTTTAAATCAAAGACGCCGCCGTCCGCGGAGCCAGTTAGTGTATGTCAACTACATGGCTGGTGGATAATCAGCATACGTTGTGGAGAACATTAACACACTTATGGCCGTGAGGGTTTGGGATTGCACACTTGCTAAATTATAAACACATAAACACACTCATATTTATTTCTGCATGTACATATTTCAATGAGCCCCGATAAATGCAGTTTGTACTATTTCTAAAACGCTTCTTTATAAAGAACATTGTTTTCTCAATACTTTACCTATACCGCTGTGAAGGAAAGAGCGCACAATCGATCATCGAGGCATCGATATCAACCTATTCAGCACCTCCACCATGGACAGCACCTGCTAAGGTCGAACTTAAAGCGATACTCCACCGTTTTTTCATATTAAACTATGTTATTCCCTTAACTAAGACGAGTTGATACATACCTCTCTCGTCTCAGTGCGTGCACTAAATCGCTCTGTCTTGCGGCGAAACTTTGTTAGCACTTAGCTTAGCCCAGTTCATTCAATATGGGCCAAGCAGAGAAGCTACCAAACACCTCCACGTTTTCCCTATTTAAATAGTTACTCGCGTAGTGTAACTCGACCTAGGACGGTGACACAAAACAAAACATTGCGCTTTTCTAAGCGTGTAAAATGGATAAATATATTGTATGGCGGAATACCATAGCAAGTGCTTGGAAGCACTTCGACTTCGGCGCAGTAATATCTTCACTCGTGAAAAATCCTCTCACCGGCCCCGCTCCCTCTAGTGAAGATATTACTGCGCCGAAGTCGAAGTGCTTCCAAGCACTTGCTATGGTATTCCGCCATACAATATATTTATCCATTTTACACGCTTAGAAAAGCGCAATGTTTTGTTTTGTGTCACCGTCCTAGGTCGAGTTACACTACGCGAGTAACTATTTAAATAGGGAAAACGTGGAGGTGTTTGGTAGCTTCTCTGCTTGGCCCATATTGAATGAACTGGGCTAAGCTAAGTGCTAACAAAGTTTCGCCGCAAGACAGAGCGATTTAGTGCACGCACTGAGACGAGAGAGGTATGTATCAACTCGTCTTAGTTAAGGGAATAACATAGTTTAATATGAAAAAACGGTGGAGTATCCCTTTAAGAAGGTTTACCATAAGCAACATCCTAAGGTATAGTTCGGAGAACACACGTAGGAAATGTATACCTGTAGTTAAGGTGTACCTTTTGAGTCTTCGTAGCGCGCTAAGAGACAACGTTATCGGAGAACGCAGCCCTGGATAGAACCAAACTTCTTAAAATGAATTTTCACTTTGTGAATCACAAGTGGTGATAAATGTTTTTAAAGTCTATAAACTGTAACTGTTTTAAACACAAATTGAGACAGGGGCGGCGCCAGAGAATTTTTAACGCATGTGCTGAGATCATTGACAGTGGGAGCTGCGCAATATATAGCCTACTATTAATAAATGAGAAACTTGGCCACTAAATATTTAATATTCAATTACTTTAATGATCAAAATTAAAGTTTTAATTTTATTAAATTGATCAAGCGCAACATTCAGCATTCAATCAAATATTCTAAAAGATGTATTATTAATAATAATGTTATTTCAACATAATATCTTGTTTTTTCGACATAATATGTGTGCGTGCAACAAGCAAGATGTGCATTTGTAAATCCGGTGACGCGTGTATTGATTTTTATTAATATACAAAATTATACCAAACAAGCAAATTAATCAAAGAAGTGAATTAAATTAAATCCCCACAAACACCCATATTCTAAATTTATATTTCCCTCCCATCTTTGATCCTTCAATTTAACAGAACATACCTTTCTTGAGGAGTGAAGGAGATGCAAGACCTACACCAGCAAGCCACATCAGCATATGGTCATGAAGAAACCAAATCTCACCTGTGTTTATATAGCTACATAATTACCTGACGTACCCACCCACTTAATGCAATCCGTGCGCGATTTTTAAAGGGGCCACGTAGACTATCCTTAAAGGGGCAATCCCACTACATATATTTCACGTACAGTGTCTGTGAGCAGGAGGAGAACACTGACATTTTTTTTTTTCGACTTGAAAGACGACAGAGGGGCAGAGGGAGAAGGGAACGGTACTGGGTGCATCCTCTCAACCAGCGAAGGACACAACAAGGACATTTTTATCATCTTGTGGCTGAACTGAGGCTGGACAGCCAACGCCATCATCAGTACTTTAGGATGAGTGTCGAGCAGATGGATGAACTTCTGTCCCTCATTGGCCCTGAACTGACCAGACAATCAACAAATTACAGAGCTGCCATAGAACCCAAGCAGAGACTGGCCGTTGGATTGAGGTAAGATCATTATGACAAGAAATCGCTGACCACAAGCTCAAGAAACTTTTTTAAATACAAAATTCTCATACAAGAAGTTTTTTGTATTATTATTAATAAACATGAAATAAACATTAAACTTTACAAAAAAGCAAAAGTATAAAAGGGTTTTTACTAACAAATATATTAAACAACCATTCAACTTTTTTAAAACAGTAAAAGTAACAAAAGTAACAATAAGCATTTTAAAAACAAATGAACAACTCAACTCAACTTAACTCAACAAAAACAAGTAGCTATTTACAATTGAGGCAGTTTTGCTCTGTACTGGCTACAAATCTCTGTAGTAAGACCCCTCATGCTCTCGTCTTCCCATTGTGTACCCTGTGGAGGAAAGGTAATTGGCTGAAAGCCTTCTGGCCTGGAGGTGTGACTGGAGTGCCCTCTAATATCCTGAGTGGGGGGATGCCAACCAGCTGCAGTTTGGTGGTGTTGGGCTTTTTCTAGGTTGTGTAGGGTGGTCAAGATCTCTATTTTGGCTTGTCACCTCCTGTCCTTATCCAATCGGTGCAAAATTGGCACAAGGCTTAGTGCAAAGTGATAAGCTTCATCTAGTTCGGCATCTGGCATGTGTGGTTTTTGAACAGGCTCTTGAAGTAAGGACATCAGCCTCTCCCCAATGTCTGTGGTCCGTGTTCTGTGGCTCCTCCTTTTTTCTTGTGTAGCACGTTCCACTAATGGTGTGGATGTCCGCTCCCTAGGGCTACGGGACCTAGAGGGCCTTTCCCTCTCCTCTGAGGTTGTTGGCGCAGCAAGTGATGGGGGCCGGAGATGCACATATGGACCTCTGTATGGCAATACTAGGGGTACTGGATCGTTTATCTGTACCCAATGATGACTGTGGGGATGACAGTGGATACACTGTGTTCCACATAGACTGTTTCCAGGGTCCAGTTGCTTTTTGAACTGTATAAAAAGCAACAGCAAAAACAAAATAATTAGTCATTGTAATTCCTTTATGCCATGCAAACAATTTGCATAGGAATGTTATAAATTTAATTTATACTTTCTTACCACCTTTTTAATACACTATGAAAAATAACACTGTTGCTGTAGTCAACAATATTTTATCACTGTTAAATTTAATGTAAATTACAAGTTTGAATTTCATACAGACCTTCTTGGCTGTAAGTGGGGCAAAAGGAAGGACATTATCTCAGAATATTTCCAGTCCTTTTGACTTCCACCTGCTGATCCACTAGGCAGATTCTTATTTTTTCTGATTTTCACAAAAGCATCTCTTGTGTCTTCCATCTCGCCCTGATACACACAGATGAATACAATAATTTTCCCTCACAGGTACTTGGCTTCTGGAGATTCAATGGTCAGCTTAGCATTCAGCTATCGCCTTGGGCACGCAACTGTCATGAACTCTGTCCATATGGTGTGTGCAGCCATTGAAAAGGTGATGATGAAGAGGTTCCTACCCAGGCCAACACAAGACACTTGGAAAGAGGTGGCCCAAGGATTCTGTGAAAAATGGAATTTCCCAAATTGTTTGGGAGCAATAGATGGTAAACATATAACAATATCACTGCACAATACCACAAGCACCACCACTGTCTGGAAGTCAGTTCTTCAATTACAAGAAGACTTTCTCCATAGTGCTTTTGGCACTTCCGATTCATTCAAGTGGGGGACTTCGGAAGAACCAGTGATGGTGGTGTGTACGCCAGATCGGATTTGGGGAGGGGAATGGAGACCAGCACATTGCATGTGCCACCCAGTACCTCTCTACCTGGTGCTGCCCACCTGGGTGATGTGCCATTTGTCATGGTTGGTGACGCAGCTTTCCCACTCAAGCCATTCTTGATGAGACCATACCCCGGAGCAAACCTCAGTAACAAAAAGAGGATTTTCAACTACAGACTTTCAAGAGCAAGGATGGTGGTTGAAAATGCCTTTGGCAGTCTGTTCGCCAGGTGGAGAGTATTTGTTAACAGAATCAACCTGCAACCAAAAAAATTTGATACACTTGTGATGGCTGCATGCATCCTTCACAATTTCCTGCTTGCCCCTAGCGAAAACCAGAGTTTGCTGGATGAGGCAGAGCAGCTGGGGAGACACATGGCACCAGTAAGAAACATGGGAGGAAACAGGGCATCAACAGAGGCCTGTAATGTGAGGGAGGTCTTCTGCAACTTATTTAACTCTCCTGAAGGCAGTGTGTCATGGCAGAACAGGATTGTGTGATCAAAAAGCATAACCACAAAGAGGCTTATTGAAGACTCAAAGCAATTGTAAATATTAATTTGTAAATACGTTATTTGTGTTGTTATCATGCTAGGATTGTAAAAAGCTGATAAGAGATTATGGTCCCAAAGACAAGTACTTACTGTATTGGTGAAAAGGTGTTTTGGGGAAAAATAAAAAAATTAAAGTTTTTGTTTGAGAACTTTGGTGTGATTGTAAACTATTAATTCCATTGAAAATAGGTCATGTCACTCCCAACAATTCACATTAGCATATGAAAAGCTAGAGACTGCAAGTCCAAGCACCTTCCGCTGTTGGGAAGGCCTTCCCACACCTTCCCAACAGCATTTACACTGGGCAGTATGTATAATCCTGTAATAACATTAGTGAAGTTTACATTAGTAAACATTAGAACATTAGAAAAATCAAAAAATTGTGTCAAAACAGATAGGCGCGGAAAGCCGCTTCTGGGCCGCTTCTGAAACACGCCGCATCGCGGCTGGTGTAAACACAAGCATTGACTAGAGTAGGCGCGATCAGCTCCAGTGGCCATGTCGCAGCCATAATGAGCCGCAGACGTGTGCAGTGTAAATAAGGGGTTAATAAGGTGTGAAACCGGCGTCAGAGTCTGTGTATAGTTTGAGCAGCGTGCGCACTCCCTCCTCAGGTGAACACTCCCCAAGGGAAAAGCAATCAAATAATCGATCGATTGAGCAGGGAACATCAATCGTCAAAGAAATAAACACTGTAAAATACATTTAAGAAATGCATTCTCTTGTCTTTTCACATCTTACATATCATATATTTATTTACTATTATTTATCTATTTTTGTAACCACCACACTTGGAGCTGCTGCTGCTTCAACCATCAGAGTCTGTGTATTGTTTGAGCAGCATGCGCATCCCCTCCTCAAGCAGGTGAACACTCCCCAAGGGAAAAGCAATCAAATAATCGATCGATTGAGGAGGGAAAATCAATTGTCAAAGAAATAAACACAGTAAAATACATTTAAGAAATACATTCTCTTGTATGGTCACGTCTTACATATCATATATTTTTTTACTATTATTTATCTATTTTTGGAACCACCACACAGAGGCGAGTGCTCTTTTTAATCCAGCCTGAATTCATCCAGGAGAGAGAATGTTTGTTGGGTGACATTTTATACACACAAAGTCACCTCACACAGACACACAGAGAGGACACAGAGAAAAAAAAGAAGAAATGAAAGTGCAATCACAAACTCTCAATCCACCAATCAATCCCTCCAGATTGATTAGCCTCCACTATTTAACCCCTGACTCAGACAGTGGTATTATTCTGCCAATGAAACTGATATTTTAGAAACAAGCAGCCAGCGCATATCAGGATATAAAGAGAAATGAGCAGTAGAGCAGAGCTGCGGGGATGCCTGAGTCAGTGGAAGATCAGACCGCTCTGTGCTGCTGCCCAAAAGCAACACTCTCTGAGCAGCATACTAATGAGAAATGCAAAACATTTATGAGGGCTGATTAGCCCTTAATGCCTCTGACCATTTAAAAAGACATGGAGGAGAAAGATGTATGGGAAAATTTTAAAATAGTGAGAAGATTTTAAATGTGGATGTTTTATACAGACTATAAGCTATTCAAAAGTGTGAGGAGTGTGAAGATTGTGATGCTGTTGAAATAAGTCTCTTACACTCAAAAAGGAGGCATTAATGTGAATAATAGTAAAACGGTAATATTGTGAAAAATTATGATTTAAAATAATCGTTTTCTATTTTAATATATACTTTAAACTGTAATTTAATCCTGTGATGGCAAAGTCAAATTTTCAGCAGTCATTACTCCAGCCTTCAGCGTCACATGATCCTTCAGAAATCATTCTAATATGCTGATTATTAGATTAGCCTAATATTCTGTTGCTTATATAATTCTGTAATGCTTTACAATAAGGTTTCATTAGTTAACATTAATTAACCACTTTAGTTAACATGAACTAAGAATGAACAATACTTCTACAGCATTATTTATATTAATGCTCATTTCAACATTTACTAATACATTATTAAAATCTAAAGTTGTATTTGTTAAAATTAGTTAATGCACTGTGAAATAACATGAACATCTGTATTTTTAGTAACTAACATTAACAAAGATTAAGAAATACTGTATTGTAAACAAATGTATTGCTCATTGTTAGTTCATGTTTGTTAATACATTAAAGAGTTAGTTTACCCAAACATGAAATTTCTGTCATTAATTACTCATGTCGTTCCAAACCCATAAGATCTTCATTCATCTTCGGAACACAAATGAAGAATTTTTATGAAATCCGAGAGCTTTCTGACCCCTCCATAGACTGCAATGTTATTAGCACTTTCAAGGCCCAAAAAGGTTAAGACATCGTTAAAATAGTCCATGTGAATACAGTGGTTCAACCTTAATGTTATTAAGCCATGAGAATACCTTTTGTGCGCAACAACCTTTTTTCAACAATTTCCTCTCTTCCGTGTCAGTCTCTGGCGCTGTTCTCGTTGTAAACACAGTGCAGCGCTTCTGGGTTCTACGTTAGAACGCCGGCTCAGTATTAGCCGGCTCCTATGTCACGTGAACAGCATCAGAGTTCACGTAGAATAAAAACTGATGAAAATGATATCTTCATCTCATAAAAGTGTACACGATTATAATGATTTGAAGAAATAACCAGCACTTAAAAAAGCTACATGTTGTACGTATTTTTAAAGCTTTTCTAAATTAATTTTTATGCATTTATTGGATAGGACAGTTACAGATCAGACAGGAAAGCACAGGGCGTTGAGCCGGGAAATGAACCCAGGTTGCCGGAGGCGCAATTGTGCCATATGTCGGAGCACTACCCATGAGGCTATTTGCTCCGACAACATGTAGCTTTTAATTTGTAAAATAATTTCAGCTTTAACATTTGAGATAGCCTGTATCATTGTTATACCCTGATCTCTCATAATACTGGAGAGAGAATTAAGTTTATTAAAAAATATTGTAAGTCACAATATGCTTGTATTTTGAGTTTCAGTTCTGCAGAGAGCATGCTGCACACACACGTTTTATTTGAATGGTACCAATCCACAATCTGATTTCTGACTTGTTATGCAGCCTGAATCATAATCAGACTGTGTTCGTTCGTTGGCCAGAGGAAAACCCGACTGAGCCTGGTTTCTCCCAAGGTTTTCTTCTCCATTCAGTCACCTGATGGAGTCTGGGTTCCTTGCCACTGTCACCTCTGGCTTGCTTAGTTGGAGACACTAAATATCTAACAATACTTTTGATTTGACTGCACTGATGCTAGTGAACTGAACTGAGCTGGGTGATGACATCACTGTTTTCTGCAGAACTGCTTCATAGATGGAATAAACTAATTTAATAATGGATTATCTTTACAACGGAACTGAATCAACACTGAACTGACTTCAGCTGAACAATGACACTATTTTCTTTTAGAGCTGCTGTACAGCCAAAACAATCTGTACTGTATAAAGCGCTATATAAATAAAGGTGACTTGACTTGACTTGACACACACACACAATCAAAGAGGGAGAGAGTTCTAGTATGTGAGAAGAAAGTATAAGAAAATATTTGATTGCAGTAGTAAAACACTCTTTCTTGGTGCATTTTGGTTCTGCTGTGTAGCTTGTGTATAAAATGGAAAAGTTATTGCATACACAATACACAATACACACATCAAGATAGCCAAACCTATAATCCTTTAAAGGTATTACAGCCATCCGTCAATATCAATATCCACATTACAGTAAATATCAATCTCTTCTCTCCGCAAGATGACAGGATCAGTGGATAGTTTTCGCATTAGAAAGTCATACTTGCAGACAATCAAGCATTTGACAGCCATGGACAGTGGAATCCCTTGAATGCTAAAAGCAGTTATGAGCAAAAGAGGGGGGAAAAAGCAATGGTTTGAATAAAACATTAAAAAAAGACATGATGATTGAGCAATGCTCATATCCATATAAAACCACTCGTCACCACAGATCCAGAAAGAGAAAGCAAGCTTCAGTTATTAGCCCAAATGTAAAGTGGATTACCTTTATGGTTGCTTTTCTAAGGCCTTAGTCAGTACTGAAATATTGAAATGAATCATCAGGAGAGATTAAGGAAATGTGTGTGGGATTTGTTGAGAGTTGACACTTGGGTGTCATGTTATTTCACAAGAGGGAGGGATGCGTCCTTGGTGGAAATTTAAATTCAGGTGCTCCTTTATGGAAGTGCAGCCCCTCCCCTGGGCTGAGTGAAAGCCGCATTCTGTATTCTTTCGGCAGAGAAGGCAATATCTCGGCTCATCCACTTTAAACCTATGTGAAGGTTAGGGCCAATCCACAGCTGATTGTAATTACATTATGTCCAACTGTTGATTACGTCTTATGATGATATTTAAGAACGTGAGGTCACAGGAAAAAAGCTTAATGACTTGAGAGTCCAAAGGAAAAGGTGTAATAATCACACATCTAGGAAGCCTGGGTGTCCTCTGCAGTTGCACTTACACGAGCAGAGGCCTCGCGAATGCAAAACCTATAATTGCAATGTCAGTCACAAAGAGAACATCCTGAATAGCAGGAAACGATTCATATACAGAGACACACATTCGGTATAGGTCCAACCAATCTTAAAAACTTATCAGAGGTACCGTGTCCATGGTTAAGAGTCACAGTGCCCTCTGCTGGCCTTCATATCTCTCTCAGCCTCTTACAACCTCTTACGCCATTGGGAAATCTCACAATGTGTTCAGAGGTTACAATTATTTGACTGCTGCGTCACTGCAGAAATGTGGTTGTACATTCACAATAAACAGCAGCAACTACTCTAAAAATAATTTTAGCAAGTTATTGTTTTACCACTTAATTGCACAACATGTAGGCTTACAACATGTAGACATGATTTAGGATGTGAAGCAACATGTGATGTGATATACAATCAACAAGAGCTTTTAGTCAAACAAAGAGGTTGATTGAGCAGAAAACAGTGTGTCTAATAATTCAACTGTGGATGTTAAAAAGGTCTTAGAGAAAATATATTAAAGAAGAAAATACAGAGCTATGGTTCTGTCATGACTAGCCATTTGCTCTTGAATTCAAAGCAATTTTTCATACTTTCCGAATACCAAACTCCAGTCCCATAACTCTCTACTTCTTGGGTCCTTGGTAACCCCACTTTGATTCAACTAGTCCCCAGATTGAACCAGCAACCTAACATCCCATTGGCTTTCTAATGTTTCTGTCGTGTTCCTTTAGCTCAATTGCTGCTAGCAATGCCAACATAATTAGTTAAATTCCAAGGAAGCACGTATTACCTAAATGTATACATTGACATTTATGTATTTGGTGCTAATCAGTGCATTCCATGTGCCTGATATGCAAACAGAGTGTGTCACCATGGAGAACTGTGGCTCTCAGACATTCATAGTTGGCCAAAATACTATTTCACTAATCTCTCCTGAAATGTCTTATATATTTGCCTACATATTCCAAAAGTTGCATCTGAATTTCCTGGGATGATTCTGAAATTCCGGATGTTTTGAAAGCAAGCACAGACCACAGGGATATCATTCTGTACGTACAGAATCCAGATTCGGATACAAAATACCCCGCTGAGACAGTTCCATTGCTTTTCTTTGTAGGAGAAAAATCACTGTTTTCTCCATCTCCATAACTGACATCATGGCTCCAGGGCCTCTGAAATCCAGCATAACAAACAACAGCTCATAAAGATTGAGTGAAGAAACAAATGTACACAAGAATGCATCAAAATCTATCAATATTTTAAAAGAGATAGGCACCTTTAAAACACTTTCATGGATTACTATTACTGTTTAATCTGATATAAAACAATAAAACAGATAAAGGAAGAGTCTGCATCTTATCTAAACCTAGATTGTATTTACAGTGAACAAACTAATACATTGAGTACCTTTCTGATCTGATTATAGGCCAAAGCCACACTGAACCATCATAACCCTTTAGACCTGTCTGCCATAGAGGCCAAGTGAGGATGGGAGGTTTGCCAAACCCTACAGAATAAGAATGATCTCAGACCTCCAACTCATATGTCCATTCAAGCAACATAGACTGTCCATTGACCCTATTTCCAGAGGTTGGCTCAATAATGCACCGGTGTTATGTCT
This sequence comes from Squalius cephalus, assembly GCF_949319135.1. Taxonomy (NCBI): domain Eukaryota; kingdom Metazoa; phylum Chordata; class Actinopteri; order Cypriniformes; family Leuciscidae; genus Squalius; species Squalius cephalus. Next base: position 32,105,216 of record NC_137124.1, read on the forward strand.
CTTTCACCTGGGTATCGGCAGGTGCAGGAAGAATTATGCCTAAGCTCTCCTGACGAGTTTGGAAATGTATTCCTTTTGAGTCTGCCCAGCTCTTTCCTACCATTCACCCTATAACCCCATTGAGGTTTTTAGCCGCCTAAACCAAACTGAAATGAAATGAGGTCAAGGGAGAATCACCTCAAAAAGAAACGGAGGAAAGAAGAAAGGTGCATGTAGCCTTTATTATTACCCTCCAAGCTTTCTGTCTGGTGTTGTGTAGTGGAGCACAACCTCAGAACATTGAGGTTCGTTTTTTTTTTCTGTATCGCTAAGTGCTGTTAACACAGGATATGTTGTTCAGAGGAGCTCAACTGTGATGCGCACAATAATAAGCTCTTATCTAGAGTTATGAGAATTTCAACTGCCATGTTAGAGCTTTTGAATACAGTACAATCTGCCGAGTAATGGTACAAAACTACGAACAATCCGATCCGAGAGATGATCATTATGGAGTTATTTATTAATCTGATTAACTTTCAAGCCATAGCTTGAGAAAATCAAAGCCATTCTGACACTCCGCAGGACACTCACAAAGCTGTCATCTCAGCTTTCAGAGCCAAATTTAAACTCCTCCAGTTCACAGTCCTTCCACTTCTTAAATGTTTTAAGTATATTATCTTCAGAATATGCTTCCTCATAATTGTACACTCTAAAAAAAAAATGCTGGGTTCTTTCAAACCATGTTTGGGTCAAATATGGACAAACCCAATCGTTGGGGTTTTAAATTTGATTAAAAAAATTAAACCCATTGGTTGGGTTGGGTTGGCCCATATTTGACCCAAACATAGGTTGAAGCAACCCAGTATTAGATATATGACTGTAGCTGAAATGAGAACAGAGAGCTTGACTGACATTTAGAGAAGTCATACTAAATGTGAAAAATTCAATGTTGTATCATTTTGACTGAAAAAAAAAAATCCTTTTATTGTTTTCTGTTTGAGTTGAATGAGTTGGAGCAGAAAACCAAAACAATCAAAGATTATGTGATTGAATTCTGCTGCTGTGCGCTTGTGCCCACTCTATTGTGAGGGTATATAAGCTGAAGCGGTTTGTGTGTGTGTGTGTGCGAGAAGTTGAATAAAGTTATTTACAGACAGCCACTGGTAGCATAATTGAGATCCACTAGTTAACTATTTTAAATATGTTAAAATAGATATTTCACAATATTACTGTTTTACTGTATATTTTATCAAATTAATGCAGCATTTGCGAGCATAAGAAATTTCTTTCACAAACCTTAATATAATGTTACAAACTTTTGAACAGTAGTGTAATTGTTACAGTGTTACTAATTTACACCACAATGCACTCAGTTTCACTCACATTAGACAGATAAAAAATAAAAATAAAAACCTTTTTGAGCAAGTTAATCAAAAGAGTCTTACTTTGAGGTTCATTAATGTGTTTTTGTCTCATCAAAGTTGTCTTCTGGTCTGATTTGATCTCAATATTAGAAAAAAAAAAATCTGTGATATATTACAGTATATCCCCTGTATGTCAAGATTTTGTAAGAGATGGAGATACTGTAGTGAACATAAGATTATCAAGACAGGGACAGAGGGCCAAAATGTTGATGATGACTAAATGATGAATACAATTTGCCATGTTAAGATAGTAATGGTAAATGAAGGTAATGCGTTTGAAAGACAGAGAGAAAAGTACAGATGGACAAACTTAATGTAAGTATTTGAAAATCTATGACCTTGGTTTCCTTGGTACAATGCCAGACCACTTCCCTCAACTTCCATTTTACCTTTTTTTTTTCTTCTGTTCCTCACTGCCATTTAACATTCCAGATGGCATGGGAGCTAGAAAGGAAACAAGACACTGTCTATCTCTCAGCTGAGAGAGGAAGGATGAACAAACTGTGAACCTGAGAAATAAATGACAGGCGGTATGCTTTGTTTTGAGGATTGCCATCCCAGAATATGATTTGCAAAGGGCCCAATTATACCTACGACTCTAGATGCTGCTAATGATCCCATCATTCATTCCCTTCTATAATTCCATCATCATTGAATCGTTTCTGTGAGGTATATTTTCAAACTTTTAGGAGATTGGTTTAAGAGGCAGCAACAACTATAGGCTACAGGTTTAGAAGAATTTACAGATGACTCGACACATCTTAGCAACTTCAGACGTTATTTTTTTTTCACTGAGCAAATACAATTTTATCCACTTGATATTTTCCCTTCTCCAATGTAGAAATTAGTCTAAAAAACAAGATTCATTTTTTTATTGGATTTTCTTTTTCTACAATGGATGTCACTGATGTAACGTAAAAGTGCTCATATTTTATGAACTAGAGTTGAAACATGTACTATATGTGAAATAGTTTTGAAGATTTTCAAAAGTATACAAACTCTAACAAATGAGCAATGCAATAAGAATGTAGAAAAAAGAGTGAGATAATAAGATGAATTCTTGTTTAAATCTTTTTGTTGCTTGCAGTGAGTGAATCTAAGTATATGTGTATATGTCTGTGTGTGTTTATGTCTACTTGATTTGATAAATATATGATTGTGTGCATTGTAGTATCAGTGTGTGTGTGTGTTGCTGTGTATTCCCTCATTTCACATTCACGGTTTCTCTCTCATACTAAAACCAATGAAAAAGTTTATAGTTACTTTGAGGACGAATAAAATCATATTGATAATGTTAATAATTTATAAACATTAAAGGAACCGTATGTAAGAAATGTATTTCAATTAATCATAAAATGGCCCTGATATGTCACTAGACATTAAGAAATCATGTTCATTTCAAATACTTATATCACTGACAACAGTAGTCCGGCCAGGATATTGTCATTTAAAAGTGAAGTTGCAGCCCTCAACTGATGTTGATGTTTGTCATGTTGTGTTTTGGCCTGATGCCCCACCCTCCACCTATCTACCAATCACGAAGTCAGTAGTGTTTCGGCATCCGGGTTGCCAGCTCTGCTCTAGTTACCACAGCTGCAGCTACAAACGTGTCGGATAAAAAATGTCTAACGTTACGAAACCTAAAAGACCTTGTTATGAATCCGAAATACGTCGTGACAAACTCCGAAATAAAACAAGGATTTGTATAGGAGATGCAAGTTAGACTAACAGCTACTGTTCTAACAATGTACTGTCACATACGAGCGTACATCTTTACGATTATATTTGCCTAATCGCCATTAGTAAATTTTGCGATACATAATTACTTCGCAAAACATCTCTCATGAAGCATAAACATAATTAACAGAAAAAAAAACTTACTGTGTAGGACTCGTCACTTGCCATTGTGAAGCTCCTTTCCTGCTGGATTCTGCAGCCTAACATGCAAACTCGAGTCGGGGGGAGGGGGAGGGGATACACCGCTCTACAGTAATTTGAAAGTGATTGCAGTACCAGTTTTGGCCACAATCTTACATACGGTTTAAGTTTACATACGGTTTCCTTTAATCCTCATAAAAAAATTAACATTAGAATTTGTAGCATTTTAGCTTTGAAATGCTTGCACACATTTCACAACCTGGCACGCAAAGTGTTATGTGTTCCTGCTGACAGTTGACATTTTTCAAGACCTGTACATACTAGGCTACGTGATGGACAACTCTGAAAGATCATCAAATTAACTTTGAATGTTATCAGATTATAATAGATGCAAGTTGATTATGCTAACATTAACATAAAATTAGCATATAAAAGGTACAAAAGGCTTGCCTTTATTTTGTGATGCCTGAAGTTCAATCAGATTAAAGTTAGGCATCATATCGTTGCGATTGGTTGATCAGGGACCAATCAGTGACCAGGCAATTCTTCTATCATAAGAACATAGTTTTATTAGTATAAACCAAAAATCATGTGATGTCCATTTCAATAGACACCGAATCTGAAGGGGTTAAGCTAATTTATTTTTTTACAGCTTGTTTGATTGAAGATATAAAAACATGACTTGGTTCCTCATGGCTAGATATCTGCAGTAATGGATCTTTCTTTAGAAACCTCTTGATGGCAAACCATGGTCATTTAAACTTCCTAGGGTCCTATTGTACATTTTTGATGATACTGGATCCTGCTAATGGGCAACACGGTAAACAACCACAAACATGTCGTATGTCCATTTCGGCACATTACTTGAAATACAGCTGATGCGTTTATGGGGCTCGAGTCCAGCCACCATCCATCAGTTAACTAGATCCGGGACCTTGCTTCCTTTGTCTCAGCGTATTTTTCTTCCTACATATGTAGCCAGCAAAAGATAAATTGAAGCAGTATCGGGGGAGTAAAGTAATTTTCCTGCAAATTATAGAAGTGGAATGAATCTTCCTGCGCCCACCGTATTCACCATTTTAGCAGCCATCAACATAGTGCTCATCTCATACTTTTCAAAGCTGGTTAGAAAAGAAATAAAAAATGAAATAAGTGAAATGACAACACGAGATGTAGCTGCACTACTTGACGCTCCCCCCGCAAACACACACACAAACTCCTCTCGCTCCAGTCTCCTGAGCATTACAAACCTATCTGTGGGATGACAACCTCACTGCCACAACAAGCCCCTCTCCTCTCAGCTTTAGTTAAGGGATGTCTGCCATGATAACCAATGCCTTCACTCTGTATATGCTGTAAAACACTCAAGCTCTGGCTCAATTCCCAACACAATAAGACCTGTGTGCTCCTCTCTGCTCCCCTTGGTTGAACTTCACAGGGCTGAATTTTTACGTTTCTTTGCGGGGCATCTGCAGGTTATTCTGCTAGATTGTAACATGGTGGAGGGTGCAGTGTGCCCACCCCTTCCCTTCCATATTGTGCACATATCAAACAGAAAGCTGATTAAAAGAACACATTGCCTCTGTATTCTACTGTAGGCTACAGTGGATGAATTTAAAAGCGCTGTTGTTCAAAGGCATATTGCCAAAGATCAACAAATGAGTGGGGGAGAACTTTGCAGAGCCTTGGTTTTTATTTATCATGATCCAAGAACTATTTGCTTTGTTGCCACTGATGGGCAAGTTTCAAAACGAATTATATCATGCTTTATTCTGAGTTCTCTCTTACTCCCACTGTGTTTTTTTGTCAGTGTTGAGTTTAAACCAACCGTTGCCCCTCTCCTGCTGCCCACTTGAATCGATAGCAAAAGTTTGACTTCAACGCCAGAACCATGGTATTAAAAACTGGGGAAAAATCTTAGTAAACATCTTCACTGATGATGTGAAACAAAATCATTTTATTAAACACACTGTTTAATGTTAGCAGGTAGAAGTTTTCAGTACGTTGTGTGTTTTTTAAGCATTTCAACATACTCCGATTCAAAAGTCTCTTAGCAGCATTCATTAATCCAGTCTTGTCACATGATCCTTCAGAAATCATGCATCTCTTATCATCATTGCTGAAAACAGTTGTGCTACTTAGTATTTTTGCGGAAACAATTTTTTGATGAACTAACATTTCAAAATTAGAGCATATATATAAAACTGAATAAAATGTTTTAAGTTATTACATTTGTTGATTAAAGTCAACCTACGTACTTAGGCTGACTGAACTGCCACTCTGTCATCATTTACATTTACATTTATTCATTTAGCTGACGCTTTTATCCAAAGCGACTTACAATTGCTATACATGTCAGAGGTCGCACGCCTCTGGAGCAACTAGGGGTTAAGTGTCTTGCTCAGGGACACATTGGTGTCTCACAGTGGATTCGAACCCGGGTCTCTCACACCAAAGGCATGTGTCTTATCCATTGCGCCACACCACCCCTCATCAGGTCCTGAAAATTGTGCAATTCTGACACTGTACAGTTTAATTTATTTATTTTCAGTACTTGGCATACTGAGCAAATCTCCTGCCCACAAATAATAGTTTGTGGCTAATTTATAATTCTTTATATGCTTTATCTTATACGTTTGTTCCTCTGTCAACTTATAGCTTATTGTTGGGATACAAGGTTCAAGTTTCAGACCATCCTGTGTCAACAAGTAGTGAGTGCAACAGTATTTCCTACATGTACAACATGGCTAGAATAATTAAAAAATGCAGAACTAAATAAAAAAGGCCAAATGAAAATTGAGAATGCAGTTTACTGATTCCTGGTTAATTAACATGATCCCTTGAATTCCCATGATATTTTCATTGATGCAGGCCTGGAGGAGAGGCGCAGTATTGATTCTTGAAAGATATCTTGCTTACCCTCAGTGAGTTAAGAGTAATACCTAACATATTGTTAACACAATACTATTCTCATTTTTATATGCAATGAGCTAAATGAATAAAGCTCAATTAATAAAAGTTAGAAAATACTGATAAGAGCTACAAATCTAACTAGGATGGCAAAAATAGAGATTTTTGAAATTGTACAAATCAGAAAACTTGTTTTAAGGCATAATGGACATCCAGCCAGTTATCATCTCAGAATAAACCCTGACAGGGTGATCAGGATCAGGGAAATGGCAGCAGCTGCGTTTGTATGAAACACGAGAGAGCAAGTCTTAATATTTTATTAGCTCACCAAACGCAAAACTTCCACGAAGGAAAAACGTGCCTAGCAAGCGTATAGCGTTGCTGCCGGATGAGTCCGTGTTATCTTTTTTCAGCGGTTGTTATCGGGGAATATGGTGCGATTGACCAATCAGAATCAAGTATTCCACAGAGCCGTGTAATAAACCATGTTAAACTCTCAGCACTGTTGACTTTTTGAGATCCAGTGTGTTTGGTAAAGAGCAACTGATAGGCATTAGTAAAACATTTACGTTCCAGGACTTTGGGGTTGACCTTCCAATTCATCACTGAGGCAGCACAAAGGGATCAGTTATCTTCGTCTTCTCATTATAGCTTATAGCTATTAGTCATCTAAAACTTATTAGCAAATCTATAGAGGACATCCTTTAAATAATAACTCTGAATTTCGAGGAATCACAACAATTTTCAAGGTCTTGCAGAAGACATAGAGAAACTCGGTTCCAGAATGACTGGCACACAAAAGAGTGTGTAGATTTAACTCAAGAGGTCTGTCAGTGAATAAGATCCATTCCCTATTACAGGAATACAGCTGCATCACTAAATGCTGCCAAATAGCCTTGCATTTTAGTATATTGTACTCTTCTACCCATTTAGTATATTGTACTCTCTTGCATTGTATTTATGTTTCACAATGTTGAATGGCCCTCATATAGACCCTCGAAAGCAGCATTATGTAGGTTTTAATAACAAGAAAAGCAGTTCAACAAATGCTTAGAATCGACATGAAATGGAACGGAATGTCTGGCAAAATATCCATTTGAGTCATGATATCTCTAATACCTGCCTAAACACCAGCCCTTTAAACAATCGACTGCAAACTCGCATTAAGATCTGCCTCCATTCAATCAACTGATAGAACGTATCGGTTACCTAACGTAACCTCTGTTCTCTCTAGAAGAGGGAACGAGTATTGCGTAAGTAGCTTACGCTGCGGGAAAGTCTTCTTTCTCGAGATACTGAAGCCAAAAAAATATCCTTAATTTTTTATAATCTTGTCAACGCAGTGCAGCAGCATGCAGACCTAGGGCAGGCTAACTAGCGTGCCCATTGGCTGCCCTGCGGCAACTGCAGCAGCCTATCGCTGAGCCCTTGGCGTGACGTCACGTCCAATGAGCGCGCTTGGCGCGCTTCATGCGTCACAGCCCGCGAAAAGGGGTGTGGCTTAGCGTATATAAGCGAGGCTCAGAGGCTGCTTCACTGGTTTCTGTCGCTGAAGCGAGTGAGCTCGTGGCGCGAGCACGGCGGGTTACGCAATACTCGTTCCCTCTTCTAGAGAGAACAGAGGTTACGTTAGGTAACCGATACGTTCTCTTACGAGAGGTTCTCTCGTATTGCGTAAGTAGCTTACGCTGCGGGAACTCCCTTGTCAACGCCGTGCGCGCCCAGCATCCACTGAATGAGTCCCAGGGAGAGCCCGGGGAACGTGATAGCAGGGAGCCGGGCGGCCAATAGAGGGCCAGCGCAGTGCACAAGCACATACTAGGGAGCACGGAGCGGCACAGCCGGTCCGAACTGACAATTCCCTGCACAGTGCAGCTCAACCAGTAGAGCTAAATCAACCAACGTAGCCCGCGCACTGATAGTGGGCCGATCTACGCGAGACTGATAAAACTTTCGCCTGCAAGGCGGGAACTTCCAGGTTGTATAACCTAACAAATGTAGAGGGGGAGGCCCAGCCTGCCGCTGTACAAATGTCGTGAATGGAAATCCCGCTGGACCACGCCCACGACGAGGCCATGCCTCTGGTGGAGTGAGCTCGAATGCCCAGTGGGCACTGCAGGTCTTTAGACGCATAAGCAGCTGCGATAGCGTCCACTATCCATCTGGACAGGCTGTGTTTCGAGGAGGCGAGACCCTTGGTGCGCCCTCCAAATGAAACAAAAAGCTGCTCCGAGCGCCTGAAGCGGCGGAGCGTGTGATGTAGTTTCTCTGCGCCCTGACCGGGCAGAGGAGATTACCATCGGCCTCGCTGCCGGAAGTTGGCAGGGCTGAGAGGGAAATGACGTGCGCTCTGAAGGGAGTGCCCAATATTTTGGGACGTAACCATGCCTCGGTTTGAGAATAACTTTAGAGTCGTTAGGTCCGAACTCGAGGATCGCGGCGTTAATAGATAACGCGTGAAGGTCTCCCACACGTTTGACTGAAGACAGAGCTATCAGAAAAACGGTTTTGAGCGTGAGGTATTTCATATCCACAGTTTCCAAGGGTTCAAAGGGATGCGTTTTCAGGGCCTCCAAGACCAGTGAAAGATCCCACATAGGAACCGAGGGGGGTCGCGGGGGGTTCATCCTCCTGGCTCTTCTAAGGAAGAGGGTGACGAACTCGTTCCTTCCTAATGCGCGGCCCAGCTCTGAGTCAGTGAAAGCTGAGATGGCCGCAACATAAACTTTGAGCGTGGAGGGGGACCTGCCCACGTCCAGCAGCTCTTGAAGGAAACACAATACGTGCGATACCCCACATGCCTGTGGATTGAGCCCCTTGGCAGTGCACCATTTGCTAAACACAGACCATTTAGACGTGTAGAGCCGCCTCGTAGAGCATTGTATGATCGTGTTCATAACCCCTCTTGGCAGATCAACGGGTAACCGTTGAGGCTCCATGCATGCAGAGACCAGTGCTCTGGATGGGGATGCCAGATCGAGCCGCGGGCTTGAGAAAGAAGGTCTCTCCTCGCCGGTATCGGCCAGGGGACTGTGTTTGCCAGCTGTATTAGTTCCGGGAACCAAGCTTGGTTCTCCCAGTACGGGGCTATGAGGAGCACTGTGTGGCGTGCTTCCCTGACTCTCCTGATGACCTGAAGCAACAGAGAGACCAGGGGAAAAGCATATAGCGAGCCGCTGGGCCAGGTCTGAGCCAGCGCGTCCTCGTTCTTCGTAAAGAACTCTGGGCAGTGAGCGTTGTCTTTTGACGCAAAAAGGTCGACTTTCGCTTTGCCGAAACGGCGCCACAGTGACTGGACTGTTTGGGGGTGTAGAGACCACTCCCCAGGGGGAACGTTGTCCCTGGACAGTCTGTCGGAACCCTCGTTCAGGTGGCCAGGCACATGCGCGGCTCTCAGCGAGCGCAGAGAGTGCTGAGCCCACACGAGGAGGCGTTCCGCCAGGGTGCAGAGCGTCTTTGATCTGACACCGCCCTGGCGATTCACATAGGCCACTACCAATGTATTGTCCGTGCGGACTAGAACATGGTGACCTAGGAGGAATGGGAGGAAGTGCTTGAGCGCTTTCTCGACCGCGAGCATCTCTAGACAGTTTATGTGTAGGAGATTCTCCTGGTCTGACCAGCGGCCATAGACCGGTCTGCCTTCGAAGAGCGCTCCCCAACCTTGGCTGGAAGCGTCTGTTGAGACAACTTTCCAGTGTGAGATCACTCCCATAGTCACTCCTGTGTGATACCATTCGGCTGCCAGCCAGGGCTGCAGGGCTGAAATGCAGCCCTGATTCACTCTGACTCGCGAGCCGCCGGCCGCCCAGGCTCGGTGGGGCACGCGCGCTTTCAGCCAGCGTTGAAGCGGGCGCATGCGCAATAAGCCCAGCTGGAGCACCGCTGCAGCTGAAGCCATATGCCCCAGGATACGCTGGAATGTCCTCAGCGGAACCTGGCTGCCTACTTGGAAGGATGCGGCGAGGTGACGGATGCGGCGCGCGCGCTGCTCCGACAATCTGGCCGTCATAGCCACCGAGTCCAGTTCTATTCCAAGAAAGGAAATTGACTGACGGGGCGATAACGAGCTCTTGGTCCAGTTGACCGAGAGACCCAGACCTTCCAGATGGCTGAGAAGCACTGTTTTGTGAGACACAAGCTCTGTCTCTGACTGCGCTAGAATAAGCCAATCGTCCAGATAGTTCTTCGCAGAGTTCGCAGCCGCCCGAAGTAAGGGCGAGGGCTGCGCGGTCACGACCCAGGCAGAGAGCGCAGATCACATGGTGGTCCCTGTCGCTGAGCGGAGCTCTGGACGAGCCTCAGGAATTGTGAGGCATTTTGCAACAAACGCCTCGCGCTCTTTTAGATGCAGTGTGTCGCGGTAGGCGAACACACAAACACCCACAACACAGAGCAGAAAAGGATATAATTCGCCGGATAGCGAAGCAGGCAGGGAAGGCTGAAGGCGGCGAAGACGGCCGGCTTCCTCAGGCTGATATCCTCGGCGTGCTGGTCGCTTGTTTCAACGGCGGCGGCTTCCTCAGAGTCCAGCGATGCGGAGAGCGTCGCTGAAGAGACAGAAATCAGTGAAGCAGCCTCTGAGCCTCGCTTATATACGCTAAGCCACACCCCTTTATGCGGGCTGTGACGCATGAAGCGCGCCAAGGGCTCAGCGATAGGCTGCTGCAGTTGCCGCAGGGCAGCCAATGGGCACGCTAGTTAGCCTGCCCTAGGTCTGCATGCTGCCGCACTGCGTTGACAAGATTATTAAAAATTAAGGATAATTTTTTGGCTTCAGTATCTCGAGAAAGAAGACTTTCCCGCAGCGTAAGCTACTTACGCAATACGAGAGAACCTCTCGTAAGAGAACCAAGTCACATTTAATTATTTTGCGATACTTGAATACACATCACAATACGGAAGAAAAGATCTGTCGCTGCTTCAGTTCCATCTTAACTTTAAATAATTAAACACAATTAATGCACGTTTAGTCATTATTAACTAAGTGACTGGCATGTAATGTATTGCAAAAATTGTTAATTCTCTTTCTGTCTCAGTGGATTACCATAGGTATTACTTATAGAGGGGCTCATCCAAATGAAACTTTTTCCGTTCAGAAACAATAAGCATTTTTAGATTCTCCTTTAATCTCATCCAGTCATTTCAAAACCTTATCAGTTTGCATAAGACTGAGAGGAAAAACGAATATCTCCAGCACAAAGTCAGATGTAGGATGTTATGAAGTCAGGCCCTCGTTGTTGCTGTGCTGATGGAGGAGATGATTAAAGAGGAGCTAGCACTGCAGAGGCGTTCCCAGACTATTAATAAGTCTGACATATGACTACTGCAACTCAAAGGGAACGTCATTATGGCTCGGATTCTCTTTAGTAGGTTTTTTAAAAATAGTATATTGATTTAAAAGGCCAATTTTGTTGAGCATCAGTGGTGAAAACTGGAACCCACTGTATGTACAATCAATTAAAGGCTGAATGGATTATTACAAGACTACTGTAATCCTTCAGGTGACCTTTATGAATGACTTACATAAGGTGCATATTCTTTTACTGATTAGTCTGTCCAGCATACTCAATACACTAGCATCGAGTTTTAGCAATCTTAAAGTGCAGCATGTCACTCTAGAGTACAAATCCATATTCGTCAGCACTAAAAACCTGGCTAAATTGTGGCCGATTATTGAAAAATCAATAGGACTTTCCTGAGGCTCAATGGACCAGCTGCCAATCACGAGTCCACATTTACAAAAAGAACAATCCACAGGGCCCACACAACTGATGGATATTACTTCTAAATAAATATATTTTATATATTGGCTGGCCCTAAAAAGTGCACTCGTTGATCTGCAGCAGTTTTACGGGATTGTGCATAATTTCCACCCACTCTTGTACCTGAAAGAAAAAAAAAATCCCAGCAGGTACGTTTTTTCGAAGCGTCCTCCTCTGCTGAAAAATCAGTTCAACTGCACTGAAGCTCAATGGACCAGCTGCCAATAATGAGTCCACATTTACAGGCAGAACAATCCCACAAGCTCAAACAATTGACGTATGTCACTTCCACTCTGATAGTCATTTATTTAGGTTGTTAGAGCATCAGCTGCACAGTTCTGCATCTGTTTAATGTTTTCCAAGAGTATGGTTTGTAAATAAAATGATTACTTAGTATTTTAAAGGTTGTGTAAAACAAAATGTAGAGACTGAAGAAAAAAAATGCGTAGGAGGATGAAGAAGTCAGAAGGGAAAGTTTCAGAAATTTTGGAAAATCGGGAACAAAAAAAATGGTTAAAGGACTTGGAGAAAAGTTTGATCTCTTCAGATCAGCAAATGAGCTTGGCTGTGAAAAATAATTGTAAGTACCTCTTTAAGAATTTTGAACATGACATCAAATTTTGATTATTTGATTTGGGGCAAAAGAAGTGAGCCAAAAACACTGTTAAACCAAATGAAAAATAAACCATTGAGCCTTTTTTTAGAATGTTTTCTGTGACCCTGTAAGAAAACAGAAATGTGACTGTCATTATGTAATGCAGGCCTATTTTCCAACTGGAAAATGGAAGAAGCTTCAATTGAAGACAGATTTTAGTGCAATTTGATTTTGTCCCATAATCTCAAAAAGTCATATAATCTCAGGTATTGTACCAACTGATCAACCTGTCAAATGACAGCATTTTGCAATAATGCTTTCATGTCTTCAACTGCTTAATCTAAATGTATATCTGCCAGACTTTCACAAACTTACATCTCACTGCATGTTTATTTGTGTATATCTATATCAGGTTCATACATACAAAGCAGGATCATCACCTCAAACCACCTAATATGCTACCACAGAACTACACTAGTGGCCTGAAAAAAAGCTGATAGCTGAGTGGAGAAAATTACTTCTCCTTGAAGTAATGTTTGTAGTAAATTATGTATAATGATATGAATATGCATCATCTCAAAGACATATTTGTTATAGAAAGAAGAACAGATACTCCATACTACAACCAAATAAACAAGAGAGCATCTTGTGACATTCTATAAATCGCAAAAAATAAGTGCATTTCATTAAAATAATATTAGAAATAATAATTTTGAAAACCTATACATTATTTACAGCCATCTTAACTTTAAATAAATGCTGGGTTGGAAACTAAAGCTCTCACGTAATACCCAACTAAATAAAGACAATTGAAAATAAAACACAAAATCTGCTATATTCCCAACCTGCACGTCTGTGTTTGGTCTAACAGAGATATTTTTTTCTGTACCAAACTAATTTCTTAATAGGGATTACATTAGGATTAAGGATCTGGGTAATTTGCATTATTAAAACACAATTTAAAACAAATTACTGGATCCTAAAGTCTCAAATAGTGTCATTGATTCAGCCATCAAAATGTCACTTCAGCCAGGCAACCAAAGTTGTAAGCCCTGATATGAGAAAAGAAAATTTGTTTGATTGTTTCTATAATTAAATTACCAGCTAACCTACTTCAAGTACTAAAACGCCACATTAAAATATTGTTTTCCATAAGCTGACTTTTGGCACAGACGCTCACAAAGAAACATAGGTCTTAAAAGCAACATATATTTTGACTCAGAATATAACTAGGTCAATTACAATATTAAATTAAAGGAACAAGAGAAAAATTACAATAAATGGGGTGAAGGAATGACTGACAGTTCATGTATTTTCTAATTCACCTCAATAAACATTAATACAAAACTCAGTTTTCTGATGGCAGAGTTTTCTTATGAGGTAGGCAATACTATTACTGTGAGCTAAATGGGTCAGCAGTCTCCACTGACCCAGAAAGCTTGGTAATATGACATCAGTTTCCTCTATTACTGTTTTACCATCCACTGTCCAAACAATCATTGGCCATTAATTTGTCTTCCTATCTCTGTGTTTGACACGTCCAGGCATGTAACTCTACCTGAGGACAGATTACAAAAGAGAAAAAATGGGATATGTCATCTGTCATGAGTTACAATTATGAAGCTGGCCATAGATTTAGAGATGCTGCTGGAACATTACTCTGCACTACATGGTGCACGCACACACACACACACACACACACACACACACACACACACACACACAACCACTGCCAATAGCTTCCTGTCATAAGGCAGGGCTACCCAATCTTGTTCCTAGAGTGGTAGATTTTCCCCAACGCACCTAACTTAAGTTTACCTGGGTCGCCTCCTAATCGACGCCCCTAAACGTGTCATGATCAACGTTTAATAATATTTATCCTCTAGCGCGTCTCCTAATCGACAACGGCTGAGTCGGTCAACGTCTTGACCCCTATAAACAAATTTAGAAAAATCAATCACACTAGTGAGCTAGCTTCCTGCAAAGTTCAGCTCCAACCTTGATCAAACGCAACTGAACCAGCTGATTAAGACCTTCAGAGCAGAGATTGTCTTACAATTGGGAGATGAGAAGGTCTGTGGCTCCAACATTGGAAAAAGCGTAACAGCTAACTTGGATCACATCAGCCTATCATATAATGGCAGTGACGTTGGTGGCCAGCATTCATTCATAGTTTTATGACAGTCAGTTACAGTTTACGTTACACACAGTTTCTTGTGGATTACCATGTTCATCAAGTGATCAAATAAGATTTGTGTGTCCAGACAACCAATCAGCACTCGTTCAATCTATTGTGGCGGTAGCAAAGAGGCGCCCCTCGTGCGTAACTACCAGTTATGCCACCTAAAAAAGAGATGGATGAAATTAAAAAGTCGTTGGATTCCTTAACAGAGGAGCTAAATGCAATGAAAGAGCTGCATAAACAACCCAGAGAGATCTCGATGACTGAGGATATCGGAGAAATCAGGAAGTCACTTGACTTTCTATCAGGTGAAACTAGCGCCATTAAAGAGCAACAAAAACAACTCCTACATCTGATGGAGGAAGTCAAGGAGCTGCGAAGGCAAAACGCAAAAAAGGAAGAAAGAATCTCTGACCTGGAAAGGAGGGTGGATGAACTGGAGCAGTATTCCAGAGTGAACGATGTTGTCGTGACTGGCCTGAAAGTTAAGCCTCGGACTTATGCCAAAGCGGTGGCTAACACCGGTTCAGAGCCAGACGAGCAGGACACGATCTCCGTGGAACACCAGGTGGCGACCCTCTTACAGTCCAGAGGAATAACGCTGGACGTGGATGACATCGAGGCCTGCCACCCGCTCCCACGGAGGAGAGACAGCGATCCGCCAGCGGTAATTATGAGGTTCGCAAACAGGAAGAAAAAGATTGATCTACTGAAACAAGGACGAAAACTAAAGGGGACTAATGTCTTCATGAACGATCACTTAACACGGAAGAACAGGGAAATAGCACGCAAAGCCAGGATCCTGAGAAAGCAAGGCAAAGTCCAGAGCACTTGGGTGAGGAACTGTAAAATCTTCATTAAGCTAAATGGGCCACAGGGAGGAAGCAAAGGTGTTGGTTGTCAGAAGCATGGAGGAGCTAGCCAAATATGACTGAAACGGGAGTGACATCTCAGAGGTAACAACAAAACATTCTACATGTATACAATAACACCCAATCAGATCAATCCAGAAGAGGTCACTGAACACAGTGATTATGACCCAGAGAATAACATAGATCCTGACACTATGTTTTTGTCAGATACTAACATTGACTGCCGCTACTATTCTGAAAATGATTTCAATGCTGTTAACACCAAAGGAAAACTATCAATAATTCATTTTAATAGCAGAAGCATGTACACAAACTTCAGTAGTATCAAAGAGTATTTGCAACAATTCATTACTCCATTTAATATAGTAGCAATATCAGAAACATGGTTTAACGAAAGAAAAGGTATTGACAATTTTGAATTGGAAGGTTACGCCTTTAATTATGTTAATTATGTTAATGTTAATTAAACATCTGAGACCCAGAACTCAGTTGTGTGCTGATGCACAACTTATGAATCAGTGTTTGTTTGTTTTTTGTTTGTTTTTTTTCTCCCTGCACAAAGTGTTAAGTAAGTGTTGCAGTCAATAAAAGTACACTTTGTTGACTCCATGCGTGTCTCCTGAAAACTTTATGGAAGAACCCTTACAAGATGGTGGCAGCGGTGGGATTCTGTCCAGGAGGAGACTGTCTGTAGAGAGTCAAGTACTAAAAGAATGGCGCCTAAGAGAGCAGTACACGCTGTTGTTCCTGCTGATGTCCAGAGCGCACCAGATGAGGGTGAGATGCTGATGGAGGATGCGACAGGGGTGGCTGAGCAGGTGTCTGAAGAGGAGTCGAAGGGTGATGTACTGGAGCTTAAGCGGATGTTTCAACGGTTCATGCAGGATCAGCAAGAGAGAGATACCCGTCAGATGCAAGATGCAGCTCGTCAAGAGACGAGATGGAAATCGCTTCAGCATCAGTTCCGTCTACTACAGGATGAGGTCAGCCACCGAACTCCGTTGGAGGATTTGCGAGACAGGGGAGACGCTGAGGTGGAAGAATCGCCTAGAGCTTCTGTTGGCTCCCGCATTATGAGCCATGGTTATGTGCTGAAAGAACCAAAGATTCAACCATTGTGTGAAGCGGATGACATCGAGCATTATTTAACCACGTTTGAACGGATTGCTGAGGTGTGCAGATGGCCAAGGGAAGATTGGGCCATTAGACTCATTCCATTGCTGACTGGCAAGGCGCGCAGCGCATATGTGGCCATGGATGTTGCAGACGCAAGTGACTACCCGCAGGTAAAGGAGGCTATTCTGAAAAAGTATTCCATTAATCATGAAACGTATCGACAGAGATTTCGTGCTATGGAGGTGCTGGAAGAAGAGACCCCTAAAGAGTTGTATGTTCGACTGAAAGACTTGTATCAAAAGTGGGTGAGACCAGCAGAGAGAACGAACCAGGAGATCGGAGAGATAATTGTCCTTGAACAATTTTTGCGGATGCTTAGCCCAGAGCTACAGACGTGGATCAAAGAACACGGCCCGTCTACAGCTGAGGAGGCGGCGCGTCTGGCTGAGGTATTTGTGGCGGCACGACGAAGAGCTGAGCCCTGGAGTCTCACTCGCTGGAAGACTGCACGAGTTGGAGCTTCTCGACGACCGATTTCAACATCTCAAGGAAGTAGGTTCACAACTGAGGCAAGTGGAAAACGAACTGAGAACTCTGGTGTCTCTGGTTTAGAGACTATTAAGTGTTATAAATGTGGTCAGCTAGGTCATAAAAAGCCAATGTGTCCGCAATTGACAAAAACACTTACTAATATGTGTTATGTGCCTCGAGAAACTATACCTGAACCTGCGAACATTCCCATCCCAAAGCAAGTGATAAGAACTGTTGAGTTGAATGGGAAAAAAGTCTCTGCCTTGATAGATACAGGTTGCACGCAGACCTTAGTTGAATCAGAACTTGTTCCTGAATTGGGTGTTAGTGGTGATACCCCAGTAATAGTGAGATGTGTTCATGGGGAGGAGCGTCAGTATTCTGTCACTGATGTATACCTGGGTATAGCGGGGCAAACCTATTTGATGAGGGTAGGACTGGCACAGAACTTGCCATACCCAGTTATTTTAGGTCATGATTTTCCTGCGTTGATGAATCTGTTACCTCTTTGGGATACTTGTAATGTAGTTCTGACACGGGCTCAAAGCAGACAGAATGAATGTGAGGAAGAGGAAAACTCATTGTTGTCATTACCTTTTTTTGATTCTGAACTGTCTGTGAATCCGTGCAAAGAAAAGAAGTCTAGGAGGGAAAGGAAACAGGAAAAATTTAAGAGAACTGTAGTGCAGGCTAGGGAACTAAAAGAGCCTGACAAACTGTTGAATGCTGATCAGATCCCAATACCTGAAAATTTGAGGCAGTTGCAGAAAGAGGATGCTGAAATTTCTAAATTGTATTCCCAGGTGGTAGAGGCAGCTCAAACAGGGTCAAACGTATTCATGTTTCAAGGGAAATCTTTCAGGGTAATGAATGATTTGCTGTATCGTAAAACAGGGGATAAATTACAAGTGGTGTTACCTGTTAGTGTACGTAATACAGTAATGACACTGGGGCATTCCATTCCGTGGGCTGGACATTTGGGGAGGCGAAAGACTCATTCTAGAATTAGTAAACATTTTTACTGGTTGGGAATGTCTAAGGACATTGCTGAATTTTGTAGAGCTTGCCCTGAATGCCAATGCTGTGAAATTCGCAAACCTCGTAAGGCACCATTAATACCTTTACCAGTCATTGATGTTCCCTTTCAGCGGCTGGGAATGGACATTGTAGGTCCACTGGAACGGAGTAAGACCGGCTATAAGTATATGTTAGTCATTTGTGATTATGCGACACGGTTTCCAGAAGTGTTTCCGTTAAAAAACATCAAAGCTAAGGCTATCGCTTCATGTCTGGTTCAGTTTTTTTCTAGAGTAGGTATTCCAAAAGAAATACTGACCGATAGAGGAACGAATTTCACGTCTCAATTTCTGCAACAGGTGTATCAGATGTTAGGAATAAAAGGATTAAAAACAACTCCCTATCATCCGGAGACAGACGGGCTGGTAGAGAGATTTAATCAAACTTTAGTGCAAATGCTTCGGAAATTCGTGAATGAGGTGGGGACCGACTGGGATCAGTGGCTACCATATCTTATGTTTGCTTATAGGGAAGTTCCGCAGGCGTCAACTGGGTTTTCGCCATTCCAGCTCATGTATGGCCATGAAGTGCAGGGACCATTGTCCCTTGTGAGAGAGCTGTGGGAGGGGAATTTGGGGACTTCAACCAAAACAAATGTTATTGATTATGTGTTAGCCATGAGACAAAAATTGCAACAAATGACTGAATTTGCTTCTGCCCATTTGAAAGAAACCCAGAAAAGACAAAAGACGTGGTATGATAGGAAGGCGAAGACACGATCTTTCGAACCAGGTCAGAAAGTTCTCGTCATGCTTCCTACCTCCGAAAATAAACTTTTGGGTAAATGGCAAGGGCCGTTTGAAGTAACTAAAAAAATAGGAACAACCACTTATGAGATAGCAACCCCAGGCAAGGCACGATCACATCGGGTGTTGCATATTAATTTGTTGAAGAGATGGTACTCGCAGAGTGAGAGCACAGTTGTTAATCTGATCCGACTAGTGAAGGATGAGGAGGAGCCAGAAGAGCAATATTTACCTGGTAGTCAACCTTTGCTGCCTATTGACCTTAGTCATCTTCCTGTAGACCGTCAAGCTCAAATTCAGCAACTGTGTGATCCGGAGTTGTTTAAAAGTCAGCCAGGCTATACCACCGTTACAAAGCATAAAATAGTGCTTAAAGAAAATGCGCATCCAAAACGAATGAGCTATCGCATCCCTGAACGATTGCTGACAGCTTTCGAAGATGAAGTAACATTGATGCAGCAAATGGGTGTAGTTGAATCGTCAAAGAGTGAATGGTGTAATCCGGTGGTATTGGTGCCAAAAAAGGATAATACCCTCAGGTTTTGTATTGATTTTCGCTATTTAAATTCCGTCTCCAAATTCGATTCGTATCCTATGCCTCGTATTGAGGAGTTAATTGAAAAACTCGGAAAGGCTAAGTTCATTAGTACTATCGATTTAAGTAAAGGGTACTGGCAGGTGCCTCTGGACTTGGAGTCGCGAGAGCTGACTGCTTTCCGTACACCAAGGGGGCTAATGCATTTTCGGGTGTTACCGTTCGGCTTGCACGGGGCACCCCCGACTTTTCAAAGATTGATGGATACCGTATTGGATGGTTTGGGAGAATTTGCGGCAGCTTACTTAGATGATGTTGTGATATTTAGTACATCTTGGGAGGATCACCTTCAACATCTTCGAGCGGTTTTCCAACGAATTAAAGATGCTGGTTTAACCATTAATCCTGCAAAATGTTCATTAGTAAAAACCGAGACCGAGTACTTGGGGTACGTATTGGGAAATGGAGTTATTAAGCCTCAAGTGCAGAAACTCCGTGCTATTCAATCCTGTCCACTTCCAGCTACAAAAAAACAAATTAGATCATTTCTTGGTTTAGTCGGTTGGTATCGGAAATTCATTCCCCATTTCTCGACCATCGCGGCACCGTTAACTGATTTAATTAAAAAGACGAATCCTAACAAAGTGCAGTGGACTACACCCGCTGAAGAAGCATTCTGTGAGCTAAAGGGGGTGCTGAGCAATGAACCCATTTTGTGTAGTCCTGATTTTGAAAAATCGTTCGTTCTTCAGACAGATGCGTCCGAATTAGGGTTGGGAGCTGTCCTGATGCAGGAAGAGACCGGAGGAATGCATCCCGTGGTGTATTTGAGTCGGAAATTATTTCCCAGAGAAACTAGATATTCTGTGGTGGAAAAAGAATGTTTAGCTTTGAAATGGGCTCTCGACTCATTGAAATATTATTTGCTCGGCCGAGATTTCGTTATCGAAGCGGACCATAAAGCTTTGAAATGGTTGAATAGGATGAAAGATACAAATTCTCGCTTGACACGATGGTTTTTGTCTATACAACCCTTTCGTTTTACAGTGAAGCATCGCCCGGGGGTCGAAAATATAGCAGCCGATTTTCTTTCTCGCTCACCGTGCGAGAATGTATAGGTGGGGGGAAATGTGATGGCTAAGGCCACACTGAATGAGCACTTAGTTTACTTTGAATATGAAGTGATATTTTGTTTGTTTTAGAGGATTAATGTTTTTGTCTGTTTATTTATTAATTATTTTGTTTCTTTAAATGTTATCTACCCAAACACATGTCTCTTTGGTGCTGTAAATCCAAATGAGCAACAAAGTCAATAATCATTTATTTCTAGAGTGCACGCTAGTGAGTAAATGAGACCACAACCAAGTTATGGGTTTAACATTTTATTTAAGTCTGTTTAAATGTGTACATCTTACCCGTGGTTCCGCCGGGCTCCATGACTGCAGCATGGAACAAAGGCATGGAAGTAAAAGGGCGCGGCCTTTCCTGGTGTCCCTTATATATTCAGTTGGGAATTATGGGAAATGTAGTTTTTGGGATAATGTTCTAGGGGGTTGTGTGTTAATTTGAATGTTTAAAAGATGTTTTGTGTGTGTATGTTTAAGTGTATTTTCATTATGACTTTATGATAAATGTGATTTTTATTTTGTTTATTTGAGTTTGTGTATAGAAGTATTTCTTTCTTTCACCCTTTTAAGTTTGATGTAATTGAAAACTTGTGAGACCCCTGTAATCATGAGAATGGTTTGGTCCAGCTTGTTAAAAGGGCTTCATTTTCTGTGGCTGAGTTAGTTCGGGTGAGGGATCCCTGAGTAAACATCTGAGACCCAGAACTCAGTTGTGTGCTGATGCACAACTTATGAATCAGTGTTTGTTTGTTTTTTGTTTGTTTTTTTCTCCCTGCACAAAGTGTTAAGTAAGTGTTGCAGTCAATAAAAGTACACTTTGTTGACTCCATGCGTGTCTCCTGAAAACTTTATGGAAGAACCCTTACAGTCAGATACTAACATTGACTGCCGCTACTATTCTGAAAATGATTTCAATGCTGTTAACACCAAAGGAAAACTATCAATAATTCATTTTAATAGCAGAAGCATGTACACAAACTTCAGTAGTATCAAAGAGTATTTGCAACAATTCATTACTCCATTTAATATAGTAGCAATATCAGAAACATGGTTTAACGAAAGAAAAGGTATTGACAATTTTGAATTGGAAGGTTACGCCTTTAATTATGTGAACAGGAAAAACAAAGCAGGTGGTGGGGTAGCTATATATGTAAGCAATAAAATAAAATTTAAAATGATTGAAAAAATGGCAGTATCAGTTGATAATTTACTTGAATGTGTAACAATTTAAATAATTTGTGAAAGGAAAAAAAATATTATAATTAGTTGTATTTATCGATCACCTGGGTCAAGCATTGAAATATTTACGGAATGGATGGAGAGAACATTCTCTACTGTAAATAAAACATTATTTATTTGTGGTGATTACAATATTGATCTGATGAATCACGACAACCATCATGCCACTGATGAATTTGTGAATGCTTTGTATAGCCTCTTCCCATCTCCAGACCCAGAATTACCTCTCATAGTGCAACACTCATTGACAATATCTTTACAAATGCTATGGATCAAACCAAAGTAAGTGGACTCATGATATCTGACATAACTGATCATCTTCCTATATTTGCATTGTACAATGAGAATTACGAAAAAAACTATGAATCTCAAAAAATATATATATAAAAGGGTACTAACCGAGAAGTCTATTGATGCTCTAAATTGTGAGCTAGCTAACCAGGATTGGACCAATGTGCTTGTGGAGAATGATGTGAACAGGGCCTACAATACTTGCCTGGAAATATTTTGTACACTATATAACAAACACTGCCCTGTGCGTCAATATAGGAGGGAGAAACAAATACTAAAGTGTCCATGGTTAACACAAGGACTACTTAATGCATGTAAAAAGAAAAATAATTTATACAAACAATTTATGATTCAAAAAACAAAAGAATCTGAAGAACGTTATAAAGTATACAAGAACAAACTGACAACCATTGTACGAGATAGCAAGAAATTATACTATGAAAATAAATTAAATGAGAACAAAAGTAATATTAAAGGAATTTGGAGTATACTGAAAAAATTGCTAAGAGACAATCATACAATCAACTCATATCCTGTCAATAAGTTCAATGATTTCTTTATAAATGTTGGTCCTGAATTAGCGGCCAAAATCCCAGCAAGCAGTAATAACATAATGGTGGATTCAGCTATAGAAAGGAACCCTCAAACCATCTTCCTCTCTGACGTGAGTGAGACTGAAATCAAAACTATTGTGAATAAATGTAAAAATAAATCATCTATGGATTATTTGGACCAACACAGTCTCACCCCCAAACGTCACATACTGACGCGTCTTGACCAAACGGCAATATACGACGAAAAGGGTACCCCTAAAACGTCCGTATGTGACTATTCGGGTTATGGGTAAGTTTAGGTATGCGTTAGGGTACCGCTAAGAGGCGCTGCTGGTGCGCTTATGTCTTCGTCTCATATGGACGTTTTAGGGGTACCCTTTTCGTCGTATATTGCCGTTTGGTCAAGACGCGTCAGTATGTGACGTTTTGGGGTGAGACCGGGCTGTTTGGACATAAATATGAGATTAATAAAAAGAATAATTGACAATATTGTGAAACCCTTAACACACATATGTAATGCTTCATTCCAAACTGGAACTTTTCCAGACAAAATGAAAATAGCCAAAGTGTTACCACTATTTAAAAACGGAAGTAAACATATATTTACTAATTATTGGCCTGTCTCTCTGCTGCCACAGTTCTCAAAAAATATTGGAGAAAACGTTCTACAGCAGACTGGATACATTTATTGTGAAGCATGAGTTCATTAACGAAGGGCAATACGGATTTAGACCCAAAAGATCGACCACTATGGCTATTATTGATGCTGTGGAAGAAATCACCAGTGCTGTAGACAGCAAAAAACATGCTGTTGGAATCTTTATAGACCTAAGGAAAGCATTTGATACCATCAATCACTCTATCCTTGTACAAAAATTACAAAAATATGGTATACGGGGAGTTGCTGGGAACTGGATTAAAAGCTATTTAGAGGAGAGACAACAATTTGTTAAAATGGGGGACACTGAAAAATTGTGTTATTTGCTGACGATACCAACATATTTTATTCTAATGATAACTATAATAGACTTATAAAGGATGTAAATCAGGAAGTAGCTAAATTTAAAACATGGCTGTTTTTCCTCCAAAAATTAACATTATTCCCTCTTGTACTAGTGCCAAAACATGCCAAACTTACCAACTGGTAAATAGTTGTAAACAGGGACTATGGAGAAGGCAATGGCACGAAATGACAATAACCTTCACTAAGTCTGTGAGTGCAGCTAAACAATAATTGCTCGATCATTTCACAAAACTCATATGAAGGAATTAATCTCTACAGTTATGGAGACATAACATCGGGATGGTCTGAACAATGTCCTGCGCAGCGACAAGACAATGTGTTTCATTAAAATTCAAACATGGGCATGTCTATTTATACTAATTATTTCCTAAACGGAGTTGGAAAATCCCTAATGTGATCATTAGAGGGGGTAATTTACATTAAACTAAATGTAGCAGCTTATTTGCAAACTTCAGCTTGACATAGGCCCTATAATGAAGTCATGTCAAAACCTGCAGTCCAGGACGCATAAAGAAGTGAGCATGCCACATTATCTGATAAATTACATCTTGCAGCATTCATCAGCCGCTCTGGGCCATCAGACCACCACGCATATCTCATGGGTTGCTGATTAAAGTGACCTGTATTGTGCATGAGGTAATTACACAGTTCACTAATTCATTACTTTCTTTGGGTGAATGACCGCCTAATGTGAGGCTGTGAGGTTTAGACACCAGCAGCAGGGGAAAAAGAGAATTTGGAATAATGTGTCTAGACCACAGGCTCAGAGCATCACTCTAATAGAGGCACAGAAAAAGAGGTGGGTGAGAGAAGAAGAACATTTGTCTAACCAAGTCAATGGTTTAAATTGTTCCATTTTAACATTGTTATCCTCTGATAACCTCATAGCAGATTCCCCTCACAGCTCAAAAAGGGATCAATCAAAAATAAAAATGCTGTCATCATTTACTCACCCTCATGTCGTTCCAAACCTGGGGTGCGTTTCCCGAAAGCATCGTTGGCCAACTATGGTCGCAAGTTCATCGCAATGTCCATTGAACTCTATTGGTAACGACGGAACTTGCGACCATAGTTGGCCAACGATGCTTTCGGGAAACGCACCCCTGCTTGACTTTAATTCTTCTGTGGTACACCGAAGAAGATATTCTGATAAATGCCTTTTGTGTGTGTGTTTTAGTCTAAAGATTTGTCTAAAGTCTAAAGATTTGTTTTTATATTAATTTAGTGTTGCTATATGTTCATATTGTAGATGTGTGTGTATGTACAGCATGCGGTCATTACCTTTGCAATCTATGTGTTTCTTTTTTATCTGTGAATTTGCATTAAACATGATATGTTACCAAACCAATGTCCTTTTTATCATTTTTAAAAGAAACATTAAATGGAAAACTCCAGCTGTGATGTATGTAGAGAACATGAATAAAATATTGTTTAACATGCACCAGAGACAAACTTTTAATCCCATGCACTTTTGATGGAAACATGTTATACATACCCCCCTCCAATTGCAAAGATAAAAAAGTACATCTCTCTCAGCAGGACAGATTGCATTTCGCTATCTCACCCTCATTGCAGCCTTACAGATACAGCTCAAGAGTATAACAGCATGTCTATCTGTTCTTTTAAACCTCTTTTACCTTGGTTACCCTCTGTATTTACCATTTCAAGCTCCACACTCCAATGGACATGAGACTAATCAGATAGTCTAGAGAATACCTGTGAACATATGGTAGTAGGAAAATGTTGCACTAGTTATAAAAATGTTTCGTTCACTAGAGCTGGGTAAATATATTTGAAAGATGAGGCTGCACATGAATTATACAGTCTCAGTGGATGTTTTCATTGATGAGAGAACCACCTGTCTCCAAATTCCTGTGACTTATCACAACAGGGAAACAATGACAAATGGTTTATGGCACAGCTTTTAAAGCTGAGGAATCTATTATCATTTTGGGCCCAGGCAGGTATATGAGAGAGATTTAGATTGGTAATATAAAATGCAAAATACAACATACTGCTGTCCTCCAATTATTCAGTAATAATATTTATCTCTAAAATATATCACATGGATGCACCTGTCACATGAAACAAGAAGGCTGAGCTAGAATTAAACACCAGGCTGTCTGGTTTATATCCGTATATGCTTCAGAAATCCTTAAATCCACAGAAAAGAGTAGAAATGGTAAGTCCAAGTAACCCCCATCCCAATCTAGCAAGCCTGATGAGAATACTCTTGTGCCTTTGAGCTCACCAAGGCTGGACATGGGGTTTATGAGAAGCAGGTCTCTTAATCATGAGAGGTAATTCTTTAAGTCGAGGCTGCTTTTTCAAGGCATTCAAATTAATTACACCTCACACTGCTTCCCTCAGCAAATGGGTCACCTATGCACATTCAACTACACACTTTGAGATTCATACTTCCAAATTTGAGGAGCCTCTGCATTTCATTACATTTTGTACTACATACAAAACAAAATCATTAAGCAATAGTGAGGACCTAAGTGCAAAAATATGTAAATAAATACTGTAAAAGTACAGTGAAGGGGCACACACACATATATATATATATATATATATATATATATATATATATATATTTACAATATTGGCCATTCTAATGCTGCTGATGATCTTCACAAAAGTCTTAAAAAAATACCTGTGATAAGGTTCAAAGGTTGGAAGGAAGAAGACAGGGTCGGCGTGACTGGGACTCTTGTTGTTATCCTTCATGCGGTGGAGCCATTGCAGGGGTGCATGGTCCAAACAGAGAGTGAATTCCTGTCCCTGGAGATAATAACGGCCCATCTAATTGCCAAACACTCTTTTTCTATGGTGCTGTACATCGTCTCCCTCTTCGAGAGCTTACGACTGATGTACAGCACTGGCCGCTCCTCACCCTCTATCTCCTGGGACAGGACCGCTCCAAGCCCCCTGTCCGACGCGTCGGTCTGCAACAAAAAGGGGTGAGAAAAGTCAGGAGAATGTAAGAACAGTCCGCCACACAGAGCAGCCAGGTGAAAAGCCTGCTGGCACTGTTCCGTCCACTGGACCGGATCTGGTGCTTCCTTTTTAGTGAGGTCAGTCAGCGGGTTGGTGAGGTCCGAATAATTAGGTACAAACCTTATAATATCCAGACAGCCCCAGGAACTGCCTTACCTCCTTTTTGGTCTTGGGTCTCGGACAGGTTGCAACTGCTGCCGTCTTATCAATTTGGGGATGCACCTGTCCGTGACCCAAGTGGAAGCCCAGATACCTGACTTCCACTCACCCAACCGCACACTTTTTTGGGTTGGCCGTTAGTCCGGCCCCTCTCCGTGACCTCAGGACAGCCCGCAAGTGCTGCATATGACGCTGCCAGTCGTTGCTATAGATGATAATGTCATCCAGATAGACAGCGGCATATGCAGTATGCGGCCGGAGAATTTTGTCCATGAGACGCTGAAAGGTGGCCGGAGCCCAGAACAACCCGAAAGGAAGTGTAACAAATTGGTAAAAACCAAACGGCATTGTGAAAGCTGTTTTGTCTTTGGATATAGGATATAAGGGGATTTGCCAATATCCTTTCATTAAATCCAGTGTCGAATAAAATCGAGCAGTACCCACCCCATCCAGCAATCCGTCAACCTGCGGCATTTGATATGCGTCGAATTTCTACACAGCGTTCACCCTACGATAATCCACACAGAACCGTACCAAGCCGTCCGTTTTAGGCACTAAAACTATCGGGCTCGCCCAATCACTGCTGGATTCCTCTGTTACTCCCATCTCCAGCATTGTCTCTAATTCGCTCTGAACTACCTTTTTTTTGTTTTCAGGCAAGCGATATGGTCGGCTGCGCACTACCACACCTGGCTCAGTCTCAGTGTGGTGCTGGATAAGGTCCGGTCGACCAGGCAGGGACGAGAACACATCGGCAAATTCTGCTTGTAAATTGACCACATCTGTGAGCTGTGAGGGTGAGAGGTGATCTCCTCCTGGAGCCAGCGCGAGAGATTGACTTTTTGTGTTCGCCTCTGGCCCGAGATCTTCCTCTCCGTTCACCACCGTCGCCAGCATCATTGACTCCGTCACTCGATACAACTTCCCTTTTAAAATAGCAAAATAAGGATATGAGAGTAGTCGATCTGGTTGGAGAAGCTGCCCGTCGATAGTACTGACCTGTTCAAAAGCATTTTTGAGCGTTTCGTCTTCGGACTGTTCCAGGGGAAATTTATGGCGTTCTGTGAGGATTCTCCTTTCAAAAGCGCTCCATTCCCCTGGCTCATCTCCCATTGGTCCCGGCTCAGCTTCTCCTACCGCCCCCGTTCTCTGCTCCCCTTTCTTGCAAGAAACATCCGCACATAAATACCCCAATAAAAAAACTAAAATCTGGCCAATTTGTCACCAAAAGTAACGGATGTCGGATGTACGGGCTAACCACAAACTCTATTATGCTTTTGTCCCTGAAACTGAATAGCCACCGACATTAAGGGGTAGTTCACCACCTCCCCGTGCACACACCGTACTTTAACCATGCGGCTCTTATCCAATGCCTCTGGTTGAATCATGCTTTGATGAATGGAGGTTTAGTTACATTCTGAATCCACCAAAGCCTGATTCGTACCCCCCTTCATACTCACAGGTATCTGGTACAGTCCAGATTGATCGGGGGCGGCCTGCGGAACTTCTTAAAACTTTTAAAACCAGTTACTGTAAGGAAAAGGTCTTTATCACAACAACTCTTCCAGCCTGTCTCATGCTGGTCTGCCAGAGCCGCTGGCAGAACTCCAAGCATTAACCAATCAGATTAAACAGAGAAAGAGCGAATAATTTATTTAATTGAACATACATTTGATTCCAAAACATAGTGTTTTAAGCAATGTTAACTTATGATAACTTGATTTCCTACAGTGAAAATTTGTGGAATATATACTTTTTTTATTATTAGTTTTTGCGGGTTGACAGATTTTTTTCATAGATATTATTTGCAATTACAAGACTAACAATTTTCCATCTAATATCTCCATGGCTGTGCCAAATTAAGATCTATATTTATGGATTTGGATTAACTCCCTCTTCTTTTTCATCATCTAAATGGACAGATTAAAATTTATCACAAAGCAGACAATATTTTTATGGTGAATGTTTCAAAGTCAATAAACAGTTAATTGAAGTCATACACCGTAAAAAGCTTTGCAGACAGCCATCTTAATAAGAGAATGAAATTGAATTACTCTTTGGACATTATTTTTTCCTTCCCCTTGGCTTTTCCCTTTTAGCTATACAGAAAAATGAATTTCATAATTCTTGAGAGGGGGAACCTTTCTCTCTCAGAGTTTACAAGCATATCTGCCACTACCTCAACGTTTCTGAAAAATCGATCCAGCATCAGAGTACTTAGATAAAGCATACAGTGCATTATAAATTATGAGGAAGATTAAAATAACGCCTTCTTGATTAATTCTACCGTCAAGGTGAACAGCACAATTAAAATTCATCTTTAATTAGCCACAATCAATCGCTGTTATAAAAATCATCATAGTGACATTTAAAACACACAAAAAGAAGCGACCCTGGAAGCTGTTGTCCTTGACAACAATGTGAAATGAATCACCCTCACTGTGTCCTCACACCCGGCATCATTGCTCAGCTTAAAGACACCTGTCCTCTCTACCCAGAGTGCTCTTCAGTCACTCTCTGTACAGCCCTGCTGAAAGAATGACAGGAGGTGAGAGACTGTAAGGGTGGGACGCCAGAGAAACTTAATCTCGTTTCTTGCCCCAGGGTCATGCACGTTATCACTGGGTGACAACTTAATGGGCCCTCATTATAAAAACAGCAGTGTAGCAATTAAAGGAAATCTGATGGATTAACTCAACCCATCGTGCTCGTTTTCACTGCAAGTTAGGAATTTGTGACTCATTGATTGTTCACACATCACAGACCTCAAAACTTTTACTTCTCTCCTCACACTAATCATGCCTTACTCTGCTGTTACTTCAAAACTGATATTTAAAGGTTTTTTTTTTTTTTTGGTTGTTTTTTTTAAGACAATGGTGAAAGATCATGAGATTAATTATTGTGATTTATTTTATTCTATTGATAGCAGTAGTTTTTTTTTTTAAACGGGAAGAACACATAACGGGGGGTGACACATATCCTTAGTGTCAAAAACTTTGAAATCCCCTGATTTAGGCAACTAAAAAAATGTAAGAAAAAAACACATTGTAATCTCAATAGTAGTTAATGCCAGTGCATATTTTACATTGCCAATAACTGCCACCAATTTTTATGATCACTTGTCAAATTTTTTAAATCTTTTATATGTGTGCTTGTAATTGGGGATGGCTAAAATGATTTGTGGATTGAAATTGGTGCATTAGACAGAGCAGCTGTTCAGCAAATAAACTATTTTACAGCCAACACACAAACAAAAGAGAATAATTGAAGCGTATCTGTGGCATTTGCAGATGTAATCCAACAGATGATGAATGATTTTATTATTTGCATTACAATCAAGTGTTTGTCATTTCCTCTGCTTAGATTAGGTATGAGCCATAACACTGTGATGCAAGCTGACCCGGTGACCTTAATTGGCTGAAAAGAATAAATTGGGCAAATTTGCCCCACCTGTATTGATTAGATGGTGGTGTTGTAAACAGCACAGGACTCCACTCGCTGGTGCATGTACGGAGGTGACCTTGTAACTCTGTAATTTAAAAAATGAATGCAAAATAATAAGTGCTCTCTAAGATGGCCGGTCAGTGATTCAATTCTTTAGAGAGCGACTCAAATTCATTTGTTCCTCTGACAGTGAAAGGAAGAGTAGGCCCATTATTCATTTAGCCAATTAGGTCATGTTGAAAGCAATATCCCCCACATTAAAAGAACCTGTCCCCTGCTGTGCCCATAGAAAAAAATTAAAATCCTTTCAAATTCCTGAATGCACCAGAGAAATATGGAAGGTTATATTCGAAGTTTGACCTTCTAGAAGCTGCTGCACAAGGCCTCTAATTGCAAATAGCGTGGTCCATTAATGACTAATAGAATGAAACTCTGGGTGTGATTATGTGAAAAAGGATACTCTGTTCTTTTTTTAGCCAAACTGTTGTTCTCTCATAATAGACATATTTTAAAGAGCTTCACATA
Source organism: Squalius cephalus (assembly GCF_949319135.1). Taxonomy (NCBI): domain Eukaryota; kingdom Metazoa; phylum Chordata; class Actinopteri; order Cypriniformes; family Leuciscidae; genus Squalius; species Squalius cephalus. The sequence goes on from NC_137124.1 coordinate 32,136,189, forward strand.
TTGCAGAATATTTGCAATCTGGTCTGTCTGCCTGATGCATCTAGTATTGTCACTCATGAATTCAGGAACTCTCAAGACTCTCAAGTTGGAGAGTGGCATCACTTTGAGGGCAGTGCTCTTGGCAAAGGTGAACTTGGGGTTGTTCTCAACAAAGTTATGTTTCCTCTCCTGCCGTCTATCTGGCATAAAAATATAATACAGAGGACCTTCTACACCAGCCAAAATTCAGTTAGAGTATACTGCATGGGATACAGTATCACATGATGCACATGTGGCACCACACAAGGCAGGCAGGAGTGTTTGTGTATGTTTCCAGTTTTGGCAGTTTAAAAATTGCAAAAAGACTAAGGACCAATCTGACACTGACATACTGTTCATGCAAGCCACTGTTTCTACAAGGCTGTTTTTGCTTGAGAGTTCACCTGACTGGTGTATGTGTCAGAAATAGACAAAACTTTTGCAAATATTATTTATAATATGAATAAATAATGTAATAATGAAAATGAAGGACCATTAAAAAGCTTGGCTTAAGGAATGTGTATGGGAGATGCACAGGAGGTAGCAAACCTCTCCAGTACAGACTATGTGTCATCTCTGTACTGTTTTGGAAATACATAAATATATTGCATTTACTTTGATGAATGTGGCCTGTCCATTTTTGCTGCACAGCCCTGGATTTTAAGTTAAATCTCAATGCATGCTTCTGACATTACTCACTAACGCATGTTTAGACATTGCCTTTCATTTGGACACCAATCTTCATTTGCCTTCCTGTTGCATCTGCATAGGTGGCAGAAACACTCATAGATGTTACTTAAACGTGTCACTGTTGTAGACTTTTGATGCTGAAAAACACTATTATCTGTCAGGATCTAATAAATTAACCTTAAAGTGTTTCCATGTGTTGTTCTGTTTTTAAACACATGTACAACAACAACAACAACAACAACATGTAAACAAAAGAACCCATTCTCAAACTGTCTCATTTACGTTCCCTCATGACATTAAAGGAAGCTGTGACAAATCATCTTCTGCGCTGAAAGTGAAGGAATAGTTGTCCCTAATTAGAAGCCGATTTGTCATGTACAGTAATTGCAGTTGTTTTGTTAAAAAGCATGATATTAGAAAGTATTTCAAGTTTGATATTTTTCTATAGTTAAATGTAAGTCAAGCATTCACCTCCATTTGTGGTATTTTTCTAGAACTAACAGTAGATTTAGAGCTACACGATTCTGTATAAAATGAGAAACATAATTTTTTTTTTTTTTTTTATAGAGATCACGATGATAACTAAACAAAACAATCTATTTAAAAAATAATTAATTAATTTGAATTAGTTCTTTTATTTAAAAAAATCACTTTGAATGAATGATTCAATGACTTGTTCATAAAGGCTTAATTACTGGATGAATTCGCGTTTTTGAACGAATCTCTTGAATGAATGATTCAATGACAAATAACAATTTAGAACAGTCATTTGTCGCCACCTGCTGGCGTAATTGATACAATCTTTATTTGAAGCATCAAGTTTCAAAAGGTGATTTACTCTATTTTGATCACTACCGTAGACGTTTGTGTTTATACATTTGCATTCAAGTACTGTGATAATATTAATTATTGTAACACAAAAATAATGATACTGTGTGGTTAAAAAGATAGTTTGTGAAGCTGTTTCGTACTAATAAAAAACAACTGCTCTCTCTGGGTCAGCATCAGCACCAATGCAGATTTGAATGTTCTCTGTGAAGATTTAATAGACACAGCTGAATCATTGTCATTTGTGACCCTGGACCACAAAACCAATCTTATGTGTAATTTTTTTTAAATTGAGATTTATACATCATCTGAAAGCTGAATACATAATCTTTCCATTGACGTATGGTTTGTTAGGATAGGACAATATTTGGTCGAGATACAACTATTTGAAAATCTGGAATCTGAGGGTGCCAAAAAATCGAAACATTGAGAAAATCGCCTTTAAAGTTGTCCATTTCTATTGGCGATAGTGCTGCATCCATTCACAAAAATAAATGTTTTATATATTTAAGGTGGGAAATTTACAAAATATCTTCATGGAACATGATCTTTACTTAATATCCTAATGATTTTTGGCATAAAAGAAAAATCTATAATTTTGACCCATACAATGTTTTGTTGGCTATTGCCACAAATATACCCGTGCAACATAAGACTGGTTTTGTGATCCAGGGTCACATTTAGGGGAAAAAAAATTGTGTGGGTGTTTCAATCGAGATCACAATCTTTTAACGCTTAATTGTGCAGCTCTAATTAGATTTGCCATTTTTTATTTTTTTCACTGATGAAACCTTTTTAATAATACATAGTATCTGTCCTGAGCAATAACTTGATATTAGAATATGCAGAGGAAGCTTTGTATATTTGATAAACACAATTAAAAATTAAACAGTAAAAACTTCAGTTCTATGAAAGCTTTAGTGTAAGTTCTGTTAAAAAAAAATCTCCTGCCACATTATTACAGAACAATATTATCTTTGGCAAGTCCACTTTCTCTCCAAAAATACATGGGCAGCTGTATTTAGAAAATCGGCTTTGCACAGCAAGACTTTTGCATTCATCCCTCAACCTGATGTTACTCTGAACCCCCAGCATGATTGGCAGAGCAATTTCAAAAAGGTCAAATGATTTCACAAACTACTATACATGTCTCCAAATGAAGAAACTGTTAAATACAGGCCAATAATTAGACAGATTTAAAATTAATTAGTAAACAGGAGGCAAAGCATGACAGGGAGTGCAGTGGGACGGGCAAATGTGTGTCAGCACGGAGGAAGCGGGGCAAGACGGTAGAACCACATCACAAGGTGCAGACTGAGATATTGACAGGAGACGAGGGCGGAAAGGAGGAGAGAACATAGACATGACGGAGGGCTTAATTACAAGCCTGTTTAAGTAGGGCACTACGCCTAAACAAACAGAGCTGCAGTCCAGAGAGAGAGAGAGAGAGAGAGAGAGAGAGGGAGAGGAAGAGGGAGAGAGAGAGAGAGAGAGAGAGAGAGAGGGAGGGAGAGAGAGAGAGAGAGAGAGAGAGAGAGAGAGAGAGAGAGAGAGAGAGAGAGAGAGAGTTAGGATTAGAGAGAGAGAGAGAGAGTGAAGAAGAAGCTTCTTCTGAGAAACCATGATCTGCATGAGCTCTTAGATTTTCTTCTTCGTTTGCTATTTTGAGAAAAGAAATAGACCAAAAATCTACAAAATCTAGAAGAATACCACATACAGACGTGAAATTTGATGAAAAGAACTCAGAAAATATAGTATCTTTATTTTTAAACACAAATAATCAACGCAGAGGTTCAGAAGATCAGACTTCTAGCAACAGGCCTGCTGGAAAATTGGAGGGAAAGTTTAAAACAGGAAAATAACCACCTATCAACAGAGGGAGAAGCAGTGAGTACAACTAAAACTGCACTGGAAACCTTTTTTTGGGCTTGTTTGCTTATTTTTTCCAAATATAAGGGCATAAAATTGATCTTTTTATATTTGTATAAGCTAAAAATGCTAAAAAGCTAAAGCTATGGCTAGCCCACACTCTGACATTCCTCAATGTATCAATTTAACTGAGGCAGAGAGAATCAGCCAATCAGAGCAGCAGCTGCAATCAGCCCACTGCCATATGCAAATGAGCTCCCCCCTCACCACCATACAGTATCCCTCTGAGGTGAAATCCGACACCGCAAGGAAAACCTATAAGCAGAAACTTCTGACAAACAATCCAGAGACTCTGTTTGCAGATCTGTTCAAAACTGGAGAAGTCTGCAACCTCATTTTCTTCTCTAGTCACCCCAGCGCCTGGCATAAAGCCATCATCAACCATTACCCCTCTGCAGGGCCTGAAGTTAACTTTTTTGACCACCAGCCACTGTGGCAGGTGGATTTAAAAATCCACCCGCCACAGTGACTTTTTACCAGCCAGTTTTTTTTTTTTTTTTTTTGTCTCATAAAAGGTGAAAAAAAAAAGGAACTGCACAAACATTGTTCTTTAACTTGTAAGAATGCACATTTAAGTGCTGTCAAGTTATTAGCGAGATCCATACAAGTAATAATAACTCTTAGAATACAGATATAGACCGAGTGCAGCTCGTAGGCTATGTAAACAAATCACACGCGGCTGTGTTGATCGCTGGGCAGCTGTTAGTTACAGCGTTCAGGAACCGTTATGGTGCGTTCACACCGGACGCGAATAGCGCGTCAGGCGCGAATTTAGACGCATATTCGCGTTTGGTGCGTATGGCTGACTTCGTTTAAATGTCAAATAACAACAGTTGCAAAAAAAAAAAAAAAAAAAAAAACGCAAAGACCCAGCCGCTTTAGTTACTGTTGCTATGTCCGACAAGCTACACCGCGCTCACGCCAAACCATGATCTCACGCAATGAAAAACACATCGCGCAGCAGAGAGGAGGACACTGACAACACGCTGACAGACAAGACAGTCCTGGTTACTTTTGATTTTAAACAGTATCAACGTTAAAATTTGGTCATTTTTAAAGAAATTTAGACAATACCATTTTGTGGCTCTGTAATGTGTCTTGACAGATCGCTGTGGTGCCTCAGTTAAAGCTGCTTGTGAACCGATCATCTCTTCCTTCTAGTTAATTTATAGCATAAAATAAACATGAATGAACATAAGAAGGAATGAAGTTTTAACTGCGGAAAGATGTCAGTAGGTCTACTCAGTACACTCCGTTTTTTCAAGTTCAAATCATCCAACGTTGAACTCTCCTGACTGCTTTGTCGGACAAAAAAAAAAAGGCGGATTCGGCGGATTATGATTGGCCAGATCGCCGTCAATCAAACTCCCCGCGAAGGGTCGATTCTCATTGGCTACCTGCCAATGTGGCAGGTAGATTGACAGTGTTACCCGCCAATTGCAGAATTCACCCGCATTTGGCGTGTGGTCGGGTGTTAATTTCAGGCCCTGCTCCTCTGTAAAGAAAGAAGGCATCTGTAATGGCTGGAAAGTCAAAATCAGAGAACCATATGACCCTGACAGCACAGTGATGACTGTGAACATCTACAAAAATGGCACAGTCATGGTACAGGGGGACCTGAAAATATTCCAGGCGGACTACAGGACAATAGGTGAAATTGTGAAACATGAGAAAGCTGTACTATCTAAAAGCTTGTCATCTGAGCAGAATCCACCGATCAGCACCTCAGACCACAGACCCACTCCTGCATAAAGTGTTGAGCACATCTCCCCCTCCCTGCTCAGAGCTGTCCCTCTCCTACAGGAGCACTTCACCAAGCTGGAGATGGAGATGGTGCAGCTCAGAGAAACTGTGCTGAAACAGCAGCAGTCGGACACATGTGCAGCTCACACTGAACTCCAGCAGAACACAGAGCTCTTAACACAGAGACTGTCAGCCCTCACACAGCACATGAGAAAGCTTCAGACAGAGAAGGACAGCTATCAGTGTGAGCTGACCGCACTGAGACTCCAGCTAGAGGACAGAGAGCAGTCCACAGCAGAGATGAGGCAGCAGCTGAGAGAGATTCAGGAGGAGAGAGAGCAGCAGCGCAGCGAGATCCAGGCCCTGAGAGAGCAGCTGAGAGAGATCCAGGAGGAGAGAGAGCAGCAGCGCAGCGAGATCCAGGCCCTGAGAGAGCAGCTGAGAGAGATCCAGGAGGAGAGAGAGCAGCAGCGCAGTGAGACCCAGGCCCTGAGAGAGCAGCTGAGAGAGCTCCTCCTGGCCAGAGAAGAGCCAGAGCAGACCCACAGAGCTCAAACACTGCCCTCCAGCCCAGAGTCGCCGAACACAGGGAGTCAACACCCAGCCCTCAGCGCAGAGAGACCCGACCCAGCCCGCTCACAGCCGTCACAGCGCCCCCTGTCAGATTCCTCAGCACAGCAGCCCTCGCCTCACAGCAGCCCAGCTCCAGCCAGCACAGAGGAACCCGAAATAGCTCTACTCATCGATTCAAACGGCAAATTCATCGATGTAAAGAAACTCTTCCCCCAGCACAACTCTGCTGTTAAACTCTGGTGTCCCACCACTGACAAAGCCCTGGAGCTCCTGACAGAGTCCCAGCTAGGCCGGCCCAGCCACATCATTATCCACATGGGCACCAACGACCTGCGGAGCCAGCAGGACCGAGTGTCTGACTCCCTCAGAGCCGTCGTGGAGAAAGCTAGAGAAACCTTCCCCAACTCCAAAATCATCCTGTCCACTTTACTTCAGAGGACAGATTTCCACCCCAAAACAATTAATAAAATAAACTCCAGCATCTCTAGACATTGTGCCCTCCTGCCCAACGTCCACTTGGCCCACCATCCAGACCTGGACACTGAATGTCTATACGACCACGTCCACCTTTATAAGAATCTGGTACATATCCTCGCCAAGAGACTCAAATATGTCACTCTAAACAGGACCAACCAGACCAGCCTCAGGTGGAGCAGAACCAGCCCTAACCCAGCCAATCCACCGAGACACACTCCAGCATACTACATCCCAGCCCACAGCTCATCTAGAGCCCCGACCGGAGCACCGCCCACAGCACCAGCACCCAGAGCACCACACCGAGCACCCGGAGCACCACCCAGAGCACCAGCACCCAGAGCACCAGCACCCAGAGCACCGCCCGGAGCTCCAGCACCCAGACAGGACCCCTACAGCGAGAGACTGTCCTACAACAGCCCCACAGCGCCAGCAGCTGAAGCCCGTCCACAGCAGAGCCCGGCCCAGCCAGGTAGACCGAGCTACGCCCAAGCTGTCAGCGGAGGAGCAGCCCACCCTAACGCTGAACTCCACAACATCCAACACATGCTGAGTATCATCTGCTCTCACCTACTAACTAACACACAGTGGACAGTGGTAAAAAAAAAAAACTAAAAAAAAAACACTACCTTATTCTGTGGTATTCATGTACATTTAATATGGAATTGTTGATGTTTTGAGTTCCTACCATAACTTTAATTCCATAATTCATTGTTTTAATTTATTCTATAGTAATTTTGCATCATTTCTCTTTTCTCAGAATAGCAAACAAACCATACACATCATTTTAAAAGTTTACGATGAAATCACTTAGTTTTTCTACGTGGAATATTCAAGGTCTAAACTCCTCAGTCTTTGGCCTAAAAAGTAGAAATTCTGATTTTATGAAAGAACTTCAAGACATAGATGTCATCGTCTTACAGGAAACCTGGTGTAGAGGAGATGCGTTCACTGGCTGTCCCTCAGGATACAGAGAGATTATATTACCATCAGTCAAACTCACATCAGTCACACAAGGGAGAGACTCGGGAGGGATGATAATATGGATTAAATCTGAACTGTCCATAGAACTAATTAAAAGAGAGCAATACCACTTGTGGCTAAAAATACAAAAAGGAATGATATCAGCATCTAAGCCTGTTTTCCTCTGTGCAATTTACATTCCACCCCTCGAGTCTCCGTATTTCCAAGAGGAAACTTTCCAAAACATGGAAAGAGAAATCAGCCATTTCCAGGCCCAGGGAAATGTGCTGCTTATGGGTGACTTAAACGCCAGAACAGGAGCAGAATTAGATTTCATCGATTCACACGGTACCAGATTCATCACAGGCAATAACGCCTTGTACCCTTCTTACCCCAGCAGACTAAACTGTGATGAAACCGTGAACGCTCACGGACGGCAGCTGCTGCAGCTCTGCCGAGGACTGGCTCTGTACATCGTCAACGGAAGACTGCGAGGAGACTCGCTCGGCCGATACACCTGCAGCTCAGCTCTGGGGAACAGCACTGTAGACTATACCATCACAGATCTCGACCTTTCCTCTTTGAGAGCATTCACAGTCAAACCCCTGAAACCTTTCTCAGACCACAGCCAAATCATCCTCTATATAAAGCAATCTGAAACATCACCCAAACCAATTAGGACCCCATATCAAATAAGCAAAATAATGTCTTTCAAATGGACTGAAACCAGTGCCAGTAATTACAGCACTGCTGTCGAATCTTCAGAAATACAATCCCTCATACACTCATTCCAAATACAAGAATACCCTAAAAACCAATTCGGCATCAATCAGGAAGTACAAGATCTAAACAACATATTCTACAAAACAGCACAAAAAAGTAATTTGGCAATTGTTAAACCAAAGAAAAAATATTTAGAGACTGACAAATGGTTTGATTTGGACTGTAAGGCTCTGAGAAAAAACCTCAGAAATGTATCAAATCAAAAACACAGACAACCAGATAATCCGGACCTCCGCCTTCTTTACTGTGAGGCACTAAAACAATATAAAGTCACACTCCGGCGGAAAAAAGCACAGTTTTTGCAAAACCAGTTTGAAGAAATTGAAAAATCTATAAACTCACACAAATTTTGGGATAAATGGAAATTGTTATACAAACCAAATCAAGAAGTTCTGGCAATCCAAGACGGGGAGAAGTGGAAGAACCACTTCCAAGAATTATACAGCCCAACTGAAATTCAAAATTATAATCAAAATGAAATAATTAATAAACTAGACAATTTGGAAAGATCAATTAAAGCAAATCAAAACCCTTTAGATTTCCCCATAACAATGACCGAATTGGAAGAAAAATTAGGAGTCCTTGAGTCCAAGAAAGCCTGTGGTGTTGACAGCATCCTGAACGAGATGCTGAAACACACAGACCAAAGCTTCAGACTGGCCATGCTAAAACTGTTCAATGATGTTCTGTGTGTCGGGTTCTTCCCTGAGATCTGGAACAAGGGCCTCATCAGCCCCATCCACAAGAGCGGAGACAAACTAGACCCCAACAACTATCGAGGCATCTGTGTGAACAGTAACCTGGGGAAGGTTCTCTGCAGCATCTTAAACGCCAGACTTTTACACTTCCTTATGAAGCACAATGCCTTGAGTAAATCCCAAATTGGCTTTCTTCCAAAATGTCGCACATCCGATCATATTTTTACATTACAAACACTAATTGACAAATATGTACATCAAAACAAAGGACAAATTTTTGCTTGTTTCATTGATTTCAAAAAAGCATTTGATTCAATCTGGCACGAAGGATTATACCTAAAACTTATCGACAGTGGAGTAGGGGGGAAATTCTATGATTTGATCAAATCGATGTACACAGCCAGCCAATGCGCTGTTAAAATTGGAAACCAAAGAACTGAATTTTTCCCCCAGGGGCGCGGAGTGAGACAGGGATGCAGTCTAAGCCCCACCCTCTTCAACATCTACATCAACCAATTGGCCAATACGTTAGAACATGCTCCCTTTCAAGGTCTCACTCTCCACGACACAGAGATCAAGTGTCTTCTCTACGCAGACGACCTGGTCCTCCTGTCGCCCACTAAAGAGGGGCTTCAGGACAGCCTGGATCTGCTGGAGGATTACTGTCAGTCCTGGGCCCTGACCGTCAACCTCCAGAAGACTAGAGTCATGATGTTCCAGAAACGCTCCAGATCTCAGGGACCAACACACACATTCACACTCTCACACAGAACCATTGAGAGCACAAAAGCATACACTTACCTCGGCCTGAAAATAACTCCAACTGGTAACTTTACTTTGGCTGTGAATGAACTCAAAGAGAAAGCTCAAAGGGCTCTCTATGCCATAAAACGATCAATCAAAATTGACATCCCAATCCAAATTTGGCTCAAACTTTTCAAATCAATAATTGAACCAATTGTTCTATATGGCAGTGAAGTGTGGGGTCCTTCTATAAAATTTGACTTTTTAAATTGGGAAAAACATCCGATTGAAACTCTACAATTAGATTTCTGTAAAAGAATACTCAAAGTCCAAAGAAAAACACCAAACAACGGATGCAGGGCAGAATTAGGCCAATACCCTCTCCTTCTAAACATCCAAAAAAGAGCCATCAAATTCTGGAAACACCTGAAAACAAGCGACCCCAACACATACCATTACAGAGCCCTCAAACACCAAGAGCTGAGCGTAGCGAGGAGTCCCCTGTGTCAGCTGGTGCTGAGACTGACTGAGCTCTCTCCTGCAGAGATCAGCTTGCCTCAGCACACACACACACTCACACACATTCGGCCTGCACAGATTATCAACACAGAACAAGACAAGTACATCACCCATTGGACGAACACCATTCAAAACCAACACAAACTGGAATGTTATTCGGCACTAAATCGAGAGTACACTGTTGCGAGCTACCTGAGCACAGTGAGTGATGTGAAGCTCAGGAAAACCCTGACGATGTACAGACTCAGCGAGCACAGCCTGGCCATCGAGACGGGCCGGCGCAGACAGACCTGGCTCTCCCGGGAGGACAGACTCTGCACGCACTGCATTCTGGGAGTGTCGGAGACCGAGCTGCACTTCCTCACAGAATGCCCAAAATATGAACACATCAGAGACCAATATTACCCCAAAATTAATAAGATATTTCCCTAATTTAACACCTGTAATCCAACCCAAAAACTCAGATTCATCCTTGGCGAAGAAGCCAAATGCTCCAATTTAGCAGCAAGACTAGTAGCATCTCTCCACATCCTGAGGGACGAGCAGAGCAGCAAACACCCAATAAACACACACTCACTCACAGCCTAACACACCCCATCACACACACACACACACACACACACACACAGCCTAACCCATCCCATCAGACCTACACACATATATAATGTTCAAGTTCAGTGTTTGTTTATTTTTGTTTTTTATATACATGATTTCTGCAATATAATCCTTTTTATTTTATTTATTAATCTTTGTTTACACTATTATTATTGCTTTATGTTATCTGTATTATTATATTTGCAATAACTAGCCAAGATAATATATATAATACTATCTTTTTTATTTAATTGAACTATTATTATAATTTTGTGTACTAAATGTTCTAAATCATTTTCTATGTTGTTGTGATGCTTTGGCAATACAAAATGTACTTTTTTGTCATGCCAATAAAGCTTTCTGAATTGAATTGAATTGAGAGAGAGAGAGAGAGAGAGAGAGAGAGAGAGAGAGAATGTGAGAATGTGACAAAATACAGAAAACTGAGACCAACTTTGCCAAGCATGAACCTACAACAGCTTCCACAAGCTGTATATTTTATGGTTACTTATTAGTGAATCGAAGGGCCGTGAGATGAACTTGACTCTTTCAACTACTGTAATGACTGGGCAATGTTTGGCAAAGTCCCCTGTAGTGAAAATATATATTTTTAAATGTTTTTTATATGTATATGTGGTGTTTTTAATGTACTTTAAGACAAACGATGTGCAAATTCACAAGTCAACTCTATTGCTGAGTATTTTCTCCTTAAAACGCGGTTTGAAATAGCTGGTGATTCTGACATCACAAACTACCTTGTAACCAATCACATCAACGTACCTGTGGGAGCTAGCAGGGGAGTCTCGAGATATGCCAGGTTATCCCGGGTATATTTTTTTGATGATATGAAAAATCGGGTAGATTTAGCAATATACCGGGTGTATGATTCCGATGTTATGATTACTTACATGCCTTTCTCCGTTCTGAGTTGTTTAAAGCGTTTCTGATGATTGTTAGAAGGCAGACTGGGATGGCGAACGGAAACAGTTTGTGTAACATTAGCAACACATCATTAGCTGTTTGATAACAGTCAAACAAAAAGCTAATAATATTAATTATCGTTATGTTTCCGACGTTGTAAAGAGCGAGACAATTGTGCAGCGTTTACCTCAATAAGTTGGCCGAGTGAATCTGTGAGCTGGCGTGAGTGGAGGCAGGGCTAATTAGCATATTGATGGCTTCACGTATACTAAATGAAGCAAGAGTGTAGAGTTGCGTTCAAGCTATTTTAAGGCATGAAGAATTTTTGGAAAAAAACATTTAAAAATGTCATTTTGGTGATCAAAGATGAGTATTAAGGGACACAATTATTGGCACACAATAACCCCGGATTTCCACCAACTGCGGAACGGCTGCAGAGTCAATAGGTTTCCATTATAGTCAATGTGTGTATTTTCACTGACTGCGGAACGGCTGCGTTCCAACTCCGGAGATCCGAAACCCTCCGGAGCAGATACGCAGAGCTTCTATTTTTGCCAGATGCCGGAGAGCTCCGCAGCAATTCAGCACTTATATCGCGCGATCATGCATGAATTTGCGAGATCTCGTGGGTCCTCGTGACTTCAGCTGTCAGTCATGGACGCAGCCGTTCCGCAACAAATCCGGACCTGGTGGGTATTGAACTCTACTCTGTTTAACAAAATGATGAATAAAGCAAGCGAATGAGGTCCATCCATTCGTCTGCCATGTTTTCTCAATGACACACCCCAATCTCAGAAATTTGGGTCTCAAAGAAAACAGTTTTTCACTCGTATTTGCGCTTTTTTTTGACGTTCATGTTAATTTGTAAAATCTGATCTTTCCATCATGACTTGAATGTATCACCATTGCAGCTACAGCTCCCAACCATAGAAACAGTCAGTGTCTTGAGACTCGAGCTTAGGGCTGCATATCATTAAAACATCTTAATTTGTGTTTTAAAGATTAAACAAAGTCTTCTGGGCTTGAAATGACAAAAGTAAATTACCACATACTTTTTATTTTTAGGTAAACTATCCCTTTAGAAAACAGCTTTATGGGACAGTTTTTGCTGCTGATTAATATGTTATTTGAATTGAGGTTTAACAAGCAGTTTTTGAAATTTTGACTTTTCCCAGTTCAAGTAAATAGGAGTTGGTCTAGCATGCCCGAAACAGCAAGTATGGCCACTGAGTAAACATTTTGACTTGACTTTAGCAATGCATTTATGCATGCTATGTTTAATTCATGGTACATTGCATCACAGTTTCAAAGGGAAGCAAACTTACCTGTGAGACTCAGTCTTCAGGATACTACTCTGAGTTATTCTTGATGCAATTGTCAACCTGAGCAGCCAATGTCATTTGTTTTAATGGAGATCATGTATTAGAAGTCTTTAAATGTCAAACTCAGGAAAAAACATGATGCATTATGCTTTATTCTATGAATCTTTTCCACCCACCGATGCTTGGATTCCTGCATAATTCTTTAGTGCCGTAAATGCAAACCTTTATTGTAGTGGCAAATGTCATAATTGTGTATTAGGTCTAAAATACACTTTTGAAACAAGCCAAGGTAAACTGAATAAAAATGTTTCAAATAAATCCCACCAAATATGCTGAAAACACTCCTGAGCGCTTAAAAAGATAATGGTGCCTATTCTTTACGATATCCACTGAACAATGACCGTATTAACAACTGCACATCCTGTGCTCAGATTTGAACAGAGACCCAGGTGCACAATAATACTGAGAGCAGCACCAGATCTGGTGAAAGAATATGTCCCTGAGCAAACTAATTACAACAACGTCACACCTTTCTATATTACACGGGACCTTTGGCACTGTCCCCTCGGTATAGACCAATAAGCAAGAGACATTTCCAGACAGGCTTTGGCAGGACAATGAATTGCTTACACTTTCCTGCCCCTCTGAGCTGCCCGTCTGCCATCACATTAGAGGAGACACATCATTTCATCACCCCGCCGGCGGCCCCTTTACCTCATGCTTTCAACTCCTAAACATTTAACCGGAGCCAGTCTCATCTACATCTGGCCTCTGATCCCCAGCACCAACCTGCTCACTGAATAAGAATCACAGCATCTACTGGTGAGCTCATTGAGCATGCAGAGATTCTAGAATCGTTCCTTTGGTTCATCTTTGGCCTTTGACCCTTCTTCAGCAGGTGTGTGCTAAGAAAGCTGAAATGGAGGCCTGTTATGTACACTTGCTTACATTTTCATTTAACCCATCATCAGCACTGATGGTCAGAGGGGAGAAGGACGAGAAAGGAAAGAGATGTCAGCCGCTAATGGCCAAAAGCAGCAGAAAGCGTCCGTTAAATGAGCGAAATCCAGAGAGAGACAAAGCTTGGAGATGCATTGATCTCTCCTTCAGGGCACATTACTGTCAGCCAGAGACTTGATGAGTTTAGACTCAATGGCCACAAAAGCACCAAAAAAGCCCTGTCAGCTGCCTCTGCCTATCTTTTCCTCTGAGCTGCCGTGGCATCACCACACTCAAGATCTCACAGCAATCACTGCATTACTTTTGATATTGAGATTCATCTTTAGATCTCTCCTCCAAAGACAAAGACACAGACACATCCTCAAACATAGTGTTTAAAGGAGCCCTGTGGAATATAGAACTCCTTAAGAACACAACTTATCGATTGATGTCTGTTGGCAAGAGTTGAGGGAATGTATATGAGAAAACATTACTCTAATGCACTGAAAGGACTGTCCGCTGATTTAGTCTTAAGATCTGAAATTCATGTCAGAGAAGTTTCCCAAGTCATTTTTTCCTGTCTACTTAAAATAATTATTTGCATACAAATGTCGCATTTTGTCCCCTATGGCAGTTACACAGAACTGACAAATTACAAAGTTACAAAAACCGTCAAAGCAGTCAATGTTTAAATTGGAATACATCACATATAGCCTGGCAGAAGCATACGGTCTGGATGCAGAAACTCAAATTGGATCCAAACATTACACATATGGTCAGAACTCGTGCAGCTCATCTATTATGGTGTTTTAATAAGAAGAAATTCAAAATAAAATACTATGGCATGGTTTTATGTTTGAAACCTTATAAACAAATTGTATAAATATCAGTCATTTTAAAGCTCTTCAGATAATTGAAAAACTTTTGTCCGGCAGTTTGTAGATTCATAAATGTCAGGGTGTCACAACTGCAAACATGGGTCTTTTAATATGAATTGACAAGGTAGTAGTCTAAGCATGATAACGCAGCATCCAGAGGACCCCAACTGATTCTAGTGGCAGAGTGAAAAGGTTTGTAGATCTCTCTCAAATACTGATAAAAATAGTTACTTTCAAGTATGGGTAGGTTGGCACACTTTCCATGTCAGGTGGTACAACCAATGTAAAAATAAAATGAGGAAAATGCTATTTTATCATACACTTCTTTATTGTATTTAAAAATTATATCTACCTGTATGAACTTGCTAGCATAGGCAAAAGCTAATACATTCAAGAAGCCGGTTCAATGTTAAATGACTGGCACAACCAGGATGTTAGTACATAGTACATTGTAGTTAAAGAAGCTTAATATAAAGTGGGACTGAGAACTCAGGACGACACTGGGAGCGCATCTAATCTATTGCACTGTAGCCTATCGAATACACCTGGCCACTAGAATGCAATAATCATAAATATGAAGGAAATGCACAACCTCAAAATAATAATGTGCTAGGCACTGTGCTAGACACTCTAAAGGTTACTATGTACAAAACACACATACGTGTGTCATGGATGCATGTATGGGATCTCAGTTCAAAAACAAATTGCTTTGGCATCAATTATCATTCTACATATAATTTCAAATGATAAATCTTAACACTTACAGCAGCTGACATTTATGCCAACTTGATTTCATGTTAAAAAAAACAACAACAGAGCTTTAAAAGGCAAAGCATTCATGCACACTTAACACTTTGCTTTAGTCTAGTTTTTCATGTTCAAGTATATACAGCATGAGTGTTTGTACATACAGGCTCCGTAATGTTTCAACATCAACCCACACTCCTTCATGCGTATTCAAACACAAGTAATGCTGATACTAAATGGACGTAACACATTTCTCAACCACTTACTCCTAAGCGGCAATCTGTGAAATTTCCCGATTTAGCTGCCCTAAACAAAAGATCACTGCCCCTGCAATCTGTGCTAGTGATGAAACCCAAGGGTATTTCAATATCACCATGGACAACTTATAAATGATAAATTCATGTTTTCTTTTCTACTCTACTCGTAAAGTAGAGTACCAAAAAAATGAAAGGAAAACCTTGGTATTGGTTGCAAAAATCTTTCTGTCATATGGCATAAAATAAAACCAATAATAAAGAGAGTTCTTTTTATGAAAAAAAGAAGTATGTAATATCCTTACGAATACTGTCTTGTTATTTGTAAAAATACCCTCAACCGAGAGACCACCATCACAATTAATCTTGAGGTATGATCCAGACCCCTTTAAGATCATTTTTAAAGGAATGGAAACATTTACATAAACACTGAATAATATAACAAAGCCTTATCGATGCAATTTGGCGGCACAGTGTCGCTGTATGATAAACGAATGAGCATATCATAAAATTTCATTAATTTTACATTTGCGTTGTGGAATGCTTCAGCAAATGCACTGCAGAAATAAACTGTTGTTTTTCCAGATTTGATGGAAATGGCACTGTATTTAATGTGACAGGGTTCTGAGCATGAACCCTGGGAGAGCATGATGAGCAAATAATGCTTGATTAGCTGGTGCTCTGACAGACTCAAAACAAAGACTTTGTACAAAACAAATATTCACTACCGCCTCATGCATTACTCAGACAGATTGCCTGGTATGTTTTCTCTAGCATAATTGGCAGGATATAAGCATTGATATCGCAAAGGCATGATTGTCTTGCAATTTGTACTACAAAACTACAAAATGCATGAAACTTCCATTGATGGAATAATTCAATCTATATCTGTGGATCACATAGAATTGGAGGGTATTCTCTTTTACAAGTAAACAGTAAGCAACCTCTCAAAACACCGTGGAAACCACCTAATAATGTCCTACGCTGTAAATATATGTAATTTTCTATGAAAATAACTGTAAAAATGCTACTGTAAGTTATCTTAGAATGTACAGTGAAATATTGTAAAACATTTAACATCACATTATATGTAATCTTACTGTAATCTTACCAGAAATCACATGACACATCACATACAATTATATTTTATTTCTTAAATAGTTTTAAATATAGTTTTGTTTGTTTTCAAATTTTTGTTATCACTTATCAGTAATGTTCATTAGTGTGTTTTGGGTTACATTTGCTGTTATTGGGTTAATGATGATTGTATTGTTTTATTGTTATGTGGTGTGTTGCTGTTTTGTCTGATTGTGTATGACCCCGTTTACATTTATACACAAATATTGGCCAGGCCACTCGCAAATCGCATAAAGTATATTGGTTGGCTATACTGACATTATATCATTTAATGTACGGTTGTTGTAAAATATGCAGGCACTAATATTCCATCCAGTAATACTGGAAATATTTGTCACAGTATTTCTTGGTGAATATCTGACAACCACAATTGCCAGTTGTTTACAGTTTATTTTAAAATGATTTTTGTTTTACAGTTTAGTTACAACCCAGAACAACCTAGAAATGGCATTTCAAAGCACTCTAGCATTATGACTGCAAGACTCACAAAATGTAAAAGTTAAATTAATTTGTATGCAATTTCCCTGGATAATGTGGTAGTTAATGTAACACTAATGTAATGTCTCTGAACTCTGTTGTATAAATTGTATAAATGATCAATAAGTGTTGTTAAACGATGTACTCCTGAACACCATTTAAGAATATCTTAACCCTATACACACAGAAACAATCGTTTATGGGGTTGTAGACGCATTTACACATACAACTGAGCCAAATAATGATCAAATAGAAAAAAAGCATTCCAGCGAGATCACGTGAGCATAAGAGTTGAGCCCTTGCAGTGTCAGTATCTTCCTGTAGGCAGAAACCAATTTCAGTTCAGAGCTCAGCAAACCCAGATGCAATTTTATGATGGGAAGATTTCTTCAAGCGGGCACGACCGAATACTTTCCATCTCTCAAATTACAAGTTTGACATTTGAGAGATTTACTAACATGGTGCGTTCACTCACTTTTCTCCTCCTGTTTTTATCAGACACTTTTTGACATACTTAATGGATGCTGCCAGCAATTCCCAACAAGGGGAAAAACACCTCTCCTCCAAATACCATCCATAACCTCTTGTCGTCCTACCTCAGTCTGTTCGCCCCCTGAATATGTGCATTCAAAAAATGTATGTGTGAAAACATCTCTAAAGGAGAAGCTGAGAATGCATAAGCCAACAATATGAAAAAAAAAAAAAAGAAGTCAGAGGCCTTAGATTCTCATATTTGCTGAAAATGGGTCTGGATAGTGGTCTAACCCTTCACGCTACACTGGCATTTTGAAAAATTCATTGAAACCTGCAGGCCAAAGGCTTTTTTTTCTATTTTTGATGTATGATAAATGGATTCCACTAAGAAATGTTTGCATCTATTTTCACATTACATCCCAACCTTTCCGCAACACTCTCATCTCATCATCTTTACAGCCACTGGTGTAAAAGACAATCGGAAAGTGCAGTGGAAAGAAAGCTTCCCTCGTTCTGATATGCAGAGGGTGAAATGCTTTTTGCCCTGCCCTCTCTATGTTCTGTGTCTGTGTGACCCCTTGTGACTACAAATGTAGGGGAACTTCATGGCAGCCCAGCAATTTTTTTTGTGCTTGCCATTCTCACTGTAATTTTTCTTTGGCCAGTGCAGAGGAGGCCATCATTACCCAGAGTTCTCAGACGACCACCAGCATTGACCAGAACCTTTTTCTTTATCACTGCAGCCCAGCCTTATTCTAAAGGGAGAAACACACAGTGAACTTTTAAAGGGCAGATCTGGCTATTCAGAACAAATGTACTGATGACAGCGAAAAGGTCATTAAAGATTTTAAAGATTTTGTTCCTTATATACAACCTTGTGTACTTTATTTTGATATTTTCAAACTGGAAATAACTGACATAAACAGAAAGAACAGAGCAACCTGAAATGACTATTTCTCTGGCAGTATATAACATCAGGCCATTTTAATGGGTTTTGCAGTCTAACTGATTATTGCTTTCTCTATTTTGTGGGTTCTAACAATTTACAAGCCCAGATGGGTGAGGAATTACCTGAATCGCATAAAATGCAAAGTCTGCTTATCCCCGTCTAATGTTTAATTGAACGTGATTTCATTTTTCACCCCACCAAATGGAAAGTACAATAACACTAGCTTGGCTCTATCAAATTGCTTAATGACATCTGCTTTTGTATCCTGTATAACCATGGAAATGACTTATGACCGGATAGAATGTTCAGTGGGAGTTCACCAAACATAAACAAAGGGAAATCTTTACATTTCTTTACTTCACATAAGCTATTTGACATAGAAGTTTAAATCAGCTTGATTTTGGCTTACTGATATATGATAAAATGAGTTTAACACCACAATGAATAATAATAAATAAAATGGTTTATTTCAGGGGAGTAACAATACATTGTGTCACAATATATTGCAATACATAAATGCAACAATATCGTGGATAGTGACAATATGTATTGTGTATTGTTCACCCAAAATAAAAAAATACTGTGAGAAGAAAAATTCAAGTTTTTTAGAGTATTATTGACAGTACTACACTAAACTACTATATAATGTTGAATATAATGTAAAATAATGCAATGGGGGAATATTTGTAGGTCCTGATAATGCCAAATGTCTTATGTTACCAGTAAAAAGTGGTCGACATTATTTAAATATATCTAGTCAGTGTCAGTGCAAGCATATTTGTCTAAAATAATTCTGTATTTTCAGCTTCAGAATCATGAATATTTTTATTCTGGTGCCACTATTGTCCTGTGCATTGGGTTTCCAGAACCAAGTCCAAGCTTATTCATTTCCACCCACAATGTAATATAAAATGTAGCATTTTAATCAACAGTACATTTTTGTTAACCTTTTATCATGTTTTGGAGTATCACAATAATATTGTAATCATGAGGTCAGTATTGTGATATGTATCGAATTGTGACATGAGGGTATCATTACACCCCTAGTTTATATTGTTAAATATAACAATATTTATATTTAATATTGGGGGGGGGGGGAGAAACCTAAAATTCTCGGGACAGCATGTGTCCAAAGATTTTAATCTTAACCGTTCTATTTCATCAGAAACGATCTGTAAACAGGGCTTTAAGTGTAAAATACCGAACTTGTCCTTTAAGCTTGTCCTCTCCGCAGTGCCAAAAAGATGTGCCAGTATAGCATTTGTTTGTAAACATTATATAAAGTTTCCTCTTTTTTTTTTTTTTTTGTGAATTTAGTGTCTCTTATGCAACTGTTACATTAAATGTTATAATGTAAACAGGACACACTTTTCAGGTTTTCAGTAAATAACCCTAACCCTAACTTAACTCAACCATTAAAAAAAAAAATCAGACATTTGATTTTGTTGGCATTTGTACAACATTTATGCCAGGACTAATGCCTGCATCATTAAAAACAAGACATGTTTGTTCAAATGCATATTGCACACAAAACTGGCAAGCACTTTCTGAAAATGGAATAAACTGAACTGAACCAACATTACTTCCACATTTCTGAAACATTAATGAACATTCTTGTATCTGAAATAAATAAATAAACAAACTAACAATATAAATAACTACAAATGTTCTCCACACTGTCCTTATTTAGCACACCCAGCAATATTTAGCCTAAGAATAAACATTAATAAACACAACAAAACAGACTGAATGACAAGTAGAACATTTCCGTACCTTGACTCCCATGATGAACGCAACCCTATCTTTGTTTTTTGTTTTTCTTTGTTTTTCTGTTGTTTTTCTGAACGTAAGCAAAGACACGTGAATTTAGACTACGTAATTACGTAACAGAATGCACAACTTGCACAGCAGATGCGATGAGAAAAAAGCTAAAAGTCCTATAGCTGCCATTCCGCAGAACAGAAGAACAGAACAGACACGTCGCGAAGCAAGTTCACATCATTTCAGCAATAAAAACAGGAAAAAAAGAAACACGGGTGTGATATTTAAGTAAAACCATTTCGCTTAATTTAGAGATAAATTTGATAAATTTGGTCAGCAGAAAAAAAAACATTGGTGAATAAAATAAAATAAAATTAGATTAAATCCATAAATATTTGTATAATTTATGTAGTATTAAATTATTGTAGATTTGTATAAAATAGCATATGTGTTTCATTTTGATGAATATTAGTTTGTTTGTTATTTTATTTTATTTTTTTTTTATTTTTTTTTTTTACATTTTGTGCAAGTGAGATGAGTAAAGTTCGTTTCTTCTTCTGGACTACTAGGTTTTCAAAATGGTGGCATGAGATGAATTCATTTGAGAACTTTGTGGATTCAAGTGAGACTATTTTAGAAACTGAGTTCAACAGTTCATAAAACAGCTGGTTTTAAACGTCATAAGTTGAAGTTTTGCTCTTGTTTGACAGACAGCAAATAAATGCTAACCCCAGCGACTGGCTCTAAAATCTCAAGGTTGTGTTATTCAATCTTTGTGCTTGACCGTGGAAACTGTGAAACTCTTTTCAGGTTGATTCAATCAACCAGGGAGTAACAGAAACTCAATTTGCTGTGGTGCTATTAAACTGCTGACGTGAGACAGGGGAATTGTCCTGTCTGCTTTTACAGAATGGGATGTTTAACAGTGGATAGAAGTTCTCCAACTTTCTCCAGTAAACATGACTGAGCAAAACAAATGATAGAGAATAAAAACCATGTAGGTGTTGTTGACAATATGATACAATAAATTAACCGTTTTTGTCCTTTGAGAAGGAAATATATGCATTCTCTCTCAAAAAAAAAATTCCAATAAGTCTAATATAAAACAAATAATTAAATGTTATAACTGTTACGATGGCATGATTACTGTTTTTGTGACTATTTAAGCAGCATTGTAAGTTCACAGTAAAACTTTAAACAAAGTGAGAAATATGTCACATCTTAAGCCCTGTGCTGAGTGACAAGAGTCCCATAGAGCTTCATTGTCCTGACTGTAAATGGAGCTGGAAAAATGAAAGTGTGGACACTGTATCAGTATCCAGGGAGCTACAGCCTGGACTTGAACCTCTTTGAGTTCACGCGGGGCATGAGAGAGCACAGATTACAGCTGTTATTAGAGCCTCCTCTTTCATCTCATCGGGAGCGTGGCAGGTGAGCCTTCATAGTTCCTAGGCAGTGGCTCCTGTGCAGGGTGCACAATAATGTTAAATGTGTTAAACTCTTCCAAAACCCAGTGAGCTGTTTGCTGTCTTCTGCTGTTTGCATCTTCCTTCTTTTAAAACTGATTTAAAATACTTTACATAGCATAAAATCATAAACAAAGCATATAAAATATTAAATATTAAAATATTAAAAATATATAGTAAAAACAATTGGGTATACATTTTTTTTTTTCTCTTCTCCAAAATATCCAATGCCCCCTTTGAACAAAACAAGGCAAAGAAACAGATGCCTACCTTTAAGTTAGGAACCCATATGTGCATGCAATATAATGCCTTATAGGTTTTGGGACAGTGGACGCCATTTTTTATATATCATGCCTCCTTTGAACCCCCACCCCTCTATCATAATCCAACTATGTCTCCGTGAAAGCTCATCTGTGTTGTTGTCAAATGTTGCCACATAATAAAGTTATGTTAGACGCTGCACCCTGGGCTGCGTTTCCCAATAACGTTGTCTCTTAGTGCGCTATGAAGACTCTTAAGTTATAACTTAACTAAAGATATACCATTGCTAGGCGTGTTCCCCAAACCATACCATAGGAAGCTGATTAAGATATACCTTCTTACATGCGACGTTACCCGGTGCTGTCCGTGACGATGGTGCTGAATTGGTTGATATCGAGGGCTCGAGAATCAATTATTCTCTCGTGCAGGGGCTGCTTCACTGCATTATGTGAGAAAGTGGTGTTCTTTATAAAAGAAGCACTTTAGAAATAGTTGAAATTGCATTTATTAGGACTATTGGATATTATTAAAAAATAATCCAAACTTTAATAGCCTATAATAGCCTATAATAATGGCTTAATCAAATTTGGGGATGCAAATGTACTCTTACTATTTTTACCATATCTTAGTAATAGTAAGAGTGTGCTAGTATGCCGCTCTGAGTTCCTTCTGAGAACTGATCCTTTTGTCCAAGTGTGTCCTGTTAAATCATTAGTTCTCGTGTATGTATAACCCTCATGGTTTGTCTTTTATCTGGAGTGTTATGTATTTACTTTTACTCAGATGAAACCACATAGGGTCATATAGAAAAATGTGACAGACCAGAAGCTGCCAATACTACGAATGAGACCAGCAATAAAGCTTTTTTTTTTTTTCTTCTCTCAGCTCAAGTTTATGTACTGAATAATTACCATATTCTGCAGGAAACTCAATATCAAGCATGGTTTAATCTCACAGGATTCTTGTAACTATGGCTTTGCAGAATTGCCAATTCCCCTGCTCATCTTTCTTCTGATGAAATCCTACAGGTGCATCCGGGATTTCAGCTGCAGTATTCCATCAAATTCAAAGGATTTTTTTAGGAGACTTCTTCTGAACAGTATCAATATCATGCAAGCTTTATGCTGGACCTTTTTTCTCTAGTTTTATTATTATTATTATTAATGGACTGCATTGTGTGTATGTGATATAAATTGAAAACATATAAGCCTGAAATACAACATTCAACTATCAACTAAACATAATTTTGTTGCCTTGGCCTTATCTTGGTATGCTTTTTATATTTCTCCAAAGTGTCCGATTCTAAGTTGTACTTTAAGGAGACAGCTAGTAATGGTAAAGGAATTTGACATGAAAACAAACAGTTTCAACTGTTTATTGGCTTTAAAAGAAAATGGTGTAGCTGTCAACATAAATTAAACTTCAGCTTCTGCATCAGGAGTGTTTTATTGTTTAGTCAAAATTACAGAAACTTTGTTATAAATTATTGTTATTGTTCTTTTCTTTTTTCTTTTTTTTTACTTCTGTATGTCTTAAAACAATTGTTACACGTTTATTAAGAGAGTCCCTATTGATTAGATGTGTTTATGGACAGAAGACCATAGTCAATTCAGGGTCACTTTCCTCCTCCTTTTACATCTTCAAACAGTCTGAATGGAAAATTAATGACAGAAGAAAACACTCTTGGCTAATAAAAGGATGTGCTTTGCCTGGTGAAACTCTTATCTAAATATGATTAACTTCGCTCTACTGCTGTAGCTGGCAATGAATGTCAGTTCACTGATTAAAGGGGGGACACATAAAACAGACCTGCTACCTGGTAGGAAGTAGGCAGAAGCTGTTTTTCTCTTTTCCTTTTCATCTGTATGGTAGATGAGCTCTTCATTACTTCCCAGACCATGAAGACAGAGTGTTCACCTTTTAACAAGCCCCTGTAAATGTCAAGCTTCAATTTTGAGAGGAATACTCTTCAGACAGGGGTGATTCTGCGAAGCACTCACAAAATCAGACTGCAAATCATTCTTTTAATGCTCTCCGTTTCAAATGTGAGGAGGAAAAAGCGTGAGAGCATTTCAGATTATAAAGAAGTCCTTGGTACAAACCCCATTGGTTGACCCTTCGCGCTGTTCTTAAAAGAGAACATTGATCCAGAGAGAGCATGTCATGCACTGCTACAGTGATACGCTGGAAATGTTGGATGATTGAAACCGCAGCCCCAGGTATGTCACGCTTCTTAATGTTACAGCCCGGACAACTTTCCAGAGGGGATTAAAATGCCTTTCGAACTCAAAACTCAAAAAGTCCTATTGGAATTTAGGCTGGGACTTGGCAATGTAGATCAAATACAGGTACAATTTTGGGCCCAATTACATTTGCAAAAGAGAGGTTTATATAGTTAGAGTAAACTCTCCATTTGCTATAAACTTACTGTCTGTTGTGCATTTACGAAATGCAAATTGGCCTTTCTGTGTTTCCTTATACCCTCCTATGTTACGTGATTGTTCTACGTAAACATCGTAGAGTTCGCGTGTATCATTCGTTGAAATAAAACGGCAAGCACTGGTTTACACTTACTCCTGCCTCTCGTGTATTTATCTAGAAAATATAAAAATTACACTGTCCAGTCAAAATGATTTGTTATCCTGTCTCTCCATAAGTGTATGATAACAAAATTAAAAAAGAAAAAAATTTGAGAGCTCCTTAGACCCCTATACATCTGCTCAACTTTCCCATGCACGATACATAAAATCTGTGACTATCTTTGTAACCTTAATAATTTTTCACAAAAGATTCATGTTAACTGCTTATAAATTGCACATGACATTCAAATTTATGTTACTAAGAAAACATACATGTACTAAATCCAGACTAAAAATCAATAATCATTATAAAGTGTGTGTATTTCATGTAAAGTATTCATCTTGTAGATTCACAATAAAAGAGAGAGATAATCATTACTTTAGTCCACTTCATTTCATTTGTAAATGTTTGGTGAAGCCAAATTTATTCCCACACACTTCTAGGTGAATTATCCGGAGCCATTAAAGGCATATCCACCTTTTTTAAACATAAGATTGGGCGTGGCTAATTTATTTATTTACTTGTAGTGGCTAAGGATTCAGAAGTATTGCACATTCACAGAAAATAGCTTACAAAAAGGTGGATGAGTTTTAATTATTTTTATGTATGTTTATATTTGATTGTTATTATTGTGTGTGTAAGACATCCATAGATTTAGTAATTCTATTGTAAAAAATGAGAGATGGTTCCTGGAGAAATCAACACCATAATTTCAACCTCACATTCTGAATCCCACCAGGAAGCACAATAGCTTTGAAATGGAATACTAGCATGCTGTGTGCTACATAGCCTACTTTACAGTGCTTGCTATTTTAAAACAATAATATGTGAAACAGTAGGCATTCTGCAAAGATGAACTGTTCAAAATGTATTACGCTACATCGTTGACATGTCTGCATTGCATATTTAATGATTCAGTCATAAATACATTGATTTTTTGGTATTCAAAGAATCAGCATTTTGAGCAAATTAGTTGAGTCAATGGTTCATACCTAAAGACAGTCACTTGTTGCCACTTACTGGTGTAACGATGTAACCTGCAGAAAGAGATTAACAAAGATTGAAAGTTTGTCTGGATATATGACAGGAATGATTAGCCAACAAACTATTTTAATCCGTTTCTGAGTATGAAGTTACATACATTTTCAAGGTTCTGAAACTGCTGCATTTTTCATGCCAAAACTGTGAACAGTGAAAAAGTATCCACAATGCCATTGCAACTTTAAATTTGTATGCAGTATTTTAGCTGTAGGAAAGAGAAAGGGAACTCATTGATGGCTTCATATCAGTTGGATTAGAAGGGATATATGGAGCTGTGCATCATTGTGAAGCCAGTCAATATGCTGGGCAAGTGCTACTCTGCTCAATTTCTGCAACACTTTTGCCACATCATGTTATAAATAAAACATAGCTGTGTATTTAGGCTGAAAAGAAAATCCAGAAAAGTAAATCTGCAGGGAGAGGCACTA
Source organism: Squalius cephalus (assembly GCF_949319135.1). Lineage (NCBI taxonomy): Eukaryota > Metazoa > Chordata > Actinopteri > Cypriniformes > Leuciscidae > Squalius > Squalius cephalus. The sequence continues at coordinate 32,162,380 of NC_137124.1, forward strand.
TCAGTTTTTCAGTTGCAACACTTTATCATTGCACTGCTGACTGAGCATATACTGGGGGGAAAAGGCTATTATGCACATGTAAACAAATGAGGTGGCAAATATTAAATCATCACAATAAAATATCCTTTTATCATAATCAAAATTACTACATGAAGAATTTGTAACAGTCATGTGTAACAGAGGCCAGCTAGTAAGAGCTGTGTGAGTAAACCTCATTCCCCTGGCCCACTAGTGCACACTAGCGACTGATGCAAGAGGTACAGGCTTTAGCGTCCTTGTCAGCGTGCCTGCCGGTTCGAATACAACTCGGAGAAGGTAGAACCGGAGGGGTTACATTGATGCCATGACCCAGAAGGGAGTGAGGTTTAAGGGGTGAGTGTAAAGCTAGGTTTATACTCGACGCGTCCGCATGAACGCGAAGGTGCGTGTGGCAAAAATGACGTCATTGCGGTGTGGGCGGTCGTGCGCGTTGGGTTCGCAAGACCCAATTTCGCCTGGCGGTGTGCGCGACATGTTTTGTAACAACGCACGCGGCGCCGCATCCGAAGATGAACGACTTCGAGCCGAATCTGGCCGAGCTCGAACTTCTCACCACACCGGCACCCAGTTTGCACATCTAAATGAGTTGCTTACATTTAAAAAAATGAGCATACAATAGCATAAAAGTATTTTTAATGAACACAAAGGTCCATGTTTAATAAAAATGTTCACGCCACTTAATGAAATGTTTAGTGAAATTAGAAAATATGTAAGAGATTGTTAATTTAGTTATATTGTATACACATTCTCATATCCCAGCCGTTCTCAGCACAAAGGCGTCATATACTGACGCTTTTGACATTTCGTCTACATCCAACGCATATACCCTTTAGCGTCAATATGAGATGCAGATAGATATGGGCCAGAAGGCGCCTTCTAGCGGTCTAACCCTAACCCTACCCCAGACCTAAACCTACCCATAACCGAACAAAGCTCTGTGCGTGTCATATTGACGCTAAAGGGTGCCATGTGCGTTTGATGTAGATGAAATGTCAAAAGCGTCAGTATATGACGCCCTAGGATGAGAATGCGTTGCATATCCATATATTTTGTTTTATTGTCACGAGTAATAATCTCAGGGTTTACTGGGTTTTACACGATTCTTTTTGTAGTGTGGTATTGGTGGTGGTGTACTAAAATAAACATTGTCACGTGTGTATAGCTTTCCTCTTCTCACTGCTGATTCCTGATGGTTTAGACTTAGAGGACAATTACTCGAGTCGCCCCCTATCGTTTCAAAGAATAGTACAACGGCGAGCGCATCAAGTATAAACGCCTCGTCCGTTTGGAGAGGTGCGCGCAGTCTGCGGAGACTCGCGCTGAGGAGCCAGGGGAAAGTAAACAAGGCTTAAGTAAGGCGAGTAAACTTCACTCCCCTGGCCTCAAGAGGAAACCTTTTATTTTTATTTATCATTTGAGATGCGGAGTTAAAAATGAAATAATAATTTGCATTTCACAAAAATATATCATTCTTAGGGCCAGACAGATGATGTGACTAGTGTAACGTCCTGTTATGGTCTGTTTTGGTTTTGGTTTCATTCAGTTCCCTGGTTTATCTGAGTTCTGTTAGCTTGTTTGTTTCCATGGTTTCTGATTAGTTACGCACCAGTTTTTTGGGGGGTTTTTTCAATTAATTATCTTACTCTGTGTATTTAAGCACTTGACTAAATGACTAAAAAGGCTGTATTATCCATTCCAGACCAGTACTTGGCGATGTCACTTTGTCAAGAAACACCCCGCAAACACATAATATGCATGCGCATGACCTCACCGTTTTCACAAATTCACGTTTTTGTTGTTTACATAGAGATGGTAAAGGCATCTTTTTCAAAACCTTCCACTTTGAAACCAGTTTTCAAAAGTTTGCGTTTTCAGGCCCCCAAAACTCAATTGTCGTGTAAATGAACAGACAACACGAATAAAAGGTCAACACTCCCTTAGTTTCATTTGTTCATTTTTCTTGTCTTGTTTATGTTTGCGTGGTTGTGTATACTATATCCCTTATTCTCTTGCGTGTTTGCTTTTGAATCAATTATTAAAGACTGCTGTGTTTACACTCCTCGTTTGCTCATTAAAGCCACCAGAAACATTACAGCTAGTGAGTTTAGTAGGCTATGTGTTTATAAAAATAAATAAAAAACATTAATCAAACAACTGAGATGCAGATTTCCTGGAAAGTGCTGGTGTTCTGATTGCATACTGTACTTTAGCATGTTAAGAGTCAGCCTGTTAAAACTATGTCCAATAAGTTTCATCTCTTGTTAAGCACCAGCACTACATGCATCAAAGCAGAGTTTCTGTACAGATCCACTGCCTTCAATAATACATTTCAAGACAATACGACTTTGGAAATCAAATCACCTACTTTAAGCAATGTTCTTGTTAGTATGCATAATCCATATGTTTATTTGTGAGGTGCTGTGGAGAGATTAAAAGACAGTATTCTTCCGGGACTGTTGTTGAATCTTTATTGTGTGTTACTCTCGGCCATCTGTCAGAATGAAAACTGAAAAGCTAAACACACTAAAGATGTTTACATACACCACACAATATTTCTAATCTAACAGTTGAACATATGTCAGTTACCATGAGGGGCTGCATTTAGCACACATAGATTACTAAGAAACATAGGCTTATTGGAAAAATGTGTGCCTTTATACCTACATTTTTGCAAAATTCCACACCAAAAAAAAAACCTACCTATATGTATACTGCAGTTTTCAGCTTAACCCTTGTATGGTGTTCGGGTCTGTAGGACCCGTTTTCATTTTTTAATCAAAAGAAAAATGATACAATTAATTATTTTTTCAACCTCAGACTCATTGGCCTTGGCTCATTTTCTGTGAAGAACATATATCAGAACACATTTTCAATGACCACACACTGTACACCCCCCCTACACATTTATATTACACAAAGGATGTTCGGGTCCACTGGACCCAGGGCTATTAAAAGTGTGGAAATTTTAGGTCCTGTGTAGCCTTACTCTGTCCTCCTCCTGTCAGGGCTTGCTGTTAGTGTATGTGTGTGTGTGTGTTCTTGTATATGGTTTATGAGGACACAAATGTGTATAATGACATGGGTATTACAACGTAAACATGGTTTATGAGGACATCTGTGTCCTCATAAACCAAACGGCTTAAAAAAACATACTAAATGGTGTTTTTTGAAATTCAAAAAAGGCCAAAAGTTTTCTGTGACTGGTTTAGGGGTAGGGTTAGTGTAGGGGGATAGATTATACAGTTTGTACATTTGTAAAACCATTACACCTATGGAGAGTCCCCATAAACCACATATCCAAGTGAGAGAGAGAGAGAGTGTGTGTGTGTGTGTGTGTGTGTGTGTGTGTGTGTGTGTGTGTGTGTGTGTGTGTGTGTGTGTGTGTGTGTGTGTGTGTGTGTGTGTGTGTGTGTGTGTAATGTGTGCCCTTGTTTATATTACATTGTGGGGACCAAATGAATTGTAAAACCTGAGATCACCTACATTGTGGGGACCAGCCAGCGGTCCCCACTTTTCAAAAGGCTTATAAATCACACAGGATGAGTTGTTTTGAGAAAGTAAAAATGCAGAATGTTTCCTGTGATGGGTAGGTTTAGGGGCAGGGGCAGTGTAAGGGGATAGAATGTACAGTTTGTACGGTATAAAAACCATTACGTCTATGGAGAGTCCCCACAAAGATAGTGAACCAGACATGTGTGTGTGTGTGTGTGTGTGTGTGTGTGTGTGTGTGTGTGTGTGTGTGTGTGTGTGTGTGTGTGTGTGTGTGTGCGCGCGCACGCGTGTGTGTGTGTGTGTGTGTGTGTGTGTGTGTGTGTGTGTGTGTGTGTGTGTGTGTGTGTGTGTGTGTGTGTGTGTGTGCGCGTGTGTGTGTGCGCGTGTGTGTGTGTGTGTGTGTGTGCATGTGAGAGAGAGATTGTGTGTAAGTGTGAGAGAGTGTGAGCTCAAAAGTGAGTTTTGTTTCTACCCCTGCCGTCCCCGCACAAGGTTGCAATTCTTAAATGTGTTCTAACAAAGGTAAAGGGAAAATATTAACCATATATGCTGTTTATATTGCTTGTAATTGGGATGAAGTAAACATCTGTTGAGTATTTTAACATAAATTGTTTGATTATGTTGAATTAAAAAACCCAAAATGCAGCGGGTCCACCAGACCCACGAACACTGGCTGAATAACAAAAATATGAACACCACACAAGGGTTAAATGAACTGTGATAAAATGAATAGTGGCAGTAACACACAAAACAACCTTTCTTCTTGTTCATACAAATTATAATTACAGGGGCAGGTTATCATTTATAAAGACTTATTTTCGAATGGTTCCTTGCACAATACCATGTTATGACATCAAAACACTTTTACCATAGTGCATGATTTAAATTATTATATTGAGACACATATATCACATCATCAGCACATGGCTTTTCTGATGTAGTAAACTTGCTCGGTACCTCACCTGGTACAACACTGCACTTGCTTATGTACGATTCCCGTGAAGTCACGACACTCCACAAAAGAGCTTTTGCTTTTGTTCACACTATCGGTTAGGTTTATTGTATGTGGTAATGCAATAGAGCATTAACCTTTTAGTGCCACTCATGCCTTTTCCTTTCCGAATTGCCATGATACATACAACAGCCAATGTAATAAAACATTCACACATCTATTTTGCACTTTTTGCCATTTCACTTTGAAAGTGACACTGAACATGCCACCACAGGCACATTTGTTTTTTCAGTGAGCCTGGGTTGTTTAGAAGTTTGGAGGGGCTAGTGAATTATGAAAGTGTATACTTTTGAACAACATGAAGGTGAGTAAACGACAATTTTTGGTAACACTTTTAGAATACTGTTCAACTACACAGGACCAAATAAGTAACACAATATTAAAACTAGTAACTAACTACTATTCACTAACAAGAAACTCGGATTAATGAATTATAAAGTAAAAGTGCTTAGTTGAATGTTTTAGTTAATTATTAGCTCAATAATTAAATAAAAAATTCATAAAACTTCATAATGTATAATCATTTCTAAAGAGAAGATTATGGTAACCTACTAGTAATGACTCACATGTTTCCAAATCCTCCAGAAGGAATTAATTATTATTTGGATCAGTATTCTGAAGTGGAAAAACATGATAAGTTTCTAGTAATGACTGAAGTCATTGTAAACTTTTGAGTTTTATGTAAGGAATTGGATAGTAATGACTCAAGTGTTTCTACATCCTTCTAAAGGAATTACTAATTATTTGGATTAGTATTCTATAGTTGAAAGCATGATAACTAACTAGTAATGACTGAAGTCATTGTTATCTTTTGAGGTTTTTGTAAGGTTTTGGATAGCAATTCCTTCCGATGGATTTGGTAACACTGGAGTTATTACTACTAGGTTACCATGATCTTCACTTTAGAAATTATTATACATTATGCATTATTCACATTCATTTTGAAACCTTTTGCATGTTTGATGCAAAATGGTCTAAACCATCCTTCCTTCCACCTACTGCACTTACTACAGTATGTCACCAAGGTCTGATGCCTCTAGAAACCACAAAACATTCCTTTTAGTGAGATAAAAGGTTGTCTGGAAAAAACTGTGATAGCATGTAACAATTAGCATCCTAACCACAGTCAATCGTGATTGTGAAATGATAACAAAACGTCAAAGAGAGACTTTTGGGCCCAACAAACCATATGGTCTGTGAATTAGAACTCCAGTTCAGTCATTCTTTCCATCCCATTAATCCTAACGTGGAAAAATGAAAGCCATTCTGTGAATAATGCATGCCAGTTATAGTATCGGCATGCAAAAGACACCTACATTTTATTGCCATATGTTTTATACCTTCGACTGCAGTGCAGCTGTGTGGCATGTGAGCCAGTATTTTGCTTTGTCTCAGCACAGAAATTATCCTCACGGGTGTTAGTTTTGCATGTGTTTGGGGAGCGTGAGTTTGGAGCAATGCCAGTGCTTCTAGAGCGCACATAATGCTCACATCTCATGTCACAACATAAAAATGGCTGTTTATTTCTCTCTGTTGCTCCTTAAGGTAATTCATAGTCACGTCCGTGCCTAAAAAGGTAAACAGGGAGACGGCAAGATAAACAGAGAAACAAGACAAAATGAAATCTCTTCTGTAAACAACGGCTCAATGGATACTGAGGCAGCCAGAAAAAAAAACGAAAAAAAAACAAGGGACTGCTTACGAGTGCGACTCGAGTATGTGGATGAGACAGGAATTAACCTTTTGAATAATGAGATCAAGGGCTTTGAAACATTAAGAAGCTGCCTATTCCTGCTGCTATTTGTTCATTTGAAAAATATAGGTGTTTTGTTCTTTTAAAAAGGTAAAAAAGCATGGGTCTTTCAAGAAATAAAGGCTTTTTAACAAGCTTCTTATACAAACAAGTCCAAAATGTACTGTACATGGCCCCTTGTCCACATTACTTTAAGTGATATTTGGGTAAGACTTTAGAACACAGGGTAACACTTTATTTTACAGTGTCCTTGCTACATATATGTTACATGTACCTACCATAGTAAAAACAGTAAATTAAGCATAATTACATGCAACTAACCCTCAACCAAATCCTAATCCTAATCCTAACCTAACCTATAGTAAGTACATGTAATTGCTTAATATTACTTAGTACTTAAATATATAATTGCACTGTAACAATGACACCTTGAAATAAAGTGTAACCGAACACTGTTCCATTATTAATAAATATCTACATGGGAACAAATGAGTAACACACTATTCACATTCTTCTATTAACTAACAAGAAACTCTGATTAACGGATTAGTAAGTAATGGTGTTCGGTTGAATGTGGTAGTTCACTATTTGCTAATCAGTAACTAAAAAAAATGTCCATACCGCACATAGAACTACTAAGAGAATACTAACGACCCTTTACGATAGATAATGCTTTACTATGAACTCTGTTAGAGAGCTGCATATGGCAATATATTTGGCAAATTAATTAAAACTCCATCTCAGTGTCACTTTTACAAAATGTCAAATCACTTAGTTCTCGCCATCTCCAAAGAGCAAAGCCAATGTTGATTCTTGTTTTATTACGAGCTCTGATGCAGTCCCTTATTGCCAGCAGACTATCCTCTGTTAGCCGTTTTTTTTTTTTAATGGGTAATTCCCTGGAGGTTCGAGATTTAGCGTGCTCCATGTCCTTCTTTCTCGCTCCTTGTGACAGCTAACCAATGCCACTCCCACACTATACACGCATCCGGAGCAACTTTTCTCTATGTGCTTATATGATGAGACAGGCACGGGTGAGTGACGTACGCAATTTTCAGTGAAAACCACCCCGCTAGGTTCTTAAATATAAACACTTATAATAGGCTTACCATAGTGAATCAAGGTAAGACAAAAACACATTTTGGAAGAAGGATTGATGATGTATTTAGCTACTTATTATTTAAATTTTGTTAATGTTTAACAAAAAAAGTAAGTGTACCTTTAACGTACAAAATGTTTCTAACAAGAAAACTAAATATGAAATATTATTATGTACAAAAATATGGCTATAAATGCACAAATATTTTAATTTCATGATTAATTTAGCTTTTTAGCACGTTGGAAGTGAGAGGACCTTTACACTTTTTGGGCTGCTTTAACATAGTGCAGCATTGTTTAGCTGCAGTGGCTCTTATAGAGCAGGGTGCTAATATCTCATGTCATAGGAGCCCGCTTCCTCCTATACTTTTCCCACCTCCACGCCCCAACACAGATGTGATTACAGCCCTTTGCGATCCTCGTGTCTATAACATTCAGTCATTCTCCTCCCCCTGGAGACAGTAGTTAGGGGATTCAGAAGAGCACCTTCTGAACTCCAGCCTACATCATCAAATGACATGTTAATGACTATCTGCGTCTTTGCATCCATTCGTAAATGTAGAGAACAGCGTATAGCGTCACATGTCACCCCACTCAGATCCACAATGTTGAATTTTCACTTCGAGCATGTGTGCTATTAAACAATACACACTACCAATTTCATACTCGGCTGTGTTCTTGTGGAAGAGGTCTGCTGAAAATAAATGTTCTTCAAAACTGGGATGTTATTAGAAGTGTGATAATCTAAAAGTCCACAAGAGAAGCAATTTGTGGAGGTGGAATTTTCTAATGTCAGCGAAGCAGACATCTCTGGAGTATGCTGTTTCTGTCACCTCTCGGGTCAATGGCCTGGGGCACATTAACACGGGCAGAAACACTCAGAGAAAGCTCATCGATTTTCAGGTGATGTTTCAGGACATTGATCCAGGCAGAGTGGGCTGCATTCTGTGTCCCTGCAGATGGTGAGGGATGTGAAGACAAACATACTAGCTGTTGAAGCTTATATAACCATTAGTTCTAGTCCTCAGGTTGATTGGAGGAGCACCGTTCCTGATATTATGTGTTTTTATATTTCACTGTTTGTATCATTCCGCTTGTCTGTTTATTAATTCCAGTGGTAGAAATTTTTTATCGAGTGTCTCTGTAGGTTATAGGCTATTGTTACTCCAGTAGCTGGTGACAAGAAGTGTTTTATTTTAGTATCATTGATAACTGAAATAAAATGCAATATATACAGGTGCTGGTCATAAAATTAGAATATCATCAAAAAGTTGATTTATTTCAGTAATTCCGTTAAAAAAGTGAAACTTGTATATTATATAGACTCATTACATGCAAAGTGAGATATCTCAAGCCTTTATTTGTTATAATTTTGATGATTATGGCTTACAGCTTGTGAAAACCACAAAATCAAAATCTCAGAAAATTTGAATATTACATGAAATCACAGTAATTACACAGTGATACCATGGTCATTGAACCAGGTTTTGGTTATTTTGGCAGTGTGGGCCGGTGCAAATCCTGCTGGAGAATGAAGTCAGCATCTCCATAAAGCTTGTCTGCTGAAGGAAGCATGAAGTGCTCTGGAAATGTCCTGGTGGACGGCTGCGTTGAGTGGACAGCACAGTGGACCAATACCAGCCGATGACATGGCTCCCCAAACCAACACAGACTGTGGAAACTTCACACTGGACTTCAAGCATCTTGGATTGTGTGCCTCTCCATTCTTCCTCCAGACTCTGGGACCTTGGTTTTCAAATGAGATGCAAAATTTGCTCTCATCAGAAAAGAGGACTTTGGTCCACTGTGCTTTATTAAATCCATAGTCAACGCAGGTGTCGACCAGGACATTTTTAGAGCACTTCATGCTTCCTTCATTTTCCAGCAGGATTTGCACCTGCCCACACTGCCAAAATAACCAAAACCTGGTTCAATGACCATGGTATCACTGTGTAATTACTGTGTGATTTCATGTAATATTCTAATTTTCTGAGATTTTGATTTTGTGGTTTTCACAAGCTGTAAGCCATAATCATCAAAATTATAACAAATAAAGGCTTGAGATATCTCACTTTGCATGTAATGAGTCTATATAATATACAAGTTTCACTTTTTTAACGGAATTACTGAAATAAATCAACTTTTTGATGATATTCTAATTTTATGACCAGCACCTGTATATTTTTTAAATTTAACATTTATTTTCTTTCAAATAACAAAAATGTAATTTTTTTGTATTTTTTTAATGGTGTTCGTTTTAGTTAATGATAATAACCATGGCCATCTTTTTGAGTGTGTTACTGACAACTACCGTTCCCCAGAAAGGAATTCTGATGTGGTTTTATTTGTTTGTTTGGCAAAATAGACACAATAACTGGCAATATTGTGTCTAAAATATAATTATCTCAACATTAATTTCTTTCTTATTGAAATGTTTTATAAAAGCAATATCATACAATTGTGCTGTTCTAAATGTCAACATAACAGCACATTTCCATGTCCTTGGAGTCTTAAGAAATTTCTCATGGATGAGTTGAATGTATGACTGTACCCATTAACTACGACCTGGACACTAGGTAATGTAGATTCACCAAGAATGTTAAGTGTAGGAGGTGGAGAACTGTTGAATGCTCTGAACTTCATTACCCACTGTGCACTAAATCAAAAACATTTTGTTCACATGTAAATCACGACAAACAGAGCGAGCTCCAGTGGAAGCACTTGAACTCCATCCTCTTTGACATCAATGTAAAGGTAGTCCATTAGGAACATGCAGTGAGTGACCAAACCCTGCTTCATTACCTGTGGACCTTTAATCATAAACCCCTGGCTTTGTTATTTTTAAATAAACATATGTTGTGAACAAATGAAAATACTATTTATTTATTTAAAAAACAGAGTTCAGTCCTAACCAGGAGAGTATGCCTTCTTTTTTTCCCCTTTCACTTCAAGCACTGAATGCTTCTATAGACTAATTGGCTGAGTCACTTTTAGCTGATTAATTTGAATGATTCATCATATATTGTGCATGATGCTTAAATATTTACTTAATTGCCATAGCTGCAAGGGACAGAGTAGGCACAAACTTTAGGCCACATTTTCTTATTAAATTAATTTCATTCCCTTCCTCTACCAGTAAGCCACGTCATTTTACAGTGTGGCCTTTGTGACGCTATTTGCCGGAATGATGGTCTGTCCTCCTGCACAAGATGGAATTCTCAGCGGGACACTGACAAAAAGAAAAATGTGAAAAATCACCTCATTTTCCCCATAATAGACACGCCCCATATCATAAAAGTATCTCTCATGGAGAACAAAACGCATTACATTTGATTCTCTGAGTGCTGAGTTGGGAATGTGCATTATGGAGAAGAGTGCTTGCCTCATTTGAACTCAGATCAGATTTTAAGGGTGGACACTGAAACTGAACCCTAGAACATGAGGACAAAGGTGTAAGAGTGTTATCTTCAGATTGAATGCTCATCTATTTCCCTAATGGATTTACAAGCAAATCTGAAAAGCACATTTGTTATTGGTTCAGAGTATGTATGACTAGCTTTCTGTACATGTGACACTCTGTGGATTATAAGCAAATCCTTCTCTAGATAGTTCATTCTGATAGGACATCATGACCTGGCTCATGATGTCCTAGCATTGAGCCCACTGATTATTAAAAGACAACGACACATTGCCAGTGCGCTCATGATGCAATTACTATGTAAGGCAGAAACAAAACATAATAGATATGTTTTTGTAAAATACAAAATAAATTGCTTTTGAGAATTAGCAGACATTAATGTATTTTATAGATCAATCTTTGCACTTAAAATCATAGTCTTTCAACTTCACCTGAGGACAATATCAAATATGTATTGAGGGAGTAGAGAGTTGGTCTGTTTAGATATTTGTGGTGTGTACCTAAACAATAAAAATGTAATGCAAACAAAGCAAAACTGAAGAAAAAAATAATAAACTTAAATTATAAATTATAATTAACTAAAATTAGAATTTGAATTAAGGTAGGATGTTTAATTGGAATGTTTGTATCTTTTAAATCAGTTGAAGGGCTTTATGTGATGACCATAATCGATTTAATTCATAATTTAGATCCTTTGTAAAGTGTATTATTCATTTACCATCGCTAAATAAAACAGTATTTCTTTTCTTTAACTAAAATATAAAAAAGCTAATGAGTAATGGAAGCCTCTGCTCTTGTTTCCTGTAGCTGCCAGAATCAAATTTGAAATATGCTTTGTGAGCTTAAGTGGACCTGTTACTTGCCAGACATGGTCGAACCAAAGGCTACACCGCATCCAGTCCACTGCAGACTGCAGGATCCAGTCATCCAGGTTACCCATGCTCTTCACATGAAAGGTGTCCACATCTCAAGGTCCATGTCTCCTCATCCCTTAGTGGCTAAATGAGCACTCAATCACAATCAGATATATAGTTAAAGTACATTTCTATACAAACTCTAACAACAAACAACAACAAAAAAAGCTTTGTCTTTTCAAACCTGTATGACTTTCTTCTGTGGAACATAAAATAAGACATTTTGAAGAAAGTTTTAGTAATGGTCCCTTTAACACATTCTGTTGACTATAAGTCATAAGTTGACTATATTAGTAGACTGGTAGTGTTAGGGTTAGAACAAGTTGACATGTAGTTGCAAAGTTGCAGTAGAATGTATGTTGGAGGAGCATCACAATAAAGTGTTAACAGATATTAAGCAGACAGTCTACTATACTCTAATGAGAGTTAGTTGACATGTAGTTGCAAAGTTACTTATAGTCAGTAGAATGTTCAAAAGGGACCATCCAAAGAAAGAGTTACCAAAGTTTCAACTGTTTTCTAAGAATAAAAGTCAGTGTGTATATATTGAATACAGATTTATATTGATCAAACTGTCAAAACCACAAATAATAACATTTAGAAACCCCTCACCTCCTGTTGTAAAATCACTGCAATGCTGTTACATTGGTTCTTACTGGAGGTTCAGTTTCAGTACTCCATTATAATCTGAACACCTGCTGTAAAAAATCATCTGCAGAAAATATAAATGTGTATGTAAATGCAACATGCTCTTATTTTGGTCCCGACAAAATGGTACGTGCAGAACAGTCTTTTAGGTTTGGAAAAATATGTCTCGCAGAGCTGTATTTATTCCACAAGCACAACAGGCAGAGGCAATTTAGTAAGCTTAGCCCTGAGGAGCATATGAAATCTCCCAGTGCAGCCGCACACTGTGTCAGATCTCTCATCCTAATGATGAGCAGTCCATTGAGGAGTGCTCTGAGCAGAAGCTAGAAATATCCCTGCCTCACCCTGCCACGGCTCAATATGTCACCGCCTAAAGGAGAACAGAGCCTGAGCAGGGGGTGTAAAACTGACCGCTTCCCTGCATGAGAAGTGGGCCGCTGCTCCGCATCCCCTAAACACACGCTGATTAACGCTCGGACAATCAAGGCCGTGGAGGCCATGAAAGGCTTAGCAAGACGTGTCGGCCGATGATTCTGTGACTTATGGCGTTATATTTTTAAATTGCCCTCTCCAGAGCATCTGATAAATCAACACAGGTCATTAAATGGTTCATTATTCTCCTAATGTGATTCATCGGCAGCAGCGGCATGAACCGCATCGACGGTCCGGCGAGCAGCGCAGGCAGCGGCTCTGAGCCGAGCGAGAAGACAGGAGACGGCACTCTCATGCTGATTTATGATGTTCAGAAGCAGAACACCGGTGGATAGGTCGGTCAGATGGCGCACAGGTCAGAGGATGAGTAAGTGGAAACACTTCTTACTTTCTCAGCACACACACAAGCCTGTTTTCTGTTAAATACGGGCTTACGAACAGTGTATGTGTGTTGAAATGACACTTTGATACAGACAAGCAGACACATACAAACCTGGCTTCTCCTAAAGATCTGGCTCAAGCCTGTTCAACTGAACACAGTGGAATAGGATTTGACTTTAGTAGCTATTCCTGTTATAAATAAGACAAAAATAGTGACAGCTTTCCTCCATTTCTAAATGACCCATGTGGTCATGGTCTCTGCTGTGTTCTGTTTGTGCTGCAATTTAAACAGCCTGCCACTGCTCAGAGGATGGACTCTAAATATCTTGCTCTAATTGAAGAAAACAGCTCAGTCAGATCCTCAAACATTCTGATGCCATTAAATCATTTGGCACATAAAAAGCTCAAATTAATGTTTTAGTGTTTAACACAGAGATCATTCTATTCCCAATATCATAGAGATCACATAACAAACATATCTCTGTTTGTTTGTCTGATAATATATGTAATAAGAGATATGAAACATGTACAGTATATTAAGTTAAATACAGACAGAGTAGTGCCACTGGCACACTGATTTGAGGGCAAGGAACATGTCACATAAACTAGCCTGATCTCATTAGTATTCATAGCTATTGGTACATAAGTTTTAAAAAAATGGTGTGTTTTTATATGATGAAACATACAACATGAACAGATTGACAGCACCCACAATATAAAGTATTTGTTATGATTTGATTGCAAATGTAAACATTTTTTATTATAAATACAGAAAAAAACTACCTCTGTTCCCGTTTTATTTTTGAAGACACAACATTAGGGTTTTCAATCAGATTGATATTCAAATTGGAAATGTCCCTGTTTTTTCCCCCTTTTTGGGAATTATGTTCCCAGTTTTAATCTCGGACATCTGGTCACTTTATATCATATATCAGAATATTCTATTACTGTTAAGCCCACTATGAATATTAAAATACGCCGAACCATGTGTCCTGTATAGCTACATGTATGGCCTTTGCAGCAAAAAAAAACAAAACAACAACAAACAAAAAAAACCACGTGAAAATCAGTTCGGTATTCAGTGAGGTATGATTAATTAAATGCACTGGCAGCTATAGGTACATTTTACTATTAAATTTATATTTTTGAGCAGAATGATGACATAATTGTATTTATTTTAACATATAGATTAGACAGAGGAAAAAATTAAAAAAAACTTTTATTTAGCAAATGCATTAATTGATTAAAAGTGACAGTATGTATATATTTTTATATATTTTACAGGAGATTTTACAATGCTGTTCTTTATAACCTTCTATTCAACAATTCTATTCATCAATTTCGACAAAAATATGAAGCAACATTTTCAACATTGATAATAATAATAAAAAGTTTAAGCACATATTATAATTATTTCTGAAGGATCATGTGACTCTCCTAAAGTAAACAAACTATGCCCATGATAATTGGTCTACAGGGGAAAAAAAATTATCCAAATTTTTCCTGTGATAGCAAAAGCTGAATTTTCAGCAGCCATCAGGTCTTCAGTTTCACGTTATCCTTCACAAATTGCTCATGAATAAATTATTATTATTATCAATGCTTGATATTATAGTGGAAGCATTTATTGGAAATAGAAATCTTTTGCAACATTGTAAATGTCTTTTGATGTCACTTTTGATCAATTTTAATGCAGCCTTAGTGAAATTGTGTGTATGCTAGAACCACACTCAAATGAGACACTGATGCCTGACCACAATTTGCCTGCTAAAGAAAACAGAATATGCCCCTAATAATTGGTTTATGTCATTGGACATTGTTAAACAGCAAATAATGTGTTGTTTCTCCAGCCCAAAATAAATTAGAATGATATAAACACTCACACTAAGCTCCAACTGCATTCCAATGAAATGCAACAGAGACATTATCTCTTTCAGAAAACAAACAAGTGTGTGAAATAAAAATAAAAAAAGACCTGAATAGGGATGCACATGCAAATCACTATTAACTTGCTGTGTGTTAACCTCAAAACCAGTACTTCATATTGACTCTGAAGTGCAAAGACACAATGGCAGATATTCTGGATTTAATCACCCTCTAAACCCCCAAAGCAGAGAGTGTTACTCAATTCAGGGGGCGTCCTGCATGAGAAAGTGGCTCTCTTAAGAGCAGTCAAGCTTCAAAATCATATGAGCCTTTCCTGTCTGGAGAGGCTGTGATAGAGGGTGGTCATTATTCAGTGCTACTCTGGATTTTTAAGTGAGCGGTTGGGCAGTGTAATTTGAAGAGGACAGACTAGTTTTAGAGGAAGTAAAAAGGTGAATTAAGAAGTTACCTGGCAGCCATTTGCACCACATTGCCAATTTCACCCCCAGAAATATTACCCATTACTATTAGGAAGCATTAGAATTAGCTTCTGAGAACAAATGTTGGTGTGCTCGTTGTGTCAGGCACGCTTAAAATCGATTTGGCTCTTAAAACTTCCAGCTGAAGTAATTGTCGCAGTAACATACTATGTGTGTTTGACAGCAATTCAATTTGTTAAGAAAACATCTGCCAAGGCTAATTCAACACTGCAAATAATGTAACACTGGGTATTGCATTTTCACTCAAACAGGTCACAAATGCTTGTTTACTCAAGAAAATAAAGACTATCTACCCTGGGCATTTTAAAACGCAAAGACACATTCTGTGTGAACATGATGGCTACTATAATGATGAACGACCACTCCAAGTTATCCTAGTCAGGAACACAACTAACAAATGCTTAAAAACAGCAACAACAACAAAAATAAATAAATAAAGGACATTGTGTCTTTGACAGAATAATTCAGTGTTGGATTACTAAATACTGAATTATTTTGAGTTGAACAACTCCGATTTGGGCAACTGACTTCCACACCTCGATTATGTGCCTGCGCCCCATAATTCTTACTTACATGCTATTCCCACAAAGCAGTTTGAGGCCAATTCTCAGAGGTACACTAGTAAATGGCCCGTGCAAGTAATAAGGAAGAACTCGCATCCATGCATATTTAAGAAAGTTATATATTGCGTCTGTCACCTTGACTAGATGAGGCACATTATTCCAAAATGTCATGCAAATTCCTTTTATCCAGTTTCCCTTTATAGAGTCAAATGAGAAGAGAGCTTTCCTACCGCTGTCACAATTTCTTTTCGTCCATGAGTGGGACATTTATTCAAAGCATGCCACAAATTTCTTGCTCACTCTCAATTTTCATTATTTGCTCTATTTCAGATTGTGACTCAGAACATCTTCCTGCATATTAAGAGGCTGCAAGTACTGCCTGCATTGTATGTAACAGTAAATTCCAATCAGCCAAGAGCCCTTATCTATAAGCCAACAACCTGAGGGATAATACTCTCTTCCACATCCCACCCTCCTCTACTCACTCATTTTCTCTTTATTTACTTCGCTCTGTCTCCAAGTATTCTTTTTGTAACTATTTGCATCTAAACAAAGTGTAAATCCATTGTGAGTTTCAGCACAGCCGCTTAGTGGTAGCACCGTATTTAACACGTCAAAAGCACCATTGGAACATTGTGCATGTTTAAGATAATCTAATAAATAACTAACTGAAGGGTTCAACAATAATGATTGGCTGCTGGCCCGAGGCCAGTGTGAGAGGGATTTTGGGCAGCGGATGAAGCTGTCACTGAAAATGTTACATTTATTGATCTTGTACATCCATTTTTATGCCTTGCAAATGTTAACATGTTTTTCTGTGATGTATACTACCGTTCAAGGAATAAAATAAGAAATTAATACTTGTATTCAGCAAGGATGCACCAAATTGATCAAAAGTGACAGCAAAGACATTTATAATTTTGCAAAAGAAAATTTTCAAATGAATGCTTCCACTAGGTTTACACTATAATATTAATCAGCACAACTGTTTAACATTGATAATAATACATTTTCTTTTCTTGAGCACCATCAGGATGTTAGAATGATTTCTGAATGATCGTGTGACAGCGAAGAGTGGAGTAATTACATTTAAAAAATATTTAAATAGAAAACAGTTATTTTAATGTTTAATGTTAGTGTTTTTACTGCATTAATTTATCAAATAAACAGAGCCTTGGTGAGCAAAAAAAAGCCTGAATAGGGATGAATGGCTTAGTGATGGTGCTCAAAACATCAGTAAGAATATGTTAAAAACTAAGAACCAATCAGTATGTTTTTAAAGTTAATTTTTAATTATAAAATATAACCATACAAAATCATTATTAAAAATAGAAATTGATCTTTCTTTTTTTGCTGGGGCCAGTGAAAATTATGTCAAGGGCAAGTAGAGCTCAGAACTAAAAACAAATTGTTAGTTTAGAATGTGCCCTAAAGTCAATAAAAATGGCACATGACATAAGCATTTTCAGCAGGAGTCATCAAGCTCCACAACAAAAGAGTTATTTAGCAAAGGCACAGGCATTACATGTCTTGCTTTAAAACTGTTAGCCTCTGTCACCTTCAGAGAGTGGGGGCAGACAAATAATAGCATGAGGTAGTGGTAGTTGAGGATTGTAAGTCACACTTCCTTAGGTAATAGAGTGGACTGATGCAGCAGAGCCTTTCTGTGAGCCACTGGAAATGACTCCTCAGCAACAGAAAAGCCAATCTCTTTTAGAGCATTTAGCTACATTGCGTCGGCGGAAGTGATGCCATTTATTCATGCTGGAGCAGAGACGGAAGAATGTATTGTGGCAGGAGTGTCACTTGCTCCGGCTAGTTCGCCTCTCAGTCTCACATCTCAATTTATCAAAGGAACTATGAGTAACCAGAGCACAGAGCAAAGGCAATGAAAAAACTATGTACCTAATGGCCTAACAAAATAGCTGAGTCATATAAATGAGAGGAGAGGAGAGGGTGAGAGAGAATAATGCAGGAATAATGCTGCTCAGAGAGGTATATTAAAAGGATAGTTCACTCCAAAAATAAAAATGATGTCATTATTTACTCACCCTCTGTCACAATCTCCAGTCACTTCACCATCACAGTCACCTTCGCACTACATTTCCCATAATCCCTCCTGGCTCACACCTGCACACACTTCATAATCATCCACACCTGCCATCATTCACCCTCATCAGCTCCACTCCATTTAAGCAGTAAATCTCCTCACAGTTTTATAGTCTCGTTGTATACATGCTTCAACTTACCTGTTGGACTATCCACAGCCTGATGCTAGATTTCCTTCACCAGTCATCCGTCTTCAGTTTCCCATATCCAGTGACTCTTATGATCCCCACCACCTACATCACAAGAAAGAACTGTTACGATTCAGCTAAGAATATGGAAACTATCTGACTGCTTCACCTCTTACCTGTTATCCTCGCCAGCTGCTATTCTCCACTCTGCAAATAAACTTACCTTTGTATTTCACTGATACTTGTGTCGTCCTCATCTGTTGCTTCTGTGGATTTTTTTTTTTTTTTTTTGTCCATACAATAATGACTGCATAGTGTGAACAAACCGTTTTCTTTAAAATATCTTATGTGTTCCACAGAAGAAAGTCACAGGTTTGGAACAACGTGAGTAAATAAGGCCAGAATTTAAATGTTGGGGTAAACACTGCCTAGAGCTTATACAAAAGCTCAAAATAATTACTACAAAATTATAAACGCAACACTTTTGTTTTTGCCCCCATTTTTCATGAGCTGAACTCAAAGATCTAAGACTTTTTATATGTACACAAAAGGCCTATTTCTCTCAAATTGTGTTCACATATCTGTCTAAATCTGTGTTAGTGAGCACTTCTCCTTTGCCGAGATAATCCATCCACCTCACAGGTGTGGCATATCAAGATGCTGATTAGACAGCATGATTATTGGACAGGTGTGCCTTAGGCTGGCCACAATAAAAGGCCACTCTAAAATGCGCAGTTTTATCACACAGCACAATGCCACAAAAATGTGCAAGTTTTGAGGGAGCGTGCAATTGTCATGCTGACTGCAGGAATGTCCACCAGAGCCGTTGCCCGTGAATTGAATGTTCATTTCTCTACCATAAGCTGTCTCCAAAGGCGTTTAAGAGAATTTGGCAGTACATCCAACCGGCCTCACAACCACAGACCACGTGTAACCACACCAACCCAGGACCTCCACATCCAGCATCTTCACCTCCAAGATTGTCTGAGACCAGCCACCCAGACAGCTGCTGCAACAATCGGTTTGCATAACCAAAGAATTTCTGCACAAACTGTCAGAAACCGTCTCAGGGAAGCTCATCTGCATGCTCGTCGTCCTGACCGGGGTCTAGACCTGACTGCAGTTCGTCGTCGTAACCTACTTGAGTGGGCAAATGCTCACATTCTATGGCATCTGGCACTTTGGAGAGGTGTTCTCTTCACGGATGAATCCCGGTTTTCACTGTACAGGGCAGAAGGCAGACAGCGTGTATGGAGTTGTGTGGGTGAGCGGTTTGCTGATGTCAACGTTGTGTCAATCGAGTGGCCCATGGTGGCGGTGGGGTCATGATATGGGCAGGCGTATGTTATGGACAATGAACACAGGTGCATTTTATTGATGCCATTTTGAATGCACAGAGATGCCGTGACGAGATCCTGAGGCCCATTGTCCATTCGTCCACGACTATCACCTCATGTTGCAGCATGATAATGCACGGCCCCATTCTGCAAAGATCTGTACACAATTCCTGGAAGCTGAAAACATCACAGTTCTTGCAAGGCCAGCATACTCATCGGGCATGTCACCCATTAAGCATGTTTGGGATGGTCTGGATCGGCGTATATGACAGCGTGTTCCAGGTCCTGCCAATATCCAGCAACTTCATACAGCCATTGAAGAGGAGTGGACCAACATTCCACAGGCCACAATCAACAACCTGATCAACTCTATGCGAAGGAGATGTGTTGCACTGCGTGAGGTAGTGATGTTACATATGACACTGAAGCTTCAACGCGCGTATTGAATTTCTCACAAAGCTCCATGCCGGAGCGCGTATTGTTTTCAGAGGAACACATGATCAATGAAAAACGAAGCCTCACTTTCTTTCCAGTCACGTGAATGCTTCACTTTGCGTGTCGGAATTTTTTAACCCAGACCACTACTGCACAGGTTTTTGGAAGTTTTGAAGTTTTTATAAATAAACCTATACCCTATGTTACATGCTCATATATTCTGCCATAGACAGCATAGAAACCATAAAATAATTAGACCACCATTTACTTGCATCGAGCAACTCTTTTGGTATTTTTATAATTAATATTAAAGGGGTGGTTGAGTATGATTTCACTTTTCTAACTTTAGTTAGTGTGTAATGTTGCTTTTTGAGCATAAACAACATCTGCAAAGTTACAACACTCAAAGTTCAAAGCAAAGGGAGATATTTACTTTTAAAGAAATCGTTTTTTAAGGACTACAACAAACGGCTGGTAGGGACTACATAACATTCCTCCAGGGTTAGTGACATCACCAACCCTAAAATTTACATAAACCCCACCCCCGGGAACCTGCAGTCCATGTTGAGAAGAGGAAGAGTTGTTGTAGTCAAGTACATTTGTGAGTCAGCTCAAACTGTAGCATCCGTATTTTCACATGCAATAGAAAGTCACTCTGTGTGCATCTCACAACAGTTCCTATATGAGCAATTTATAGATTAGCATGACAGAATATGTTAATTGAAGATAGTTAACTCCACATCAGCAACATAAATTCATCAACTAACCATTCAGAGACGTCCTGTTGCATTCTACATGTTGTCACTTCTTCTTGAGTCTCTCCATCTTTTTCTGACTCCTTTTAAACATAAAAGGCAGAACAGTTTCTGTCATTTTAGTGTGTGTCTGCGTGAGGTAATCGGAGCTGCTAACACATGAGCTCTTGAAGCTCCGCCCTCTGTGCCAGGAGCAGCAGCATATTTGCATTTAAAGGGCCAGACACAAAATGGTGCATTTTTGCTAACCCTCAAAAAGTGACAACTTTAACATGCTATATAAAAATATCTGTGGGGTATTTTGAGCTAAAACTTCACACACACACTCTGGGGACATCAGAGATTTATTTTACATCTTGTGAAAAGGGCATTATACCACCCCTTTAATATAACAGTTACATTTAATTTATTGCCTCACTTTAATATGTGAATTATATTACCAGAAAACTAAACATTTAGCGTTGTCAGGCTCTAATTTGTGCTTAATAGATAAAACAACGGTCGCTGCGCACTTGGGTATATGGCTGCCTTGAATTTGACCTGCCACAAGATGGCGCTGTTTTCGACACTCATGATGCTTCGAATCTTTTCCCGGAACAATCAAGGGAAAGCCTCAGTGCTTCATGATGCTTCATTTGCCCATCCCTAGCGTGAGGCAAATAGTGGTCACACCAGATACTGACTGGTTTTATAATTTTGTTCAGTCTACAGTGTACATAATGTTTGTCCATGTGTCACTAGAGTCATGAAAGCCATACAGCACAGCACTTATGACGGTTGACATGCAACATTCATATTTTTCCATAAAGCTCTGGGCCAAAAGATCGCTGTGTGAGCTGGTTTGAAGAGAAAGATGGGGTCTCAGCGGAGCTTGGAAACATTTACATGTCTCTCTCCTTTCAGACATTGTCCTAGCCACTCTCCCAGAGGCAGCGCAGTGGAGACTGAAAAAAAATGACAAAACTCAGACAGACTGAGTGGTCGCTCTCTTGTGGCAGTGAGAACCGCTCCTCCACAAGGACAGATTAAAGCTGAGTCCCCCTGATCGGCCCTGTCTTTCTTACCACATATCTCAGCCCTCATCTAAAGTGACACAAGCCACAGTTTCCTTTACCAACAGGGCTGGAGCTCCCTGAAATCACCTTATGAACCATTCAAAGCACCATCAGTTTGCTCTCTACGAAAATAACGTTATGATTTGCAATCAGAAGTGTTAGCAGAGATTTTAGGATCTTTATTCCCTGCTTGTTTGCAAACAGGAGCTGAAAAACAGGAGGAGAAACAGGGGAGGGGGGTGGGGTGGGGTGGGGTGGGGTGGGGTGGGTGTGTGTGTGGGGGGGGGGGGGGGGGTAGTCCGTTCCTTTATACTGCCACTCCATGTCAGTCAGCGTGCATCATGTATACATTCTGCTGTGCACGGGAATCAACCAACTTACATTTTCCAGTGATTTTGATAGATGTGTAAATACAATACCGACTCACATCAAAAGATTATTCTGAATAAATTTATTCTAGATAAACAATTCTTAACATAATGTAATAGTCTCATAACAGTTACAGGTGCTGTCCGATACACCTCCTTTTTTGTGTTGTGTACACAGCATACCGTTTCAGAATACATCTCCAGCCGGGATTACTCATGTTGTCTTACTATATCACAGCGTCCAGATTTTTGTCCCAGAACGAGGGTCCAACAACCGCAAGCCGCATGGACGTGCCAATTAAGAACCAAAGCAGAACTATCCAGAGGCCAATTAAGTCGCCACAAGGTGCCTTTGAAGGGTCCGCTGTGGAGCTGTCTCTCTGAGGACAGGCTAAGCAGGCTCCATTGCAGAGAGAGACTGAACTGATAGCAGGGATAAATGATGTGAGACGCGTAGCACCGGGCACTCTGACTCTGATAAATAAACATGGTTAGATCTCTGCCATTGTTTAGTGTGACGGGAGCATGGATGGCTCTGAACCCACACAGCTAACCAGCAGCAGAACGCAAGCTCATGAATAAGCCATGAGTAATGCAGCAGGGTTAGGAAAACATGTCCCTCTCTCAGAAAAAGAAACACTCTGAGGCCAGAGACGAGGATTGTGTGTGCCAAAATATTCAGTGCGTAACATAATGCATCGTGTGACAGTGGATCCACAATCCTCAGTGCTAATGGTGGCGCACAATATGCCTAAAATAATGTGTGTTGTATACAATAGTTTGCATGCAAGCGGCCAGAACTTTATCTCAATTACTTCTAAAATTCCTCCTGTGATACAGTGACAACACCTAGTCTCAACTGCATCACCTGAAAGTTGGTGGAAAAAGAGGTACTTTACTGCCCCTGGTGGTGGTGAAGGGAAAATTGCCACCTATCCTGTTGTTCTCACACATCAATGGCTGTCCTTGAGCTCCTGCACACGCTTCTTACCTGCACGCCACGGATAATAACGCCAATGGCAATTTATTGAAAATTTGATTCGATTTAAAGCTTGGTGCTCAACACCGACTGCCCTGTAAACCCCAGGAGACAAGATGGGAAGAATATTTGAGTGCATATGATAAAGTATGAACTGTACTTTGAAACATCTTGAAGGATAGTTCACTTGTAAATTTAAATTCTGTCAATATTTGCCCACGCTCATGTCGTTTCAAACCAATGACTTTTTGTTCTGTGAAACACAAAAGAAAATATTTTGAATAATATATTTTTTGTTTGTTTGTTTTGGTCCATATATAAAAACCATAGGGAAAATCATGAAGATCTGGAATAAGGATAAATAAATAGTGACATAATTTTCATTTTTGGGTGAATAATCCCTTTAAGAAAAGTCAAGCATTGAGTTATTGTGTGGAGCTTTCAGCACACTTTACCATGAGCTAGTGAGGTGGAACAGAGACAGTAGTGTTCAAACAGCGAGACATGCAATGACTGGGCGAGAAACTTGGGAGGGGAAGACAGTGGTAACACACAAAAAAGAAAATTCATGGAAAATGGGTGCTAAGAGAGAAGGACTAAGAGTAGAGAGACAGCAAGAACAAACATTATTGCATCCTCATTGCAATAGCTTCAATTTGTTATAGGCAAAAGCTGCAACTGCGGTGACTCAGACAGCCAGTGCTGCTCCTTTATTCTTTAGTCTTTAAAGCTACACTGTGTGATATTTTCCCCCATCTAGCGGTGAAATTGTATGTGACTACCCAGTGAATATTAGTTTCTGTTCCTTTCAATTTCGAGGGCGTTTTAACTCCTACGGTGGCCGTATTATTCCAAGATTAACGAAGTTCGACTTCGTCCAATTGCGCCTTTAAAACTATCATCTGTGATCCGTCACAGCACAGATTTATGTTACAAGGTAAACAATACTTTTTCACCATTGACGTGAGGAAAAGTAACGCAAGTTATTCTAGAGGTCGTTCTGGAGTTATGCACAACCATGCTATGGTTAGACAAGCAACTATAAAACTTTGAATTTACACAAATAGGTTGAATTACCTGTCGAGAAGAAAGCAGGCAACTTCGGCATCCGTTTTAGATTATCCGTTTTAAAATCTTTGCTCCTCATGAGCTCTTTCCATCTGGGAAAAGTTACTCCTGTATTGACTTTAGTCTTGCTGATTTGCCTGTCGCGTTGACGTTTTAATTCTCTCTTTCGCTTCCTTGGCGACTCTGCTACATGTCCTCGAAAATAGGCGTGATCCTCCATCAGCAATCATTCAAATCTGCCGGCAGTCGCGAGTAATCTCCCCCTCGCATTCGTCTCTGTGTCACTGAGTGTAAAGCGCAAAAGGCGAAGCTTGAATTTACAAGTATGTCCCTCTTTGGCTAATGTAGTTTCAAGATGGAGGGGCAACATGGCAACCGGCATTCGAACCCCTCACCCGTATGTACTTTCAATGGCAGATTATAAACTTACGAGAATACTTTATTACTTGAAAGAAGTAAATATACATTAATGAGCACATATATTTTTGAAAGAACTAAGTGTTTTTTGCTAAGAATCAACAAAAAAAATTACACAGTGTAGCTTTAAAGGGTAACTAAACCGTAAAACAACTTTTTTTAGTTAATGATCTGTAAGACTGGAGCTTTATTAATGCTGTTCATTGATTCAAGTAATTTTTTTAACAGGGTTTAAAGTGTTTTAATTCTACAATATATGGTGTAAAAACATCTGAGTGCTGCCCTCTTCAGGTTGAACGGTGGCTACTGCAGTTGAATTTTCCTATTGGAAGTTGTGGTACCCTGTGACGTCAGAGGGTACCAGCTAACCACGCCCTTGCCTATAGAGAGACGCATCTCAGATGCACGCCTCACCTCCGCTGGGCTCTGCCCACTTTTCCAGCATTTTTCAAATATTGCCAGTGGGTGGAGTCAGGCTCTGACCAGGGATTTAGTAACCCTTTAATTTTGGGAGCATGCTGTTCCTGTCAGAAATATCTCTTTCAATTAAATAGATTGCCGATGGTGATTTTATTTTATTTTATTTTTTTTAAACTGGAGTATCTCTTTTCTGAAGACCTTCCTTGACTGGTTTCTTACATTCAAATATTGAATATGGACTTTATTCACATTTTAAGAATTGGAAAGTGTAAGAGATAAAAAATATATATATATATATATTTGAATTCCCATTTGCAAAAAAATAAAATAAATAAAAACAACTATTGCATTTGTATGGAAGCTTGTTTCCACCACTGAATAATAAATAAATAATAATAATTGCGACTTTTTATATCAAGTCAGAATTGTGACTTTTTTTCTCAGAATTGCGAGATATGAAGTCAGAATTGTGAGAAATAAAGTCGCAATTCTGAGAAATAAAGTCGCAATTGCGAGATATAAAGTCGCAATTCTGAGAAATAAAGTCGCAATTGGGAGATATAAAGTCAGAATTGCACGATATAAAGTCGCAATTGCGTGTTATAAAGTCAGAATTGGGAGATATAAACTATTCTGTGGTAAAAAAAAAAAAAGTCCGTCTTTTTTTCCTTAGAATTGGACTTTATATCTCACAATTGTGAGTTTATATCTCACAATTCTGAGAAAATATCTCAGAATTGCGTGATATAAAGTCGCAATTGCGAGAAAAAAAGTCAGAATTCTGACTTTATAACACGCAATTCTGACTTTATATCTCGCAATTCTGACTTTATAACACGCAATTGCGACTTTATTTCACGCAATTCTGAATAAAATGTTTTATTGTGTGGCGGAAACAAGCTTCCATACATTTGTGCAACTTTCTGAAATAGGAAAATAAAATACATAGAGAGATGGACTACAGCAGTCAGAAGATGAGAAAGGTAAAATATACGGTCACTCTTTAGCTGTATCTAAAAATAACTTTTTTTCATTTTTTTTTTCTTTTTGTAATTTAATACAAAGTATAGGCCTAGTTTTATAAATCTAATTATTAAATGACATATATAAATTATAAAAAAAGATTATTAATTATTAATTATTCATTTTTATAAACTGAATTGAAAGTTCTGAATTGAACTGAACTGAAATAAAATAAGAACAACTAATTAAATGACAAGCGATAGCACAAATAAACACAACAGAACAAAGATATAAAATAAATAAACAGTGCTTTTCAGGTTTTCCAGGTAGATGTAACAGTAGTAGCTAAAGATTAGGTTAGGTACAGAAATTGAATAAAGTAATCAAATGTAAAATAACACTCTTCACTGTATAAATTAACTATAGATTAATCATTCTGGTGTTTGATTAACATTAAAAACATAGACAGCAGCAGGTATATAGGCTGCTGTCACTTTAAGACAATGTTTAAAGCCTTTCTCTTTCTCACAGGCGCGAGAAAGTGACAGATTGCGCTCTCAGGCCAAGCAACGGTGCATAAAGCTCAGCAGACAATGAAATTATATCTGTGCTATACTTATTTTTTACCTCTAACTCAATCACAGGCAACTGAAATAAGAGACATGTAGTCGCCTATAGTGTAAACTCGCATATGTGACCAAATTTCACTCGCATTAGAGTGTTGCATTAAATACTGTATAGACTATACAGCAATTCTATAAAAAACAATAGTGGATTTAACTTCAAAAAGTAAATGTGACCACACCTTAATGCATAAAAGTATTAAGATATTATAAAAATTAACAGCATGATTTTCTGTAAATCTGCTTTGAAACAATTCCTACTGTGCAAAGTATACAAATAAAATTGACTTGACATTGACTTGTTTGCAAAAAAAGTCATTATTTTTATTGGTAATTTCAGATATGTACTATTTGTGCTACTGTAATGTAAGTACTGACACAAATCAAAAAGATAATTGAACATGAACTAATTAATGTTGTAAAAGTCCCACATGGTTTTATGAGTGAGCCCCAAAGAAGATTTTGAAATGTCCCTTGCTGCCAGATCAGTAGCATCTCTGTACCTACATTTAAAGGTATTTGGATCGTCTCCCTCTTTCTGCACTGAAAGAGATTGGTAGCCAGTGTCTGATCTGTGCTCATTGATCAAGCTTGAAACAGGGCCATTAGTATGCAGGTCCTGCCCCCAGACACAAACCAGGGGAGAGAGCGTCTGTGCGTAGCCGCTGCGGATGCTACCGCTGGTTCTATAGCACACACTATCCTCCAGAGCAGCGAGTCTCTAATGAAAGCTGACTGCACTTTCATATAAACGCTCATGCTCAACAGCTTTAAGCCTCTACAGACACACGCTGAAGCAGACAGTTATACACACCCAAAGACATAAATACACACCAAATTGCTCTCCTCTCGATCTCTCTGACACATACGCATACACACATTAATCCACAAAAGGAGGGTTGAAGGAGACAGTTTGCCAGGCATAAGTGGAGGAAGCTATTCTACAGTGCTTGACAAAAAGGTTCAATTTCCTTCCATTTAATCTTTAACCCAAATATAGAAATGGGAGGCACTTTATCACCTTGCCTCTTCACTGCAATCAGATCAGCCACATGCTTATCACCGTCTGTCTGACAGAATTTTTTTTTTTTTTTTTTTTTTTTTGCTTGTCTTTCATTCTCCTTTCCTTTTTCTCTCTAACGGTTAAGGACAACAGGTTTCTTTGATTACATTAACCTTATCATTCTTTAAGGTTTAATCTTTAAACAGTTCATCTTCTCCCTAGATCGATTTCAAATGCAAAATGGACGGCTTGAAACCAGTTGCCCCAATGACAACCTCACTGTGCCTGTAATTCATCCACAATGACAAGGAGGCAATCAAAGAGACAGATATATAAGCACAGAGAACAAGTGCACTTATCTAACATGTGTGCACAGAAATTACACTCGATACAAAGGCACGGAGTCTCAAGGAAAATGCAGTCATACAGACAGTCCTCATTTCTCACAGCCTTTTTTTTTACAACACTAATACATGTCTGTTGAACCTTCTGTGAATGAATTATTAAATCAAATGAAAAAAGAATATTAGTGTTATTTGTATATAAATTCATTCTTAAATAAAAATAATGCATTTTAAAAGTGTTACACATGTTCAATGCAACAGCTAGAAAACATTTCAGTGGTTTTGTTTGTTGATACCCTATTTAAGGGTATATAGGGGGCAATTTCGGGGACAGCCACGGACTTCCGAAGCTTTGTTTGGTCACATGCTTTTTCTGCTCTGCGATGATTTGTTAGATATGGTGGAGAAAACAAGTCTGACCACCTAATGCCGCTAACGTGCATTGTGTTAAAAGCTTCGAGTAATGAACCGTTTTTTGCCATAATTTGATGAAAGCCTCAAACGTTTCAGAAAGTCTCGGTTTCCCGTCACTACTGGAAAGTAGATGGTTGAGATGATGATGCAGGGTAATGAATGTTCTTATCTGTTTGTAGACGGAGATAACAGGTGACTGGAAGGCTGGCTGGCTTGAAGACGAGATGAACACAGAAGACTGAAGACAGTGTGACATTCGAGCCACGATCGCACAGGAAAGTATTCACAGGTTGATGTAACAGGTTCACACGCTGGGTAAGTTTTCAAAGATGAACGACGAGACCAGACACTTTGATGCGGAGGCTGACAGCTTAAATGGAGTGGAGTAGTAGATGTAGTGCGAGGTGACTGGTGACTGAGGATTGTGACATTAGGTAATGAAAATCATGCTAAATTAATGTTGTCAAAAATAAAAAACAATGACGTATACATATACAGTCATATAGAATCATGAGAATGAGTGTAAAGTAATCATCTATGATGGTTTGGCTGTAACATCACACCCTGAATGGTTAAAAATGTCTTTTGAAGAGCCACTGTAATGAACAATATGCATGAGGCACACAACTCAAGCAAAACCAATCAAGTAATAATGAAGAAAAACTAGAACTAATTTGCATGATTTTAATGTACCAAGCATGCTTGTTCTGTATTGTAATTATGTAGCACATGGAAATATATAGCTTTGCTTTACACAGAGCAGTGCTGTTTTAGCATCAATGATGATTTTTCACTTTATTTTAGTAAAACTTTTAGAATACACACACACACACAAACATTTATTTTGTATTTTGTAAGGTAGCATGAATACTAGATCCATGTTCAATATATAAGGGCTAATAATAGGCCTATGTATATCTTCATTGTAAAAAGACAAAGGCAGTAGTGACCAATCATCCAATCAGATGGAACAAAATTCCCTGCTATTATGGGTTCAACAGGCATGTGTGCAGCAGCAGATATTCACCTCACATCCCACATGCCCTGCCACCCTGGCATAATAGCTTTTACAAGAACAATATTCGCCAAACATGACCTGCACATAATTGTGTCTGACCCACCTAACAGTGCAATTAAAGTCATTTCAACACACAAATGCTACCATGAAAGACCAATAAAAAAATACCACGTCCAGCATTGCTAATTCACTTTGCCTATCGCATGACAGAAATAATTACTAGCCCGTTCTCACCTACAGGTATGGGTATTTAAAAGACTTTGTTATTACTATTCACAGAGATCACATAGCAAAATGTTGTGGGATGCAGGAGGAGCATTAATTTAAGTGCTGAGGCTTTTTTAACACCTCTACAGAGACAGATTAACACTTGTTAAATGAACAAGGCTGCCGGTACCCCCTGCTGCAAGAATGGAGCCCCGAGGTTCCACTGCTGTTCAAATGTGTCTAATCTCACCTCCTTAACTGCTTACTTTACATGACGCTTCTGCTCATTTACTTTAATTTATGTCTTGCATTTTTTATTTTATTTTTTGCTACTGCTTTGATTAATTCAGCTTCATGCCTCTGAAAATGGGTTCCAGTGAAAATAGAGAGATACTTGTTGAGGGAGATGGGAGGCCTGCCATCTGTAGATCCACTACATTTCCCTCTGGATGTATTTTTTTTAAAACCCTTCATGGTACAGTTCTTCTGAAAAAATTAAAGTCATTATAGCAAAATAAACCCCGACAGGGTGATCAAGATCTGACGTGGAGCAGATGACTGTATATTATCACACTTATTACACAACTGTCCAAATAAACAAATACTTTGAATTGATTTGTAATCATTTTAATTCTATAGCTTTAGCTTTAGTTTAGCTAACAAAAAAAGTCCTCAGATGTCTTTTACTACAATTACAACGTTTTTTTTTTCATTCCACTAACCTTAGTCATTTTTAATGCAAAAATAAGTAATGTTTGGACAGCCCCTTATGTGATGAGCAGTCTGATATGTAGTGTTGCAGTGGACAACAGCAAATATTGTGACCACTGAGCACTGCGTTTGACCAATCAGAAATGAATTCCAGAGAGCCGTGTGATAAAAAAAAAAAGTTAATAAAGACACATGCTTTTAATAATTTGAAACAACCTCTCAAGTCAAGAGATATGTATTAATCCAGGCTTGTTGCCATTTGAATGGCTTGGTGGGGAAGAAAAACATGATTTCATGATAATACTTTGTGTTGAGAAAAAACAGAAGAGAAAGAAAAGGCATACAAGACATTCTTCAGGTATTACAGATCCATGTACTGTAAAGATACAATGAGCAGACAAACTGGACAGAATAAAATCAAGCTGAAGCATTTTAGACCACTGCGTATGGACTAGAAAGTCATGCCCTGAAGTCTAGGGCCGTAAATAGATATAACAACCACCCAGAGACAAATTTGTTGCAACATCCATTTCAGACTTTGCAAGGGACACATGGGATGCATGTTCAAAATGAAAAGGAAGCCTGGTTGAATGTTAAATGACCAAACAAGATATACTTCAGATTAAATCTTAAAGGCAGATGTAACGGTTTGATGTGGAACTGCATAAAAGTGCCTCTAGTCTGAACATTTAGTATAGTTGTAGTATCCTCCAATGCACTGTGCTGAGGGACTCTACTTACTTTTCTGTTGTTTTGCTCTAGTTCTGTTTTATTTTGAATGCAACGCTGCAGAATCAAACTGTACCATGTCATGTGTTTCTTGTGTTTTCAAGGATTGTGGCAAAAAGATGTCACAGAGTAATCAAAGCCTGTGCTACACTATTAAAATGGGTATCAGCAAGAGGCTTACTGCAGGATTATGTGAGAAAAATATTTTTTTTCTTCAAAGGAACAAGTTCACAACTGTGAAATAGAAAAATACCAAAAAAAAAGGTCAAATTCATGTCAGTGCAATGGTCTTTTTTTCTGCTATAATAGTTTCAATACTGATTTGACAGGTGTGTTGACAGCTGTAGTCGATGATAAGAAAATGCTCCTTCAAATCCAGTCCTCTTCTCAAATACTTCACTAGGTTTTCCAAGAACAGATAAGGACAATTCAACCCACTCAAACTGACTATTGTGTTATGTGCGTTCCCAATGTCTGTTACAATGACATTAAGGAGCACACTGTTAATATCAATTTAGCTGAAGTTGTTCTCCAACTGCTGCTTGTCCTATATGTCATGCCGCCTTTGATAAAATTGATTCATATTATGTACAGAACATTCTGCCGATAATGTTTTCCAAATAAGCATAAAACAATGCTGGGTCGGTGGCTGCTTTTTCATGTCCCACGTTCCCATTGAAGGCTGAATGAAAGAGGTTGTTCACAGAGAAAAGAAAAAGCATCTTAAATTCTTTGTCAATTAGACACACAAAACGAACTGGGAGTTGGATCTGTGCTGGCTCACCACAGCGCTGATATGACAACTCTCCATAACACCGTGTAAAATGCCCTCGCTTAACACATTGTGTGTTTACATCCATCCCTTCAGCTCGACTCCCACTGACAGCTGACAGCGGCACAATGAACGTGGATCATTAGAAAGCATACTATGCACTGCAGCTGTAGCATATTCCCTCTTCTCTTTCAGACTCTCTAAAATGTTATCTCTCCTGCAATGAGGCCAGGTGGGCCGCTGACTTATCCATTTTAATGGAGAGGAGAAAGCTTATTTCCGTGCCTGTATTGCAAGGATGGATTTTTATGATAGCATCAGTGATGTGGGCATGTCTTATGGCACTCATTTCATACTGTGATGATGAGGTTCATCAAGGCACATGCCAGGAAGTCAGAAGCATTATAAAAGACAGGTCACTGTGGTCTATGCTAAATTAACACTTTCCACAAACATTATTTGTACAGAAATACCTCGACATGTCCCTCCATACGAAATGAACCTAGTAAAGTTAAAGTTTTGGTGTATGCTTTATAACCCTTTTGTCATCACATAAACAATAAAAAGCTGGTCATATCATATTTTCTCCCTCCGAAGAACTATCTAGCAGTACAGTTATTAAGAACAAAAGACAGGAAAAGAGCATGAATGACCTTTATGTGTTATATTTTCGAAGATTAAGTGTCAGAGATAAATGCTTCAGCCTTGGTCTTTAAAAAATTACAAAGGTTTCAGCAGGAACTATGAGCAACTCTGAATCAATGGCAATGACATAGAGGACAAAAGAAAAAGAAAGCTACTCCAGCCACTTCTGTCCTGTCAGTAAGGCCCGTTCATGTGGAAAGCATCCTGTTCTACACACAGAATTTCTCTAGAGAAACATAATAATAAGGAAACATCATCTGTGGTATCTCAGAAGGCCCACTATTCCTGCCCATTCACCAAAATGTGTTCTACAGATGGCGTCTAGATTATGTGACTCAGGTGTGGGTGGGGTGGGGGTTGGGGGGTTCAGTTCAGTTTTAGTTCATTTTTCTGACAGGGTTTTGCATCATTCAGAATTGAATTGAGAATTCCTATTCATCAAAGAATCCTGGAAAAAATGTAGTATGATTTCCACAAAAATATTAAGCAGTACAAACTTTTTCAACACTGATAATAATGTTTCTTAAACACCAAATCAGTATATCAGAACGATTTCTGAAGGATTATGTGACACTGAAGACTGGAGTAATGGTGGCTGCTGAAAAAACAGCATTGCCATCACAGGAATAAGTCACTTTTTTTTATTGTAGTAATATATTACAATATTACTCTTTTCACTGTATTTTTGATCAAATAAGTGCAGCTTCGGTGAGCATAAGAGACTCTTTTTTTTTTAAAAACAAACAAAAAAAGCCTTTTGAATGGTAAAGCAAAGAAAAAGAAAATAAATAAAATCCTTTCAAATGAAAAGAAATCCATTTGACAATATTTTTGTCAAAACAGACTTTGAATGTTGGCTTGACAAAACTTTGTTACAGATTTCTCACAACCCTGGTCTCTGAACATACCAGTGACACACCAGGGATGCATTTGTTATGAACGGGCAGAGGTGAGGGAAGGAAGAAAAGAGCATTTGTGGAAAACAAACCCAATATGCCGTATGACAACAGGAATTAACGTGAGTCCTTAAAGAGGCAGAAGAACGGCTGACACTAAGAAGCTTGATTGACTGGTTAACCAGCTGAAAATCACATTCATTAACACACAAGACCTCAGGGATCCTTGTAGGCTTCTGTCATGCAAATACAACCTGGTCAGTCAACAGACTTGAGAAGGGACACAACCCTTCAATGGAAGAATTAACTGGTGTCCCATTCTCTGAGTTGAACAGTCACACAGATGGTTGAGTGTGTCATAGCACAATAAGTTATAGTCTTGTTACTGTATGCTAAATATGGTTTTCCCCATGAGAGAGGGACCCATAACCAAAATAAATATATTTGAAATATATTTTCAGAGTATATTTTGGAATATATGCAAATATTTGAAATTTGCCCAATAAATATATTTCACACTTAACATCATATATTTTTGTTATATTTCAGAATATATTTCAATGTATTTTTTTCTGTATGGGTCCCCAAAAGTGTCAAATATGTGGCATTCCAAATACATTGAAATATATTCTGAAATATAACAAAAATATATGATGTTAAGTGTGAAATATATTTGTTGGGCCAATTTCAAATATTTGCATATATTCCAAAATATACTCTGAAAATATATTTCAAATATATTTCTTTTGTGTATGGGGAGAGAGGGAGAGAACCAATGGAGGCAGTAAACAGCTGTCAGTGCTTACTCTGTGGGTCTGCTGAAGACTGGACACTGAAATATGCACAAGCAGAGACTAGGGATGTGCAAGACTAACCGACTAGTTGACTAAACAATACTGCTGCTGCTAGTCGACTTGGAATACTAGGTGATTACTTTTTTTTTGGGGGGGGGGGGGGGTAATTTATGAGATACAACCTTGGATCCATTAGCGCCTGCACTAAGCCATTCAGCTGATATCTCTAAAGTAGCTCTAACTTTAATAATGTTCGACCAAGGGAAAAGAGGCTTCTGGGGGGCGGTGTTTGGCTCAAGGTCATGGTGCAAAGGACCATAGGTTGATTTTACTCCAAACCATCCCTTTAAATGACAGCACCTCAAGTGAGAACCGATTGTTAAGATTTATTCAAATGTCCTTGACAATCTAAAGAATGTCAGACTGATGGTTGAGAGCCAGTGGGCGTCAAAAACAAACAGCGGCTCGGAATGTGGCTTTCGGTCATCTCACAGGCTCCATTGTCGCTCAACCGTGTTCAAATACCGCTGTGGGCCTACAGAGACACGCAGACTGATAGGAGAAGAGATAGAGAGTGACACATAATGTGTATGGCATATTCATCATGGCAGAGTCCCATCCATCTCTGCCCATATCCCCCCGTCGAGTGCGAATAAGTGACTTTGCTAAAAATAGACCGCTCGAGAAATAACAATCTGAAACTACAATGAAACAACAGCCACCTTAGTCACTGTCTATTCACCGGGACGATTTGTCTCACTTCCAGCTGCTAGGCCTCAAACATATCAGAAGTGGCCAAAGTCCTTTTTCCTGCTGACTCAGAAATATGTCTCATTATTCACTTGCTTCAGGTTACTAGGAGACTAAAGGCTTCAGTTTGAATATTCCTTGTGATGCTGCTGGTTGCTGATGTACACAAGCTGACAAAAGCATTCCTGAACTTAATGCATTACACTTGCTTTTTAAAAGGGGAAAAATATCAAATTTAGCTGCAGCCTTCTGGACTAACAGCAGACAGTATGCTATATGTATAAAGTATATGGATACTTAAAACACACACACACACACACACACACACACACACACAGACAGAATGATTGTGGATTTTAAAATGCAAAAAATTCAAAGGAAATTTAAGCTGTATTGGATCAGACAAAAAAAGGGGCAAAATCGTGTGCATCTTCACCAGCCTCGCCTCACACAAAATCAAATCCAGCACTCAACATGCAGTGCCTGGTCTTTGAAATCCCCAGCCTTGATTCGCTTCTTCTCTGTTATTCCCATTAACATTGCAGTGAGTAATGAGTCTTAGAAGATTAAACATCTTTATCCCCCCTCACACTCACAGAAGAGTAATTATCTGAGCAGTACAGTGATATGTTATCTTCAGCAATGACAAGAAAACAAATAAGCCCATGTACGGTTGTGCGGTCGCACACGCAGACGGGAGATATTGGCAAATGGTCTCTCTCTCGTTTCTGAATGGACTTGCCCTGGAATCATCTGGGACCTGGTGACAGGACAGTGTCTTGTCGAGCCTTCTGAAGGATTGCCTCGGCCGGCAGTATCTAATAAATTCATTAAGGAGTTAGGACTGTGCATGTAAAACTCTATGCATACTGGGATCTGTGCATTTACTCACAAAAGAAAACGGATAGATGGAAATAACTGTTATTAACAGTACTTTGCAGATGCAAGAATCTAAAAATCGATATGGCAGACCAATCTCTCACTATTTCAGCTGTCAATAATATTACACTGTTATTTGACCATGATTTGAGGAGCTGATCTGAATTCAAGCCTTTTTGCCTCCTGCTGACATGAGGCTATAAAATCTATTTTAGGTAAAAAAGGAAATGGAGGGAAAGAGAAAGGGCAGCTTTCATTTTAAATCAGCTTGCTCTTAGCCCTGCGCTATTTTTCAACAGGCAAAAAAGGTTTTTGAGAATGCTTGGATAATGGATTTTACTTTTATGCTTCCACTATCCTACTGTTTTGGAGCATTGGTCATTTCTAAATATATTTTGTCCATTTTTCTTGGTTACCTTTCTTCAGCAGAGTTTGTCACAGGATGTGTAGTGACGACAAAGACTCATGATCTTGACGCACACACTTTCATCCAATGCAGGGCTTTCAAGGTATACATTTATCAGTATGTGTGTTCCCTGCAAACCCATGACCTTGGCACTGCCAACACCATACTCTATTAGTTGAACTGTGGAAACACACATTGCATAATTAAAATGTGTTTTGTGCTGTTTTCTTGTCTGTGTATTTTAATTAAGTCTAGGGTTCCTGAACTTACCTGCATACAAATAATGAGAGAATGCAACACAATTTCAGTAATAGCTTACTTACCTTTATTTCCCTTTAAAATTCAATGTTACTTTTTTAATATATACCATGAATATTTTAGGAAAAAAGTAAGCATGAAGGTCCACCCGTAATCCCTAAAGACAACTGTCAGTGGGGTGTAAGCAGATCATTAAAAAACATACAAATTAGAATTCCAAAATTCTGTAAAGTTACAAACTGAGAGTTTTGCATTTTTCGAATCATCATTCAAATCAATATTTTGCATTCCACATTGTGGTAGATTTTCCCTAAACCTAACTACGTACCTGGGTCTCTTCTACAATTGACGTCCCCTAACGTCTGCAGTCGACGTTTAGTCTATCTGGGTCTCGTCTACAATCGATGTCCCCGTTCAATAATACTCTAGCGCGTCTACACATCGATGTCGGCAAAGTCACCTAACTAACTTGCTTCCCTAAACTAGCTTACTTCCTGCGCAGGAATAATCGCCAAACAGACTTCAGCAAATGTCCTTTAAATGCTTTAATCACAGCCCGGAAGAGTTCCCGAGCAGTTCTCAGGGAATCTCTCCCAAGAAGAAGCAAGGCCGGAGGATCTCAGACGAATTCCATTGAGAATCCCACCAGTAGTAAGAATACAACAGTTTTTATAGAATAAGGGGTATGGCAAAATGACATGAAACTTTACATAATTTCCCACAATTTGATTGGTTATTTTTAGACAAGCCCTTCTGTTGCTAGGTAATGATTCCTTCATAATCACAGGGTTTCAAACCTAGTCATCTGTCTAGTTTCATTTCCCCTATTTGTTATTTATACACACACATACACACACTCAAAGTCACAAGGGAAATTTTCTGAAAGGGGAAACATACATCATTCAAAAACATATGATTTTTGTTTCTGCAAGAAAAACAAATATTAGTTATTAATTAAAAAAATCCATCACAACATTGTGTCCTGTGGTGGGCTGTGGTGGGGTGTGGTGGGTGTGGTGGGTGTGGTGGGTGTGGTGGGGGTGGCGGGGTGGTGTGGCGCAATGGATAAGACACATGCCTTTGGTGTGAGAGACCCGGGTTCGAATCCACTGTGAGACACCAATGTGTCCCTGAGCAAGACACTTAACCCCTAGTTGCTCCAGAGGCGTGCGACCTCTGACATATATAGCAATTGTAAGTCGCTTTGGATAAAAGCGTCAGCTAAATGAATAAATGTAAATGTAAATGTAAATGTGTCCTCACACTATTATGTCCCCAACAGGTCCACTCAACAGAATGGCTTCCATTTTTGACTAAAACAAAGACACCTTTCCTACTGCCTTTAAAAGTAGTTTCTAAATATTTCCCCCACTCTGCAACCTTAACACACTATCTACATTTGCATCTCTGAGATGGAAACCTCTCTTTCCTCCCGCATGTGTTCCTTTCCCAGCTTTCTTTACAAAGAGCCGGCATCTCAGCTGGAGCTTTCCTCCACGCATACAGAGTCTGATGCTCCTGCAGGGAAGGAGAATTCTCCTTTCTGCCGCCTCAACAGAGGAGCCAGATCAAATGGCAAACACCACCACAGACTGCCTTAGCTTCAGAGAGAGAGAGATAGAGAGCAGTAAAAAGAGAGAGATGGTGAGATAGAGGGAGAAAGAAGCATGTTGTTGTAATAAACTGTGCCCCAGCGCCATCTTGTTTCTGCTAACTTGTGTCTGTGCACTATAGAGAGATGTGAAAATAGATGCACATGGTTTAGCACAAGAAGAGTGTGACCTGCTCCATCATTTTGAGAACCAGAAACACATTTGAGTTTTATGCACTGAATAGTCTATGCTTTCTAATTGTTTCTCCAAAATGTTTTTGAAATAGCACCATTTAAATCTAAAGATTCCAAATAATTTGTATATATTTCTAACAGAATTAGATTATTATTTTTTAAATCAAACATGAAATAACCAAGACTAGTATTGTCATGATATTGGAATTTCTAACTTTGATACAATACCTTGAAACATTTTTTTTTTACAATTCTATCAGGAAAAATTAAGCCACTAAGGGCCCAAGCACAAAGAAGGCACGATAAGCCATGCCATCATGGCTAGTAGCATCAGACCAACTGCAACAATGAGCCATTACAGACATGTTAAGTTCATTTCAGACAAAATGGCTGAAAAATCATACAGTCACTAGTAATTTGATTGAATGGTTTATCACTTTCAACCAATAGATGGCGTGGTGACCAAATTCATGTGGTGCGGTCAGAGTAAGGCGACAATGACACATACATAGTTTGGTGTCAATATTCCAAAGCATTGCAGAGATACGGCCTAAGAGTTGTTTTGGCTTCATGCCATTAATTTTGTTGATGCGGTATACGAAAACAGTATTGTCTATCAACACAAAAACCATTACTTTTTGCCAGCATGGTCTGAAGATGATGCGATTCAATTTTGGTGAAAATCAGACAAACGGTCTAGGACGAGATTGAAAAAGTAGGTTTTTAAAAAAAATCTAAATGGCAGACAGGAAGTTTGGCCGACTATGCCAAAAATTGGTATCTATGTTTTCGGCATTAACAAGGAATCTATTAAGACCAGTTTCTTTACAATAGGCTAATTTAATCAAAAGCTATTAGCACTTTTGGAAATTCCATTATAACATTTGACCACAAGGTGGCGCTGCCCCAAAACGTTTTGAGTAACTTGAGTAACGTTTTGAGTTATGCGTTTGTAAAAAATATAGAATTTTATGACAAAATTCAAAATGGCCGATATGGGAAAATTTTGGCATCGTTCAATTTGGCATTCTGCACCGAATCTAAAGAGACCAGTTTTGTGATTTTTGGCCAGACTGTTCAGACGTTATAAGTAAAAAGAGCCATTTTTCATATCTCCTGACCACTAGATGGCACTGCATTGATACGGAACAGGTAGATTTAGGTCATGTTTATCATAAAACAAACCAAGTTTGGTAAGAATATGCTAAAGCATTGCGGAGATATAGCCTCACGCCCATTTTGGCATGCTCTTTGATGAATTTGTTTGTGCGTTATTCAAGAACAGTTTGACGAATCAACTTGAGTTCCATAACTTTTTGTTGGCATGGTCTTCTAGGAGGAGTTCGAAAAAGTAGGTTAACATAGGGTCAAATTGACTTGAGCCAAGGAATCAGAGGAAAAAATCATTTTGTTTCTAGCCTTTACGGTTAAAATGTTATTAGCAGAATCGTAAGTGAAACTTTGGACAGTTTGTGGCGCTAGAGTTATTAAGTTAGAGACTAGAAAATTGCTGCTGTTAATATTCAGACTGTTTTCCATCTGTGTGGCAAATTTTATATCTTTCCTACAGCAGTTCTACGGGCTTCCATAGACTTTCAGAGCGGAAGAA
This sequence comes from Squalius cephalus, assembly GCF_949319135.1. NCBI lineage: Eukaryota > Metazoa > Chordata > Actinopteri > Cypriniformes > Leuciscidae > Squalius > Squalius cephalus. The sequence goes on from NC_137124.1 coordinate 32,202,374, forward strand.
TAATAAAAATAATAGGAACGTCAACGGATACAATAGGTGCCTACGCACCTTCGGTGCTTGGCTCTTAATAAATATAGCCAAAAGAAGCAATTGGGGTCCAAGCACCAATGGCCCATGTGGATGATTACATGATACAATTGAAATGTATCTTATTCACATGGTTTTTTAGCAAAGTCCAACTTGAATCTTCACTGATAGTGTGATGAAACGGGTTAAAGCAACACACATCGAAAGGTGCATCTGATTTCCAAAATAAGTAATTAAATAAGTAATTAATGGTTATTATCCTTTAATAGAGTGTTCTTGCTCTCTCTCAATTAAAAGTGTAAAAAAAAAAGTAAAAAAAAAAACCTTTTGTAAAAAACATTTACTGTCGAAAGATATGTGATCATACAATATATGTGGTGTACTGTGTGTGTACTAAATTTAAATGAATCGTATGTCATGATAGGACAATTTACACTGATGCGAATGTGAAGATATTTTCAGCACGAAACTTTATTTATCTAAAGAATTTATTATAGAAGATATTTTTATTTATTTATGTGTGGCCTTCTGACCTTTTAAATTGTGTATTTATGAGAACTGTTGTGCTTAAACTCTCTAAATTTTTGTAGAATGAATCTAAAACCAACATTTGTTATATATTAAACAAATATATAAAACATGAAATATTTTTGTACAAATGATTATATATAATATATATATATATATATATATATATATATATATATATATATATATATATATATATATATATATATGCTAGAACCATCCCTAGATGCTGTGTGCATAATTTGGTGAAGATTGGACTAACGGCTTATAAGAGAAGTTAAAGGTGCTCTAAGCAATGCTCGGTGAAGTCACTTCTTGTTGACGTTCGAAGTATTGTCAAACAAAATGGAGGCTAGCTCGACCCTCCCTCTTCCTCATCCCTACATACAGAATATACTGTACATCTTAACGTTAGTCGTTGTCTAGGACATCTCTCCTCTAGCTAACTTCCCTCTTCATGTTTCTCCCCCCCCCCTCCCCACACCCCACACCCCCCTTCATGTGCACGCGCACTAACCCCCCCAACCCCACCCCCAAATCATACTTGTCGGTTATTGGCTGGAACACTGTTTGTTATGTTTCGTGGTCCAGGCTGAGCCAGTTTGTTTTTGTTGCCGTTTGTGGAGCCTGGGCTGTCTACAGAGACCATGTTTTTTTACAGTGTGTTCAGGGGACAGGCAGCTAGCGGATAGTGAGGAGATGTTTGCTGGATGTGACAAAAAATGTTTTGGCATGTTAGATCACCTTTAAAAACTTAGGATTTTAAGAACTTTGTAAATGGTGGAATATATTTGTAGGCCTTAATTCAATGATTTAGGAAAAAAAAAAGAAAATGATTTTGTTCCTAGCCCTTAGGGCTTCAAAGTTATGATCCAAAAAAGTGGTGCATGATTGGGGCCATCCAGTCTAGTATGGGGTCTCTACGATTTACGGTCTCTGGCGACCATTCCCTTTATAGGTCATCAGAAGAAGGAGAATGAGAATGAGAATGAGAATGAGAAGGAAATGGAAATGGAAATGGAGAAGAAGAGGAAGATGATGGTCATCAATACAAACACAATAGGGTTTCCAGTACCTTTGGTGTTTGGACCCATAGATATATACAGTAGATTCCTCATTTGTGTCTGTTTCTATTGGCTGCTTTACATAAGCCATCCGCCATATTGGAATGGCCAAATTCGGTCCATGACCACTTGAGAGCAAGTCGACTGTGCATTTGCAACCTACTTATTCACATGTATGAATATCTATATCTGCAATAGTCTTTAGCAGATGATTTTCACATTTAGTTTATCATTAATGTGACAATTATGCATATAGTTATAGCATAAAGTTACACAAACACACAAACCAACATTCTCACCTCTGAAAAGGTTATCCCCTATCCATCTGGAATTTATAGCTCAGTGGTTTTTTACAGCCATAGGCTGCGTTGTGCTGTGGCATTTTCATTGACAATTCATTAATTTGTTAGTGTGAGTGATAAACAGCATGAATGTGGATCTACATATACATATCTATGCTTTGACCCCTAATAAACCCATTCGGGGTTTTTTTAAAGCAGGGAATCCTTTTTTTTTTTATTAAAATTTTTATTAGAAATTCAAGTAAAATTATGTAATCACATGTCCATAAAAATGCTGGAAATTGTGCAAACTTGAAAGTAAAGTGTAACTGGAGCATGTAGCTTTCTAAATTCAAGTTAAACTCATATTCAGATATTTAAATTATTTCAGTATCAATATATAATTTTTTTAATTGTAAATGCTATTTTTGATCAAGACAGCAAAAACTAAATTAAAATTGCAATGCATTTATAATACAATATTTTTAACCACATTAAATAATGTCAAAATAATTTTTTTTGTATGTGAATGTGTGAAAAGTGACAATCTGAAAGCTGACACTTTGTTCTGTTAAAAAAAAAAACTGTTTGCTTATCGCATTTCTATCACAAATGATGTGCTCCATCAATTTTGGCTTTGTTATCTCATGTCAACTGGAGAAACTACTTCTACAAAGATACGCCTGACATTTCTGGTTATTATTAGACCTGCCAAAAGAAGTTTGTCATACACAGACAATATAGCTGGCAGAGCAAACCCCCCTGTGTGTTTTACACTTCTGACCTGAAAACGCTGGTGTAATTAGCCAGCAGCATCAAAAACTCATCTTGAAAAGATGGAGCTGCATTGTGAAGCCTGCCGCCTGATTCCTGACATCTAACAGCAGTGCACGTGTCAAAGAGGTCTCTTTATTGGCAGATACACGTGTCAGAAGAAGAAACCACAAGCTCATAATGATAATTGCCCCTTTCACTGTGCCACATGTCTCCTTTTCTAAGTGTCAGAGCTATGTTCTTCCCACTTACAGTACACTGCCTCAAGGTAAGAATAGAGTAAACTGGGGTAAGACCAGCATGAAGGTTAGCTGAGGGCCGGAGCCAAACAATATGGCTAATAAATGAAGGTATAAGCACTCACTGCTCAACATGATGTTTGCCCACCCAGTGTTAATAAGCTCTGAAAGAAGGACATCCGCCCTGGATTCAGTGGGACAACAAGAGACAAGTAGAATAGTAAAAAAAAAAAAATAATTAAAGACTTGTTCACAATAAGATCAATAACATTAATTTAAAAAAAAAAAAAATGTTTAACATGCTCAAAAGCATCACGAAAATATTCCACCTCAAAATGATAGATGAATTATAAAGTCTATCGTTGTTGTTGATTTGGCTCTATTTCACTTGGCCATGGTCTTTGGTGAGAAATTTGTTCACAATTTTTTACTGGCTATTTTAGATTAACTCCTGGGAGTTCATGAAATAGACTACTAGATTTTATAGAATATACATTTTGTTTACTTTCTTTCAGAAAAAATAATCTGCCAAACTGAATGTTTCTGCTTGCATTACTCCTACATGCTTCTCTTCATTCTGGATGCTGTGTGTGGAGCACTACTACACAGAAGTTGGCGGAGTTGGTTGTGTTTCCACACTGTTCTATGCCCGGCAAACAAACGTCCAAGCTCATAGTCGACATTAATAAGACACTGAGGGATTTTTTATGGTCAGTCTGTCATATGCACTGAAACTAACAGATACTAAGATTGGAAAAAAAAATTTTTTTACATTTTGATCAATTGAATGCATCCTTGCTGAATAAAAGTACTATTTTCTTTCAAAAAAAGATCTTACTGACTCCAAATGTTTGGAAAGTAGCGAACATCAAAGTTAATGACTTGAATAGAAAGTGTTTACATGCCTGTGAGCATACTGAAATTGTCTTCTTTCAACAAAAAAACTACAGTATTTTCTGTTACTTTATAATAATAAGCCTAATTTGCAAAAGAGTGTGTGGATAAATAGATCTATAGTGCTTTTTCCACCATATTTTCTGCTGAGTTCAGTGCACTATGGCTCAGTCCTGAAAGTCTACTATGTGCTCGTTAATACGTGTACCAAAATAAACATGCTCTGCTTTCACATACTGTGTGATAAACGCCTTATCTTTAAGGAGCACAAAATGTGTCAGAATGGAACAAAAGCATGAGCGCATTGAAGTTAAAAACCAAGAAGTTGTAGTCATGTTGGTAGGATTTTTAATTTTTCTCAAGGCTCATATTTCACTGTTGTGTCTGAGGGCATGTCCAAACAGAAGGTGATGATTTTCTTACCTCAGAAGGGGACTGTGGCTGTCCTCCACCTCAGGCCTTTGAGTCTAGATCCAGCAGATGGTGACGGACTCGGGGTGTTGACACCTTAATGAGGGCAAATGGAGGAAAATATCAGTGGGAACAAAAAACCCTGCCAGGAGACAATCTGCAACAATCAGAACCGAAACAGCCTGGAATAGAGTGTTTGTGCCACAGTGGTCCTTGCTTGAGGGCAATTTGTAGAAAAAAAAAAAAACATTAGCTAAAGTTTAAAAGAATTGTGCATTGCTTATTCAAGAAATAGAAACAAAGAAATGTTACCATTAAAGACTGGCATCAATAATGTATGTGTTTACATGTTGTTTTAGATTGATTAGAGAGGTTTAAATAACAGTAATGCAATAACACTGTGAAAAAGGAACACAATCCTGAGGTTATTGTATATAAATGCTGAATACCACCGGAGGCAAAGAGGCCTGCAATAGGTTGCACATAAGAAGAATCCCATGGCTCACAGCTTCCCCACACTGCATGTGTTGTGGACAAAGTCCAAACACACAAACACCAACCCAGCAAACTTGGATTTTTATCAGCAGCTCTGCAGGCCTAGAGATATTCAATGTCCTTTTTAGTGGTAAAGCAAATGTTTTACTATTATGGCCCGTGGGTATGTAAGACCCTAGGCGAGATCATGAAAATGGGTCCCACTGGTAGATAGCTATACATAACTGCCCAGCCAGCAATGACATGTGGGGCCCAGATGAGGGCTTCATGGGCGGCAAACGTGGGCCCCATTATGGGCTTGCACCCGGGATCCACATTGGGGCCAGCCGTGGAAGCCCAGACGTACTAAAAGTGGGACCTCTAAGGGTACTGCATGGGTCTTAATTGGGCAATTCATGTCAGACCCATTTGGGCCCCACCTGCCCAATGGGGTCCAAAGTGGGCTTTGCAACATGGCTACACAGATGGGTTTTAAGTGGGATCTGTAAGGGTCTTATGTGGGTCTTAACTGGGCAATTCATGTCAGACCCATTTGGGGCCCACCTGCTTAAAGGGGTTTAAAATGGGCTTGCACCCGGGATCCACATGGGGGCCAGCCATGGATGCCCAGATGGGTTTTAAGTGGGATCTGTAAGGGTCTTATGTGGGTCTTAACTGGGCAATTCATGACAGACCCATTTGGGGCCCACCAGTCTGAAGGGGTTTAAAGTGGGTTTGCACCCGGGATCCACATGGGGGCCAGTCGTGGATGCCCAGATGGGTTTTAAGTGGGATCTGTAAGGGTCTTATGTGGGTCTTAACTGGGCAATTCATGACAGACCCATTTGGGGCCCACTAGTCGGATGGGGTTTAAAGTGGGTTTGCACCCGGGATCCACATGGGGGCCAGCCGTGGATGCCCAGGTGGGTTTTAAGTGGGATCTGTAAGGGTCTTATGTGGGTCTTAACTGGGCAATTCATGACAGACCCATTTGGGGCCCACCAGTCTGAAGGGGTTTAAAGTGGGTTTGCACCCGGGATCCACATGGGGGCCAGCCGTGGATGCCCAGGTGGGTTTTAAGTGGGATCTGTAAGGGTCTTATGTGGGTCTTAACTGGGCAATTCATGTCAGACCCATTTGGGCCTCACCTGCCCAAATGGGTCTAAAGTGGGCTTGCACCCGGGATCCAACCATGGCTACCCAGATGGGCTTTAAATGGGCTCTGTAAGAGTCTTATGTGGGTCCTAACTGGGCAATTCATGCCAGACCCATTGGGGCCCCACCTGCCCAAAGGGGTTTAAAGTGGGTTTGCACCCAGGATCCAGCTGTGGATGCCCAGATGGGCTTTAAAAGGGACCTGTAAGGGTGTTATGTGGGATCTTAACCGGGCAATTCATGACAGACCCATTTGGGCCCCACCTGCTTAAAGGGCGTTTAAAATAGGCTTGCACCCGGGATCCACACGGGGGCCAGCCATGGATGCCCAGATGGGTTTTAAGTGGGACCTGTAAGGGTCTTATGTGGGTCTTAACTGGGTAATTCATGTCAGACCCATTTGGGCCCCACCTGCCTAAAGGGGTTTAAAGTGGGCTTGCACCAGGATTCAACCGTGAATGCCCCTATGGGCTTAAAGTGGGCTCTGTAAGGATCTTATGTGGGTCCTAACTGGGCAATTCATGCAAGGCCTATCTAAGCCCAAACATGCCAAATGGTTTAAAGGAGAACTCCGGTCAATTTTAACATTGAGCTCATTTTTTTGTACATTTGGAGTGCTGTCAGTACAGAGAACAACGACAAAAATCGGTGTTGCCTACACCGAGTTATCCTCTTTTTAAAATGTGCACCCTGTTGACTTCAATGGGGCAAGTTTTAAACCTGCTTTTTGCCTCTTAACATCCTTGATGTGTCATTACAAGTGCCCAGCTAATGTGAGTGATTCCTTCAGAGTGAACACGGGTGAATCTGACTGCAGTAGATGTGAAAGATATGAATAAAAGTGATGTTATTTCAGCAAGCGCACATACCTGTATTTACATCCTGTTTTCGGTCAAAGTCCATAGTAATCGATTGTCGAGTTCACGCGCATTGGTTTAGTACCTATGATCATGTGCGTGAACTCGACAATCGATTACTATGGACTTTGACCGAAAACAGGATGTAAATACAGGTATGAGCGCTGGCTAAATAAATATCATTTTTATCCATATCTTTCACATCTACTGCAGTCAGATTCACTCATGTTCACTCTGAAGGAATCACTCACATGACCTGTGCACTTGTAATGACACATCAAGGATGTTAAGAGGCTAAAAGCAGGTTTAAAACTTGCACCATTGAAGTCAACAGGGTGCAAATTTTAAAAAGAGGATAACACGGTGTAGGCAACACCAATGTCGTTGTTCTCTGTATTGACAGCACTCCAAATGTACAAAAAAATGAGCTCAATGTTAAAATTGACCGGAGTTCTCCTTTAAGGAAACAATCTAAGAAAACACTTTGAACTGCAAGAAATATATTGTTAAATTGAACAACAAAAATGATCTTTAAAAAACAATTTAAATGTCACAATGTAACGGGTACCGTAGCAACGGCACCGTGGATAACAGATTAATTCCTGTAAAACAGGAGAGAAACGAGGAGACAGTATTATCAGTTTCGAGCTCTCTGCAGTAATTTATTTTCTGAATTTTCTTCAGCAATCACATCTCTATTGTTAAGTACCATTGTATGTTTCACATATTACATGTTCAGTGTCTTTTTAACATTACAATTAATTTTCAGTGTCCATGTCAATGCAAAATCCATATTAAAATAAACCTCTTTCCACCAAATGCATGTTCACTTACTCTTCATGCTTGTATTTTATACTATTTATCAAAATGAAATGTAAAGACAATGGTAATATTCACCAGCTTTTTTTTTAGATACTTAGAATATTCCATTCACAGTATTTTATCAGTATCATGTTAATACAGTACTGCAAAATCATGCTCAGAACTCATAAAGTGCTTAAAGCCCATACACAAAAGAAATATATTTTCAGGATATATTTTGGAATATATGCAAATATTTGAAATTGGCCCAATAAATATATTTCATACTTATATTTCATATATTTTTGTTATATTTCAGAATATATTTCAATGTATTTTTTTCTGTATGGGTCCCCAAAAATGCCAAAAATATATGTGGCATATATTCCAAATACATTGAAATATATTCTGAAATATATCAAAAATATATGAAATAATATAAGTATGAAATATATTTATTGGGCCAATTTCAAATATTTGCATATATTCCAAAATATTTCCTGAAAATATAATTCAAATATATTTCTTTTGTGTATGGGAGTGTAACTTTTAACCTCATTTTAAACTGTAAACATTTTTGTATAAACTCATTGAGCAAAAAAACATTTCCAACAGATGGTGGGAAACTGACATACAGTGAGCTAAACATATCTGTTAACATTACAAGCTCAAAAAAATATCATATACACGGGGAAAGTGTGTGTTGAGCTGACTTGCTCTCTAGTAATGTCTCTCGACCGTTACTCTGTAGGACTTTGCCCTCTCGTTTCAACTCATTTCAAACTAAATCAAAAACAGACCCTAACGAAACTCATTTCACTAAAAACAGTTCACTCATATCTCACATACATTTCAGCATAGATAAATGCTACTTCTGGGGTGTTTCTATACATTTACCCACCTGTAAAACAGGAGAGAAACGAGGAGACAGTGTTATCAGTTTCGAGCTCTCTGCAGTAATGAGAAACCCGCAACTCACGCAGCTACAGTAACTCGTCACTCTACACTGCCCCTACTGGCCTGGAGCAAACACTACACAATTCACTTTAAGTCACGAAAATTCACATTAAAAATAAAACAATTGGGATACTTGTTTTTTTTTTAAATACAATCACTTGTTTCAATTAAAAGACAATAATTGTGAATATTCTTAAAACACAAATACAACACTGTTGTGGTCGTCACAACAATATACCGGTAAACAAATCAAAAATATATTTAAATTTTTTAAAAAATCTCTGAAAAAAAAAACAGCTCTCCAAAAAATACAGTAATACAAAATTGTTACATCGAACAACAAACATAATCTTTAAAAAACCATTCAAATGTCACAACATACCGGTAAATAAATCAAAAATATATTTTTATATATATTATCCCAGTTCAAACCCATGGCCACTTGGCCCATAAATATGACATGCAAGACCCATATATGTGTTCCCAGATCAAACCCATGCCCACTCGGCCCATAAGTATGTCATGCAAGACCCATATATGTGTTCCCAGATCAAACACATGCCCACTCGGCCCATAAATATGACATGCAAGACCCATATATGTGTTCCCAGATCAAACCCATGCCCACTTGGCCCATAAAAATGCTATGCAGGACCCATATATGTGTTCCCAGATCAAACCCATGCCCACTCGGCCCATAAATAAACCATGCAGGACCCCATGTATGTGTTCCCAGTTCAAACCCATGGCCACTTGGCCCATAAAAATTCTATGCAGGACCCATATATGTGTTCCCAGATCAAACCCATGCCCACTCGGCCCATAAATAAACCATGCAGGACCCATATATGTGTTCTCAGTTCAAACACATGCCCACTTGGCCCATAAATATGACATGCAAGACCCATATATGTGTTCCCAGATCAAACCCATGCCCACTCGGCCCATAATTATGTCATGCAAGACCCATATGTGTTCCCAGATCAAACACATGCCCACTTGGCCCATAAATATGACATGCAAGACCCATATGCGTTCCCAGATCAAACACATGCCCACTTGGCCCACAAACATGACATGCAAGACCCATATATGTGTTCCCAGATAAAACCCATGCCCACTCTGCCCATAAATATGTCATGCAAGACCCATATATGTGTTCCCAGATCAAACCCATGCCCACTCAGCCCATAAATATGTCATGCAAGACCCATATATGTGTTCCCAGATCAAACACATGCCCACTTGGCCCATAAATAAACCATGCAGGACCCATATATGCATTCCCAGTTCAAACCCATGCCCACTCGGCCCATAAATGTGCCATTCAAGACCCATATATGTGTTCCCAGTTCAAACCCATGCCCACTTGGCTCATAAAAATTCTATGCAGGACCCATAAATGCATTCCCAGTTCAAACCCATGCCCACTTGGACCATAAATATGCCATTCAAGACCCATATATGTGTTCCCAGTTCAAACCCATGCCCACTTGGCTCATAAAAATTCTATGCAGGACCCATATATGCATTCCCAGTTCAAACCCATGCCCACTTGGACCATAAATATGCCATTCAAGACCCATATATGTGTTCTCAGTTCAGACCCATGCCCACTTGGCCCATAAAAATTCTATGCAGGACCCATATGTGCATTCCCAGTTCAAACCCATGCCCACTTGGCCCATAAATATGGCATGCAAGACCCATATATGTGTTCCCAGATCAAACCCATTCCCACTTGGCCCATAAATATGTCATGCAAGACCCATATATGTGTTCCCAGATCAAACCCATGCCCACTTGGCCCATAAATATGTCATGCAAGACCCATATATGTGTTCCCAGATCAAACCCATTCCCACTTGGCCCATAAATATGTCATGCAAGACCCATATATGTGTTCCCAGATCAAACCCATGCCCACTTGGCCCATAAATATGTTATGCAAGACCCATATATGTGTTCCCAGATCAAACCCATGCCCACTTGGCCCATAAATATGTCATGCAAGACCCATATATGTGTTCCCAGATCAAACCCATGCCCACTTGGCCCATAAATATGTCATGCAAGACCCATATATGTGTTCCCAGATCAAACACATGCCCCCTTGGACCATAAATAAACCATGCAGGACCCATATATGTGTTCCCAGTTCAAACCCATGGCCACTTGGCCCATAAAAATTCTATGCAGGACCCATATATGTGTTCCCAGATCAAACCCATGCCCACTCGGCCCATAAATAAACCATGCAGGACCCATATATGTGTTCTCAGTTCAGACCCATGCCCACTTGGCCCATAAAAATTCTATGCAGGACCCATATGTGCATTCCCAGTTCAAACCCATGCCCACTTGGCCCATAAATATGTCATGCAAGACCCATATATGTGTTCCCAGATCAAACCCATTCCCACTTGGCCCATAAATATGTCATGCAAGACCCATATATGTGTTCCCAGATCAAACCCATGCCCACTTGGCCCATAAATATGTCATGCAAGACCCATATATGTGTTCCCAGATCAAACCCATGCCCACTTGGCCCATAAATATGTTATGCAGGACCCATATATGTGTTCCCAGATCAAACCCATGCCCACTTGGCCCATGCCTGTCCCTTATGGGGCCCATGTAATTAGCTCATATGGGCTTCCTATGTGGGACTCGTACTACAAAACCTACATGGGACCCGCTGATTTCACCCAGCCAAAGCCCATGCCCACACAGTACCCATGGAACCCGTAGTTAACCCATCTGGGCCCCACGTGTCATTGCTGGCTGGGTGTGCATAAAGGTTTATTTAGAGCAACAAATTCAATGTAAACAAACAATAATTGAGGAATGTGCACAAAAGAGAATAACGGCCTCAATGAAAAACGATTTTGTCCAAGTAAACAGAAGTGAGCAGTTAAATCAGGTAAAATGACAAAATACAAAACTATATATACAAAGACCTCTTAATGAGCAGATCTTTGCAGAAAAGTTAATTGCTAATATTTTAAATTCTGTGTGACTTTGCATCTCTACATCGAAAGTGTTTTATTATTTCCTCTATATTATTCTTGAGAAAAGTTTTAACCTCTTCAATTCTTCCATGCAAAAGTGCCATTAAAGTACCATTAAAAAAAGAACAGCAACGACGACTAAAATAACCACAAAGTGTTTCCTTTTTTTTTTTTTTTTTTTTTTGCATTTCTGTTGAATGTGAAAACTGAGCATTTTTGAGCAAGGTGTAGATTGAATAAATAATACAGATTGCTGTGTTACTATTATTGTTTCAGTTTGCTGCTATTATTTATGCTGTTATTATATTTGCGGTCACTTTATATTCAACTAGGCTAATGTGTTCTCTGGTTGTGACTAATATTGTGGGTTATGTGTGAAATGTGTCTAAGCCATTCTGTTGGGTTTGATACGACCTCTAAAGAAAACATGCAAACACACAGCAAGTAGAACAGACAAGTTTTTAAGCTAAATATATTTTTAAATTATTGTAAACCCTTAAGAGGGTCACCTCATACACTATCAGCAATGGAAAATGTATTCTTGGTTAACTTCCAGTGTTTCCCACACATAGACTATTTCGTGGCTGTGCGCCACAGAATCAACACCGGCCGCCAAATATTGCGTTTCGTTCTAAAAAAGAAAACGCTATTTAAAACACGCAGCGTATTCATTCAGCTGCATTTCCTTTCCCTGCTCTCCCTCCGTCTCTCTGTCACTCACGCGTCGGATATTTTTTCCTGAATTACCGCTGGGTGTGAATTGTGCTAAAAAAAAAAAACTAAATAAAAAAAAACTTTTTTACGCCTTTACGTGTTCTTCAAGACATCTCAGGTATTTTTATAAGGATAATATTTACTGTATAGTATAATGCAATGCCAGTCGACATAACCTTTATCACTGTATGTGAGGAAAAGGTCAAGTGACTGAATAAATAAAAATAGACCATCTTACAAAGGTCCCCAGAATGTTGGGAGCCCAAGGTGACCACCAATAAAACGGGCCGGTCTTGCCTGATTGCCACAAATTACACTACATGGAATATTAATACCTCTCAGTACTCATGTCTAGACATTTAGCTCTGTGCTGGCCTGTTTCTATGCAGCCAAACATTTAGTAAAAGAAGAATCATTACTTCTCACACAACTCAGGCAAAGGCTATTAATTATTAATGAGCTTAAATCCTGCAATCATGAAAGAGTGTAAATTAATATTGGTGAAGCATTTCTTACACAATGCCATATCACTTGGACAGTTAGCCTATTGGGACAAAATTTTGCTTTTTGTACTACTCGATGTCTTAGACGTGTTAAATGCACCAGTATTTTTGCCACCATTATGTAAAAACAAAGCTAGACAAAATCTAAGACCATTACTACATTAAATCTGCACAGTGTGCTTTAACTCTTGTATTCTTTCAAAACAAACAGGGAATACAGAATAAACCTGTTAAAATGGTGCAACAGTGAGAGGCTAGATTTTCAAAGAGCATGAAACACAACCTCGATTTCTGCTGTTTGATATGTCAAAAATTATATTTAGGTTCTTCAGACAGCAAGGCAAGGAAGAGAATGAAAGAATTTTGTAAAGATATGAGACGAATGAAGATAAAGGGCAAGTGATTCGGTTTGGTTAGGTGTACAACATCCAAAATCCAGTAAAAAGATCTCTCTCACCTGTTACACAAGATTATTTTCGTATTCCTATGCTGAATTGATTAATCAGTCTAACATATTTTTGAAACACTGACAACAATGTAAGTGCAACATTGGTTGGCATGTAAAAAATTCCTGGATACAGAGATCTGTGGATATGCAGTCATGTTTTTACTTGCTAAATCACAATTTCCGGGGGTTCTTAAACCAGTCCTGGTCTCCTAACTCATATTTTCTTTCAAATATTGAATTATTAGATCACATTTGCAGCACCTCTCACAAAAAGTCACAGCTTCAATTACAAATATATGAGCACAGGCATCAGATCTCTCAGGAGCCCATCAATATTTTTGTTAAATTTACACCTGACGCTGACTAAGCTGACACTGACTTGACAGAAAATTGGTAAAAGATTAGTTATAAAAGAACTCTTCATTCAAAAAATATTAGGACCCAGAATTTGACAGACTTAAAAAGTCATCTAAATAAAAAAAACTAAAAAAAAACTTTAAAAGGGGTCAGCTCAGAAACTGAGAACTTTATATCACTAAAGACAGCCTTTGAAGGGGAAAAAAAACAGTAATTTGTGGCAGGATGGGCTCTCTAGATTCCAGAGCCAAACTCATTGAACTCACAGCGTGAGCAGTAATGGAAGTATACACATTTTTCCGCCATCCCTGGCTGCTGTCCCTCCTCGGAGATGATGAAGAGAGGGCTGATGGAGAGAATGGTCAGGGCGGTGGTGTTGATGGGGGTGGGGGTGCATGTCGATAGCATCCAAAACACACTGGCAGGAAAGGCAGACTATGAGCTGACAATTACAGCCTTTAATCCTGAACAACAGAATCAGACCTCCCACCTCGTCCCGTGCAGAGTGACAGATGGTTTGAGATATTGCAGTCATTAAAGCTCGGAAACTCTGGCAAAGCGATTCTTGAAGAGTGCGCAGACTTTATTGATCGGAGCACGTGCAACAAGCTCATCCTCGACACCTTACACCTGACCCCCCCCGATCTAATAATAGAGAGTCAGCGGTTATGGAGGGCATGAGAGAAGAACAACTTGAGCTTCTCATGAGGACATTAATTTATTATTATCTCTTGCTGTTCACATTTCTCTAGCTGGAAATGTATTATATTCAGAAAAGATATTCAGATGTCTGGCGGATTAGGGTGGTTGAGAAATGTTTTCTTTTAAGACCTTCAATGGTGTTATTGCTTTCTCTTGTACTCTGAAAATACTCTGACTCATTAATATAATGGTGTGAAGTCACTTATCTTGAGTGGCCAGCTCCTTTACAGATTTGGCAATAACAGTCTGCTGACTGGACGCTTGAGCCAATATGGAGATTTAAATGAAGGAGTCCATAGAGGATTCAGACCACTCATCCACTTTGGCCTGGAGATAATGGGCCACCATCTGTGACAGGTTTTCTCAGAGCTCAAAGCTGATCGCACCAAACATTAAATGAGGAACTGATGCCCCATTTTATTTCAAGCATATTCCACATGCTTCTGCCACTTCAAACAACAGGACAAATGGATTTGGAACTTTTGCTATGACCAGTGTAAACAGCCTCAGGCTGTTGCAGTGCCTATTGTAGACACACCCTGGCTGCATCCAAAAGCTGAAAAATACTGCCTCCGCAGGCAGAATGCGGAGGTAGAAAGGCAACACCGAATCCAATGACCCTGTCACATCCTGTCTCCTGAGAAACCTTCATCTGATGAATTTTTGAAGGCAGCATGGATGTATCCTTTGATATCCCACAATCCGGTACATTCTATTTTGTGACGGTTGAGCTAAAAAGATATGGCATCTGAAAACTGCGGTTGGTGGTCATTTTGTGTGTGTAAATGTAAATTATTTACCTACTTTTCCCATGTTTGATGTCATTTCTTGTGAGAAATTAGGCTATATTGTAGTAATTAAATATTTGCTTAGTTTTCACCAAAGCTATTATGTTGTAGATCATTAAAGCGTCATGTTGCCTCACGAGTCTGTCGGAAATCAGTGAAGTATACCTTTATGCACAAACGCTGCCTGCAAATTCATTGCCTGATAAGTCAGCTGCTTTCGTATGCAGTCCCTGTATACAAGTTAAACAGGGATATTTTTTTTTAAATTCTCACTTCAATAAAATCTGTTAGCTTTCCCACCTGGTCACTTCATGCATTTTCTCTGATAGGACAGAGACCACATGTAAATGTCCTCCGAAGCGCTTTCAAAATTTAAATTCAATCACTCAAACCACTTCAGAAGAACACATTCCAAACGAAACTGGACATGTGTAATGCATCTGGTTGATGAAACCACATATGTAAATGTTACTGCCCAATTGGACAAAAAATAAAAATGTAATAGGAATCCTAATTTCAATTAGCTAATTTCAAAATTAGCTAATTTCAATATATAACATAGGACTATCCTATTATAGGATAGTCCTATGTTATATATTGAAATTAGCTAATTATAAATAAAATGCAGCCTTCGTTGGCGTGAACTCCATTAAATTTGCATAGCGCGTGAATTGAAGATCAGAATTAAGTTATATTCGTTTTGATACAGTCAGTGGACAAGTGTAACGTTAAATGGAGCAGTTTTAACAAATAAGATTGCAATACGATCAGTAAAAACACATGAAGTGACAAGTGTAAAAATAAGTTACATCTTTGTTTGGCACTGAATTACTGTTCCATATAACGTTAGCCTATGATTTGGCCAAGTGCAAGGCCAGGTTATCAAAGTGGTGCAGATATTCAGACAAACAGCAGTGTGATAAGTTATAAAACAGTTCAATAAACAATGTTGATGCTGAGTAACATACGAACACAGTCCACGAAGATGTCCTCCCTGCAGCGGTAGTGGCACTGTGTCTTTATATGAATCTGAATATTTGAATTATATGAGTGTCACTTTTCGCCACCTATTGGTGCAACATAATAATCAGTGTAATCAGCAGAAAGACTCAGAAAAATAGCTACAAATACAGACTGACTGGAACACTCAAATATAGACAGTGAAAACATTCGGTGAGATGCATGCCTCAGTTCACATTTGAGGACTGGAACTAACTGTTGTATAAAATGATTTGAACTACTTACAGTGAGCATCCTTCATATAATAGGCTACTAATAATTAAAAAGAGTGAGAATATTCATTTGTCTGACAAACTACAATAGAGTGGTGCAGATATGACATCAATTTGCAGGCCAAAACAGGACTGACTTACCTGTAGCATTTTAGCACTTCCGGTTCCATTCCGAAGTCAATGGGTTATTTGAATGGGATTTTGGTGGCTGAAATGTCTGTGGTGAAGACAAGCTCAAGACACTTTCATGTTTTATTCTAAGACAGAAAATACATCAATATTACCTTACACGTGATTTTTTTAAGCTGTTATGTGTCTTGAAAAAGGCGGTTGCTAACAGTCCACTTTTACAGCCTCATCATGCATTTAATTGTGCTCTTATAAACTATTCTAATTCAAACTTTCTGGGAAACTGTTTTAAAATAAAAACTGAAGCTTAGTAATGGTGACGTTGATGTCGTGGGACCGTGGTGTAGTTTGTTTATGGCCTACATTTAGCTTTTTACTTATGGCGACTGCATTTAGGTTTCAAAATGATCTTGGACAAAACGTGCAAGTATCATAAACTTATGTTGATCACAGAGCTTGTTTTTTGCGATAATCCAATGGCCTATAGAAAAATCCTATTGTTTTTTTTGTTTTTTGTTTTTGCTGAGGGAACCAGGGTGATGCTAACTGCCGATTGGCCTACAAAGACATCATACCTGCACCACTTAGGTCAAGCAAAAACACACAAAACAAAAAACACCTGACAGAATTTTATTTCTGACTTTTTCAGATCTGTCACTCATATCCACACTTCTTGAATCGAAACTTGGTCAAAACTTTGCAGCCTCTCTCACTGAATGTTTAAATAGTGAATCCTAAAACTCCAACCTCAAGAGAAGGACGATGCTCCTTGACGTTTAATAAACAGACAGCACTGCTAATTAACAAGGCTGTATTCACCACTATCTTGTATTTAAAGTCTACACGGGCAGCTTGTTACTCTAGCATTCAAATGCAGCATCACAAACTTTGCAAGGTGAAACGCTCATTGTCATAAATTAATGAGCTACTGGTGGATATTGTAGGTCACCTTAGTATTGAGGCAGAAGACAAGGGAGAAAAACAAAGAGAAGGTGGTGGTTTACAGTCATAGGGGACGCTCAAACTAACTGCACCTTCAATGGCTTTGACAGTCACCCTTACCCCGAACAATGGATGTTGCCATTGTTCCCTGGACCGCTCTGAAGGACACGACTTCAAAATGGGACACTTTTTAGAGTCCTCCATGGCTGCAAGCTCTTGCTTTAGTCTGTCCAGAATGTGACACTTCACTTGAAGTTAAAACAATCGCCACAAAAGAGCCCGTCACTTCTTTTCTTTTCCCCTCCATTTCTGTTGCATCTAAAATATGCCAGAAGAATCAGTAGAAGGAAAAAAAGAAATCAATACACCCAGGGTCTTTTTTCTCCTTCAAAAAGAAAGGCGTGTGTGTGGTTGTGTGCATCTCATCGATTCCGCTCAAAGACTTTGACCTATACAACAAACACAGATATCTTGTGAAACTAAGAAAAACGTATGAATGGGTTATAAACAGGAAGAGAATTCCTTAATTCCCATAAGTCTCCTTAAATAGAATAGGACTTAACTATACGCATGCTTCTATGTTGCAGTTTAAAGCGACAGTTAATTAAGATTCATAAATAAATTTGGTGTAATACTGAAATTGACAAGGAGGGTGTATAAGGATGGATAACTGAACAGACAAACCATTAACATTCTTTAATTGTTCTCCATCTCATTTTATTCAATTAATTTGTATTGTTATATTTCACATTAATGCAGTTCAAAGATATCATAATGATTTTTTTGTGATTCATTTATTTCCCCATTTAAAATAAATTAGCCTCACTGCTGGTTTTAGAGAACAAGTTTGGCTAATGCAGGTCAAACCAGCTCCTTAAATCAGACTTAAAACGTAATAAGGTTTACCTTTAATTTCTGAGAATTATTAAAAATGTTATTAATATTAGAATTCTTTAATTAATGGGAGTAAAATTTTTAGTCACAAAAGGAACCCCTATACACCAGCAAAACCAGTAATTAACTCTTCTATATATATATATATATATGACAACATAAAGCAGATTTTTGCCATTTGGAACAATAACACTTTATTTCTACAAAATAATTGAGACAAAAAAAAAAAAAAACCTTCACTTTTCAGAGACCAAATGCTTTTTAGAGCTTATTAGTAACAATAGTAACCATTAAACTAGAGTGTGGACAAAACATGAACTGTGTGAACTCTCAAGAAAAAAAAAAAACAATTATTTTGTCTGTGAACATGTTTGTTCTAAAACATGAGATAGTGTGAACAGAAAATTACCAAGGTGCTGCTCTTTTTTGTGTTATTATATGTACAAGTGTTTCAATGTATGATAAATTAAATCCCCAAAAAATGCACAGGTTAAAAAGAGACATTTTTAAAAGCCTACACATTTTAGCATGCATTTAATTCATTTTGCATTTCACTCACACAATGAAATGAATAAAAATCTCTCAAAGTAAACTTGTAGCAAAATTGAAGAAATAACAGAATAAATAGTTCAACAGTAAAGTGTGTCTGTGCATGTCTGCCATCGAGAAGCCTTCAATACAGGAAGGTACCAAAGCTGCCCTTGCCATTGAGCTTGAATTGATTCCCATGAATGGAAATAAACATTTCCTGTGAGAGTAGATTCTCATCAGCCTGCATGGCCCCTAATGCTTTTATCCGGCTCTTCTGAAGCCCATGTTTTTTGGCCGACGTGGCAACCAACTCTTGCTTGATGGCATAATTTCCCTCCGTGAAGTCTGGAGGGATGGAGTGGCTATGTTTGATGGCTGGACACTCTTCCTCCACCACAATGATGGGCACAACACAATCATCATCATCGTCCTCATCCAAATCTGCCTCTGGTTTTACTCCAGTGTCCTCAGATTCTTCCTCTCTCTCATCTGACAAAACAGAAGAGACAGGCTTCAGAATAGATCTGGTTTTAAATTGTTTTTGGGGATAGCATTTTTAATCTAAAACCTTAAACTTTAAAGAAAATGTGATTCGCTATAATTGGAAAAAAAGTGTGAAGATGTATAGGTTTGAAACAACATGAGTGAGAGTGAATGATAGAATACTACTTTTTGGGCAAATTATTCCTTTAATTCTTGACCAAAAAGCAGGCAGCTGAGAATGATGCATCCACACAACATGCTCTCATTCAACTTTACAGCGGAAAGCAATATGAATGGTTATAGTCAGCCCGAAAATGATAGGGTACAATAAAAGGATGTGTTAGATACATCTACGACTCTCCTCTAAATGGAGGGCTTTTGCACTAAAACTGAACCCTGCTGTTCCTGGAAAAACAAATGACGCAAGGGACAATTGTAGTGTAATACTAGACAGAGAGACTTTAATTTCATATATTCTAGGAGAAAAAAGAAAGCGTCTTTAGGAAAGCCAGCTGTTAGCAGTGTAAAGCTTTTCTTAACGCATTGCTATATACATACATACAACTATAACATAACCTACCTTTTCCTTCCAATATGTTTTATTTCAGCTGGACTGAATAAGATAAATCTATTAGTTCTGAATTCCAACTCTCAAAAAAAAAAAAAAAAAAAAAAAAACACGTCGACTGAAAGTGCTATTTAAACAATGCAGAACAGAAAGTCAGTATGCCAAAGCGCCTATTAGACAAAGGCAGATGGTTAGAGGCAAAACATAAAGGAGCCAGAGGGAGAAGTATGGTCTACTTGTAATTTGAAGCCGAGACGCCTTCTGCAAAGCATATTTCAGAAATTAAGCACACTGCGTTCACAGCTGCCCTTCACTGAATGTCAAGCGTATTTCCGTTCTTTCCTTTTCTCTAAACGGAGCTGGCTGAGAGATGGAAAAAAAAGTCAATCTTGCTGAAGAAAAGTACCGTGGGGATGGCAGTCATTACGGACAGGCCTTCCAACAGCCCCAGGGGGGCATTTTTAACAAAAATTTTATGCAAGCGAATATATTTTCACAGATATTACCGCAGGAGAAAGTAGAGCACTTTTCACATAGTCGGACTGATTCCTGCGGGTTCCTTCATGAGCTAAAAAGGCTTGTGGCGTATGCAGGCACACACAGAACCATTTACATTAATGGGGAGACTGGTCGTGGCCTATTTAATTTGTGGCAAAGAAGATGAGATGTGTGAAAGTAAAAAAAAAAAAAACATCAAGGTTACAGTATTGCCCATACAAAAACACCAAAGACACGAAGCAGAAAAAAAAAAGGAGTGGACTGGCCCTGGACAATGGCCCTGAATGTATTATTAATGTACTGTATTATTAGTTGAAGCACATTTTCATATATTTCCCAATAAATTACAATAATTACTGTATTTCAAAATTCAGCATAAAAAACATGTGAATGAATCGCGCCCCTATTAAGATATTTTAAAAGTTCCTAATTTTGTTGGGGAGGTCAACAGGTTAACATGCATTCAAGGTAAAAGAAAACACTTTAATTTTCTCATAATACTTTGCACCATCAGCTCTTTTCTCACAGTGCCTGAAACGGTTCGATAAAGGAGAAACCTCTCTTTTCCGAGAGCCTACACTGCTCAGATCGACCGCTTGCAGTGCATGCTGGAAACGAAACGCTCATTACCAAATCTGAATTTCAACTCTGGAGGCTTAGAATAGTAACGATAGCATTGGTTTTTTCGTGTCAATTCAAGCCAGAGTCCTCATCCTTTGGAAGCGCATGCAAAGTGGATTTGCTTTCACAGAGCAGGAATCAGCATCTTCTCAACATGTAAACAAACCAAACTCTTCCAGGCCTCAGCTACAACTACAGCGTCTGATGGCGGGTCAAAGTAGACATTGTTTGCAGGCAGCCAATGAAGACCATAGAATGGCATTATGCATATTTGTTACAAACCTACATAGAGCAGGGCCGAGAGCTGTGGGAATGGAGCAAGGCCGGTGGCATGAGTGATAATGGGCGTAACCTGCGCACCACACCGGTCTCAACAGAGCAGGACCAGGTCTGGGACATTTATGTTGTGTTTTATTATGTTTATATGCAGTCATCCATGAGGGTCTGCCGCTTTACTTTCATTTTTTTGTTTGTGTATTTTTTGATTAAAGTTTATGTTTAACGTTCTCTGGTTCCCACCTCCTCCTTCCCTGAGCCTTTAACACTCATGTCACCTCATGTTGTTTCAAAATCAAATGCGGTTATATTTTGTTCTATGGAACTAAACAAGAAAAATCATCTATACAATGACCACTTCTATGAAAATCCAAAAAGGACAAAAATTACCAGCATTATAAAAGTAGTCCATACAAGTCATACGAGTCATTTCTGAAGCCATGCAGTTGATCTGGTTCACGAATTGGACTGGACCCAATGACCAGTTGCAGTGATCTGCAAATGTATTGTTCACTTGCTTTGGTCCGGACCAAATACAATGTTGATTTTTTGTTTGGTGTGGTTCGCTTTCACACTGCCCTTTTTGCAAGTGAACCAAAATTTGTAAACAAAACCACACGTGTGCTAAGGTCATCCATTCATTGGACAGAAATTCTCAAGCAGGGAAAAGCAGCAAGTGCAAAAAAAGGCTAATCATGGAGATCTTTCGGAGTGCAATTTTTATTCTTTTACTGATTTGGTGTTATCAGCAACTACCGCAATATGAAGAAACTTATGAGCATCATATGATACAATGTCATATACACAATGTTGTAATTAGGATTTTGCAAAGACGAAGATGTGCTGCAAGACGGTTCTGGCGGTTACGTAACTTTGCTTTTCATTTATTACTTAAAGTTGCTGTAAAACATCTGGGAAAATGCTAACTTTAGCCTGATAGCAGTAAAAGCGTATGTCCCACCCTCCCTGCAAATCGCTGTCCAAAGCCACGCCTCCTGAAAGCATGAACGCGCACAGCCAAGAAGACCGGAGACAACGCTACTGCAATACATCACGTGTCATTCACCGGTGAGAAAACTGTACAGTACAGTGAGTAACACTACAATACCAAACGTAAACAAATTCTTAAAAACGGAAATAGATGCAGCAAGTTTTCGGTTTGTTTAGCTAGCGAAACTTGTCTGTGTGTAATAATATTTCTTGCATGACAGGGTTTCCACGATGAGAGTGAACGCGCTGATGACTCATTATGTCTGCGTGAACTGGATGCGCAGTGTGTATCCAAACACATTTACCGACAGGGAACTCATGCTATAGGCCCGCTCGGAACTAACGCAACGATTGAACGAATATTTTATGGTCCTACTTCTTCCACAGACGACATATTTATAAAAATACATTTAGACCGCTTAGAGCAATTGCTATCAGGATATGAGGAGACTTTCAACCAGCATAACAAAAAAATTTTTTTTTTTTTTTTATGTGTTGTACCACATAAAAAATAACTACTAGCCTAACTGATAAAGTTCAAACATTATTAAAAACAAGTGAACAGTCAGTAACAAAATAAGAACAAATACAAAAATTACAAGCAGAGATGAATACTAAATAACAAAAATGACAAAGTCTAACAGTAGTATTCAGGTACAGAAATCTATAATTAAGCCTAAATGTAAAACACTATTTGTTCACTGTAGAAATTAAATATAGTTTCATCTTTGTTAAAGCTGTATTTTGTTGATTTATTAACATTAATGAGACAGATAACAGTAGGAATATTAGGTGTCTGCTGTCAAAACTTTTGGGTTTTTTCTCAACTGTTCACTTATGACATAACCGAGAGAATACATGCTGAGACAGGTATTTAGACAAGTTTTTTTTAACATAATTTTGTGTGCATGTGTCTGTTCAAGAGCAAGGAAATGCAAAAGATGAATCAATTCGGTTTTGAGCGCTATCTGAAACGCGCCTCTCTTTCTCTTTCTGTGCGCGTGCTTTGGGTGTGTGGCTGTACGCACAGATAACGTGCGAGTCCCGACTTTCGCCTGTTCTTCTGCGTTTAAAATTGTTTGAATGTGTAAATTGGCAAACATCCAAATTATAAACTTTCACTCAATGATGGTTAAATTTAGCAGTTAATCCGGCGAATCACATGCGTGCCGAACCGTGGGGCAGCTGGCCCGTACGGATCATAGATCAACTGCGATCCGTTGCACCCCTATTGTATAGGCATTTCATCACCCCAAATTACATAATAAAAATCTGACCCAGCGCAGTGCTTTCTGCAATTGGGTTGGGTCATGTTCACACCTTAAACAAACCGTACCAGAGTTGTTTGGTCCGCTCCCGAGTGTTATTGCTGTATTCACACCTGCCCAAAAGATCCGCACCAAGGGGGGAAACAAATTTGAGTTCAATTTAATCGAACCAAACAAAACGGGTGTAAATACACCCTTAAAATCTCAGGGGGTACTTCAAGTCAACAGTTTAGGTCAAAGGTGTTACAGCTGACAAAATAAAAAGTTTGGAAATTATTGATGGAGTTTGAAAACTTTAAAGATTAACTTTAAGTGAGCTTTTGATAATGGCAAAAGTAATTAAATGTAAAAATTGGGGAAATGAGCATGTGTACTATTAAATATGCAGTATTGACCAACACAAATCTCTAATATCAGCTAATAATTAAAATGTAATCTGTTTATCATGCTTCATTCAGTGCTTTCATTTTTTAAGCTTAAAAAGCTGGACTCTAATCAACAGTAGTTGTATAAAAAGAGCTGTGAGAAGATTCTTCAGAATTGTACTTTTTTGTTCTAACTCTAAGACAGAAAAGTAACACTACTTTAGAACCAAAAAAGTGGAACATTTTAATTTAATGCTTGCAGCAATTTGTCTGCACAAAACCTGGAGCAGATGTTAGTGTTTCTACATTTCCAGGTGTTGCTAGGTACTTCAAGATAACCGCTCTTAATGAACTAGCTGGTGTTAATTTGAGAATATGCCCTGCTTCTGTTGAACTGAGGCGGCGGGAGCAGACAGAAAAAGAGAGAGGCACCTGCGGCATTGGGCTCTGGGGGCAGATCCTCCACGGTGGCGTCACCTGGTTTGACCAAGATAACGCCGTAGCCTTGATTGTTGTGGATCACGTTGTTCACCATGGTGATCTTAGGCATGGCATCCAACTCATCTGCAAAATCCTGCCAAAGGGGAAGCAGGGGGTGGTAAACACGCAGCATGCCTACACAAATGATCATGCACGCACACACTTGCATCTCTTTTTGGCCAAAGCAACGTGAGGAAGAATGAAAGACTGAGGTTGGGAAGGCGCAGCATGTACACAAATGCACAAAAGCATTAGGAAAGGTAGGTAAAATCCAATTATTCCACTAGAGTTAATTACAGAAAAATCTTTTTGGGATGCTGCTACACCTGTGTGTGAATCTAATTTGCTCTCAGGTGAAACACTAACACTGACTTGAGAAAGCCATCAGATAATACTTCAGCTCATGAAACACTTTTGAAGCCGATCTGCAAAATTTTCCACAAAGACGTGTCAACAACTGCAGGGTGCTCACTGGCTTTTCTGAGCTTTCCTCTGAACTGTGTGAGCGTACTGACCTCTGGTGACACAGCTTAGAGCTATTACCATCAAAGACGCCCCATGGCAGCCAGTGAAGTCCCACTCCACTAACGCATTAAGGGGCTAAATTCTCTGGAGGTCTTCTAAATGCATTAATCCACTAAGGACATTAATACGATACCAAGACAGCTCTACAGTTTGCCCAGGTAAAATACTTGCTGTTGCCTGGGCAACGATTAGCAGTAACCAGGAGCTAGACGGGCTAATCTATAGGCATTTAGAAGAGCAGAAGCTCATCCATCTTGCTCACCTTAATCAGGATCCCCTCCTTGCAGTGATGGATGCCGTTGCCCACCAGACAGCATACACTCCCAGGATAGATCTCTACACCGGCCCCCTGAAGCAAGCGCACAGCGACCATCAGAACAAACGATAACGGTATTAGTAAATGAAGAAGAGGCTCTTCAGTAACATGGTTGTTGGTAAATCAGTCAAAGAATGCTGCTGACGTGATCTTTCACACCTGTATCTCATAGTGTATTAACCATCATAAAGGATAGATGATGGAGCTATAAATTCAAATGGTAATACCCATTTCAAAAGTCATTTTAGAATTTACGTGAGGTACCGTGTGCCAGTGCAGCTTACCTTGGAGCCGTACAGGTCACACATGTTCATTGAGAGCTGGGCCGCCGATCGCACTATCACACCTGTGGTCTCACACTGCATCACACAATTTTCCATTTCCAGCTTCCCCTGGCGAACACCTGATGAAAGATAAAGGGTGACAAATTGAAAAGACATTGGAGGATGGTGGCAGGACATGCAAGGAGGAACAGTTTCCGGTCACATACAGTATAAAGGCTGAAAATAGTGCTGGACTATATTGAATATACACAATATAAAATTAAACAAAATTGACATCACAATGATTTTTAAGACGTTAGATTAGATCCAAGATCTTGACTTGTGAGTATGAAAGTGTTAAATTGCATCTTTTATTTACACTTTAGCTGCAAGAATGGCAAGTTTTATTCATATATGGGAATCAGTTTAGTTTTTTGATAAAATAAAAAAAGGTTAAAACATCAGCATTTATTTAAATCAGCATTTATAGAATTTCTATGCAATGTAAAAGTATTTACTGTCACTTTTGAACAAATTGAATGCATCCTTGCTGTGTATTAATTTATTTGCTGTGCTGTATGTATATATAGAAATAAATAGAATGTTCCTTCAGTTAAAGACGTATAGAAAACATGCCTTGATTACTTTCAACTAGATTTTTATTGCATTTTAGTTCTTGCATTAAAATGTTTAAATATCCAATTAGGCAACAATGCCTGTTTGATCAAAATTATATTTAAAAGCCAATTTAAGCCACTGCAGACCAAATACATAAACAGGATACATATTAAATATTTATACATAAAAGTCTGAAAAATAGTGAGTTTTTTTTTTTTTTTTTTAGCTATCGCACTGCCTTAATACTGTAGGAAACATTGTTTTGGAAGCAAGCAGGATATCTAGTAGATCATAAACATAGCTATTTATCTGACCAGATCAGAAATCCCACAGGAAACAAACCTTTAGTGCAGCTCCACACGGGGATACAGATTTAAAAGCTCCCTAGGCTAGACATGCCAGAATGGCTCACCAATGAAATGACAAGGAAAACATAAGATGACTTGTCACTGGCCAAATGAATGCACATCAGGTCTCGGGTGGATATACTGCGGCCCATTCAACAGCAGCAGTCCCTCAAGACTCTTTGACAAACAGCTGGAAAGAGGGGAAAGGGACAGGCCAATTTCCTTTAAGACTCACACAAGATGCCTTCAATGGCGTCGCGCTGTATGAACTTTAGATTTGAGAGTTTGACGTTTGCCCCAGTTGACTCCACAAAAGAGTCACCCTTGTTACGCTTCTCGATCACCACCTCGTCCGGCAGACCGTATCCTGAGGGAAGACAGGGAGAGAAATGCCTTTGGAAAAAGTGCTTTTAAAGGGATAGTTCAGTATTTTAGACATGAATCTCTATAGCTTCCCCATAAGCAGTGTGGTGCATTGACCATGACTTACCCCCGACAGCGTCCTGTGAGCCGAGCTCCGGTCCAGTTTTGGTCAAGATGAAATTAGTCCGGCAAGTTTGCTGGGGTCACGGCAATAAAGCTTTTTTCTTCTCAAATCAATATGTGTTCAAAAGAGTGATATATTTGCAGCACAAAACCGCTGTCTATGGAGAGGTCAGACCTCGTAATGGCTTGGCACTATTTTCTTCCCCGTCATATCACTGCGCGCTGCCGCTACCTACAGCCAGCTGGGAGCCGCGCACGTGTCACTTTGTTTACAGCTCGTAAAGAGAACGATAACATGTCTGACTACAGCAGCGACGATGACAACATTGACTTCGACACACAGCCAAAAGGATATCTTTACGAACCTGAATACACAGATGACGAGTTACGTCAAAAAGCGCCACATCTTTGTTTGTACAGTCCGGATAGTCACAAGTCCGCACCATTTTCTACAAAGCTTGTACAAACTGATCGCTCTTGGTGAGTAGCTATGTTAGCTCGTTCGTGTAGCTGTTCTGAGCACGTAAACACTGCTGTAAACACTGCCGAACAACTGAAAAAGTGGTGTGCGCCTGCGCAGCTCCCAGCTGGCTGTAGGTAGCGGCAGCGCGCAGTGATATGACGGGGAAGAAAATAGTGCCAAGCCATTACGAGGTCTGACCTCTCCATAGACAGCGGTTTTGTGCTGCAAATATATCACTCTTTTGAACACATATTGATTTGAGAAGAAAAAAGCTTTATTGCCGTGACCCCAGCAAACTTGCCGGACTAATTTCATCTTGACCAAAACTGGACCGGAGCTCGGCTCACAGGACGCTGTCGGGGGTAAGTCATGGTCAATGCACCACACTGCTTATGGGGAAGCTATAGAGATTCATGTCTAAAATACTGAACTATCCCTTTAAGACCAACCCTTATCCAGACACTTTTATCCAAAGCAACTTACAAAAAGAAAAGTATTATACAAAATAAAATAGAACCAAACAAGATGAAGAAATGAAGTAAAAAACAAACAAACACAGCGAGCTTTTAATGTTGTTTATGTCTCTTTAAATAAAATAACTCTAAACTACCCTTATTATAAAACAAGCCAGTGATGGCATATTTTCGATAGTAACAAGGACCTGTTAAAATTGCACTCTTTGAATAAAACATTTTCTGAACCTGCATGACAAAAACGCAGAAGGGAAATTGACAGGCCCTTAACCCTGATGGATCACTGTCATTTACCACTATGCCTACCATCCAGCAAAGAACATCTCATTATAGCAAAGCCTCTCCATAAAGGACCTAATTTTCTATGGAAATTAGACCGTCTCTCAGTCTAGACACATGGTTTCCAAGTAACAATGTGCCTAAATGACCATCAACTATCGTGTTGAGTCTATAGCAGACTGATGACTGAGAGGTCAGCTTAGCACCATGTCAGTTTGAGATAGTGGTGGCAGGTCAGCGAGAGCAGCGGTTCAAAGCCGCAGAGTTTGACAGCCCGGCTTCATTACACACTGCTCTTTGACAGATGGTCCTGAAGCAGGTTTCTTCCAGAGTTTTCTAACAATGCTCAGATGAACTTCAGCACCCTGGTCAGCTCTCACACACTTCTTTCAAATGCCAAAGGCTGAATATAGACCAATAAGGTCACAGCACCATCCTCACTTCTATGCCTGCAGGTAACAAGAGTGGATTTGGTGGAAGATCTCACTGTAATTGACAGCAGTGGGATGCTTTAAATGGGGGAAAAGACAGAATCACACATCCTACTTCCTGCTCTACAAGACGCAACACCGTCCGTTGCAGGTCTCAATGGATCTTTTTCACATTTCCAGGATTCTAAGAAGCGAAAGTAGTCATAGTAGGGTCAAATTCTATAGTGGTGAGTGGAAACAAACATAATCTCTGCATTCATATTTGCTCCAATAGCAAAAGAAAATCTACTCTATAACTTTCTAAAAGAGGAAAAAAATGCCAAGAGATTGATTATGTTGGCCAGAAAACTCCATCAGCCGCTGTATTAGATACACTCACGCGGCAGCGTTAACTTGTTTTCTGTCATTTACAAAAATAAAAAAGTGATAGTGTTATAAATTTACATTAATATTTCTAAAAATATTATACAAAAATATATTAAAAAAATAAATATTTTATATACACACACACACACATATATACATATATATGTATATATATTAGTGTTGTCAAAGTACCGGTACTTCAAGTCAGTACTGAAAATATGACGATACCAGCATTTCTGTAGTACCGGGTATATTCGGTACCCACTAATAGGCAGCTGCTTTAAGTCTTTAAGAAATTGACAGAAATAATTATATTAGGCCACTCTACAGTAGATTTAGCTACGTCTCCATGGGAAGCAATATTTACGTTTAAACAGCATGTAGCCTTTAATGCTTATATGTATTATTTACTTATGATTACCGTCATAAATAAAGTCATTGAATTGAATTTAATATTTTTTTCAAATAGTTAAATAAAATAGAAAAAATCATTCCAACAGATTTTGCTGTGGTACCGAAATTGGTAACACACAGTTTGTGAAAATGGTCTTTTATACTCATAAAACATGCAAAACAATTTACTGCTCCTTCAAATAATCTCGGCGATAAAGCCGTAGCCTGAGACAGAGGCACATGTGACATTCTTTTATGGTAATCTGGCAGTGGTCTAATTGAGTTGCTCTTCTCCTGTAGTAGAGCCTGCAGCCGGCTGTGTGTTATCTCCTCTTCCAGGGCTTCCCTGACTCTGCAGGAGGGAATGCCAAGCACACAAAACCTCCATATTTAAACAGCGGCCCCCAGGCCAACTTTCCTCTTCCTCCTTCTTCACTATCTGACTTTGCAGGTCATCCATTTGCATAAAGAGACTCGACCCTGACCCTGTGCTCTCTCTGCTCGCTTGCCTCCACATTCCTCATGAATTAATTTCCGCCCCCCATCATTGGAAGATGGTTATTGTTCCATCAAGCTCAATTACCTCGGAAGGCTTCCTAATATCACGCACCGATTGCGGTGTTCATTTTATACACGTCCAGGGAACCATTTTGACAAACAAGGCATGGTGCCAGACTACTGACTTACTGTTATGAAGCATGCTGTTTCACAAAGCTTTATTAAAGGGAAAAGTATAGTACAAAACACAGGTGGTTTCCTCTGAGTTTTAGATGGAGGAAGATGCAAAAAAAGTAAAGTACCAACTTCCAATCAATTTGGATGATAAAGGTAAATGTCTCTACATCACTGCAGCTAAAACTGGCCAAACCATTGATTTAGACATCACAAATGTCACTACATTTTAAAGTGATGGTTCATCCATAAATTATTATTATAATTTTTTTGTAACTGTCCTCATACAAAACTATCATAGAGATTCAGAATGCTTGAAATTTGACTTAAGAAAAAGTCTTAAGAATTACTTGACTTTTCTTTTTTTTTTAAATCATTTTGGAACTTGACTTTCATTGAACTTCAATTTCATTTAATTGATTTTCAAATTAACCCCTATTAGTTTCCATGAAATTTGCCAAAAATCAACACTATGAAAAAGAAACGTACAACTGAAAACGTCTATTGTGGCTTATCAGATTACTAGAGAAGTCTTGCACACATCACCAGAGATGTCAGTAGTTTTCACCAGAAGGCCCAGTTATGACATTCTGATAAAACATTACTAGGTCAAAAGCATTTTTAAAAACTTGAATAATTCATCTGTGAACATGTTTCAAAAAGATCTATAACATGGTGAGTCATGCGATTACCTTCAACCTCAATAGAGTCGACGAGACTGATGGAGCTGGTGATGATGTAAAGGCCTGGGCATATGATGACCACATCGCCCTCATAGCACGCACTGACCGCAAGCACCGGGTCACTGTGAAACTGGGATCAAAACACACACCACATTAGTCCAACTCATCTTTATCCTGAAGAGAAAGCAATGAAAACAGAATTTTAAATCACACTGAGTAAAAACAGTCTGACACACACACAGAGGCATGCGAGCACACACATTTGCACCAGTTCTAGAGGGATAAACTGGCTCACAGAACAAGAGAGATCAAACATGAGCTAGTACATGAGCACTGCGCTTTACAAATCCTACATTACAGCACCTTGACACATCAGTGATCATATCGTCCTA
Organism: Squalius cephalus; assembly: GCF_949319135.1. Taxonomy (NCBI): domain Eukaryota; kingdom Metazoa; phylum Chordata; class Actinopteri; order Cypriniformes; family Leuciscidae; genus Squalius; species Squalius cephalus. Next base: position 32,233,346 of record NC_137124.1, read on the forward strand.
ACAACTGCTTTCCGCACAAACCGCTCTTTAATCGCACTACTCGAGCAGAAGATGGAGAAGAGAGCACATGTAAGACTTTACTGGCCAAACTATTCACTGAGACCTAGCAGGCATAGAATTATACTAGCACAAGTGAAATCAATGATACTTTTTTTTTTTTTTTTTTAAGAGCTACGAGGCGGCCAGAGCGCTCTCACCCAGATATTAACCTTTCGGAGGTAAACCCAGGAAATTAAAAGACAGTGATGGGAGAGAGGGGGATTAATATCAGCATTTGTGCAGGATTTGTGCTCAACCTGCCTTGTCTGAAACTACTTTATTTAAAATGATCAGACCCTCCCCCATCAGGATTCAGCTCTTGGATAGGGGAAGTGACCTTTTCCAATTCAAATACCATATTTCCCAACCAAATGTCCTGTCATGGCTTAAAACAAAGAGCTTCTCCCATTCTTTCACAGTCCAGATGTCATAAACCCCTCCTAAAATCCCCATTTACAAAGCCAGTACAGCTGAAAACAATACCCTTATCCTGAAAAGCTGAGTAAGGCCTTCTGACCAGCATGATAACTGCACCATGAAAAAGAGAAAGGGTTATACACACCTGCACTTCAAACTCTTCACTCGAATAGTGGGGCATCAGTTTGTCAGTTATCAAGCTTTGAAGCTGGTGAACTGTGGATGAGGCAGATACCAAGTGGACCACATGGCCGCCAGCAGGACGGGGCCCCTTTGCCCTGCATGACTGCTGACCAGAGTTCACCTTGTAGCCCAGAACATACCTGCAATTGATAAGCAGGTGGTGCGGGTAAGCAAACCAAAGAACTAACAGGCACACATGCTCAAACACAGCTGTTCAGATTAACACATCTTTGATCCCAGTGGATCTGAAATCTGGTAACTAGGAAAGACTGATGGTTAATTATGGAGCAGCGTGTATTGATCCAGAGGTTTGGAAAACGTAAAGAAGTTAATACTTCAAAAACCATGAATGCCTGATAGCAATATTAATCACATTTACACTCATTTATGTTTCTCTCCTGCTTAACTTGGGGGTTGAAGAGCAAATGTGGGCACGAATATACATGGCACCTCTCAATCTCAAACACACACAGCAGTAATAATAACCTGAGCAGTGGGTTTTCAATAATACGCAGCTTGCGCTTAAGTGCTTCCAGCTGCTCGTACATGCGCAGCCCTTCCACCATGGACACGTTGTCTTGTTCAGACTCGGAGTCACTGTTCAGGTCACTTCTCAGGCTGGAGAACTCCTGAAACTTCCCCGAGCAGAGCGCCAGTACCGAGTGATACTCAGCGACAAGACCAGCTGGAACTCGATCCTCCAAGATATCATAGTAACTGTGGAAAATACATGAAGGGACAGATGGGGGAAAAAAAATGTGAGAGACAGAAAACCATGATCTTGTTAAGGGTGATGACGAATTTCTCCATTACTAGGGGCACCATAAGAATTGCACTCAAACTTAAGAAGTTCAGTAAAATAAGTCTCAGGTGTGCCATTAGACTCATTTAATTTGTCTGACATCATCTCCACTATTGTTTATGCCAATGTGAGTTTAAAACTATATATCCCATGCTTAAATTAACATCTAATTTTATAATGACTTTAAAAAAAAAATCCAAGAGTAAATAGATTTGGATTACTCAAGCAATTTAAAGTGTTGTCTTGTAATGAACTGTTCATTACTGAGTACACACTGCCACCTGGTGGTCACAGCTCTTTTATAACTAAACCAGTGCTTAGGATATTACTACACATTGATGAACTCTGTGTTTGTTCATGATTCAGGGGAAGAGACAGGACACACAGAGGACACTTACAGCCTAAGACGAGGCTCCACACACCGAACAAAGTAATCAAAGTCATCATCCTCATCTTCCTCATCCCACTTCCTCCAGATATGCTTATAGAAAAACCTGCAAGAGTGAATGATGGGAGGGGAGGGGGAGAGAGACAGTGTGGGGGGAGATGTGAGTAACAATGTAACCAGTCAGTTCGGTATAACAAAAGGAACCTCATCAGAATCACAAACCAAACTCGTATACAACTGCATCAATGTTCGGGTGCACACAATATGGCAGATTTGAATATCAAATGGCACAGTCCATTAAATATTTAAATGTCCCTTTTGCCTACAGTACCTCACCCACTCATGGTCACTAAACCACACATGTTTGCAATATTTCAAGCTGTATAATTAACATTAGTTAATGGATTAAGAACAGTGCTGGGTAGAAACTGATTAGCCTACATGTAATCTGGATTACATAATCAGATTCCAAAAAATAAGTACTTGTTATTAGATTATAATTCATTTTAAAATACTCGTAATCAGACTAGTTACTTTTCTACTGATGTTTTTCTCAAAATGGCAATAAATTATTCATAATTCTGTGTTATATTTTAAAATTTCCTTTCTAAAAAAGCCTACTGTTTATATGTTCAGAAGGTCTTCTAGGTTTGTGGAATTGCACACACAAGATAATAGTGATGTGCCTATCACTGAAAACTGAGACCCACACAGCATTTGATAACTGATTTACAGAAATCATTTCACTTTTAAGAAGTGTCTTCTCAACATTGCATATCTAATCAACTCCTGACACACTAATTATTATTTGAATTATCACTCAGTGAGTCATTTAACCATGTATTACTGTCTTTGGAAGGCATTCAAATACAAATTCATATAATTTCATATTTACATGCCATTTACATCCAACTTTTTTTGTCAGCTGAACCTCTTTGACCTTAAATATTTACTTGAAGCAAGACCTTATATTGCAAGTTAATAAGTTAGGTCAATAATAAAATAAGTCAATAATAATAATAATAATAATAAAAAATGATAATAAAATAAAGTTCACGGTTCTCTGGTGTCGGTTAAAGGGATAGTTCACCCAAAAAACAAAAATTTCATCATTTACTGACCTTCAAAGTGTTCCAAACCTGTATACATTTCTTTGTTTGTTCTGCTGAACACAAAAGATGATATTTTGAAGAAAGTGTGTAACCAGCCCGCTTTGGGGCACCATTGACTTCCATAGTAAGGAGGGAAAAAATTTTACTATTGATGCCCCAGAAATATTTCCCACATTCTTCTAAATATCTTCCTTTGTGTTCAACAGAATAAATAAATTATACAGGTTTGGAACAACATGAGGGTGAGTAAATGATTTTTTTGGGTGAACTATCCCTTTAATAAGAAATATTTATAATCCTTTTTTTTTATGTTTTCAGTATTCACATTTAAGCACAAGCAGATGCGAAAGAGAACTCAATCCAGTCCTCGCAAGCTGTTTTCTGCACTCATTCGCACATGGGGAAAAATGTGGGTGGGAAAAACACATGCAAATGAATGATCAACTTTCGTGACAACGCAGCACAGGCCCAATCTGGCAGTCTTTATTGAAGAGCCCTGAAAAAAAAAAAAAAAAAAAAAAAAGTACATTTAATGGGTTAACTTACCTGAGGTGTTCCAGGGCCAGAGCAGTCTGATCAAAGTCCCCAGACTCATCGTAGACAACCAAGAGCTCCAGAAGAGGAACTTTATGAAGTGTAGCTTCCAGCAGGGACTTCATGGACTCTTCAGTAAGATCACAGCTTCTGGTCTCACACTCCATTGGAAGAACCAGCTCCACCTTTGCCTTTAGCTCCTTACAATCAACGTCAACAACCTACAACAACAATCCTTAGCCTTTTAAACATCCTTTTGTGTGAAAGCTTCAATCATACACATTGACCTTTTTGTTTCTTGACAGTAAATACCCAAAAAGCACTTGCCACCACATGCTTCAATGAACTTACTTCAACCAGCACGTCAAACACATCAGTGTGCCATATGGCCTGCCAATCACATGGCTCCACTATCTTCTCCAGGTACTCAGCGGTGAAGGCTTTTACTTCAGACGTTTTACAGTCACCTGTCAAACATTTCAGGTTTTTAAATACACTTATTGACTCGTGTATTGTTGTGGATGACTTTCAAAAGTGTTTGAATGGTTACCAAGCATGTAATCTTGATATGCCTTGAATCTCTCATAGTACAAAAGATGATCTGTCTGGAAGGTGTCCAGCAGTTTTCCATGTCCTGGTCTCTCTGCTCGCCTTAAATGAGAGCAGGGTCTTTCATCACCACTCAGATAATGGGTGCCGCTGTCGTCGTCATCATCTTCTTCTGTCTGAAATAACTCTGAAAACATCAGCAATGGCAGTTCAGCAATTTGCCCTATAGACCCACACAACCAAATGTGTTTTGGCATATGTGATATTGTTAAAATATCAATGTCAACGTCAAACGCGTGACAATTTTAGGGGTGTGTGTGTGGCACATGGTAACTTGACATAATAATGGAGGAGTTTAAGACTAATGCAAATGACAACAAACCTCACAGTCATAGTCATATAACACGTTAGCGTATAAACATCACAAACCTTTAGAAACTCGATTATGGTTTGGTCTGATCTCAGTACAGAGAGTCTCTGTGTCTCTTTCCGTCTCTTGGCTGACATTATGATCATGATCGTTCAGTGAATTTTCGCTGGTCAGTTTGATGATGATTTCAACGCTGTTAGTGTTTTCAGTCTCAGCGTCTCTCACCTCCTCCGGCTTTGAACACACAAGCTCCTCCGACATCACTAAAGCTTACAACTTTAATCTAGCTACAATAAAAGAGGTACAGATATCAATAAAATGTATTTTGTTAACTAGCAGCTAGGTTAGCAGCCAACTGACGGTCGGTCTCCACCCTTCACTTGTATTTTCAAACGCTACCCGGGCTGAGCAAAGAGCCCAATAAACTCACAGGGCGGGGCCATCCGAAACATTCTTAAAGGGACAGTGCACAGTTAAAACCTCCAAATCACCATGAAATTAAAATTGACAATACTTCTTTTTTATGGAATATTGCATGGAATATTGCTTTTTTTCCATTCATGTGCCCTCATAATGTTTATGATTAACATAAACTTAAGTTATTCATCGCAACTTTAAGGCCGAGGACCTCTTGGTGAATAAAGACATATAGCACTACACTACATTTAAATGCATTTTAATATAGCGGACCAGTGAAACATAGCTGAGCTTTAGCTTCTTAACGCTCTCTTTGGTTGTTAGCTAATTCATTTTTATTTTAGATTGTAATTTTTTCTAAATGAAATGTTCATAAATAATATTTTATAACCCTTATAAATCCTCCTTTTCACAGTGTTATCATTGTTTGTTATTTATTTTATTTTTATTTTTTTATTGCAGAATGTAGGCTACATAAGACAGGGAACAATCAATAAAGTAAGACACTAACACGGAGTTTGAATTTGAGAAGAAGAAAAAAAAAAAGAAAAAAAAGAAAGAGGAGCAAGGGAGAAGACAAACAGGTACATCGAAGAAAAATATACTAAAATAGTAAATATTTTGACAGAGAGAAACATAGAGTTTCAGACTTTTATGTCTTTTGAAACATTTGCAACTTTGGAGCAACTGGGTGCCATATATAACAGGTAAGCTTGATCTATTACTGAGGTTTCAGCATCTCCCAGAAAATAGCGCTGATAATTACCAGTGATAATACGTTTAAGTTCTTTGTAAATAAGTTTGTTGCACTTACTGTCTAAGAGGTCTACATTACATTTTTAAAGAGGAAAGACAAACAACAGGTCTAGATAAAGGATCAGAAAAACTGCTTTGGATTATTCTTAACAATCCAGTGTATAGCATTGCATACCTTATCATAACCTTTAATTGTAATTGTAATGGTAAAAAACTCTGTATTTGTTAATAAAATCATTATGTCATAAGAAATACCCATTATCATCTAATAAATCATGAATAAAAAAAAAAAGCCTTTACTAGCCTACCAATCACTTTTGAAGATTTCCTATTAATGACTACAGCCCTAAAGTACTTCTTCCTGCCTCTATGTATTAATGCTCATGGGTAGCCTAAATGGGTTCCATTCAGACCTTAACATCAAGTATTTTACTGTTATGTGTCAACAAGATTCAACAAGACATTTTCACCTGGCAAGACCCAATGTTTAGACCTGTTGTGGTATTTATGCAAATTATACGTAATTAGATTATGCACCATTTGTCCATGTTAACAAACAATTTAAAAAACAACTTGTAATACAATTTTTGTTTGTCTTGATGTAATCAACTCAGTAATTTTCATGGTGATATCTAAAGGTACATTTTTACACTATTCACGTAAGAAAAAGAATGAATAGGCTACATTTGGGTCTTTTTCGAAACTTTCCCCTAATGGGATTCTTCGGGACTTTTTTTTCCTTACTCAGGACATACTGATGATACAAAATCAAAATCTCAAAAATCAGTTGAGTTTGCTTCTGTTGCAATTTGTTCAACCTTTTTTCATAAAATGACTGGACTAATAGGCCTATAGATAAGTCTTGAGATAACCAGTGATTTAAGGATTTGGTCATACTTTCTATTTTAGAGTTAAAATTTGAAAGTTCTCTATTAACAACATTTTTGGTAATCATAACCCCAATAGGTACTTAACCTAATTTTTCACTTGAATGCCCTCTATATCTTCTAAATCACAATTATGTGTTGTCATTAGGCTAATTCACACTTTTTAAAGTTTCAGGTCAGGCCTGATGCCGAAAAGATAGAAATGTTATCAATAACTAATGGAAGCACCTCTTTATTTTTAAGAAATAAAAGAGTGTCGTCTGCAAATTGGCTAATAATAAAGGTCCTACCAAGTTTTGTTACATTTATTTTTCACTGTAATTATGTGGTGAATGATGCCGTGCTCGATTTCTTCTGTCTTATCGGTGATCAGCTCGTCTTCCTGTCACATGTGATTCTAGCCGCAGCATTTTTTGGAGCCTGTGTTACTGTGTTTTGAACTATGGAACGTAAGTTTTATGGTGGTATTATATTGATCAAGATCCTATTAATCTTATATTTTTTAATGCATTATGTTGTGACCATCTTGGATCCTGTTTCTGTGTTAAACATACATACAATTAAGGTAATTTATCAACGAAAACAAAATGAAGGACAAGCGTAATATGTTATTTGATCTGTTTTCACGTTCATAGATGTGGTGCAGTCCTCGATACCGTCAAAGGAAAGCGCTCTTTTGGGAATTGAGGTGACTGTTCACTGTCATTAACATTAGTTTCTTAATTCAAGCTGTTCCGTGGTTTAGAGCCAGGGTTTTCCACGTTCTAATTAATGATCAGTTAAGCATTTCATAATGTAGAAATATTATTAATTCTGTTAATTCTGCTAATGTGTAAACTGTTACTGAGAAAGTCTAGCTTTTTTGGAGGGTCTCTGGGTGAGCTTGGGGGCTCTCTGGATCATGGATCATGAAACATGAAACAATTCATTGTTGCAGATCGTCTCACACTGTATGATGTACATAAACTTTACAAACTATAAGATTTTGAATGTCACTTTTCACAGTCTTCAACTACAACGAAAGCGGAGGCTTTCACCAAAGCGTTCCTGAAAAATAGCCTTCCCCAAATGAAAGATGCAGCCATTGAGGATATGATGTTGCGCAAGGCGGTAGTGCTGGAATTTAAAAGACCGAAAAAGAAGGGAAAGAAAAGCAAGGCCAAGGGACTGAATGCCAAAGAAAGAAGACAGCTGAAAATATTCCAGCTCAAACCTGAACATCAAAAGTCTGTATTCATTATGTTTACTCTTTCACCTTGTATCATGCACTACATTATATCAGCGAAACTTCAGCTTATCACTAAAATCATATGTCTTTGTCTATGGATATCATAGGTATGAACTCTTCTTGCCTCTGCATGAGCTATGGAAACAGTACATTGAGGATCTGTGCAATGGATTGAAACCAGAAAGGTCATAATTTTAGGAAGATGCTCTTCAGAATTTCTGGCTCATGGGTATAATTTCAAGTCTTGCTAACGCTCCATGAATGTGCTGCCTGTTTCTTTTGAACAGCAACCCACAGATGATCCAGCAGAAGCTCTTGAAAGCTGATTTCCATGGTGCTGTCTTAACAGGTACAACGTCATGCATATTTGAAAACGTCTGCACACAAAGGCACACATTTTTGGTTTAGTGGCAGTATATCCAGATTTCTGATTTATTGTTGATATTTTGAGCGTAAAGTGGAACCTTATGTTCTCTCTCTCTCTCTCTCTCTCTCTCGCTCTCTCTCTCTCTCTCTCTCTCTCTCTCTCTCTCTCTCTCTCTCATTTGTTCCCCCATAGTTGTCAGATCTAAGTGCCCTTCGTATGTGGGTCTAACTGGCATCTTGGTACAGGAAATGAAGCACATCTTCAAAATCATTACAAAAGAGGACAAACTAAAAGGTATATGCGAAAATATAAACTATAGGTTTCACAGCATTTCATGAATATGAGTGAGTGTGTCAAAGATGCCAAGCTTTCTGTCCACTAGATAAAGGAAGGAGGAGCTTTTGAGTGCAAAAAAAGTCAAATAAGAGAAATTAGCAGCTATTTTTTCCCCTGTGCCTTTATGCGTTGTGGTAATCAAGTCAAAATAACATTATGTAAAAGTTTGCTATGCTCATCAATTGCCAGTCTTTTGTCTTGCATGCAGCTGTCGGGCTATTTTAGCATTGTCCAGACTGTGTGGCACAATATACCGGTACTGACAATAACTGTAGCTATGTTTCCATCCATCTAATTTTACGTAAACATTTGGATATCGCAATGAAAAATGCTGTATGGAAACACTAAAATGCACTTAAATTCTAAGAATGTGCATAAAAATGTATTGAGGTGTATACGTTTTTTTATCTGATAAGAAGACATGCACACGAACTATGATAGAAACACATTTATAAGGAATAAATCCCTCAATGCGCAGCAAAGAACTCGTGTGACTTTGTGATTGGATAGCTGGAAAAAGCTGCAGACCAATTTCATTAAACTGCATCTCAAATGCAGAATAACTAAACCAACATTTAGTCTATCATCAAAATGGTTTATAATGCCCACCCAGAACTGTCTCTCACATTTTCATTTCCAAACACCAGGTATGTAAACACAAGATAATGCGACAGACAGTGTGTATTGCATTTCGTCTGCATGCTCTTATGATGTAACAAAAAAGATCCACAGTGGATTCCCTGATTGCAGCAACTTACATTTTTATTAGAGATATTCCCAGGAACTGACGATTTTGTTCTCTTGTTTATTTGCAAATGTTTTATGCAATATTCCAATTTTGCATTTAATTCACAACTTTAAATAGAAACATAATGTGTGATTTTTAAAAATGTAATATTGATATCATGTTACGCTGCACTTATTATTGTAAATAATCCAGCACCAGTAATGACCTTGTTGACACCTACACCGGTGGGGTCCAACATAGTATGGTTAGTGTGGGAGTTTTTTGGGGGGGTGGGGGGGATTTGGTAAAATGACGTAGACTTAGACAGCCCAGTCTGCCAAAAAAAAAAAAAAGCTGATCAACTATGTTTTTGTTGGTTTGTTTTTTTGTAAAGTTATGGTGACAAATTCTCTCTTCCCTACACTCATGTTTTGAGTGATTCATTGGCTAAAAAAGAGAAAACACAAAATAAACAAAGTTAAATATGTATTTGTCTGGTAGCATCATCATTTTTTTTGCAACATTTCTGTAGACGCTGCTATAATATTGTTATTGTGAATTATGTTGGCCACGATAATAGTGTTGTGAAAATCTGATAAGACAGCCCTAGTCTAGATTTAAGTCAAATCTTCTTACTGTGTCATGAACGCACTTCTCACTACTTCCTCACAACAGTCATTAGCCACCTCTCAGAACCCTCTTTTCCAAATGAACCTGAGAACAAAGTCCATTTTTTTTGACAGTTGCTTTACAGAGGCCACTTTCACCTTTCAAATAGTGTTGATTATTCATTATAGAAATATGCTCTTTAGTAATTCCCTCTGGATTACTGACATTTTTTCCCTCCTCTCTTTCTCTCTCTACAGTAATACCAAAGAGGAACAGTGTGTTCAGTATGGAGATTGGTGATTTCGTAACTCACATCTATGGCAGCAAGTTTGAACTGCGCTCTAGTGAGCGCTCGGCAAAGAAATTCAAAGTAAAAGGAACTATTGACTTGTAATGGAAAGTCTTAAACATCGTGTCAGTTTTAAATGTGAGCTGTTACTGGAGCCTGTGAGACTATGAAGAGCAGATGCTCAATCATTATGGATCTGGCCAAGCATGAAACTATATTGGGGATTTAGGAAAATCTGTTGAAAAATGAAAAATGCATTTGACTGTCCACCAGAGGGAGACCTTTTTTTTTTTTTTTTTTTTTGGAGAAGATAGGAATTATAAATCTGGACTTTGTCATCGCTCTCTCTCTCTCTCTCTCTCTCTCTCTCTCGATCTCTCGATCTCTGGTACCTGCCACTTGCCACTTCCTTTTATTATATAAAACTCTTTGGTTATGACCTCATTTAGTCAAAAAGTGTAGTCAGCACTGCGAATGCAAAATGTCCCATTACTTCTGTAATAACATGGTACGACAATAGATCCACAAGTATGTTTAATTTGCTCAATTATTTCCCATGTATTTAAGTAAGTTCTAAAATGTTAAAGTTGTGTAAAATAAGCAAAGTATTGTTAGTTGATTGAGCAGGATCTCCAGTTCAAAGTGTATACTGAGGGGAATTGGTATGATTTTGAAGTTATTTGGCTCCGTTTCAGTGGTGTATATTTTGTAGTCTTTGCCTGCACACAAAACAAGGAACTTGTTTTCCCCTCCTCAAAACAAAACCTGATTCTTGGAGGCTTGGTCATGTTTTTTTTTCCCTTAAGTGACTGTCAATGCCTCTTCTGGGTAATGCCAGGGAATCTCCACATTCCTAGACACAGAACTGGTTTTGCAAATAAGTACGTAAGAGTTTGTTACTAACTATATTGTCTTAGAGAAAAAAAATCTAGATTATTTGGCATTTAGTGTTTAGAACTTTGTACAGATTTTGGCAACAGTGTTTGAGTTAAAGGAAGCTGAAACAACATCGACTGCTTGTGTTCCAAAAAACGACAATGATGTCACCATTCTTGCAAATACACACGAAGTCCTTTCATCATTCTGATGTGCAATGTATTTTATGAGAAAAGAGGTTCTTTACACTTAATGTCTCCTCTGTGTTCAATATAGTGTTGCGTCATAAGGATGTGCACTTCCTTTAAACCACATTTTACAAGGAAATAATATGTAGCCTATTAATTGTCACAAATACAATTTCAGGTTATATGTATTAAATGGCTGTGCCATGCTCATATAACAAGCCTGTTCTTTGCAGTAACTTTGCATATTTTTCTGTTAAAAGAAAGAAAGAAAAACTTGTTAGACTGGTTTTGCCACCCGATTGGTTTAAGGGCCAAAGTTCTGTTGTTGTTTTGACGTGATTGTGTAAAGAATCAGATAAGGAGTTCTCTGCTATCTGAGCCCATACTGTTAATCAGATGAACAACATGTGTTTTTACTCTTACTCGTTACTCATGTGTTTCACTCCTCTTCACATACAGTGGCCAAAAGTGATGTTTGGCCTAGGAAAATCATGCTTTTGTAGGTTTTTTATTTATTTATTTTGTTACATGTTGTAAACATGATTACCCACTACACTATATTAATGCTTTACAAATGTGTATAAATGTGTTCTTAGTGTGCATGGTTTGTTTGTGCGCAACAGAATGACAGTGATGTGGAATTTAGATGAAACAGCTGGGCCATAAGCACACATGTACAGGTACTATTATTTAGAATTTTAATGTGTATTTTAAATATACAGAGATGCTTCTATATCTACAAGTATACCTATGGCAGCCTCGTGTAGAATAATTATCTTTTCTTAGTTTTAGTGTTTATTTGACTTGTTAATTACTTGAGTTCATGTCATTATTGTTCTGTAAATACTACGGGACTTTTTACTACGTCATGCTAAAAAAATCTGCTAATGCACCTAAATCTGCATTTTTTTTTAATACCTTGTGAAATTGTAATACCTATCTCATATTATGTTTCTTCCACATTAACTTGATATTTTCCTCTCATTTGCCTATAATTTACACCTATTCAAGCAAATATTTTCCCCTTTTTTAACTGTTAATGTACAAAAGCCTCAGTTATGTATTATTTCCCTTTGACGGGATATGAGCAACACGTTTTTTTGTTTTTTTTTATTGGCTATGAAATATGTCATTGACTATTCTAGGATGTGAGTTATGCATCAGTGTTATTTTAATATTTCAAATACCTGTTTGCTTCCCAGATGTGTTTTTTTTTTTAGCTGCCCTTTTAATACAATTCATTTGTTTGACAGAAACTTTCCTTAAGTCTTTGACCGACCTCTTCTGTGCTCTAAATCACTCACAAATCTTTTAATAATTCGATCACCTCTATTCAGTTTTTGCAAAATATTAGTTATAATGCCTTTTGCAAGATATTGCACTATTTCATGCTTTTCTTCTTCAGAAAGAGCTTTCTTTCTCCCCATATTGCATTAGAACTCTGACTTGTGTAATAATGTGGAACAACCTCTTTCCATTTACCTAAGAAGACATGGCAAAATATTTTACAAACCTGTCTGGAATTGAGACCAGATATCTAAAAAAATAAAATATTTAGTGTGCTGAAATCTGATGTGTCACTTGCATGATAATTTGGAACAGTGTGAGTTCATGAAACAGATTTTAATAGTTTTCGTTTTAGTGAACAATATCAACACATTTTTTTCAATCACATGCACTGTGAAATAAATTAGGCAGGTGAGCAAAAATACAGCACCAATAATATCAGTAGTATCATAAATATTCCATTCTATTTGATGAACATGATGCCTAACAAATGTTATGACAGTATAAATATTAATTATCTTTACACTCAATACAGTGACTTGAATCTGACATTGTTCCAGTCAAGAACAAGGAAGGTAACACTTCTAAAATAGTAGCAGTTCTGAGCAGTTCTGGAATTTCCCCTTTTCAAACAGGAAAGACAAGCTTATGACACTATAAAAGCTCTGTCTCAATCAACCAGCAAAGAGAAAGAAGTGATTTGTCGTGCTGAACACAGAGGAATATTTTCATCAAGTTTTTTTTTGGAACGAGGGAGCTGCGAACAGATACAAAGTCTGTTTACCCAACAATTCACTGCTTTCCACGCCAATCAGGTATTTGGTAGCTCCTTGGTGAATTAATGTTTAAGATGTTCAAACATTTATTTTCTGTCTATATTGTATAATTTCATTTATTAGCGTAATCAGGGGTGAAACCCTGACTTGAAGTGTTGATTTGAAAGTACTGTAAAAAAAAAAAGCGTTTTTAAACAAACAACAACGGTACATTAAAATCGATTTGACCTTGTCAATACTTTGATATTTTACAGGCAGCAACAATGGAAGATCTGATCTTTACTCATCAGAACCGTGAGCGAATCAGGGCGGTGGCGAGCTCTTTTGGCCGCACTGGGAAGATGCTTCTAAAACCCGGGCGTATTCTTGTGGGAGAGGGCAGCTTGTTGAAGCTGTGCAGGCGTGGACCCAAACCCAAAGTGTTCTTCCTCTTCAACGACATCTTGGTCTATGGTAGCGTCATGGTGCCCGGTCGCTGGAACAATAAGAAGAAGATCGTTCCTTTGGAGGAGGTGCAGCTGGAAGATGCGGAAGACGGAATGGCCATGGCCAACCAATGGCTCATCCGCATGCCACACAAGTCTTTCTACGTGTCGGCAGCCTCGCCTGAGGAAAAAATTGCTTGGATGGGGCACATTGAGAAGTGCAAGACCCTCTGCATGCAAACTAAGGGCCTCCCCACTGACAATGATGCAGAGAAGTTTGCTACCACCTGGATCCCTGACATGGCTTCAGCCATCTGCATGCGCTGCGCAAAGAACTTCAATGTCGCCACTCGGAGGCACCACTGCCGGAAATGCGGCTATGTAGTATGTCGAGCTTGCTCGAAGAGCCGGGCCTTGATACCAAACATCTCCTCTAAGCCCGTGAGAGTTTGCCGGAACTGTGTGAGCAGCACACAAGAGGGAAAGGTACAGGGACAAAAGAGACAAAAGGTAAAGCACTGGAAGAAGAACTCTGTAGAGGAATCACCAACGCTACCTGAGTTTGAGACGTCCAGCGATGAGGATCTCGAAGATGAGAACGGGTACCAGGTGCCCACCAAGTGGTTCAACAACCAGTTGGAAAAGGAGGATTACTCCCCATACTGCTACATAAAGCCTGGGCACATGAATCCTCCCCACACTGAACTCTGAACGTGATATGAGCAACTACTATTATGAACTATGCTGAAATTGAACATATGTTGCAGTTGACCACGGATGCACAGAGACGAATACCAGCAGTTATTAAGTATTTTGCACTAAAGTATGAGTCACTTCTACGACTTCTGTTTTGCACTTCTATTTATGTATATTTGAATGTATACTCATATGTATAAAGGGAACTGTGTGACTTTTGTAATCAATATAATAAAAAAAAGCATTTTTTAATAAATATTTTGGTATTGTATTAAATACTTGGTGGGAAACACACACACACCAGTTTTTTGTAAATGTTTGTTTATAAACCGAAGAAATAATTACAACATTCCGATATTCTGACAGTGTGGATCATATTAAATTCAATATTTTCAATAGAAGCATCCTCACTATCAGAGTGGACAGTGACTTAGCATACTGCTTCTCGGATGGATACAATTGCAATAAACATAAAAACATTGCAATCCTTTTTAGGGACATGATTTCCGTATTGTAGGCTAGGTCACATGACTGTACTTTCTAATGGACCCTTTTCACAGACGCATTTCCCAAATAACTAACTTCATTAATTTATTGAGCTTTTTAATATTTTCATTTAAAACAAATAATGTACCATATACTCTGCAATGCATTATATTACCCTGGCATTAAATTACAAAACATACTCACACATACAATTCTACAAGGTAAGATAGAGTGAGATGCCGCCCTTAAGAACATTTTTAAAGACAAGAATGTACAGAATGATAGTGAGACATCATCCAAGTTATTATTAGTGGAAATAAACATCTGCCAATTTATTTGCTAAAGCACAACAGACAATCATGAAATGAGGCCATCAACTTAATAGCACATAATATGATTTAGAGTATAAATAAAACTTGTAGCAAGACTCTTTTTACATTGGGCAATTGTAGCAAAAATATCAATGCTCTAGCAGCAATTGTTAACTGAACACAAATGATAAATTATTATAATTGAATAATGAACATGGATAAAAACATAAATAAATGTGTGGATTTAATACGCAGTTGAATGAGCAGAGCTTTACACATTAACCCTTAAATGCATACCTCGGGTCTTTATTGACACGGGAGGTTATTTACTCTCATCCTCATTATTTTATTTAAGTTTGACATCAACCCTCTTAGTATCCCTAAATCAATTCATTGTAAACAATATAACAAGAATTTTTTTTATTTTTTTATAAAATAATTACCTGTTTTCCCATTAATTTTTAAGTAAAATAGGGTCGCTAATGACCCGAGATGTGTAACAGTGTAAGTATATTGTTTCTGCACAACAATAATCGAATCTTTGATGACTGAATAAGTGCAATTCACCTTTATTCCACATTTGACTATGTCACACAATGATGAAGTGACGTTTCACTCATAGTTACCACAGGAAGAAAACAAAAGAATAGGAAGAATCATCAACAAAACTTGAAATGGCTCAGCAATTTACTGCAGAGCAAGTACTGAACACAATCAAATAGTGTCACTGTCCCTTGACGGTGGATCTGGTGAAGAAGCTGTCAGCGAACAAAATATTGATTTTGAAGATGTTGAAAATGATAGTTTTGATAATATGAGATTGCGAATATGAGCCAGATGCTGAATGTATGCCTACTGGAAATGAGCTCTGACTGAGCTCTTCTGGCAGACGGCCGTACACATCGATTTACGGCGAAAGACTAACCCTTGAACTTGACGCACAACGTAACGACGAACGCAGTTGCCCAGCCCTGTTTGTTTGAACCGCTAGATGCGTCAAAGCTTACGCTACTCCTACATTCTACGTCATACATCGTCAAGTGTTACTCTTTTGGTGCAAGTCGACTTGCGTACGTCTGTCAACCGGAAGCTATTATTTTCGTCGGTAAGTTTTAAAAGTGGATATTTTTCTTACACGAATGCATCGCTTCACTTCAGAAGGTATGTATTAACCAGCCAGAGCAGCGTGAACATTGTGTAAAGATTGCAAGCAAGCAAGTCTATAGTTAATGGTGTTAATCACTCAACTTTCACAGTTTGCTTCATTAGGGGCCAAGCACCGAAGGTGCGGAGGCACATATTGTATCTGTTCCCGTTCTTATTATTCTTCTTCCGCTCTGGGAGTCTATGGCAGCCCATAGAACCGCTTGCGGGAAAGTTATGAAATTTGGCACACTGATAGAGGACAGTCCAGTCTGTCACCATAGCAAATTTGATGTCTTAAAACCAATCCCTCTAGCGCCACCAACTGTCCAAATTTGCACTCATGTTTATGCTAATAACTTTTGAACTACAAGGGCTAGAAACAACATTCTTTTTTTTCCTCTGGTTCCTTAGCTTAAGACGATTCGATTGCACCCTATGACGTCATTTTCCGCCATGGAAATTTTTCCGCAGTTTTGAATTTTCCGAAAAAACTACTTTTTCGAACTCCTCCTAGGCCGTTGCTCCAATTTTCACGAAAATTGAACCAGATCATCTCAAGACCATGCCAACAAATATGTATGGAATTCAAGTTGATTGAATCGTTTTCAAACCGGTTTTGATAAACCCACGAACAAATTTTATGTAGCGCTTGCGAAAACAGACGTAAGGCTGTATATCCGCAACGCTTTATCGGATTCAGACCAAACTTGGTACATGTCATCACAAGCATGACCTGAGGCTACATGCTGTGTTTCGGCGCAGCGCCACCTACTGGTCCGGAGATATGAAAATTGGCTAATTTTGCTTATAACTTCTGAACAGTTTGTCCAAAAGTCAGAAGAATTGGTCTCGTAAGATTCAGGGCAACATGCCGAGTCGACTGATATCCAATTTTACCACATCGGCCATTTTGGCTGTCGGCCATTTTGAATTTTGTTCTAAAACGCTGTATTTTAAGAACGCATGAACGGATTGTTACGAAACTTGGTATGGGTCATCAGCACGTTGCCCTGAAGGAACGTGAGAAGTTTCGAACCAACGCCACCTAGTGGTCAAAAGTTATAAACAAATTTCCAAAAAGGCTAATAACTTTTGAATATATCTGGCTATTGAAATGTCACTGGTCTTAATAGATTCCTTGGGTCAATCTGCGAACATAGATACCAAGTTTTCCTTATTTGGCCGAAGTTCCTGTCCGCCATCTTGATTTTCATTCAAAACCTACTTTTTCGAACTCCTCCTAGACCGTTTGTCCGATTTTCACGTCGATTTCGTGTCGATAGATGAAACCGTTTTCGTATACCGCAGCAGCAAATTTGAGGCATGATGCCAAAAGGACTATTCAGGCTTTATCTCTGCAATGCCTTGACATATTGACACCAAACTTTGTATGTGTCATTGTCACTTCACTCTGACCACATCACATCAGTTTTGTAACTTATTGGTCGAAAGTGATAGTCCATTAAATCATATCTTAAATTACTTTAAAGGGGACCTATTATGCCCCTTTTCATAAGATATATAATAATTCTCTGATGTCCCCAGAGTGTGTATGTGAAGTTTTAGCTCAAAATACCCAACAGAATTTTATTTACAGCACGTTTAAATCATCATTTTTTGGGTCTGTGAAAAACACACTGTTTTAGTGCTTCTCCTTTAAATGCTAATGAGCTGCTGGTTCACGGGACAGGGGGCGGAGCCTAAGCAGCCGCGATTAGAGCCAGAACAGGGAAGATGATAATAATGAAACAGACAGTGACAGTAATGGTGTTCATTTCGACCATAAAAATGCCTACAGAGTCAGAGAATATATGCTGTATGGAGTTGGAACAGGTATAGTTTAGTTTAATTACGATTATAACCTATTTGGCATTGCTTGTATACACTATTAATGCAAGCCTGCTGTAGGACTCCGTCTGACGATCTGAATTGTCTGAATGATGACACAAAATATACTGATGAGTTTAATAAAGTTTACTGTATGTCACACAAAAGATGAAGCATCAGTTTTTCTTCAGAAAATCACTGTTAGAGCTGAGTAAACAGTATAAGAAGTGCATAAGTAACTTACATAAATTTCTGTTGAGTTGAGGGAGGATTTTCTTTGAAAACAAAATGAATCCACCTCGTCTTCACTGGCTAGCAGATTTCAAGAGAAAATAGAGAGAGCTATGTGAATGAATACATCCAGCTACAACACCTTCAACGCTTGGGAGATGCTTCGACGCTTCTCGTGAGTGCATTGCTGCAGCAATGGCTGATGTGTACAACTCGCAGTGAACGGGTCTAAGTTATAACGGCAGTGTCAGTCAACACTCGGGGGCGGGGCCTGTGGCTTTAGTGATGTCACTAAAGCCACATTCTGAAAACGGGTCATTGGGAGACACTGCTGATGATTTATGGGGATTAATAAAAAAGGAGTGAGTGGATTTTTATCACTATTGGGTGGTTGTGTACACTCACTGCCAACACACATTTATGTCCAAACACCATACAAAAGTGAATTTTGCATAATAGGTCCCCTTTAAAATGAATTATTTTTCAGCCATTTCGCCTAAAATCATCTTTAAATGTCTTTAATTGCTCATTGTTGCAGTTGGTCTGACACTTTCAGCAATGTTGGCATGTCTTGTCATCTTATTCTGCTTGGCCCCGATAATTGCTGCTTGCAGGTATATTTTTTAGTTGTGACATGTAACGTTATACGTGATCAAAATAAATATTTTTCATTATTTTGAATTCAAAGTATGTGTAGTTAATTAACATTACTCAGTACTTAAATGCATTTTACTGTAAAGGACACCCTAAAATAAAGTGTAACCTGTTTCTTACTTAAATGTGTGATGTTTCATAATAAGTTTCCCAAGGAGCATAATCTTCAATGCAAAGAAACATTTCAGCATAAAAGGGTTCTTCGGGATTTGTAAATAGAAGTTTTATATGAGTAAAGAAGCTCTACAGAATCATCTATTTTTAGAGTAAGCCTACTAACAATTGATTGGTAGAACAAGTCAAACAAAGTGTGTGTATTACAAAACAAAAACAGCCATCTTGAATAGGCAATTACTCTGAAAGTGATCAGAGATAGCATCAATTCAGCATAATTTGATGAGAGCTGAAGAGTCATACAATAGTTGAGTTGTGACGTGCACATACAAGCTGAGCAAGTTTTCTGCTCTCATAAGGGAGGAAACAATTCTTAAAAAAAAAACACTTTTTTTTCTTTTGCATAATTTCCATGACAGACTTTTTGGCACACTGTGTGGAAAAATGAGAAAAATAGAGCTGCTTATAACTGAATTGAACTCATTTCGTAATTGATTAACTTTAAAGTCAACACTGACTTCAGCAGAATAATGACATTATTGCCTTTTTCAGAGATGCTTTACAACAGAATTTAATTATTTGCATCATTGATCATTATTTTCCTGTTTATCACTGTATTGCATAAAGTGCTATATAAATGAAAGTGATTTGACTTGACAAAGGGCAGTAGGACAGACAAATACATAATAAATGTGACTAATGCCCAAGATGGGACAGTAAATTAGGTTGCTGTAATAGGCAAACCCCCATAATTGAATACTGTCAAAACAATTAACACAGACATTAAAAAAAGAGTAACATACAAAATCACAGAATGCACCCACTTTGGATATTGTCATGTGTGTGGGACACTAGTCAAAACTTGAAGAAAGAAAAAATCAAACAGTGAAAAAAAAATTGATTTGGAATGTTTTGCTAGCTTACCCAAACCGGATAATCCTGTCTTCATTTGCTCACCCTTATGTTGTTCCAAACCTATGACTTTTGTTGTTCTATGGAACACAGGGTGAGCAAACATGACTGAATTTTCTTTTTATTTATTTATTTTTAGGTGAACTACTCCTTTAAGGTAAGGTCTTCATTGAGTGCATGTAGATCTAAAAGGGTTTGTGTCTTTTCATGTTTTGCCTGAAAACATGCAATGTGTCCCATTTAGACGACAGACAGCGAATGCATACACACCTTAATATGAGGAAGTAGCTGCATTTTTCTTGGCTAACAAGAACTGATGTTATACAACCACCTTCACAACCCTTTTGTACTAAAAATAAAACACAAATGTGCTACCAAATAAATGACATGTCAGCACCGAGGGTTTCACTGCATTCTTCTGTATAATTTGTTTGCACTTACATTTGCAGTGTGGTTTTCACCTCTTAAAGGGTTAGTTCACCCAAAAATGAAAATTCTGTCAGTAATTACTCACCCTCATGTTGTTCCAACCATGTAAGTCTTTCGTTCATCTTCGGAACACAAATTAAGATATTTTTGATGAAATCTGACAGCTGTCTCACTCCTCCATAGGCTTTCAGAGGGACTGAAACTCGCCGGTCCAGAATAGTTATTAAAAACATTGTTAAAATAGTCCAAGTGACTACAGTGGCTCTACATTACGTTTATCATGCGACGACAATACTTTTTGTGCGGAAAAACAACAAAAATAACGACTTTATCCAACTATTAGTGTTCTTTAATGTGGGCCTCTGACGAGAGTTCACGGGAGCGCCAGGACGCATGCGCGAGAACTGAGATTACGGCGTTCTTCTTCTACTACTACTTGTTACTGGCTGCTCACTCCTTAGGAGTATTACCGCCATTTACTGTACAAGATCATAGATATCATATAATAATATGATATCTATGTACAAGATGACGTCCCGACATTGCCGGAAGCGCAAAACGGTCTGTTTATAAGCAGAGGAAGACGCACGCTGTAGAACGAAGAAGAAGAAGAACGCCGTAATCTCAGTTCTCGCGCATGCGTCGTGGCGCTCCCGTGAACTCTCGTCAGAGGCCCACATTGAAGAACACTAATAGTTGGATAAAGTCGTTATTTTTGTTGTTTTTCCACACAAAAAGTATTGTCGTCGCATGATAAACGTAATGTAGAGCCACTGTAGTCACTTGGACTATTTTAACAATGTTTTTAATAACTATTCTGGACCGGCGAGTTTCAGTCCCTCTGAAAGCCTATGGAGGAGTGAGACAGCTGTCAGATTTCATCAAAAATATCTTAATTTGTGTTCCGAAGATGAACGAAAGACTTACATGGTTGGAACAACACGAGGGTGAGTAATTACTGACAGAATTTTCATTTTTGGGTGAACTAACCCTTTAAGTCTTGTTAGTTCTCATGGTGTGTCAGTGTGGTCTGTAGCTTATCACATCAGATAGGCTATTCTAAGAAAAGCAAAGACCTGCTGCTTTCCAGCAAACCATATGAACTGTACCACAAACTATACAGAGCAGTACAAAAAGAGACACTGTTGTTCAATGGCCAACCTCTTTTCAGTTTAAAATAAATTTTGTAATGAGAAAAATGAATAGCATTTTCTAAACATGAAAACATCCCCAATTTCTTGGCAGTCCACATACCTCTTAATATGAAAAACTCAATACAACACCCACTAGTAGGGCCCTATTTAAGGGTGTATTCACACCAGGAATGTCTGCTAGTTCACTTGCTTTGGTCCAGACCAAATACTGTTAATTGATTTTTTGTTTTTGTTTGGTGTGGTTCGCTTTCACACTGCCCTTTTTGCAAGTGAACCAAAATTTGTAAACAAAACCACACGTGTGCTAAGGTCATCCATTCATTGGACCGAAATTCTCAAGCAGGGAAAAGCAGGAAAAGCAAAATCAGGCTAATCATGGAGATCTTTCGTAGTGCAATTTTTATTCTTTTACTGACTTGGTGTTATAAGCAACTAACGCATTATGAAGACACTTATGAGCGTCATATGACACAATGTCATACGATGTTGTAATTAGGAGTTTGCGAAGACGAAGATGTGCTGAAAGACGGTTCTGGCGGAGAGAGCATGCTCTTAACTGATAAAGTTCAAACATTATTAAAAACAAGTGAACAATCAGTAATAAAATAAAAAACAAATACACAAATTACAAGCAGAGATGAATACTAAATAACAAAGTAACAAAGTCTGTGTCCGAGCGCTGTCTGAAACGCACCCCTCTCTCTCTCTCTCTCTCTCTCTCTCTCTCTCTCAGCAGTTGTGTGCGATTTTCGGGACCTCTTCAGCTGGGTCTCAGTACGGTTGTTTGGTCCGCACCTGAGTGAGATTGCTGTATTCACACCTGCCCAAAAGATCCGCACCAAAGGGGGAAACAAACTTGAGTTCGATTCAGTCGAACCAAACAAGACAGGTGTAAATACACCCATGATCTAAGCGCATGGTCTAAGCGCTAGGGCAGAAGTGCACTTAGGACGTTCGGATGTTTTGCTGTTTGCTGTTTTGCATTGCAATTTAATGACGGGAAAAATGGTCGGCGTGCCCAGCGCATGATCTAAAAGGGTTGTCCCTATTCTCTTAATGAGTAATGGGTGTGTTTTGGGTGTAAAATGCAATAAACCAATCAGAGTCTCATCTCCCATTCCCTTTAAATGCCAGTTGCACTCGCCCATGGCGGATTCGCTATTTATATGACGGAATTTGCAAATGGAAAGACTTAACGTCTCTCCAGAGCGCTAACGGATCTGCTTGTGCGCGAGGTTAAAGGAACACGCCGACTTTTTGGGACTTTAGCTTATTCACCGCATCCCCCAGAGTTAGATAAGTCCATACATACCCTTCTCATCTCCATGCGAGCTGTATCTCTGTCTGACGCACACACCGCTAGCCTAGTTTAGCACAAATACAGGAGGTAAACGGCTCCATCTAGCATTCTGCTCCCAATAAGTGACAAAATAATGCCAACATTTTCCTATTTACATGTTGTGATTTGTATAGTCACAGCGTGTACAAATAACAAGGTCACATGAGACACAGCCATCTTCTAACCGTAACATGTAAATAGGAAAATGTTGACGTTATTTTGTCACTTATTGGGAGCAGTATGCTAGCTGGAGCCGTTTACCTCCAGTCTTTGTGCTAAGCTAGGCTAGCGGTGGGTGTGTCAGACAGAGTTACGGCTCGCATGGAGATGAGAAGGGTATGTATGGACTTATCTAACTCTTGGGGATACGGTGAATAATCTAAAGTCTCAAAAAGTCAGCGTGTCCCTTAAAGCGTGCAAGCATACCATATACGGGACAAGCCGGATTCCACCATATATTTATGTGCACAATAATAATCTTTTACATTGTAATCCTTTTATTTTTAATATTTGGCATGTTTGTGTACTGCTGCGCGTCCCTGTGTGTGTAATAAGCAGAGTGTACGTGCGTTGTGCACCTGCCTATAGTACTGCCTGCTCATAGTACTAATTTTATTTTTTATTTTTTAAATACTGCTATTTTGAGGCAACTGAAATAGACTGCGCCATTGACCAACAAAAACCTGGTCTAAAGTCAATGGCGCAGTCTATTTCAGTTGCCTCAAAATAGCAACGCATCAACAATGCACCTGAACACACCTCGTTTTCAGACCAGCACACACAAATTCATTTGCTATTTAAACAACGTGGCGCAGGACATGAAAATGATTCCTGTTCCGGGCTGAAACTAGCAAAAAACACTTGCGTCGCGCTGGGTATGTGGACCCATAATCTCAATAAAATCAAACATGACATGCATTGTGTTTACATTCCTTTATTTTTTGTTAATTACTTCATTAAGTACATTAATACTCTACCATGCAAAGGTTTGGTGTCAGTGCGATTTAAACCATTTACGGTTTACAATTTTGTTCCTACTCTGAATCCTGAAAAAGTATTATGTTTTCCACGAAATAAATATTAAGCAGCATAACTATTTTTAACATTGAAAACAAGAAGAAATGTTCTTGAGCAGCAAATCAGCATATTAGGATGATTTCTGAAGGATCATGTAAAAATATATTACTATATTTATATTACCTTTTAAGAGTTTAAAAAAAAACACATTCAAAAAACTTGCCGCCCCAAACCTTGATTGATACAGTATATGACGTGCTAGGTAAAAACAAATGGAAAAATAAATTAAAGATCTTAAAAGAGTACATGTGATAATGGGTTATTCCTGCAGCCATGAAATACCGCTGTGTTAATCATGTTACAATGAGTGTTACATGTGACAGCATGAGAGGTTCAGGATCTTTACTTTGTGCAAGTTCCCAGTAAACACCGCTTCAACAGTCTCTTCAGTATGCAGGTGTGTTTAATAATCAAACAAAAAGGTTTACAACTTAAATCTCTTCAGCTCAAAAAAAACCTTATCTTCTTTGTTTCACAGAGGTACATGTCCTTTCCCCAGCCACACACACACTATTAGAGCCTGCTGCCAGTCTTATTAGCTGCAGCTGCTCTCCGGCAGCCTGGGTTTTGTAGTCCTTAAAAGGCGGCCATCTTGCTCCAGCCATCTGAGGGCAATGTATATCTGCCCCCTAGAACACGCCCTCTCCTGATGTCACACATGTTATATATTGCACAGAATAACATTGAACTATTTCATAATTTTTGTGTAAATAGCTATTATTAAATCAATAAAGACAAGAGTCATTTAAGTCACTGTTAGTGATTAGAGCTCTCTTAGGTAAACCCTGCTCAGTTCATCCAAATTCTCTATACTAATGCTAATACATAGTAAACAAATTGATTTTTAGCATTAATGATAACAAAAAATGCTGACTATGATGCAGGTCATAACTTCGCAAATTTCTCTATCCCATGTTTTTATATTAATAGCAAATCTAAAAGTTAAACCTACTAAAAGATTGTTCACCAAAGAATGAAAACTCTGTCATCATTTACTCACTCTAATGTCATTTCAAACCTGTATGACATTCTTTCTTCTTCAGAACACAAAAGAAGATATTTTATATTATGTGCTTTCGATCCATACAATGCAAATCAATTGTAAATAAAACTGTTTGCTTACCAACATTCTTCAAAAATATATTATTTTATGTTCCACAGAAGGAAGTCAGATGGGTTTGCAAAAACATGAGGGTGAGCAAATGATGTCTTATTCTTTTAACTATTGAAATGGTACATCAGGTGGTTTTGATTTCACATTTCGGAAAAGATTTGCTCAATTTCTTTGAGTATTTTAAACATTTTAAGGTTCACTGTGAAACTGTTACTCTGGTAAACTGGATTAAAGAACAATGAGCTCACACCTACAATTTTTATAGTAAGGGAAAATAAAAGTAAAAACACAGATTTCAGAAACAACAACAAAACCTAAACTAAAGAAGCTTCAGTCAAATTTGGCTTAGACTAAGCAGGTAACATTAACCCACTACTTTTGTCCATACTCCACTTTGGCTCCAAGCTCTTTTGTGGCAAAAGAGATTAAAGTAGTAAGCACTCGCATCTGCAGAGAGGAATTACCCATTACTAGAAAAATGAGTTGAGCCAGGTCAACCCAATGCAGATTGCCCAGTACTGCCATGACGTCAGAGTACAGTTTCTTCTTTTGTTGAGGAGGCATCTCTATTATGATCTTATGAAGAGGCTGGAATTTGTCATTAGTCATCCACCATCCCATAGCACCTCCCAGAGCACCACCTACATAAGACAATAGAAGATCAAATTTTAAGTTGGTCTCACTAAATGGTCTAAACGTTTACTGTATTTTTTTTTGTTTTGCAATTCAACTTTTTCTACATGCTTTAATCAAACTTCATTAATTTTCCAAATAGGCCTACATTGTGTTTAGATATTATTACAAAAAGATCAACATTTTAGTTATTTTAGTATCATTGATTAATAATTTGAATTAGTTTTGAATAATTGTTACTTTTTTTATATTATAAATGTTATAAACTAGAAATTATAAATTTATATTATAAACTATTATAAAATAGTTCCGGAATTCCATTCCTTGATTCTGATTGGTTAAGCCACGTTGTAAAAAAAACAAAAAACAAATTGAGCAATGTTGTAAATTACTGTTCAAACATAAATTACAAATGTGCATTGAGGAAATATTAAAATAAATATCTTATGGACTAATCGTTTTATAAAAGCAATAAGCACAGAACAGCTAAGGGTGTTATTTATTGTTTTATTTTAGTAGCCTACGTGAAGTTAAACTATAGCCTAAATAAAAATGATTGTATGAAAAATTAAAACATTGCAGCAAGTAGCTGAAGTAAAATACGTTTAGGTTTTGTTTATATTTTATTTTGTTTTAGTTGGCACCAGATAACCATAGACAGTTGTTAGATATTATACACCACCGTCCTTGTGGTTAAGAACTGCAGTAAGTCAAAGTTTGTGGATGACAAGAAATCAAACACACAAGCCAATACATACCAATAAATATACCGGGTGGCCCTCCGAGTAGCCCCCCTAAAAACGCCCCTCCGCCCGCGGTAGCAGCTCCTTTGGCTGAGTTCTGCACTGCTGCTTTAATCTGCCTGCTATCTGACATTTTACAGCAGAGCCCCATTACATCGTCTATTTGACGCTGCATTGTGTTGTGTTCAAAATCACTGCCTGGGGAGGAGAAAATGTAATCAAAGAGCAGTCTATTCTCAAATGTAAGTTTAACACTGCGGAGATTGTATACAATGTTTGATTAGGCTACATTTGATAATATAGTATGCCTAAACGGTTTCTATCAAACAAATAGACCGTAGCCTAACTGCAACTGTCGTGATTTAAACAAAAAGTAAAGAATGTTAAAGCTAAACAAGTTACATAAAATGGCCTACATCTGCTTTTGACAATATTTAACACTATAGGCACGTTTTGTAAACTACATTACAGCTTTCATAAAACTTTTGGTATTACCTCCGTTTCTTCTGTTGACGTTACTTTAAGATTGAAAAAGTGAAAGTGACATCACTTCCGCTCTTTGCTCAGCTGCTATTTCTTTATACTTTTAATTTGATATCGAACGGAGCATCACCTCAACATACAATTGTCGAAACAACCAGCAATAGGCCCCAATAGGTCCACCTGTTGGACATAGTAGAAATTACAGCGAACAAAAGGCGTGTGTGTGTGTGTGTGTGTGTGTGTGTGTGTGTGTGTGTGTGTGTGTGTGTGTGCGTGTGTGTGTGTGTGTGTGTAGTCTTCATGTTTTTCTATCCCAGTGGGGAGTGGGGGCTTAAACCTGAATGCACACTGACTCATGGACTCGTGTCACTGCGTGGGGACCTAAATTGAGGTCCCCATGGGTACAAAAGCTTATAAATCATACAGCACAAATTTTTCTTTACTTTTCTTTTTTTTACATGTAAAAAATGCAGAAAGTTTTGTGTGATGGGTAGGTTTAGGGGTCAGGTTAGTGTAAGGGGATAGAAAACAGTTTGAGTATAAAAACCCTATGAAGAGTCCCCACAAAGAAACCGAACCAGACTGTCTGTGTGTGTGTGTGTGTATGTGTGTATGTGTGTGTGTGTGTGTGTGTTTTCATAGAGGTTTAGTCAGCCATTGAAAGACATCTATCCATCCATCAATCCATCCATTCCCCAAACCGCTTGGTCACAGGTAAAGACATTTAGCATTTATATAAAAAAATGACAGATTGACCAAATGTTAGACTTCATCTAAAAAATAAATAAATAAACGAAAAATAACAGACTTTGTTTTCGTTTAGAATTATTTTTGCCCAAGATTATTTTAGATATTGTGGCACTTTGGCTGGTGATTCTATGTTGTTTTGTAGGCATTTTAACAAATAGTTAGGGACATCCACCTATTACAAATATCAGTCTAAGAGATACTGATTTTGAATACATTGGTTTTCCATGGTTATAGCCTATATTACGAAAGTGAAGGTGACATTTGAAGGCCAAGTATGGTACCCCATACTTGGAATTTGTCCTCTGCATTTAATCCAAGTTAGTGAATACACACACCCAGAGAGCGTTGGGCAGCCCAGGATCAATTGGGGGTTAGGTGCCTTGCTCAAGGGCACCTCAGTCATTCCCTGCCCATACTGAGATTCAAACCCTCAACCTTCGAGTTACCAGTCTGACTCTGGATGAGCCAAAAGAAACAAATATCAGTTTTTTTTTATTTTGATGGAATATTTTGCATCTGTCTGGCTTGGGATAAAAAAATACTCGCATTTACACAATCGACATTGTGTATTTCATGCATGTATGTCCATTCAGCAGTGACACCTAAATTACACATTTTGCATTGTGACAATAAATGATCTACATGGTCATGTGTGTATTTACATGATTGTGTATTATTACATGTTTTAGATGCCCATTTCAGATTTGTCAAAAATGTAAACTGTCTGACCTAGGCCTATTGCAAGTTCTACTTTGCCACATCCTTATATAGGCCTAGTGTTTCATCCTTTCCTTGCACGTTGTAACAAATCCTTTCCTCTCTGGTCAAAATGCAGAAGGCCTAAAATTGTACTTATATATATATATATATATATATATATATATATATATATATATATATATATATATATATATATATATATATATATTATATTATATATTATATATATATATATATATATATATATATATATATATATATATATATATATTATAATATTATATTATATATTATATATATATATATATAATTTTTGGGGAGTTTTTTTGTTATTTTATTTATTTTTATTTTTTCTTTACGTGTTACTGTCCTTTTCTCGAGGCAAAGTATTTTTTGATTAAATGCAATACATTTGAATATGTATTCTCTCGTTATTTCATCTGACTCCATAAATGAAAAGGTTTTAATGATATCTGTGCATCATTAAATGTGAGCAAATGTTTGACTATTCTTTTTAACTCTTTAATGAAAATAATGTCAAAGTCAGTTAGAATAATCAAATGTAACAATTTATTATGTCAGGTAAATGTATCATGCCAATTTCATAATCAATTCAAAGATAATCGATACAAAACATCAAATGCTCTGGAATAAAGAGAAGAGATGCAACCCAAGGAGAGAGACCATTTGTCTAGAGAGACCACATTCCTTTGTGTGTCAGTTATCCCTAAACTCTTAAAAACCGTATTACCTTTTGTTTTACTTATTTGGAAATGAGAAATTTGTACCAGTCGCAATGAGACATTTTAAATGATACCAAACATGAAAAATACTCTGTGATAATCATTCACATTAAACCATACATTTTCTTGGGTGAATTCAGGTGATCTGAGCATGAGAGAGGAGGGGGTGAGGGAAGAGGGCATGAAATGTAGATTAGGATGACTCGGAGCTGAGACTTTCGTCTCGATAGAGCACGAGGGCTAGTTCAAATGTTAATTTCCAGAGAGGTCCTTTGTCCTCTCAGGGTCTGGTCGCTCTTCAAACAGACTGTCCGGCATTTTGTAATTTCTCAATTCTTACAATTGTAAATGTGTTCAAAACAACTTCATATCTGTGAGCAGTCTGCACTGTGACTGATTGATTTATATTTGAAAAAACTGAAGAAAAAAACATTGCCCCCATTATATGTTCATTTTAATGGGAATTCCTAGGTGTGTGTGTGTGTGTGTGTGTCATGCCTTCATTTGTGTATGTGTTTATTCTGGATTGTGCCAGATTCTTTATATTTCTTTTGACAAAAAAACAAAAAAAAAAAAAACAGTCCACACATTCCATTAATTCTAATGGAGGTCAAATTGACCCACGAAGGAAAGATAAATAATTGCTCTTTTTTATTATTATTTAAACCACGCAAACTCCTTGAATCCAGTAAATGTTCTGTGTGTATTCCAAGTTCAATTGTAACAAAGCTCCTAAGGTCTTGACCACTCCCATGAACACTCAATGTTTAAATACAAAATATATATATATAATAATTTTTGGTCAAAATGACCTGAGGGAAGGCTGAGGGTTAAAATTTGACATGTGACATTCACCCTCAGTGTTCAATCTTCATACGTCACATCAGCTTTGAGCTGGGTTTTAGTGTAATTGAGTATAGCAGCCAGGACCTGCTCATGTAGAGCGGTATTCCCATTAACTAGAGCTATTAACTGAGGGAGGTCAGTCCATTTCAGTGTACCCATTACTGACATGATATCAGAGTACAGTTTCTCCTGCTGTGTAGGAGCCAACTCCATGATGATCTCAGGAAGTGGCTTGAACTGGCCACTGGTCATCCATCCTCCCAGCGCACCTCCCAAAGCAGCACCTGTAAGCAATATACATAAATAAAACCAATCTATAGCACCATCTTGTGGTTAATAAGTGAACTAGACGACGTTTGAGGATAGCAAGAAATCACGGATAGACATTACCAACAGCTATTCCAACTGGACCTCCGATCAGACCTCCTACAAAAGCACCTCCACCAGCAACTGCGGCTCCTTTCGCTGAGCTCTTAAATGCTGCTTTTATCTTCTTATTTGCGGAGATTTCACAGCAGAGTTTCATAATATCATCTTTTCGATTTGCCATTTTGAAGTGCTGAAAATATCAATAAACAACGATGCACACATGTATAAAGGAAGAGGAAAAATTGCAAACGACACACAAACTTATTTAATCATTTCCGCTATTTTTGAGGCCTCGCTACTTTTCATGTTTGAGAAAATAGGATCGACGCACTGCAATTTAAAAAAAGTCTCTGCTCTCTAGCTACTTTATAAACTAGGACTACATATATGAATTTACTCAAACGAGGCTTTGCAGTTCTTACCTTAGTGTCTTTCTTTCAACTCGAGCAGGTTTTAATGGTAAAGTTACTTTCGGTATCACATTCATGAATGCCTATTTAAATGCACTTCCGCGCTCTGCTCAGCTTATAAGCCTATACCTATTGTCTCTGCGCTTTACATTCGACTGTGGTTGACTAGTCAGATGGACACACTTAAAATAGGCTACGTGTCACATACGGTAATCTATTTAATTGATTTCAGGTCGTTGTAGTACAAAAATAAATTAATTATTAAATAAATAGCCTAATAAATGTTAACATTCTGTAAAATTGTGACACCCAAGAAGTAGAAACATTGCAGGAAAGATAAGTAGGCTGACACTAAGTTAAAAGTAAAAGTAAAAATGTTTGCATTCGTCAAGCTGAGTCATTCAAACCTTGGCTGATGCATGTGGATAATTATATTTTACATTTTCAGCCAAGGTTTGAATAGCAGTCAGAAGTTTGGAAACATTACTATTTTTAATTTTGAAAGCAGTCTCTTATATGCTCATGAAGCCTGCATTTATTTGATCAAAATACAGAAAAATAATAGTAATATTGTGAAATATTAAAATAATGGCTTTCTATTTTAATTTGCTTACAATATAATTTATGATGCAAAGCTGAATTTTTATTACTCCAGTCTTCAGTGTCACATGATCCTTCAGAAATCATTATAATATACTGATTCACTATCAATGTTGCAAACAGTTGTGCTGCTTAATATTTGTATTATTTTTATAACATTTTAATTTTATATGGCATTTATTTTTTGGCAAAAAAAAAAACAAAAAACAGCATCTATTTAAAATATGAATCTTTTGTAACAATATACACTAGGCTACCGTTCAAAAGTTTGGGGTCAGTACTGCCGCACTAAGGCAAAAGGTCGTAACTTCAATTTTTGGCGAAAATGAGTTATTGTAATTTTTAGGACAATAAACATAAGTTTTATCATGTAGACAAACATCAAGTTTCAATTCGATTGTTTTTTGGGTGGAATAAGATTATGTTTTTGCCGTAACTTCAAAAAGCCAAGGGGAAACTATGGTAGAAGCCCGTAACGTCAGTTACGGCTTTATGCCTGCGTTTCTCGCTGCTCCTGAACACTCGAATGAAGTTACGGGTGCGCTGCCGTGAAGTTACGGCACTCTGCCTTGTTCTAACCGACCATCAAAGTATTGCCGCGCTGGAGTTACGGGGTTATGATGTAGCAATTAAATCACCTCAGACACACACGTACATTTTTCACAGTGATTGCTTTTGTTAGGTTTGAAGAATGGCATACTCTCGGGGGAAAATGAATGGTGGAGATGGCTTTGAATCTTTAACATCCAATAATAGCTAGCGGTAGCCTTAAGCTAGCGATACTACTTCACAAACTAGACAAACACTTTTCGAGCCATAATCAACAATTTATCCAGTAACAAGCGCTGAATAGAGCAGGCTTGTATGATATCACAGCCCGTAATACAAAGCTACATGTACAACTGAAATAAAATATGCTTCATAGCTAGCTCTCGCCTGCCAATGACAGTCCACTGACTGAAAACTACGCGAGTTGGTTGGTTGGAGCCGCAACGACACACCCATTATACACCAGCAACAGGAATAATTTAGAGCCTACCTTTTGTTGAACCTTGGTTTAAATCCATGTCAAACAACCGACGAGAAGGCAAATCCATTACATCCACCACGAGTTTTTAAAACTTGCTACCGGCTTTAAAACTGAAGTGTGTGTGTGTGTGTGTGTGCGCGCGTGCGTGCGTGAGAAAGAGAGAGAGAGAGGCGCGGACGCTGTTCGACACACACACACACACACACACACACACACACACACACACACACACACACACACACACACACTTCAGTTTTAGAGTCAGTTTTTTTTTTAAAAAACTTTAAATGTTCCACATAGTGATGTTAATCAACTTTGTTTTATGAAATTCATGTTAATTAAAACCATTCATACTTTTCCAACTATTCTCACTACTTTAACTTCTTGTTGATACATGTAAAGCCATTTTTATCATAGTGAGTCCAATTTTAATATTGCTTACATTTTAAGCATAACATTGGCTATAAAATAGAAGTTAAGGTCTTTTGCCTTGGTATGACCGATTGTCATTTTGTGGGCAATGCTAAGGCAGAATACAGTAACTTCCGAAAAAGGGTCAAAGGTCAAATTTGAGTTCAACATTTTTTTGTAGATGGGTTAATAAAGGTATACACTACAACATGTGAAAATTACAATATTATACCTATAACTCAATTGCCAGGACATTAAGATAACTTTAAAGTCATTTTTCTCAGTTTCACACTCTGGTGAGTTAAGGTCTTTTGCCTTAGTAGGGCAGAGTAGTTCTTTCTTTTTTTGAAAGAAATTAATACTTTTATTCAGCAAGGATCTGTTAAATTGATAAAAAGTGAGAGTAAAGATTTATATTGTTAGAAAATATTTCTACTTTGATTTATTATACTATTATTCTGTTCTTTTTATCTTTTTATTCATCAAGTGAATCCAGCATTGCATCAAAGAAATACATTACATTTTAAAGTATATTAAAATAGAAAACCATTATTTTAAATTGTATTAAAATTTCACAATATTACTGTTTTTTTTTTTTTCAGAATATTTTTTGATCAAATAAATGCTGGCTTGATGAGCATTAGATACTTCTTTCAAAAACATAAAAAATAGTTGTCAAACTATTATTACTATTAACTAATACGTTTCAAAATTTTGACCGGTACTGTATATATATGTTAGAAATAAAAGTTTATTGGTTTAAACTCCATATAATTTACTAATGATATAAAATATAATTAGTAAAACATAAAATGAATAAAATAAGAATCCATCCCAAAGATGAGATATATATTTATTAGAGAATATATTTAGCCACAGAAACGTTACATGCGCTTTATTA
This sequence comes from Squalius cephalus, assembly GCF_949319135.1. Lineage (NCBI taxonomy): Eukaryota > Metazoa > Chordata > Actinopteri > Cypriniformes > Leuciscidae > Squalius > Squalius cephalus. The sequence continues at coordinate 32,267,037 of NC_137124.1, forward strand.
GAGTAACCTGCATTATACAGAAATAGCTAATGGTTTAAATGGCACTGGTATAGAAAGAGAGAAGAAGAAGATTAAGAGGAGCCTGAACAGGAGTTGCAGAAAAACATGAACATGAGTACAAAAGCAACAGGATTATATCAAATACATAACCAAACATGACCAGGACTTGGAAACCCTGGCTGTTGACATTAACCCTTTAGTGGTAATTTTTCATACTGCACTTCGGCCTTGAGCTCTTTCGTGGCATAATAGAGTATAGCAGCAAACACTCGTTCTTGCAGAGTGGCACTGCCCATAACCACAGCAATGAGGCTAGTGACGTCTGTCCAGTCCAGTGTGCCCAGTGCAGCCATGACGTCAGAGTACAGTTTCTCCCTATATTTAGGAGGCAGCTCCATGATGATCTCAGGAAGAGGTTTGAACTGACCACTGGTCATCCAAGTTCCCATGAGACCTCCCAAAGTACCACCTAGAGTAATATATCAACAGATTCATACGCAGAATATAATATTAAAGCTCTACTTATAAAGCTTAATAATAGTGTTAAACTTAAAAAAAATTAGGGCTATCAATTAATCTTGTGTTTATAACATATGTCTATAACATAGGCCTATGTGTTTTTAACTATGTTTTGGAGTTGATGGTGTCGCCTGAAAGGGCAGCGAGAAAAAAAGATCAATTCAAGATATTATAACACCACCCTATGATGAAAGTAGATGAAAGTTCGTGGATTGCATGGGAAACAGAGGCATGATCCTACCAACAGCTATACCGGCCGGGCCTCCAACCATTCCCCCGACAAAAGCCCCTCCACCAGCCGCTGCAGCTCCCTTTCCAGAGCTCTTCACCGCTGCTTTCATCTCCCTGCTGGCCGAGACCTCACAGCAAAGCTGCATAACGTCATCCACTCGCCCGCTCATGCTGATGATGTCAACAGAAAAATAATAATTCCCCCTTAAATGAGAAGAGTTGAAACACATTTCAAATGATTTCATGATAGCAAATATTATTACAGACAGTACTACATATTTATATTTCACAATCTGCAATTGAATAATGGGAAAATAATAGATTACTCTTAGGACAATTGTGAGATATTTGACATTATGGATTACACAATATTATCTTTAAAATCTAAAATAATTATTAAAATGTCATTTTAAAACAAAACAAAGTCTATTTCATTGACTATATACTGTTATCATTTTGACACTTAGGATACGTAATGTGGATTAATATGATAACAAAAATTGAACTGCATTAATGCAACTCGATTTTAAAGAGCTTACCTTTAGTTCTTTAAAGAGGAGCTGTAGCAGACGCCTGTTACAGTCACTTTGGGTGAAATCAGAGTGGGATTGCTCAAGTTACTTGCACAATTCTGCAGTCTGCTCATCTGATGTGGAGCCGAGGCGACTGCCTTCCTCTCGCTTTAATTTGTGTTATCATTATCTCTATGACAATATCAATATGAAAACACGACACATGAGGCATCTCACACTAAGATTGCAACATCCTATAAATTAGTTTATGCATTTACTCTTCAAGATCCAGTCAGATTACTGCAGGCCTACACTCTAAAAACTAATTCAGAGGACCTTTAGTCATTACTTAAATATATATATTGTTGTGAAATAAAAAATCAAGTTCTGAGATACTGTTAGACTTTTTACTTGTAATTGTTATTTTATTGAGCTGGGATGACACACAAATTATGCCTATTGATTAAACATACTATCATGACTTGTCAGAGTTTAACATTTTCAGTTGATCAAAAATTAATTTAATTTTAAGTTCTGTTAATGTAAAAAACAATTTGATGACGTGTAAACGGTCCACAGTTTCCGTGCGCATGTTTAAGGCCAGACGAGTGTGGCCACAGCTGAAACTCGCTGAAGCGTAATGTGGTGAATGGTAAGTAATTTTATGCTTACACATATTCGCATTCGCTCAGGATTCTGTTGGTGATAGCCTACTGTAACCGAATACCGAAATCTGGAAGTCCTTACTCTGAAATTTGAGCAGTGTTGATAGTAGGCTATACGTTAGTCTGTGTGCCGAGGTAAAGTTGGCTAGTAGCTACGCTATTTGTTCAGATACTTTGCTCAAAACAAGTCGGAGTTATGTAGGGCCCTATGAATTCCGTTTTAGTTTTCCAAATTTCGTTTTTATTGTTTACAATTGTGACAGGCGCCCGCGCATTTTACTGAGAGAACGAGCAGAGAGAGAGAGAGAGAGACCCTCCTCCGGCCGCGCGCGCTCTCTCACAGTCTTCAAACTGTCTTGTTCTCCCTCCCTTCCTCGCGCATATTAACGTTAATCAAAACTGATATTACCATCAAAATCAACAGAGAATTGACACGATGGTAATAGGTCGGAAGACCGAAGTTTCACGTGAAGCATTCAGAGATGTTTTCCCCTTAGCTACCGCTGGGTGTTAATTGTACTAAAATAACGTTGCCTTATCTTCTCTGAAAAGCGTTCCGCACATTCAGCTGACATAAACCACACTTTAAATAAACGAACGAAACCTATCCAGTGATAGAATGTTTTCTGTGTTCCTGTCCAATGACAGTGTAGTGACCATACATTTCAATTGAATGTTTGATTTGAAGTGATAAGTCGGCTATAGGTTGATTTCTAAGAAAATGTATGCTTTACGTTGTATTAGAAAGGACATGGTAATACAGTTCATTTAAATCTTTTGAAAGGGAAATATATTAAAAGATGAATGTTACATGGATGTTTAAAAGAGTAATCAACTTCAAATAAAAACAAAAGGGCTCAACTTAACTCTTGCAGAGATCAACTTAATTATTAAGTTCATGTTACTTAGAAATGTGTTTTATTGTGGCCAAAAAAACTGCTTCACCTAACTTAAAACATTATGTTGGATCAACTTAATTACTTGCATTCATGTTGAAAATTATTAAGTTCGTGTTACTTAGAAATGCGTTTTATTGTGGCCAAAAAAAAGTAATTAACCATACTTAAAACATCGCTTTGAATTAATGTAATTCTGCCAGCAGTCTTAACATAAAAATTCTAGTGGAAAACGTTAACATATTTTTTTTTGTTGACCCAATGTTTTATTTTTTAGAGTGTATATAGCCTAAATCATTTGAAAATATAATGTTTATCATAAGGTGGGTCTTTTCTGACATTTTGAGATTACATAAATGAGTAAAATAAGGAACTAATTGGCTCAGGTTATTCAAAACTGTCCCATACTGTTTTAACCTCCCACATTAAAGGGACAGTTCACCCTAAAATTCTGTCATCATGATTTTCTCACCCTCAATTTGTTCCAAACATGTAATGAGTTCCTTTCTGTTAACACAGAAGATATTTTAAAGAGTGTTAGTAACCAGACAGTTGACGGCACCCACTGACTTCCAGTATATTTTTAGAAGTCAATGGGAGCTGTCAACTCTCTGGTTAACATTATTCTTCTAAATATAATCTTTTGTGTTCAACAGAACAAAGAAACTCATACAGATTTGGCACAACTTTTAGGTGAGCAAATGATGACAGAATTTTCAATTTTTGGTGAACTATCGCTTTAAGTCACACTATACCACCTTTCAAAGAGATTGTTAAAAACATAGTTTGTTTGAACAACTTCTGTCCCCTTGAAGGGGGGTATAGTGTGACTTAAAGCGATAGTTCACAAACAATAAAATAAATAACAGGAGCAAAAGGATGATGCAATAAAGTAAAACTAGTTAATCAAAAACATTCAAAATAAAATGGGAATTTTGAAATTAAATGGGGATTGGTGATGGGGATTGCATAATAATTTTGAACAAGCAAATTATCACAATAAATGAATGCACTAATCTCTGTGTTTTCAGTTAGTTGGTTAAAAAAACTGCTCTTAGGCTACTTGACACTAATTTACAGGAATATTAGATTAGTTGAGACAGCGCTAAAGAAAAAGAGTAACAGACTTGTGCATTTCACTTGTGTTTTATATGATCAGTCGATTTGACATGTGAGCAGTTAGGAGATAAAAATCTTCCAATCAGCGTCTGCGGCTTTGAATATATGCATGTTTTTCTATAGTATTGTATATGAAAGCCTATCTGTGTGAACACCTGTGAGACTTCCGATGTAAACAAGAACGAATGTCATGTAGCTTACGAATGCAGTTGACGCCCCGCCTCATGGGTGGAGCTTGTTGACGTCAGGTCGAGTACAGTCAATAACAAGGGGGAGGAGCCTCGGGCACATAAACAAGTCCACACTGTACACCGACGGCAGCGACAACAACACAATTTAGATCAAGCAGAGGCATTGAAGCTGCAAAAACGACTTTTCTGACAGCCAATAAGGTGGGCAAAACTAAACGTTGTTATTCAGTTTTACCGCATCTTTTTGAAATGTCAAATTTGTGAATGTGTTTTGTTTCTTCGTAGTCTATAGATAACTTAAGCTAATTGTTTTGTAGGCTGTTTAAACACTCAAATCTATTTAGACAGTTTATTAGTTTATCCCTTGAAAATGTCTGAAAGAGAATAGAATAACTTATATAACCTATACAAAAAAGCAGTTTGCATATTATTATTTTGTTGTTCCTTTATATCATTAGTTTCTTCGATAATCCGAAGAAACAATAATTGTTGTTATTATTGTTGTGTTTATGGTAGAGCTACTTCAGTTGCTTTAAAAAAATGTACAGTACATTCAGTGCTTGACTGTTAAGTCTAGATGCTTTACATGGTCAGGGCTACAGCTGATCACTCCTTCCTGTCCCACACTGACGTATATTAGGGATAATTTTAGTATATTCAAAAATAAACATAACAGTGTTGAAAGTAGGCTAGCTTTAACTGATATCAACTATCAATACACATAGTAAAGTCGTAAAAAATAAACATTATTACTAGCATAAATAAACCAGCTTCCTTTTCTTTGGAAAGAGTTAAAAATAATTTAATTGTTTAATTGTCAAACAAAAATAATCATCACTAATATTTCATATAACGTTTAACTGTGGCCTATTTAAAATGGAGCTACAAATAAATACAATTTTTGAAATGTTATGCTGTTGTGTACAAACAAGTTATTTTTGTAATGAGGATGCAATTCAAACCTGTAGAAAAAAATATCAGTTCTGCGTCTGTACAGTGGGCTCTCAGAATTCAGTTTGCAATTTATTTATTAATTTGCCTTTAGCAGAGTAGGCCGACATGCCTGGACATATCTGATCCTGTACAAGAATCTATTGATGATCTGAATCATATATGAATTTAGTAAAAAAATAAATAAATAAAGAAGCTAAATTTAGAAAATAATTCCAGACAGTGTTAAAAATAAGTGATCTGTGTAAAGGAACACCATGTCTCAGTTCAACCAGCTGGTACATATCAAGTACATCAGCTGCACCAGGCTAGCAGAACATGACCTTACATTTATTGTTACATAAGGCTGTCTAAATTGACACCTGAAACATTCTGCACGTTATTTTCCACCAACAGCTTATATAAACAGCAACAGCAGATATTTGCATGCTAAATATGCTCATTACTAAATCTTTTAGGATTGCAAAGGGAAAATATTGCAATGGAGGTCGATTCCTCTAGAGGGCAACATAACTCTTTATTGATTTTTTTTTAACAGGTAGCAGTCTGGCTAAGGCTAAGCCATAACAGAAAATGATCAGCAGAATCCTTGCACAGCTGGTGGGAAGAGAAGAGAAGGACTGTGATGTTGCAGAGGAAACTGATAACTGTGCAAACCTTCTTGAGTTTGATGATGGAGAATGGGTTATCATAAAGATACATGGTAACCAATTATTGATAAAAGTGAACTTTTGTCAGTTCAGTAGCCTAACCCTTCTATTGATGTTTATAGTAATCACATCTTATAATGCTTAAAGTGTGAGAGTCATTACTTATATTTCTAGTTATACCAGTGGTTCTCAACCATGGGGCCGGGGCCCATAGCAAGCCTCAACAAACTTCCAAGGGGGCCTTAAGATGACTTTATAATTTAAAATAAGACAAAACGAGCATTAAAATAAGCTAAAGCAATTAAAAAACTAAATATTTCTTAGTAGTTTGTTTATTTTTATGTGGATGGGGGACCTTGAAGTCAAAAAGGTTGAGATCCACTGTAATAAACGATAGAGACTGGGGCAGTTCACTGAACACACATTGACCTTTTGTAACATTTTAAAAGCATGTCATGTTGTCGCAGTGTATGGGGTAAACTGTCAAAGAAGCAATTGGCCATTATACAGCCTATTTGAAATATTCAGCATAATTAAAACAGTAAAACAATTATGAAACAAAACAATTCATGAAAAATGCAAACGTTAACATTAGTCAAGATAAATTGTAATAAATAAATTATATAAATGTGTAATGTTTAAAAAACGTGACAAATAAATACCATTGTACAGAGCAGTTAGGGTCAGTTCAGTTTCAATTAAAATCAACCTTCATTATCTTGAATGCATGCTAGTGTGGTTGTATTGTGTTCAGTTCTTTATCCAACAGCTATAGCAAAAATGTATAGAAATGTTCATAATAAATTCCACTGACAGAGACTTATAGGCCTGGTTTCACAGACAGGGCTTAGATTAAACCAGGATTAGACCTTAGTAAAATTAGGACATTTAAGTAGCTTTTATTAAAGTGCCTTAGAAAAAAACATTACTGGTGTGCATCTCGAGACAAAACAATGGCACTGACACATTTTGAGACATGACCTCAGTTAAGACAGCTGAAACATGCATTTTAGTTTGAGACTAGGCTTAAGCCTTGTCCGTGAAACCGAAGGATAGTTACTGAGATATCATCTTTGTGGCAAACATCCCTGTGAGACAACTATAGCCTCAGTATCCCTTATTGTATAGGTTACTCATTGGGCCTGTGCAAGAAAAGAAAAGAAAAATTAGCCCCATGAATTTAGGTGCCGACAACTGCTTTGAATCATGCCTAATTGGATCATTAGTAATGTTGTTGACTTAAAGTAATTTATGCTTCCTGTGCAGAGAATCAGTCACTTGGCTCAGCTGACACAAACATTCTCGAGAACCTGTTAATCGAGCACCCCAGCATGTCCGTGTACCAGATGAGGCCCGATCAGGGAGACCTCGGTTCGGATGAAGAAACAGAGGATGTGGCTAGGTAAGTTTAAAGACAATTAGGCATTTTCAGCTAGAATCATTTATTCAGCTAGAATCGAGCTAATATTGATTATTTAAGCTACTCAACATGTTAGGTGTTTAATAGTCGATAAGATTTGTAATGCTGCACTTATTAGATCAAAAATACAGTTAAACAGTAATATAGTGCACTTTATTTTACAGTGCACACACTTTCAATGCACTTACAGTGTACTTACCCACAGTGTAAGGTAACACTTTAGGGGTTATAACCTTTACTACAGTAAGTACATAATATGTTGTGAAACAGAACTGTAAAATAAAGAGTTACCAATGTTGTGAAATATTAGTACAATTTAAAAGAATCGTTTTCTATTTTAATATATTTTAAAATGTAATTTATTCCTGTGATGAAGTTGAATTTTCAGCATCATCATTACTCCAGTCTTCAGCGTCACATGATCCTTCAGAAATCATTCTAATATGCTGATTTGCTGCTCAAAAACATTTATCATTATCAATGTTGAAAATGTTTGCTGCTTAATATTATAATATAAACCAAATTATTATTATTTTTTTATATATATATATATATATATATATATATATATATATATATATATAAAGAAACCACGTCCATTGATGTCACATGGACATGTAACCTATATTCTCAAGTTGTAACTGTGGTTATGTTGGCTTGTGATTTGTCAATCTACCCCTTTAGGCCAGTGCCAGTCAGCCGTCACGTTTCTTGGCGGTTAGCAGCATGGGGCAGCCCCTTACCCTGCAGCACCATTCTGCTCTCAGTGCAGCGTGCCAGAATCTATAATGAGCACAGGAAGCTGACCCGCGGCGCCCTCAACAGGCAAAACCTCGCAAGAACACGCTATTCACCTTCTGAGCGCCGTTATGGCTACTTCAAACAGCCCGCTCAGCGCCTGTACAACAACTGAGAAAGATCAATTGCATCTGAAACCACTGAACAGGATTTGATGAGTGAATAGTGGTTTAAGGGGGTATGTTTGCAAATGATGACATGAAACCATTCCCCTGTAAGACTAGGATGGATTAAGAAAAATGTTTTATTACATGCAGTGTGGTATTATTATCTTCAGGAAGAATTCTCACTGACAGTGTGACACTGAAATAACTCTGAAAAGCATAGGTTACAAAATTACAAGTAATCTGCATTATTAGTCCTTTAAAGTTTTTAAGCTATGTAATGATGTTTGAGTGCTTCTATTTTAGCTTTGCTGTGACTGGAGCATGTATATTAAAAGAAAGAAGAAAAAAAACATTGTTTGAAAACAATTCAGTGTTGAAGATTGTACTGTACAAGGCAATGCATTTTTTCATCAAGTATTAAAGTGAAATTGTATCTTAATGTTACTCACATGACAAAGCGATATGTTGTGATTTACTGTGATTATTTGACTTTGTATATTTAAATGCCGTTTTGGTGTTGTTTTTTTATCTTCATGAATATATATATATGATAAAACTTTTTAAAAAGTGAAAAATAAATACTGTATCTTCACAATTGCTCTTATTTTTTATTTTTTTTTGGTGCCATTTTAGTCACAACATTCACTCCCGAAGTGTGTGCATCTTCCCCATGAACCTTTTGATTCTCTCAGCATCCACACCATTTGCCCAGTGGCCTCCTTTCTTGAAATGGGAGCCGATGATCATGGCGCTTGCTTGAAGGTATTGCTCCACGTTATCATGTGTTACTCCAGAACCGATGAGAACAGGGATCCGTACAGACTGGGTAACCTCTGTTAAAACAAATAGGACTCAAAACATGAATGTGAGGACATCTTTCTGCTATATGCATGCATAAAAATACAAAAACATGTTGTTCCTTCATTGTAATGAGTATTTTGGCAGACTGTGCCTCATCCTCCATCTGACAGCTTCCCTAGTCCAATGGATCAGAACTAAGGAAGGCAATAGGCACAAGTCCAAAGTAGGCAGCAGGGCAGTAGCAGACTAGACTGGGCCTGGTTTTTCATGCCTATGTTTACAGCCTTCCATGATCACTAGCCATCTGGAAGTGGGATTTAAAATAGCTGGAAGTGCTGGTGTCTATGTTAGCCCATACAAGGCCATTGGTTTTGGGGCAGGGCAGGAAGCAGGCCATCTGCCCACACGGGGCAGTCGCCAGGGCCAGGAGACTGCGCAGCATCCTCTCTTTCCAAAGGACACCACTATCTTTAAGCACTTACACACATGGCTGCATGGGCTCCATTAGATATTAGAAGCAGATTTACCTTTGAATAGGACTGAACGCAGAGATTGTCACATAAGTGTACCGTTTTAACACTAATGATTTCTGGACTTTACACAAACATATAACCTTGGACAATTGGGGTCTGTAAGACTTTGTCCCTCAAGTCTCTTATGCTGACCAACAAGGCTACACAAAAATACAGTAAAACTGTGAAACTGAAATATTATTACAATTCAAAATATCTGTTTTCAGTTTTAATATATTTTTATTTATTCTTGTGATGGCAAAGCTGAATTTTCAGCACCATTACTCCAGTCTTCAGTGTCACATGATCCTTCAGAAATCATTCTAAAATGCAGATTTGCTGCTCAAGAAACATTTATTAGTATTATCAATGATAAAAAAAAAACAGTAGTGCTGCTTAATATTATTGTGAAAACCTTGATACTTTTTTTTTTCGGGATTCTTTTATGAATAGAAAGTTAAAAAACAACATTTATTTGAGATAGAAATTGTATAAATGTAAAAGTATTTACTGTCCTTTTGTGTAAAAGTGTGAATAAAAGTATTCATTTTCTTTAAAAGCATGTGTAGTAAAGGAAAACAAGAAAAACAAAAGGCTAAAGTTCTGTTAACTCAAACATCATGCTAGTTGCATATATCAAATTTTCATTCAAATAGTTTTCCTGTATGATAAACTAATCCCTAACAAATGATGTTTACATAAGGACATTTCTAGTTAGCAATGGCACTAGTTTGATTTTATTTTGTGAGATGTTAGGAACCTGCAGAATGTCAGTATGACTTATGAGATGGTTGGTTTATACTGAAGCAGATTAAAGTCGAGTTACTCAAACATGCATACATAGCATAATAAAAATTGATCACAGTATAGGCCTAATACTGTTCATCAAACACAAAAGGTACACTACCGTTCAAAATTGTGGGGTCAAGAATACGTTTATTCAGCAAAGACTAACCTGATCAAGACATTCAGAATGTTACAAAATAAATAATTCTATTTCAAATGAATGCTTTTCTTTCATCAAATAATCAAAAACAAAAAATGGATCACAGTTTCTACAAAATAATTAAGCAGCACAACTATTTTCAACATTGATAATAATAAGAAATGTTTCTTGAGCAGCAAATTAGCATATTAGAATGATTTCTGATGCTGAAAACTCAGCTTTGTCATCACAGGAATAAATTGCATTTAAAACATATTAAAATATTTTAGCTATAATATTTGAAATTGTAATAATATTTCACAATATTACGGTTTTACTGTACTAAGAGGACATATTGGATAGCATAATGTCTTAAAAATTGACTTAATGATACACTGCGGACTACGTATAGACATTAAAAAATACACACAGCACTTTTACACAGTCAGACTAAAGTATATTCTGACTCACCCCTCAGTTCCTCTGGATCAGCCTGTGCTCCAGTGGCAGTTCCTGTGACGATGACTCCATCAGAGAGGAAGAACTCTGCAGCTTGGGCTGTCTCGGCTATGCTCACATCTGAAGTCAGGGCATGAGCACTGTAACATTATCAAATATATCACACAATGAAGCAGAAACCACCACACTGTGTTGTGCCTCTGTTCGAGCTCTGCGGTCAGCCAGCACGTAATGCACTCTGACTCACATCACAGATACCTGTGCTTCTTCTTGATGTCTGTAAAGATCTGAACGTGCTCTGCTCCGATGTGTCTGCGGTAGCGCAGCAGCTCGCCAGCGCAAGCGTTTAACAGGCCTTCGTCTGCAACATGTGAGAACACAAACCCCTCTGCACGGATAAAATCCAGCCCTGTGGAGGGGCAGAGGTTAATATTCATCAAATGTCTTGTCAGAGAATACCTCGGTTTGAAATGGCATTCATGAGAGCTTGTACAGTCATGTGAACACCTGAGGCCAGGGCAACAGCCAGTGCTGATTGGTTTGCAGCTGAGAGAATCTGAACACCGAGCGGCCAAGATGGATACAGTCCTCTGACTGCTGCACACACAGCTGTCATTGATGCGCACACTTCTGGACCCACCTCAAGGGTGTATGGAATATCATGCATGTTTTCAATGATCAGCCCATCCTGTCATACAGAGAATGATCTGAAATGAGCATTCACACATTGAGCACACTGACCAGAAACATATCTGACAAAAGAGAAATCTAAAATCTGATAACATTTACCAAATAGACTGGTTTGATGATGTAATTTCGTTCAGTCAAAATATCTCCTATTGAATGCTGGTTATGACCCTTGCAGGCACCCGTACTGGAAAGAAGCTATTAGAAATCCGAAGACTGATCTGACTTGATTCCATGAATCGGTTTAGGAATCTGATTCAGGTCTTATTTTATGTCATTAAATAATGACGTGGTACTTGACTCTAAATGCAACATTCCAACAAAGCCATGTGTATTTTTCGACTACAATTTTTAAATATTTACTGTAATTAATTTCATGTTCATGTTAAGGGCGACGACAACTATACTGACGTTTACACCAACGGACAATTATCATTGTTTATTATAACTGCCCACTGCAGTCTGAGCTTTAAAGTCCCCATGGTATCAAAATGGAAGTTTTTTGGCTTTTAGTATGAATGCCTTACTGTCATCTATAAGCTAGTGTGCTCCAAAACAATGACACAATTTGCATTTAGAAGATATAAGCATTCAAAACTTACAGTCTCTCACTTCCGCCAATGGATCAGTGATTTTGATGACATCACTCTGCACTTCAGCTTCTCAACAGATTTTCTGTCCAATCAAATGCTAGAATCTAAAGCGTCCCGCCCCCTACATGATAGACACTGAAGCTGCGATTAAAATCGGTCACTTGTTCACACATTTACCATTTTCTACATGGTGAATGGCACATAGTGCACTATATAGGGGACAGGGAACGATTCAGACAGTGTGAATATGTTTTCCATTGGGGCGAATCAGTTTAGTGTTAGGCGAATAGGCGCAGAGCGCACACAGTCTGCTCACATATGCGCAAGTCGGCACATACCAGAAAACGTATCGGACCCATTTGAATTCTGCACAGAATACTATATTTAAAAGCGATAAGGAGATTACGAGGACAAAGCGGTTAGAGCAGGGATGGGCAACTTCAGTCCTGGAGGGCCAATGTCCTACAGAGTTTAGCTTCAACCCTAATCAAACACACCTGAACAAGCTAATCAAGGTCCTCAGGATTACTAGAAAATTACAGGCAGGTGATTTTTTCAGGGTTGGAGCTAAACTCTGTAGGACAGTGGCCCTCCAGGACCAAAGTTGCCCATCCCTGGGTTAGAGAACAGGAGAAAACTGCAGCTTTACCGAGCTCAACGGCCGAACTGTAATACAAACTAAACGCTATTGGTTATTTTAAAAAGGGGGAGGAGCTGATCAATGTATCACCCTGTCTTCCTGTTTCAGTGGAAATTACAATGATATTGTTCCCCTGTGTCGTTATCGTTATAGTGATTTCTCATAAACACGATTATTATAATTATGGTTAACATTATGCTAATACGCAATTAATCGGTTCTCTTCAAATGTTTTCGAGTCATTACGAATCAGACATGTCGGATACTACACTTTTAAAATTAATTGTCTTAAAAATGTCCTTAATAATCCCTCTTCACTTTGGAATATTATCCCTAATTATATTATCTCTAAAGTTGGTGGCCTGAATTTTCTCCTACTTTGTAACTATAATGTTACAAAGATCCCTGTCAAACTTTCACATTTTAATAAGCAGATGCTCTTGGCATGGTCCCTAATATACAAACATAACTTTTCTCAGCACAGATGTTACTTATTGAACAATAAGGGTATTCTCTACAAAAATAAATCACTTTTCTTTGACATCTGGTTCAAAAACGACCTTTTTACCTTTGGTTGGACAGCTTTTTAATTCACAGGGCATACTTTATAACTATTTAAAAAAGACTCCTATAACTGCTAATGAATATGCTATTGTTTTCAATGCAATTCCCTCTGGAGTGTCTTTTATGTTGCTAGGTTCTACATTTCCATGGCCATGTATTTACTCTTTGAACCTAATTGACACAATGATCGGAAATGTATGCTTTTCTGTAGAGCAACAACAAAAATGTTTTTTTTTTATAAAATTAGAGCTCTCTTCCAGAGAGAGATAACAACAATTCCTTATGTAATACCATACTGGAATAATAATATAATATAATATAATATAATATAATATAATATAATATAATATAATATAATATAATATAATATAATATAATATAATATAATTAGGGCTGTCAAACGATTAATCGCGATTAATCGCATCAAAAATCAAAGTTTGTTTTTACATAATATATGTGTGTGTATGGTGTATAATTATTTTCTATATATAAAAACACACACATGCATGTATATATTTAAGAAATATTTGCATGTATATACTGTGTATATATTTATATTATAAATAATTTATATTATATATAAATATGTTATATATAAATAACACATTTTTCTTAAATATATATGCATGTGTGTGTATTTATATATAGAAAATAATTATACTCCATACACACACATATATTATGTAAACACAAACTTTTATTTTGGATGCGATTAATCGCGATTAATCGTTTGACAGCCCTAAATATAATATAATATAATAAAAAAATATATAAAAATATCTTATTATTTCATCTTTCTGTTTTAAAGATGTTTTCTTTTGAGTTTTTTACTACTCAAAAGAGAAAACAGGACAATATTACATAATTCATTTGTGTTTACTATAGCTAAATTTCACATAGGCTACATAAAAAAGAACGTACTGGCTCTAAACCTCTCTTTTCTGGACTAGTACATGGAAACTATCCAAAGCTCTGGTAATCCCAAAGCAATGAACACTGTATCTCCATATTCATTCTTGTTGTCCTCTTTTTGTCCTTGGTATAAATTTATTGTAGTGTTCTTGTTTTGTGTTACCCTGGAAACTTATTTATGACTGTGTATATTTTTGTCTTCTTTGTTTTGTTGTTTCCATATTTATCTGTATTGGTTTAATGGTTTGTAATGTTTACAAATAAATAAATAAAAATCAGTAGGTCGGAGATGATTCTCGGTTCAATGATTCAGATGACTCGAGAACCGCTCGGACCGGTTCATGAATCGTTCAAACCGATGCCAGGCATAAAAGATTCGACACTAGTAATTCATTGAAAAGATCCGATTTAATAGAATGATTCGTTCGCGAATCAATTGCACCGCTAACAATATAAGGCGATTATTATATGTTAGAAAGAGCGAGATTATTAATTCTACACAAAGACATATGCTAATGATACCCTTAACTTTATTGAGCACATACAAGTCCTGCGTGGTGGTAAATTTCCGCCTCTCGACATGCCTCCTCTGTGATCTCTGAGAGAGTAGCGCGGTTCAAGGGGGTTCCTGTAAAATAAAATAAATTAAAAGTTCAGTCTTTCTTATGCTAAGTTTGTTCTCCCGTCAAATGCGTTACCTGGCAAGGCTCGGACGTGAATCATGCCAATGACATTTGATTTTAAGCGTCCGAAAAGATTTAAAAACTTCATTTCTTAAGCCAACAAAAAAACAGATTTGTGTACTTTTTGATGGTCATGTGACTGGTCAAAGGTTAACTGACAGAAGTGTGGATCTAACAACGTCCAAGCTACATATGAATCATCTGAACATGTAAAAGATACACCTCTGATAATATTTTAAAACGCTGCTGTTTACTGCAGTTTTGTGTATTTCTAATGGGGGCGCCAGTCAAATACACTGAAACTGATTTGCCTGCGTTAACCTAATAGCAGCAACTGTAACAAAATAATGCGTTATATCAGCTTGACAACACTTGAGATCTCAAACGGCCATCAGAGTACCACCAAAACATTCAAATTCATGTCTCGCTAACACTATAGCGCGACTACATCCATCTATTTAACATGATCACTGGGATTGTTTACTTCTCGAGCCTGCTAGCCATGTGCTCAACGCACTTCCGCTACCTCAATGCCGTGACGTCACCAAACACACGCCTCATTTTGCCGGCAAAATTTTCATGTTTCTAAACTTTGTTTTATTGAGCATTATACGTTTGAATAATAACGCCTGGATATCGCATGCTCGCTCCGTGTCGGTGTCAATCGCACCATACAGCGGTGTTGATCGCACTGCCTCGCGGTTGTTATAGCAGAGCGGGCATTTTAAATGACCCGCGTTGACGGCCCCTTTTAACGACTGCTGGCGGGTTATAAGACAAGGCGCAAAATTACTGGCGCCAGCTCAGAGCGAGCGGACTGCGGAACACATCACAGCTTAGCCATATGCTCCCTGCTTACAGACTCTTTGATCAGTTTTTCTAAATGATGCCTTGTGTCACACCATCCTAACTTTTGCTTTTGAGGATATCCGTGGAGAGAACGCATTTTCAGAGAGCATATTAAGGTAGGCTACATGCATTGCACGTTTTGGTTATTGTTAAAGATCGATAAACGTGACATCAGATAAGTAAGATGCATTACAAAGGGTTTGGGGAAGCAAACTTTTCAATGTTGGATTGCCGAGACTTTGGGTTCTGTTGCTAGAGCGGGTTCAATGAAATGAGAAATAATGATTGGCTCGGCCATTTTCTGACTCCCTTGGGTTGAGCAATGCAAACGTGTAGTTTTGTTAAAAAAATAATGGAAATATCGGCGTGCACTTGGTTTACTTTGAAAATATAGACTTTAAAGTGCACATACCTGTGGTTTTGAAGTGGTCGGTTGTGTTTTTCGTGTAGTTTTGACCTCTTGAACATTGTGCCCGGTTCTACTTCCCCGCGCCCAAAGCGCATTGTGAAGATTTACATGATGGGGGTTGGGATTAAAAGCCACAAATCGGACATTTTTGTAAAGTAACACTTATATCTTTTAGGCTCTCGACAATCAACAAGGTCACACGCGTGGATACCATGCCAAGCAAGAAAGTGTAAGTTTCTCTTTCGTGTCTTTTTATGGCAGTTTTGACCATCAGTGTGCATACATGGAAAAGTTGCAGCAGCGAGTTGGCCCAGTTAGTCACAGCGTTTCAGGCCAATGTGGAAATGTAAAAATATCATTTTTCGACGCAGGCTACGAACAGAGCAGATTCACACTACAGATGAAGATCCTAAAACCAATTCTGTGCGTCCCAGGAAGAGGAAAGCAGACGTGGCTATTGTAAGGAAGCTATTCAACGTTTTACAATGCGCCTATATTAAAAACATAATGAGTGATGAAGTCTCTGACAGTTTTGTTTTTGAATTCACAGCATTTACAAGATCTAGATGAGGAAATCACAGAGATGACCAGAAAGAAACCATGTGCATCCCAGGTATGGATGAATCCTGACTGTTGTGTGTATAATATCCATAGGCCTCACCAGGCATATATATTTCACTTTTATTTTAGTCTTTTCTGTGGATCGCAAAATGGTGTATGAGACTTATGGTCTAAAATGTGCTGAAATTATTCATATATACAGAGACATCGAATCTAATATTAAGGCCATAAATATGTCTTGATCACAAACTAGTTCCCAAAAAAATATTTATATTTTTTTAAAGATGCACACATTTACTCGTATTTGTATGCCTTATGTTGAAAGTGCATTTGTTAAGAATTACATGAATCGTGTAAATGATTCGCCCTACATTTTCGCTTCAGAGTGAAATTTGACAAAAGTTGAGAAGGTTATTACATTTGGTTGTTTAACATTTCTATCATAAAACAGTTGCCAAATATTGTTTAGCTACTTCTCTCACTCTTCCTCTGGTAAAAACTCTGGTTAATGCATGTTCAGTGTCTTTGAACCGCAATGGCTGCAGCCTTTGATGTAATTTTGACATTAGCAAGCACTGTTAGACCACTGAGGCAGACCAGCCTATAAATGTAATATTTAAAACTTTTGTAATCATATCAACAAACAGAGCAGCATCAAGAATGTTACATATTGGAGGAGTTTGTCCCTCTCAATGTCTACAGTGGTGGTTGCATAGTTATCATTGTTGTCTGTGCCACTTTAGTATTGTGAGTGAGTGGTTAGGGTAAATGTCATGGCTTGAATTTACACAGGAAGCTTTTTTGTGCCATTGAAGGTCCTTTTCAAAATGCCTTTTGAAGCCTGTCGTAGTTGCAGAGGGCGGGCTTTTGTATTTGTTTATATCCGTTAGAGTTTACCCTTTTTTCTTCTTCTTTTCTCATCTTGTCCTCTTGCTCAGGCCTGCTGGAATCCTGACACTGGTTACACAAGCCCATGCAGGCGGATCCCCACACCTGATGAAGTCGAGGAACCGGTTGCTGTTGGCAGCATGGGATTCACACAGTACACCTCCGAAAGCATTTTCATCACCCCCACGCGCTCTACCCCTCTGCCGGCCCTCTGGTGAGATTTATGACTTTCCAAACTGCAGATTGACATGTCATACAAGTTATTATATTGGCAAACATTAAGTCAAGAATATGGATGTACATGAAAAAGTTAACACTTTCCGCTGTAATTTCTCACAGCTGGGCAAGCAGAGATGATGTGTGGAACAACCTGCTTCGAAAAGACAAACTTTACTTGCGAGATACCCACGTTATGGAGAGACATCCAAATCTCCAACCCAAAATGAGAGCGATTCTGCTGGATTGGCTAATGGAGGTTTGTAATCATTGTTGAACCATTCACACGTCTTAATCTAATCTCATTAAGAGGGGTGGGGACACCGCAAGTTCCTTCATTCTTGTCTAAACCTCAAGTTGTTTACAAAGGCTGTTCCTCTAGTTCTCAGGTTTTCTTGTAATTAAAAGCTAACTGCAAGTAGAGCCCAAAGTACACTTGAATTTTCTATGTGACTGCTTCATCCGTTTGATAGCGTGTGTGAGCAGAGGCGATCGACAAATGCGCACTAGACTGTTTCATATTAGTAAAGTGTCTGCAGCATTTCTCTCCAGAAATTAAAACACAAAATATATTTTCTGTGTAAACTACAGTTTCCTGTATCTCTCACACAACTCGTCAATGTCGCCGTTTATTGTTGTTGCCGTTTCTAGAAGTTTGTTTTTCCATCTCATTCATTTATATTCAAGGCGTATGTGCGAGCTGAGTGTGCAGGGTACACGCGGTTAGAGAAATCTGGCTGTGTTCATACAGTACACGCGTGCTGTGCTGACGATGACATTTACCTTACACTGGCGGTGTAACTGTACTCATGGTCTGTCAGTTGGGCACGCATGTGTACCAAACAAATGAGTTTTAACCACTGCGTGTGCAAAAGATCTGCATGTGCGGAACTTAATTTGAAACTCCGATATTGGATAGGAAATTACCGTTAATATCAATATGTTGTGAACGCATCTGAAAACTTAATACTGGAGGGCCACTGTCCTGTAGAGTTTAGCTCCAACCCTGATACAACTCACCTGTATTTAGCCTTCTAGTAATCCGGAAGACATTGATTAGCTGGTTCAGGTGTGTTTGATTCGGGTTGGAGCTAAACTCTGCGGGACAGCGGTCCTCCTGGACCAAGTTTGCCCGTGACTGTCTAACGTTGGCCATTTGCTGAAATTGTTAGATTTCACTCGCCACTGACTGAGTTGTAGGCTATGAATAAGTTTAGCACAGAAATATTTGTTTTCACTTTCCTACATTTGAACACTGACTGAGCGCTTGAAAGTTTCACTCTTTGAATTTAAAGCGCACTATTCATATTCCTATCAATGGATGCGCAGCGTATTTGACGCACCGAAAACTGTAATGTGAAGGCGCCTGGCTCACTGTCTCTAGGCTGGGAGTGTTCTGCATTTCTTACACACGCAGAGAACAAAGAATTTGTCTTTTTTTCTTTCTTCATTTGGAATTATTTCAGATTTAAAGAACAAGTAGAAGCCACTGCCGGTTCCTTCGGTAGTGGGCAGGAATAATGCACAAGCGGCAATCTCATTGGCTAGCGCTCATCTATTACCGTCCGCATTTTGTTTTCAGTAAATCAGTCCGAGCAAACTCTCACAATGTTATAATTATTCAGGAGCCCAGCAGCTTTTTAGCAGTAGTAGTATTTTTGTATTTTATTATTTTACAGAAACACTGAAAAATCAATAATGTCAAGCTTTACCAACCCATGAGTTCTATCATAAAAAGTTAAAAAAGCTTGATTGACTGTTTTGTTAAACAGTGTAGTTGTTGTTCTTTTAAATTGGTGGGAAAAGTACACAATCCAATTAGTCCTAAACATGTTTACATAACAGAGGTGGGAGTGTGTGGGTTTTTTATTTATTTATTATTATTTTATTTTTTTTTAGACATGGCCTTACAGAAGGTTACATGCTGTGCTTGCATGAATCGTGTTAGATGTTTTTTTATTTTATTACTATATATATATATATATATATATATATATATATATATATATATATATATATATATATATATATATATATATATTAATATTAATATTACTTGTTGATATAGCTTTATTATTTGAAACCCTATTTAAATAAACTTAACACATGTTTTTAGAAGTAGCTGGTTATAATAAACCTCACATAAGTGAGCAGAGACATCAAGACAAGTCTCTTACCTGACGCTGATATTAATTCACATTTCTATGTATATTCCAAATAAATACATTTTTACCAAAAAAGGGCAGTCTTCACAGTTTCTGCGATTTGCCTCCATTTATAAAAAAATTTTGTCGGTTACCATCCATATTGAAATGACAGCATGCGAAAGAGTGGTGTGCAAACGGTAGCTTGGGTTGGTCAAACACATAAGGATAAGCATTCGTATAATACGATATCGGCATTCACATTGGGAGGGGATTCGATTTCTCAGAGGAATGCTGAGTTTACTGAAGAACTGTAGGTAATTTACCCTAGAATTTCCCCCTCCTGTACCGAAAAACAAACATACCGAACAGTTAATTCGAAATGGAGGTACTTACTGAGCTGTAATTGATGTACTGCTACACCTCTGTCACACACACTGACTGAACGTATACCCTAACATACAAATAAATATCACGGTGTTCTCCGGATTTCGAATTCAAAGTCTGTTTTTGTTAAATGGGTAACTAAAAATGAATTGTGTGATGTGATGGATATATATATGACTTGATGAAAAATATAAACTTTTTTTTTTTTTGCATAAGCACTGAAATGTGTAATGGTGATCTTTGACACTGACATCTACTGTCTTTTAGGTTTGTGAGGTGTACAAGTTACACAGAGAAACGTTTTACTTGGGTCAGGACTACTTCGATCGCTTCATGGCCACACAAGAGAATGTTCTTAAAACAACACTACAGCTTGTAGGCATCTCATGTCTCTTCATAGCTGCCAAAATGGAGGTAAGTTTTACTTTCAGTTGCCCTTGTACTTCAGCCTGAACTTTTGATAAGGACTGTAAAATCCTATCAGTGTAATTCCATGTTTTAAGAACATTTCAAAGTTAGGGTGCAGCACTTGAACTTGAAATGTGATTAGACATTATGTTCTTTTCAAAGGAAATTTACCCTCCTAAAGTGCATCAGTTTGCTTACGTCACTGATGGGGCCTGCTCCGAGGATGACATTCTTAGCATGGAAATTATCATCATGAAGGTAGATTATCATCTTCTAACCTCAGTACTGTGCCTAAACCTGGTGTGGTGGCCTACTGTACTCCATATTTGTTGTTGTTCTTCAGGAGTTGAATTGGAATTTGAGTCCTTTAACCCCAGTGGCTTGGCTCAACATCTACATGCAGATGGCCTATCTAAAGGAAACTGCTGAAGTTCTCATAGCCCAGTACCCACAGGCTACATTTGCGCAGATTGCAGAGGTAAGACTTCACAATTAATCGTGTTAAAATCACAATATGGTGTCTGACTATATTTACCGCAAAAAAGCTGTGATTCTGCACGTGTTGTGTCCTGCAGTGTGAAGGCCTGGCTCTCTTTTGTTTTCTACTACACATACCGCAGGTGTACATTGTGTTTCTGATTTTATCTTTCTCAAAGCTGCATTTTTTGGGGGGGCTTTTCTGTGAAAATATGCTTTAAAGGCATACTTGTCTAATCAAAAACTAAAAAATTGTTTACTTAAATTTTTTCGTTCTTCTGTGGAACACAAAATAATATATTTTGAAGTGTCTTTTTTTTTTTTTTTTTTTTAAACCTAAATCATACAGGTTTGGAATGACATGAATGTAAGTAATGACACGTTTTGGGTGAACTATCCCTTTAGGAACACTGCTTTCATATTCATTTGATTTCACTACAAGTTACTATATAAATGTAATGAAATAAAACTGAATAAGAGATTGTAGCCTATAAGAACATATTAAAAAGTACTGAGAACAACACATAAATTCCATGGTCTTTCTTTAGTTTTTCGTCAAAGGTGTTGAGAGTTGAATGTTAAGGATCGTTACAGCAAAACATATTATTTGTATGGTAATTCTAATTATTTAGTATGTAAACTGGCTAGAGACAAAAAGCGTCCCTAGTAATACTTCCTTGCTTAAAGGTTTTGCATACATGTTGAACCGAGCTGATGTTTCAGGCAGTTGTTTTTTTTTCTGAGCAGATGTCTCTGTGGATGTCTCTTTCTTTACTTAGGATTTAGTATCTTATTTTGTCTTTGTCTTTTTGTGTAGCTCTTGGATCTGTGTGTACTGGATGCAAGAAGTCTGGAGTTCTCTTACAGCCTCCTCGCAGCTTCTGCACTCTTCCACTTCTCTTCTCTAGAGCTAGTGATGAAAGTTTCAGGTATGATTTTTTTTTTATTTTTTTTTTTTTTTATTTCTTCTCAATAGCTTTATTAAATGGAGCATGTGTATTACAAAATGTAAATTACAAATATGTATATATTTTGTTCCAGGGCTGAAGTGGTGTGATTTGGAGGAGTGTGTGAGATGGATGGTCCCTTTCGCCATGTCTATTCGTGAAGCAGGCAGCTCAGCCCTCAAGACATTCAAAGGAATAGCAGCAGATGACATGCACAATATCCAGACCCATGTGGCTTACTTGGAATGGCTGGTAAGTTTTTACATTTGAAGCTAGGCCACAACTTAATTTTCTCAGGCCAGTTTTATATATGCACACTCGCGCGCGCACACACAATCAAAACTTGGGCTTTAACACTACTGTCTGACTAAAGAATTGTGCATGCATTTGCCCAACCACAACATTTGTTTCTTTCATTTCCTCTTGCCTAAAGTTTTCTCGTTTCTTTTCTTGTTCTTCAGGGGAAGGCGCACTCATATCAGCTAGTGGACATCGAGAGCATTCAGAGGTCTCCGATTCCCTCTGGAGTGCTCACACCTCCACACAGCAGCGAGAAGCCTGAGAACACAGTCTCCTGACTTCATGTATGGAATAGGACACATCACTGACCAATGATTTGAATTGAAAATCAACAAATGAATGGCATTACAGGACAAACCCAGCTATTAGTTCACATGCATTGGCATAAGACTCAAAAGACCAAAAATGTCTAATGCTTGTTTCTTTTTTTCTTACGAGACTTGAAAGACAGACTTTTTTTTTTTTTTTTTTTTTTTTTTTTAATGGTCCAAAGGGTCTGTTTTGTTTTTGTTTTTTTAAATTTTTTTTTTAGTTTACAAATGTAGACTACCTGCCAAAATCTCAGAGCTGTAACTGGCTCTGGTTGCTGCTAAAAGAGGGTAGGACTGGAGCAGATGGGAAGATGACCACAGAGATCCCCACACAAATATGGGCATGGGTTTCTGTTGCTCAGATTGCCATTTGGACCAGCAAAATCCTGACAGGTTGTCACGGGGACTCAAGTCTCCACTGCCATAAAGGACCAGAGAAATCACCAGCTTCAGAAGCTTGGACTCTGATTTTATATTTAAGATTTTTGCTTCCTGTGTGTTTGTAACCAAATTTGACCATTCACTTTTTATAGTATGTTTTTTAAATGAGATGCTGCTACATTTCTTTATATCATATGTCTAAATAAAGCCACTGTCTCAGACAGTTTTTATGATTACCATACTTATTTGTTATTTGATGT
Organism: Squalius cephalus; assembly: GCF_949319135.1. Classification (NCBI taxonomy): domain Eukaryota; kingdom Metazoa; phylum Chordata; class Actinopteri; order Cypriniformes; family Leuciscidae; genus Squalius; species Squalius cephalus. The sequence continues at coordinate 32,290,409 of NC_137124.1, forward strand.
TAATACTACTCAACATATATATATATATATATATATATATATATATATATATATATATATATATAATATATATATATATATATATATATATAGTTATATGTGGACCATATTTTATATTATATTCTAATTTACTTTTTATATTTTAAAATGAACCTTTTGTGAAAATCGTTTTTAACATTTCTATATGAGATGAATGAGCAACCAAAGAGTTGATGCATTACAAAAAAAAAAAGGAAGTGCTTTAGATGACAACCATTTAATTTACTAACAAGGCTACACCCTGTAGTGCAACGCATTTAACTTCATGGGGAAAAACTCCAGCGTGTGTAATTTGACATGCATGTACAGAGGCAGCTTAATTTTGATTTTAATGGAACTGGAATGGTTCTTATATTAAGTCGTCTAATTACCAAAAAGCAATCTATGCGGTTTGGAAAAAATATGTGCACTTGCTGGCTGTTTTACAGTAGAAGTCAAAAATAGCAGATGTACTGAAGTGTAACATCATGTATGAGATCTATGAAACAAAATGGTGAACAGGGCCTGTAATGGCTGTCTCACTCGTGCATCTACATACACAGTGCCCTCTGCTTGCAGTCTGAGAACGAGTGTTACGGAGAGACCAAGGACATGATCCACTAGATGTCAGTGTGATGCTTTGTCTGTCACGATCAGAAGGCTGGACTTGAGGTCTGTGAGCTCCTCAACAGCTGCTGCTGAGACAAGGGTAATTCATTACATTGCACACTGACAATCGCTCTGCTGCCTTGGTCTGGCAGAGTTTGGCTGCTGTGTTGGTGACTGGAATCTGCTTAAGGCAATTTTGGTTTGGGCTTTATTATTTCAGTTGTTAAAAATGGCAAACTGCTCAATGTGATTATTGAAACATTACACACGTACATTGTTATTCTACAACTGACTGTTATACAACATGCAATGCAGATTGGGGCAATTTAAAAACACATTTTGTGGCAGGTTAAGCAGTTAATAACAAAAGGGTTTGGAGATGAGGTAGATGAAAGCTTCTCAACATTAAAGGGATAGTTGACCTAAAAATGAAAAATGTGTCATTACTTATCCTCAAATTGGTCCAAACCTCTATGAGTTTCTTTCTTATTTAAGATATTTTGAAGAATATGGTTAACCAGACTATTGACTTGCATAGTAGAAAAAAAAAAAAAAAATACTATGGAAGTCAATGTGTGTTGTCGACTGTCTGTTTGCCAACATTCTTCAATATATCTTCTGTGTTCAACAGAAGAAAGAAACTCATACAGGTTTGGAACAACATGAGGGTGAGTAAATGATGACAGAATTTTTGGGTGAACTATCCCTTTAACGATCAATTAGTGCAGTTTGTGTCCCTCATGCTAAGATCCTAACCTTACTGAGGTTTACAGTGATTGGAGTCCAACGTGACTGTTCTGTATTTAACATTGTGGCAGCAGGATGGCTACCACGCAGTCTCTTAAAAGAGCTGTATGGAGGTCACCGTTGAAGAGGAGGAGGTGGCTTCCCCCAGCAGACAGACCCTGGGGGCCGGGGGGCCCTCAGGCAGGCAACAGCGCAACAGCTGTTATGTGCTCAATGGCCCCTTTTGTTCTCTCCGCACAGACGCTGGTGGCAGCAGCAGCAGGTGCCCATTGGATGATCTCCCAGCCATCACCGCCAAAAGTCACACCTAGTCGCAGCTCTGTGCCCCCTGTCTGCCATTAATATTCATAATGCCGTGGACTACTACGACACGATCCAATAAAAGAGTTCTCAACAAAGTTCTGGTTAAAATATGTGAGAGATGCTGATTATATTGTTTTACATTTTGATTTATTTAGGATTAAGAACGTTTTGAAGCATTTTAGTCCTCAGGAAGAAGCTAATATTTTTAATCTTGCATTTCAGAATATCTGGTATTGGTCTAATGTCTAAAATATCGGTGTTTAAGATCTAAGGCCCGGTTTCACAAACCTGGATTAGGCCTTAGTTTAAGTAGCTTTAAAAAACGTGCCTTAGAAAACATTACTAAAACATTACTGCTGTGCATCTTGAGCCAAAAAAAAAAAAAAAAAATGGCACTGACATAGTATGACATTTAAGATATGTCAGAGCAAGTTGCTTTCAGTTCAAACATGCATTTTATTCTGGGACATGTTAAACCAGGAGTAAAGTCTACGGTCTGTAAGCCACTCCATGCCATACTGTAGCAGACGCAAGAAGGGGTTTCTTTTCAGACAAACAAAGGGTAAGCTTTCCAGTCCTTGAGTGAATTGTGTGTTTGCAATTGTTAATTGAGTAGTTCAGGTGCTATCAGGGTTGAAATGCATAATCAGTTTAAATGCATTAATGAGTATGTGTTGTGTTGTTCTGTCTCCTGTACGACACGGGGTGGGGAGTAAATTGTTTTAGATAATTCATTTAGATGACTCAGTTTTAGGCAAAATAAGCAGGCTTTTCTCGGGTTGTTAGTGAGCCATCTTCATCAAAAGCCCCCTACGGTTCTAAGAGGTGGCGGGGGCTAAAAAGCTATATTCACACAACTTTTCTTCAGTTCAACTGAGAAAATTCAATCTTCACTGTCTCATTTTTCACCTAGAATAGTTCAGCTAATGAGGTGATTGTGTGTTTTTAATACAATATTGTTACAATAAAAAGAACAGGATTAAGTGATTTCTTTATATTATAAAACAGTCACAGAACAGTTAATAATAATCCTTAATATCATACAAAAATAGTAAGACTTTATTCAAATAATTTATCATTTATAAAATCAGGATTGTCTTGCTATATATATATATATATATATATATATATATATATATATATATATATATATATATATATATATATATATATCATATGTCAATGAAAATTACCTATTAATTGTCATTTAAGTGAAATTACTGAACTTAAATATACGAGCTTGATAAAAATGATCATTCTAGAAGAAAATTTCAGATGGCACTTAGAGGCTTTTGCATCTGAACTCTTCATATATAGGCCTATGTATATACTGTATTAAATAAAATAAATGTTTTTATTATTAGTATTTTTGAACATTAAATAAAACAAACATGCTTATTCAAAGGTAACAGCAGTGTAATCCCAATTGCCAACTGTTTAAAAAGAAATATTACAGAATAAAAAAACATATTTTATTGCCCCCGTATAGAAATTTGGTTCCGACCCCATACTGTTAACGACCCCAGATTAATGTTTTTATTAGACCATGAATAAATTGAAATACAATTTTTTTTTTAAATAACATGTTTATATATTAATAGTGTTACTATTGTATTTTTTGCGATTTATTGTTGTTGTTCCTCTTTAGAGCCAAAATCCCACGACCGTTTGCTGTGTAACACTCTAGTAAACACGGAACAGGCAGTGGCTAATGCTAGCTTATTTTCTAACCCTATTATTGATGTTCTTTGCTTTATTGGCTACAAAATAAGTTTCTCGTGACCTCATTCTCAGTACTATCTCACTTATTAAAAACCGCTATGTTGTTTAAAAAGAATGATATCAATTTAAGTTCCACCACTCTTGTAGAACTGTGTCTCTCATGAGCTGTCAAACTCAACTGTCACTGAAGCACTCCCGCCTGACCACGTGGCAGCAACTTTGTTTACACACGTGACTCGCTGAGTGGCGCCCACTTCGACGTCATCGACAAAAGTCGCGCTAGGGGCGTCGGTTTGTGCTCAAATAATCAGCGCGTGATGCGCAGAAACTCAAGTCACAGTTGGAAGAGATTTTAGCGGGTTATTTAAATACACCAGGTTAGTTTTTCCCCATCTATTGTCATCAAATGATATAGGCTACAGTGTTTTAATGCAGGGACACACACACACCCATGGGCCAGTGCGCTTAAAAAGTAGGCTGTTCAATATTTTTCGGGTTTTATGTAATTGTTAGGCTACCATAGACACATCTCAAACATTTTGGGAAACTTCAGAAGGAAAACTGCAATCCAGTAATTTAACTGCAGTGACATTCAATCATGCTTTTGATTCTAATCAGGATTAATCGCATTTTAACAACAGAATTTAACAACTGACTTCCAGTTGTTTTTGCCAGGCCTAACAGGAAGTTGGATTGAGATTTTGACTGGAATGATAGGAATAGGAATTTACTGCGTCAACAAAAGTAATGGCGTTCTGGCAAATTATATGTTCTTTCACTATGGTCTGTAAAATTTTATTTGATGTTAAACAATCAACGCTTAAAGTGCCATACAATATTGTCTATATGCATCCTAGAGATTTGGTTTGTTTAGTTTACGATAATGGGTAATATTTATATTTATTTTAACTTCATGTCATTTTTGATCTGACATTCCAAATCACGTGTGCCACCTCAATTCAAATGCAGCAACCCTCTGGTTTATGAGAAAAGGTCTGAATGTGTAATTTGTGAAATATTTTCTTGTACTGAAAGGATGCTTTTGCAGCAACCAGGCTTCAAAGTCTTGGCATATGCAAAGCTCTTGTACCGTTCAGACTATGTTTGACATTAGCATATACCTGAACCCTGTATAGATTCATAACTTATTAAACTGTGTTTCTGGTGGTGAAAGTCCTTCTGTCTTTATGCTCGTTTGATTTTTCCCGCCCCTCCCTCTAATACTCCCCCTCCCGTTCAGTGCAGAAAATACACCCACAGACTGCACTGGAAGTTGATGTATAGGGGTGTTTGGGATAAAATGGTAAAATGTAATCTGGAAATGATGTCTTGTAACTAAACTAGAACCCATTATGCGTTTTCAAACCGTGTTCTTTAGTCTGTCAAGATCAACTTTGTTTTAGATGCATTTCCACAAGAGTTGTCACATGTGTTCTCTATTTTTCCTCTAAACAATGGCACATTCTGTGAATCTTATGAGCCAGAGAACAACTGTTAAGCCTGTTTTTAAACATGTGTAGTCCTTCTGGATTGAATGCAGAAGAGGTTTATGTATGTGTTGTTGTCACATTTCTTCATTTGCATGTTATTTGCTCGTGAATGAATTGCATATGTCCGGGTGAGTTTGCGTTTGCCGCCCCCTTATGGTTAAATAGACAAACTGCTCCACTGATCCGGCATCAGCTGGGCTGAGCTTACCCCAGCTGTCTCTGGGCACTGCTCCCAGTCTATTTAAAACAAGAAGAGGAGGGAGAATATAATCAGGGCTCATCTTTGTTGTATATCAGATTAAGAGGAACCCTTCGTCTGTTCTATGGGGGTGGACAGTAATTTTGCTGTTTTGTTTGCTTGCAAGACAGCATGATATTTCAAAAGTATACAGACAATTGAAAATCTTTTTTTTTTTTTGCCGCAGAATGAACAATTTGCGGTTCTGTGTTCTGCATCCTTATGCTGATTTCTTTTAATGCTTAAGCATTTAGAGTAAAAAGATTTTGCGTGGTCTCTGGAAGTCTGAAAATAAATGATCTGATGTCTGAAGAACGGCAATTAAATTTCATAAGAACGCAAAGGCCTCCCACCCCAGATTACCTGATAATAGAGAACATCAGGAAAGATGTGTAATGTAATTATGTGTGTTTTACTGTAATTGTTGTGCTTGATAGCCTCAGAAAAGAAGCTGCGGGCTTTTCGTTTTATTTGTGTTTTGATCATCTGGGACCTCTGTTCCTTTTAGGTATTATTGTGTGTGTGTGTGTGTGTGTGTGTGTCAAGTATGAGGGCCGTTTCCTGTCGACTCTGCCGCGTGTATTCTCTGTTCATTGTAATGCCTTTAATTAAAGTGATTTTATTCACAGGCACACAGCTGGCATCGGCGACTTTCCATTAGGCATCTGAGTGGCCGCCTCGCTGGTGGGAGGACCCGCACTGGGGCCGCTTCCTGGGGAACACAATACTAGTTTCATCTCCCCTCTGAGTTTGTTGTGTGTTTTGAATTTATTAATCATTGATTTTAATGCGTGCCTCTTGACAGTGGCAGCTACCCATGCATTAATTAATTCCTGAGATCCTCTTTTACAAAATGGCATTTAGAAACAATGCAGGGTCGGCCAGGGTTGCCTCTGACCTATAAAGAGATGTGCTGAATGCGAAATGTCAAAATTTGCTTTTATTTGTTCGTCGTTGTGGCGCTTCTTCACAGGTTTTATTGGCTCTTTTTTATGTTGATGGCATGGTGATGTAAAGGCCTATTTTTGTAGCCAATGAAATACCAGTAAATAAAGTTCTTTATGATTGTGTTGCTCAGGCGTTTTGCTGAAAACGCTTCTTAAACTCACCTGCTTTGCATGTGCTGGCAAGCAGTCAATCTTGGAGCGAATTGTTGGTCTTAAGTTGGGAAGAAAGGTGCTTTGCCACTGACAATAGCTAGACTGTGTTTATCCGTTCAGGTCTTAAGGAAGTATGTTAAAAAATTGCCCTCAGTGAATTGTGTGGATTAAAAAGACAGATTAGATCTCAAAGGATGCATAAGGGAGCCGAATTTGAATTTGGAGCAGGATTTGAATGCATTCAAAGTCTCTTTTATTTTTTTATTTATCGAAGAAGGGGGGAAAACACTTATTCATCCATTTAAATGAGTAAATAGTCTGTGCGCTTGAAAAGATAAAAGCTATGCTCATAATCCGTATTGACACTCAGAGATGCGGAAAGGAAGATTCCTAAGACCCATCCGCACCCTGTCCCGCTGAAAGGGCCTGATCCTCATTCAGGTGGCAGACCTAATGCTAAAGATTTCCTGACAGATTTCTTTCACTGGATTGATCAGGACATGCTGCCAGTAAGCGAGCGCGCCCAGAGAGACGTTTAAGGGGGTGTTGGGTTAGCAGGTGCTTATCACATGTCTCAAGGAGCTTCTACCAGCCTCCGAGAGCCCGATTGTGTCTGACGTCGTTCGTCGTGCTTATGTGGCAGAACTGTTGGAGATCATGCTCAGTTGTCCTGATACGAAAGCCCTCTTCTTCATTCTGGAGAACTTAAAGGGACAGTTTGCCATAAAATTAAAATGTCATTTCATCTTTGTTGACTTCCTTCCTTCTGAGGAAAGGCTTCCTCTTTGTGTTCTCTCTTCCGATTTGTATTTCCACAGCATGAAGGCAAGATCTTACGGTTTTATGAATGAACCTCGCGTTTTCTTCCCCGTCTACTGACATTTGTTATGACATCCGCTTCAAACAAAAAAAACCCCCCAAAAATTACAATGCTCATAATAACGTTCATTAACTCTACAGTAAGTAAATCCTCTTCACCGGCTAATTACTGTTCGACAGCGATGCCATATTCAATTGAATATAGAAAATTGTTTTTTTGAGGATTTTGGACTATCGTCTCTATCGCGGTTATGCTCAAGTGACGTTGCTGTGGTATGCAGTTGAGTCACGGAAGCTTATCGTTTACATATGCTTTTAAGTATTGTGGTTTAAAAACAAGAGCAGTAGGCAGCGAAATACAACTCATTTCGCTATATGGGCGTGCTGTCAGAGAGATGCACACATGAAGCTGCTGATCATAAACCACTGCTCATAAAGCGCGTGAGAACTCAAATGAGTGCTTTTTGCTGACTAATTGGGCTTGATGGTTAAATGCACATACTTATGTGTCAAAGTGACCATGTCTTTGCAAGTAAACACAGTCATTTATGTCTTAACTTAAGTGAACGTTAACAGTTGAGAAAGAAAACGCACAAGTATATTGGATCCGTGCAGTCGGTCTTAAAGGGATAGTTCACTTTGAAATTACATTTTGGTAGGCCTATGTTTTAGCTTACCTCAAGGGCATCCAAGATGTAGGTGTCTTTTTTTCCGCAGTAGTTTCAATTTTGATATTTTTAGGTCAAACCGTTCTTTGGTGTCACTAGATACACTAGATGTCGCCTTGGCTATGGCATTTGTTCCAATGAACTGCCGTAGCCAAGGCGACATCTAGTGTATATATATCTATGCACCAGTCTGCGTACACGTCACACACTAGGAAGCGCCCGCGCCCTCAGATCACTTGGACGTGGCTGTGTACAAAAGGTAAAAACGATATAAATACTGTTCGTTTTCTCACACAAACCGCTCGTTTCATGTCTTAGGCCATCAATGTGTACTTACGATGGGGAATTGTTTAATTTGGACTTCTCTGTGCATGCTCTTTGAGACAGTGACCACAGACCTGCATTATATGACTGATAGACAAGAACGGTTTGACCTAAAAATATCAAAATTGAAACTACTGCGGAAAAAAAGACACCTACATCTTGGATGCCCTTGAGGTAAGCTAAAACATACCAAAATTTAATTTCAAAGTGAACTGTCCCTTTAAACTGACAGCATCTACATTTTCCTGCTGTCGTTATTAATGTTAATCAAACAACAAAAAAGAGAAAATCTCTCTGCTCTTGACTGAATCACTTTTGTAACTTTAATAAGATGAAATGTATACATTTAATTTACACAGTGAAGACAATGTTTTTTTATACATTTGATTACTTTATACAATTTATGTAGTATTTCTTATTTCTAGTGCTTGAAGTCTTTCAGGTCTGTTTCGTGTCTTTGTTCTATTGTAGTTTTTTTCCCCTAAATGCTTGTAATTAGTTTCTTTGTTCTTTCTTTATCACTGTTATCTTGGCTTCAGTAAACTTGCTTTTTTTAGGCTAGTGTTAGTTTGTTGTGATTTGGAAAATGGTGACAAGAATTATGAAATTTCAATGGTATCAAAAATTTTGAAATCCAAAAACGTATTTAAAGCAAAAATAACTAAATTGTGAATTTGTGATATCATTATCATGAAATGCAATTACTCGTATTGTGATATAAGGACCCTATACACTCACCTAAAGGATTATTAGGAACACCATACTAATACTGTGTTTGACCCCCTTTTGCCTTCAGAACTGCCTTAATTATACGTGGCATTGATTCAACAAGGTGCTGAAAGCATTCTTTAGAAATGTTGGCCCATATTGATAGGATAGCATCTTGCAGTTGATGGAGATTTGTGGGATGCACATCCAGGGCACGAAGCTCCCGTTCCACCACATCCCAAAGATGCTCTATTGGGTTGAGATCTGGTGACTGTGGGGGCCATTTTAGTACAGTGAACTCATTGTCATGTTCAAGAAACCAATTTGAAATGATTCGAGCTTTGTGACATGGTGCATTATCCTGCTGGAAGTAGCCATCAGAGGATGGGTACATGGTGGTCATAAAGGGATGGACATGGTCAGAAACAATGCTCAGGTAGGCCGTGGCATTTAAACGATGCCCGATTGGCACTAAGGGGCCTAAAGTGTGCCAAGAAAACATCCCCCACACCATTACACCACCACCACCAGCCTGCACAGTGGTAACAAGGCATGATGGATCCATGTTCTCATTCTGTTTACGCCAAATTCTGACTCTGCCATCTGAATGTCTCAACAGAAATCGAGACTCATCAGACCAGGCAACATTTTTCCAGTCTTCAGCTGTCCAATTTTGGTGAGCTTGTGCAAATTATAGCCTCTTTTTCCTATTTGTAGTGGAGATGAGTGGTACCTGGTGGGGTCTTCTGCTGTTGTAGCCCATCCGCCTCAAGGTTGTGCGTGTTGTGGCTTCACAAATGCTTTGCTGCATACCTCGGTTGTAACGAGTGGTTATTTCAGTCAAAGTTGCTCTTCTATCAGCTTGAATCAGTCGGCCCATTCTCCTCTGACCTCTAGCATAAACAAGGCATTTTCGCCCACAGGACTGCCGCATACTGGATGTTTTTCCCTTTTCACACCATTCTTTGTAAATCCTAGAAATGGTTGTGCGTGAAAATCCCAGTAACTGAGCAGATTGTGAAATACTCAGACCGGCCCGTCTGGCACCAACAACCATGCCACGCCAGAAATTGCTTAAATCACCTTTCTTTCCCATTCTGACATTCAGTTTGGAGTTCAGGAGATTGTCTTGACCAGGACCACACCCCTAAATGCATTGAAGCAACTGCCATGTGATTGGTTGATGAGATAATTGCATTAATGAGAAATTGAACAGGTGTTCCTAATAATCCTTTAGGTGAGTGTATGTGCAACAGTACCTGCCCACTAGGGCTGTCACTTTACGTTCGAAAATCGATTGCACAATCGATCGGACCAACCAACACAAGTTTCGAAAACGAAAATAGGGAATCGATTTTAACGGTCTTTTCTCGGAGCGCGTCCAGCTCGTCACGATACGCCCGCAGCAAACGCGCGTCACACAGCAACTGCAGGCTCTGACAAACACACATAACAGCAAAATATACTTCTGCATAATGCGTCTCTTTTTACTATAAAAATGTGAATTCTGCCAGTATTCAGACAGTCTCATGCATACAGATACAGATTCGGGCTACGGTCTACAATTGCCTACGTAGGCGAAATTTGTTTGACATTTCTAATCGTAAACACATGCTGAAGACTGCAGTAATGTTTTTCATTGATGTTATGACAGTCCACTCAGCTTTCGAGAATGTTGCAATCCTGTTTGTCATTGTGCACGAAACTTCACGCCAATAAATCATCAGAAGTATTGCTGACTTGTGCGCTTCTCAAGCGCCCTTTACGTTCGTCCTAATGCCTGTTAGTTGTCCGTGGATTTGACCATATTTGGTGTTTAAAATGGAAACGTCTTTAGACATGGAAAATCGATTTTACAATCGATTCAATGAACAAATGTCTCAAAAATCGAACAGGATTTTTTTCACAAAAGTGACAGCCCTACTGCCCACATTTGGTTCTGAAAGTATTTTTCCCATAGGGATTAATACAAAGTCTTAAATTAAGAATTACCTACCTGGTATGAGGTGAATCACAACATTGCAAACTTTGATTTGAAGCATAAAGGTATTTGAAAATCAAACAAAAAGTCAAAGGTACAAGACTTAACAGTCTTGATAATGGAAAGAACCACTTTTCCAAGAAGCATTGTAAATGACAAAGTTTAATTAAAAAATGGAGTATATTTTGAAATATAGCTAATATCACAACAATGTATGGGCATAGGGAAACTGACTCATGTCAAGCAGTGCTTCTTTGGTTCTTTTGGCATGGTTTGCTTGTTGCGAACTGGTGGACTTTTATTTGCAGAATCATGGGTAATGATGTTTTTTTTCACCAGAAATTTAAAAAAAAAAATTATAATAATTTGAAATAATCCAGACTGATGGCTTCAACAAAGAATATTCCATTAATAAACAAACTAGTCACTCACAGCAGGTCTGTCTTTCTTTAAAAGTTTATAGTTATCATTCAAAATCAGTTCCCCTAAGGAGAATATGGGGTTTTTAATTCCAAAACCTGACTGTTGCACTCTTATTTACTTTCATTGTAGAGAAAAAGAAAGAAATGCATTGAAAAACACTCCTCAGAATATCTTCTTTAGTGTTCTTAAGAAAAAATGTCATACAGGTTTGGAACGACTCGCTGTAAATGTTGATTAACTGGCCTTTTAATAGCGTGTATGTGTGAAGGATTCTCTCACCGATTGATATCATTACAGTCAGCCATTTTCGCAGTGTGCCTGTCCTCACCATTTTTCCACTCTTATGTGTTTAAGGACCTCCTAAGCTCTGCTAGCCACAAAGCCTAAACGATGCTGCCCTTTCTTTTTTCCCTCCATCTCTAAAGAGGAAAGAACAGAGGCAGAGCGCGAGAGAGAAAGAGTGAGCCATCGATCAGTGCCGATCGTTACACGGCCCCGCACCCTGCCTCTCATTGTTTTTTATCTTGTCTCTCAAGCAGGGTGAACCCTTGTTGCCATGGTATCCCCCACACATTGGCAATGGCACTTCAACCCTTTAGCTTAATGATCTCTTGGCTGATAGCCTACTTGTCAGGCTGACTCGCTCTGTCAAGAAGCAAGGAGGATATTTGAATCGCTAGCATAACCATAACATCTCCTTACAAGCTATTCCCACTTTACTTTCACAAAAGCGGGGCAGCTTCTTCCCCCTTCGCCCCAATCACACACACGTATATTGGCCCACATTGATTTTTTATTTCAGACTCCTTGTACTTCAGCATTGTACAAGTGTCCTGATGCCGAGCGAAATCTTATTTCACATGGAATGAAGCCAATTCCCATTCATTCTGTGTCTTTTTTGTTTTTTAGTCATTACTTTAAACCATCACAGCGCTTGCAGATCAGAGCCGGGTGAAGGATTACCGTTCATATAAATAGCTGGCATTGATTCGACAAAAAGAGAGACTTCTCTGTCATTATGGAGACAGAAAATCCTAATTTAGAAATGTGAACAAAAACGCTGAGCGTTCAATTCAATTCAGTAATCCTCCATATTGCATGAAATCAGAGGTGTCGTGTTACAATGCGCAGTTTAAGTCAGTGTGGAGATTTAGACAAAAGGTAGCGCCTGGAGCTATATCATGATGTACTGAGCTAGAAAATGTGTTCTTAGTCAGTGTTTCATTTCATCTCATTCAATTTTTTTTTTCATTTTTGGAAGTACCCTCTCTGTTACCTTTTTTATTGGGGTATATGTACAGATCTCATTTAAATGTATGCGGTTAAGGCCTTTAATATTGAATCAGAGACACAGAACCGTGGATAGGCCCTCGTTAATTAACGTATTTTCCTTTTCTGGCTCGCTCACTGTTTCTTTCTCATTGTGTCTTTCAGGCGTGCCTAATCGTACATGACTTTGAGGAGACGATGTGCGCTACAATCCCAGCACGTAGTATTTGAATATGGACAGAAACAGATCAGACATTAGCCACTGCTATTGATCCTCAAATAGGGGCCGAGCTGTCTGTTTTGAACGCCGCTGCCTGGTCGATCCCATCTGACCTACTGTTCACAAGGTAAAAAAAAAAAAAGAAAGAAAGAAAACAAAACGGGGAAGATTCTGCTCATAATTGGGTTGCGGCTGCAGTTGCTATTTTCATCGACATGAGAGGCTCATCATCTCCAATAACCAGTATCATAAGATGGAGAGTTCAGACTGCCTCGTTGTGCTAAACGGATGTTACACAAAGCCTGATACTTCTCTTCGAGAATGTACAGGCGGCGTGTTGTAGATAAATATTCTAGGGCAGTAAATATCAACATACACTATAGTCAGTAAGATGTTTACAATTTTTAAAAGTCGAATATTAAAGAAGTCTTTTATTCTCACCAAGGCTGCATTTATTTGATGAAAAATATAAAATATATATGAAAGAAACATTTCTTTTTATTATCATGGTTGAAAAGTTATGCTGCTTAATATTTTTGTGGAAACCGTGCTTTTTTTTCAGGATTCTTTGATGAATAGAACATTCGGAAGAACAACATTTATTTGAAATATGGCTTTTTTGGGTAACAATGCAAACGTTTTTTTGATCAATTTAATGTATCCTTGCTGAATAAAAGTATTAATTTCTTTCAAATAAATATAATCTCTGATGCCAGACTTTTGCATGTTACTGTAAATATATAATTAATACAAAAACAGCTAAACTCAGTTGATTAACATATAAACATTACTCTGGCAACATACTATAACAGTACAGACATTATGCTGAGACTGTAATCAGATGCATATTGAACATACAAAACACAAACCACTCTTGGCAAAATGTTATAAAATAGAAAATTAGTTTACATTGCTGGAACAATGCTGTCGGATATTGTGTTAAACAGTATTACAGCTTTTTAAAAATATTTTCTGTTTCTCCATGCATGTCAAGAGGCCACCTGATTTCCTACCAGCTGTTGTTATTTATGTATGCATTTTAAATTTGTCCGAGCACACATCTTCAGATTTTAGTCCTTCGACTCTGATGCGATGTAAATATTAATGGTATGAAATATGGCTGCCGACAGCTTAGGTAAGGATTATTTAAAGTCAGATTTCCATTCGTATCCTTTGGTATGAATGCATGCATTACTCTCAGGTCTGTGGGATTCCTCTGACTTGGACTTTTTGGGCCACAGCACACTAATGCATAAAACGTTTTATTTTAGTAGATCAGGGAATAAACCCAGTATGTCAAAATGCCCTGATTTATGCAGGATGCTTGAGACAGCGGCTGCAGATCTTCTTTGTTGCTTTATTGCATTGGCCATGTGCAAGCCTTGCATGTCTTGCAAGTTGCAACTCAAATTCTCTTTACTTGTCAAATCTTTTTTTGCACTCCTCCACTAGTTAGTTGTGATAGTGACAAGGAACCACCCATCCAAATTAACCCACCCTGGTAAAAGCACAATTTTTGTCATCCAGTGTAAGGAAACCTTTAACAGTTGAGTGCATGAAGTGTGCAGCATTTCACACTTAGTTTTTGTTTGTTAATAAAGTGCATCATCTGGGTATTTAAAGAGCATTTTTTAAGGACAATGAATAGCGTTAGTTCTGACAGGTCACGTCAGTCATACTCGCATCAGCTGACACTCAGCTGATCCACGTCTATCTCTAGGAATACAACGCCTATCACAGCATATAGGCCCATTCAGTATTATCAGCAGCTTTATTGTTTTATTATCCTCCTCCATCCCCAGCTCTTCCTCTCGCCCTCAGTCAGGACTTGGCCTTCTGATATTCCTTTTCAAATCAGACTGTCATTTATCCTGATTTATGTTGTCACATTAAGTTATTGTCATTAATAACATTAATGAAATCTGCAATACATTTATATTGGTTCTTTTCTGTTTACCCAAAGGGGGTTATCGCTGTGGGGCAGGGAGTTCTTGCCCAGAACGGAACCACACCACCAATCCAAACTGTATTATAATTGTTAATCATCTTTGACAATAGTGGGCGGAATAGTGAACAAGCATGCAAATATGGGTGTGTGAATATGGGGCAACGTTGCTTCATCCAACTTCTCTGCGTCCTTTTGAGCTCCTGTGATGTCCACAGCTGGTTATGAATAGTCTGTCAAGCAGAGAGTTGAATAAAGTCAATAAGGAATAACTTCTCCCATTACTATTTGAGGCAGTTAGATGATGGATGCCTTGCATTTACCGCTAAGCGCTAGCTAAAGCACTTATAGCCACTTTTCAACCCCCAGACAAGGCAAAAGTAAGCTTGACTTTTTATCTGCTTTTATCCCTGTGCATACTTGCCGCCTTTAAAAAAAAATCCGTTTTACTATTTTATCCTCCCATAATGTGATATAGCGAGCCAAGCACTTCCTGCATATCATAAGGTATTGAAAGGTACAATTGAATTAGACTAAAGAGCTCTGAAGAATGGAGGGTACTCACATTCTCTTTTTTTGCTGTAAATTGACACTGAAATGGTCTGTCTCACGCCCTCTCAGATGGATAACTTGCATATTAACTGGCTTGAAGCAAATTGTGTCAAAATGGGGCAGAATGCAGTAAATGAGATATCTATCGCTTCAGATCGCATTTCCTCTCATCAGTGGCCTTCTTTATTTCCTCACTCCCGTTAATGGGAGTTTATGACGTCTGCTGATGACCTGACCTTGACTCCTTTTCCACAGCAAATGTACTTTGTTCCACAGAACTAGAGCACGGTTAGTATCCACCAAATGAGCCGTGAAATTTGTGTTGCAAAACATCCCGCTTCTGACACCTGTGAACTAGTTAAATCAAGGGGCAAACGCTTGTGGTTCCTTCTGTTTTTTTTTCCTAACTTCTGACGTCTTTCAGCTTATATTTTTCGGAGTCTTAGACTTAATCAGGGCCTCTCGTCAGATTGAGACTGTCTGGGAATATCTAACGCTCCCAAAAAAAGAAAAGCTTTGAATATACATATGATTAATAATTAATTCCATACTTTATTCCCCTTTGAAAGTTATTATGCAGAATAAATATTTCATTTGAGTACAAGTCTTACATGACAAGTGCGCTAAGACAAGGGATAGTAATGGCACGCAGTTTGACAAGTCTGTGTAGGATTGCGGTCTGAGAGTTGGCCTCCATTTCTTATAAATATAGCATTCAAGAGACGCCTCTATTTTTGGTCATTTCCCATGAATGAATTCCCTTTTCCGACTCCTTAAACATTAGTGGCACAGAGTGTTTTCAGATCAGTCGATCGCGAGGGTTGTGTTATTAGCAAGCTTGAATCGGAGCGTCTCTCCCTCATGAATTGGTGAAGTTGTTCCAACTTTAGATGGCTTGATCTGCGGTGATGTGGTTTTTGTGCTTGTAAATGTGACAAGGGTTCCTTCTGTTTGTACTGGCTTGTTGTCTGTTGATATCTGTCTTACACCTCTTGATCCATCTTTCTTTCCTCCTCCTCTGCCTCTCTGTCTCCATCTTCTCTCTCTCTCTCTCTCTCTCTCTCTCTCTCTCTCTCTCTCTCTCTCTCTCTCTCTCTCTCTCACACTCTCTCTCTCTCTCCCCCATTTCCTGATGTGCCGCAGAGAGACACAATTATCCACTTCATTTGAGTCGCCGTGATAATGGTTGGCCCAGCCCTCTCGGGGAAATAGGTAGCAGTAATTGTGAATGGTGTAATGAGTGTGGAATTGTGAGCGTGCTGGGTGACACCATTAGAATCGACCCGCTCCTGACCTCAACCCCAACAACAAGTGAGACCCCCAGCCCTGAAAGCACAGCAACTGTACCGCAGCCATTTCGCTTCTCGGACAATTAATCCCAGCCTTCCTTCCATTTGTATTCCCACTGTTCCTCTCCTTCTCACCTCCTCTCCACTATGAATTTTGACACACTTAACTGGGCTTTTATCAAGTGCAGTGCAAAAAATCTGACAGGTTGTGACTTTTCAAGTTCCAGGGTTCCCACTGACATGGAAAACATTTGAAATATCAGGGAATTTTGTAAGATTCCATGCTTGGAAAAAAATCATGAAAATAAATGAAATGGTAACACTTTACAATAAGTTTCAGTTTTTTTTAACATTAGTTAATGTATTCGATTTCATAAGCAGTACTTTTACAGAATGTATTATTTATTTTAATGTTGATTTCTACATACACTATGGGCCAGATTTACTAACATTTTGCTCCAGCACAAACTATCTTTCGGCGTTAAAAAAGCAGTGAAAAATTAGCGCTGAATAGGCGTGGACAGGGTTATTTTTTAGGCTGACCTTATTGCATATGCATTTATAGGAGTTTCCCTTTCAGATGCAAAATTTATGGGAGTAGACTATTTAAATGAATCATGCAAGTTGATTTACTAAGGTTTGCCCTAGTCAATTTATTGGTATTTACGGCATTATTTACCACACCAAAAAAAAGCAGACGCTAATTTGCGCTGCTCTTGGTAGAAATGAATCCGGCTGTGTCTGTGTTCATTAATTTGCGCATCGTCAGTAGATCACGCGCTGAACTTTCCACTCCCATCTGCGCTTTTATGGGATTGCGCTCTCATTGCTTTGTAATGCTTTAAATCTGACTCTAAACCGTTTAAACGTTTGGGGTTGGTAAGATTTTTATGCATTTGAAAGAAGTCTCTTATGTTCATCAAAGCTGTAGATATTTGATCAAAAATACAGTACAAATTACAGTAAAATAATAAAATTTTAAACAACTGTTTTCTATTTTATTTACTTCCTATGATGGCAAAGCATCATTACTCCAGACTTTAGTGTCACACGATCCTTCAGAAATCCTTCTAATATGCTGATTTTGTGCTCAAGAAACATCCTCGCTTGTAAAGTTTTTAGGTTTTGCTTTCAGTGAAGTA